>NC_088884.1:32107637-32707637 GCF_037157495.1 Lathamus discolor | reverse complement strand
CTGCAAAGGGCTCTCTGTGTGCTGCTCTTTCACTCTACCTGTTCCACCCTTGTGCCCACTCTCCGGTAATGGGTACTGCTTTAGCTGCCTTCATTTCTCTGTGCCCATAAAGTGGAAGCTCAGAAATCATTAAATCACTGAAATGACTAAAACACAATAATGCAGTGTTTTACTTTTGCAAACAATTTGAACAGTTGTGATGAACTCTGCTTGGAGCAGAACTTCTAAAGCCTCTCGGAGCAGTGATTTCTGGTCTGTCCACCCATACATAAACACAGCCAATATATGTATTTTTGTTTCGTAGCTGATATTTGGCTCTCTAAAACATAAATGACTGCAGGTTTTCTTTTGATAATTCCTTCTGTTTTACAAATAAGCCTTGCTTATTTGTAAAAAGAAGCTCTGGAAAATAAATAAGCTCTTATTTGTAGAACAAGCTCTGGAACAGAGAGGTAAAAAGATTTGGGGCATTTTTGGGTAAAAAATGTTTTTCAGTCTAAATATTAAAAGTATTAATGAGACCAGACTGGATTGCAACTGGTCCAGGCTGCTACTAAGCTAATTCCTGAAATAAAATGGAGTTTGGAAGCAAAGCAGATTACTGTGAGAATCTTATGAGCTGCAAATCTAAATTTAGTGACAGAAAAAAGAAACACTTCCTTACAGTGGTCATAAGTAAGCTCCAGTTCCTTTCAGGGCTCACCTTTCAGTAATGATTGACTGTCTTTAATCATTACTAAAGCAGGATTACTTAATAAATTCTAAATGTTCTTCTGAGCACATGAGCTTCTGAACTGGGACTTTAACCACTACAGCCTACAGCCTACTTGATGGGTGTGTACAATATAGGAACAGGTCCTTTACATTTTTTGCCTGATAACTGTGTTTTTGCTTTCTCTCACTGTATTGATTTTAAACTGCTTTGAACACAGAAGTGAGCACTCTTCTCAGTGGGTAGTAAAGTTCCAATACACTTAAATCTGAGAAGACTGGATATTGAATCCCTGGAGCCAGCGCATGACTTGACAGTTTGAATGATGCAACCTTTGTTTTTAGAATACAGTTTGCAAATATTTTTTTCCTGAGCAGTCACCTAATTCTTGTAACTGTTTATTGTCTTTATATGTTTTGTGTATCTGCCATGAACAGGACACCATTTACATATAGCAGAGTTTATGAGTGTATTCATAGAGAGAATTGTGATTCATCAATGCATCAAAAGTTGGAATTTAAAAGAGTTTGACACAGCTTTTCTGAGGTGCCTCAGTTGAAATCCCTTTGAAATGTTTAACTTTGCCACTTAATGTAATTTATTTTACATGTCCAGCCTAAAAAGCTTCAATAAACCTGACTTGTTCTACTGCTACAGAACTTCAGATATAGCAAATACTGATCCAATACATGTGTGAAGGCATTTTACAGGGAAAAGCTGGAATCTCATTTGAAAAATCACTTCCGTTACATTCTGCCCCTATAGCTATTTTGGGGTAGACACTGTGCAGACCTTTGGTGTGAGCTAAACCAGCTTGCTTTATATTCTAACGTAAAGCCCATTAAGCATGTCACAGAAAGACTCTTACAAGATTGCATGGCTGTCCGGCTGTCTGGCCAGGCTCTGTACAACAGGTGTTTAATTATGATCTCAGTCACATATATACCAATAGTCCCTCATGCTGCCTCTCTATACTTTCTTTTAGCTCAGAATCTAATGGTTTCAACTTGATTGTATTGTTTCAACTTATTTTGCTATTGATTGTAACTCCAGTGCCAACGAACTTCTCTCTGTGTAACAAACACAGAAAGACCTAGTCTGAAGACCATTCGGTCTAAAAAAAGGCAGTTACTAAGACACAGTTATTAAGAATTGTAATAGTTTACCAAAAAAAAAAAAAAATCACTAAGACACCTACTTTTTCAATCCTTTTCTTTTTAGCCATCAACATGTTTTACCCAGCAGGTCTAACAAACAGCCATATGCTCTCTAGTCCCAAGGGAAGTAGTTCCAGCTTGAAAATCAATATGTCACTACCGAGCTGTAGTAATGGATGCTTACAGCAGCAGGTTTATATAAGCTAATGGTACACTGTGCAACAGCAGCTCATTTAGATGAAAGGGTTGCCTAGTCTCATTCAAATGTTTGAGGCAGCAAAAGATGAATGTTTGTAAAAGCTAATCAGAATGGTAATTTGTTCACTGATGAGCAGGCTGTCTATAGTTGCTACACTGGAGATCCTACCAAGGAATACATTCAGTGTACACCATGTTTTTTTTCTGCAAGATCTAAAGACTGGTGCTACCCTATCATCCATCATAAACTAACATATTTTAAATTGAGGCTTTTTCTTGCGTGAGTATTGACCCCTCTGGACTTGGTTAAGCTGGAAGAAACCTGCAGAAGAACAAAGTTGTAAATATGTGTGTGAAATTTGACAGATGATAGAAATACTAACAAATCATCAAGACCTGTATTTAATGTGTGCTTTGAAAAGAGAAAGCCTAAGTGAAAGGCCTAAAATAAAGGGGATTTTTAAAAGAATTCCACTTTTTTTCATGGTTTGTTGTGAAGAACAATGGTGACAAGTTATATAGATCAGTCTGATGAAACAAATTATATTTATGCTGTGTGCCCTTGCAAAGCCATTCACAGTGCTGCTAGTAACATCCTGCTTGTTTCTACAGAGGGCTATTCCAGCCACTGCTACTAATACATCATACCCTAGTGTCTTTCAGAGGAGTTAAAATACTCTTCCAGAGCAGTGTATCGCTATGTCTTTCAGAGCAATGGAAAGCAGTCTCTGTGTCACGTACAAAAGAAACTGCAGACATATATATTGTTGAAGACATGTACAGTTTTCCTTTCATATGCTATATGGTAATGCTCAGAGGCTTGTTTCTTTCTGTTGCTTGGGACAACCATAATGTATATTTTCACCTCAAGTATGTGTTCTAGTTAGCAAGGGCATGAGTGAGATTTTTGCCAAAAAATGCAAGTTCATAGTGTTAAAGAAGATGTCTGTCCTCTCATCATGAATGGTGACCCACAAAATATACAGACTTACACGTTAAGCTGTCATCTATCTAGATTCTTACCTAGCGTGTAGTACATAGCCCACATTACAGAAACTACTTCTCATTTCTGTCAATACCTTTTCAAGATAAGTTGGGTCTCTAGACTTCCTTCCATTTACAAGAGGTCTTGAGACAGTCCTTTCCAATCCTTTTCCATTCTTTAGGATAAAATAACATGTCTGAATATTTCAGATTCACTCACTAGATTTTGTTTGAGTTCAGCCCTAGAAATGAGCAAAATTGTTTGCAGGAGAAAGGGATGTGATTCCTGATTGTGTCTGTTTAATTCTTATGTGCATAGCTTGTGGGGGTTTGTTTAAAAAGTGCTGAAATGCATAGCCAGTGTGTATCTTAATCTCCTGTTCAGACATGGTGTTCTTAGTTTAAATAACTAGTTAAAAAGAGGTATTTAAACAGCCCTTTGTAACCTGTGGGAGCTAAAGCTTGCCTTGTTGAGCTTCTAAAATGTAACTAAGCCATGTTTTGGTGATGTATGTGTAACTCTTTCTGTTTGTTTATTTCAAACTCTTCCAGCAGCTTGTTTTACATATATTTATAACTGAAGTTTCATCGAGAGGACATGTGGCCTCTTGTTTTCACATTTACAGGGAGCATCAAAGGACATTATAAATACACCGAAAATTTCCTCTAGCAAGAAACAAAACCACCAGGTTATTTGTGCACTATGCATGTTTATAGCCTACTTCAAAGGCTTTGGTTACCTTAGCTCTGAGCCTTAGAATCTCTCTTGCAATGTATGAGCAGGTCAAGAACTCCTACATATACACACTGGCCTGGCAGACTAAGCCTGATGTTGTCACAAGTAAGTGTAGACACTAGAGTGTTGCCTGTTGTCTGGAAAATGATTTCAGATCACTGTGAAATACAGAGAAACATCCACTTTTAACCTCATTTTTAAAATCCGATCCACTGTCCCTTGAAGTCATTTGAAAGATTCCCATGACCTAAATGTTGCTGTGGAGGCTCTCGTCTCAGAGGTAGCTGAGGTATCATTTTCTGATAGGATGCCAGGTTGGGTAAAAAGCGAAAAACTGACAAACTATATTATCAAAGATCAGAAAGCATAAGAGCTTGTGAAATGTGAAGTCTTTTAGTATATTAGGTCAGCTATTCACAGAGCTCCCCCTTCACATTAGTCTGGAAATAGAACTGATGAGTGAGCACGGGTGAGAATTAGACTCCTTACAAAACTCGTCCAAAACTCAGCTATGTGAGGAGAGCATTACTGAAGGATCAAATAAATCACTAAAGACTAGAAAATAGGAGCCTAAATTTATCTCAGCTGCTTTTTGATCATGTATTGTGAAATTATTATGCCTTATTTTTGTAGGCTACCTCCATGTTTGGAATTTATCAGGGCCTGAGATACAGTTCCTAACTGTGGATCTCTGTCACTTATTTGCAGAAGGCACGAAGTGAAAGGGAAAAATTTCAGCTTCATGTTTCTGAGGGAATTAAGACCTCTCCTTGTCTGTCCCATATCGACAATGCTAGGTTGGACAGTTAAGCAGTGTTTTCAGCTGGTCTCAAACTGCTGTGAGCAGGGATGAGATTTCTGTTTGTTGCAGAAGTGACAAATATTTAAACTTGAGGATAGAAAATAAACACCATACAACAAAACATAAAAAGTGCTATTCAGCAATAAAGTCTATAAATAAATGTATCTTTGTGTCTTTAGTTGCATACCCAAATTTTTTCTTAAATTCTTCATCTGTAAGTTAATAGGCATGTTATAATAGTAATGTAGTTAACATTTCTGAAAGCACTAAGGTGCTACTGAGCAGCATTGAAAAGCCCCAGCAGAATTAAAAATATTCTCTTCAACAGAGGTTGAATGATTCCTGTCACAGAGGAATGATGATAAAAAAAATGCTGAATTACTTCTAGATTATTCAATATTCCATGCACTGAATGAGTTAATTGGAGTACTAAGGAAAAATGTGCTGTTGTAGTTAAGAAACCTGTTATAATTTATAATACTATAATTCACAATAGCAGAGGTCAAATTAGATTTTATTCAGGCAGCTTCTGTCTTCTGAGTGCTTGAATTTGCGGTGTTAAGTTTTCCTTCAAAGTAGAGCTGAATGAATGAATGAAAATCGTCACAAGTGTTTTAAAAAGCATTCTGAGTGCCTTCTTCCTCTTCTGCTGGAATTCTACCATCGTCTCAATGCTTAATCATAAGCCACATATGATTTTTGAGGTCATTTAATCCTCTGACATTCAAGTGGAAAAAGCAGTAAGATGACCTTTGTTGACCAAACCTAGAGAAGTTCCTTTTGACCCAGGCCAGCCTCCCTCCTGGTGTTACCACTGTATTTTGTTGAAGGACTTACCTCCATATCCTGCCTGATCTCGTGTTGGGAGGGTAGAAAGGGTGTGAGACTAAGTTTGTGAAAGAGTTTATCTGAGACAAGTTTCTTTCTGTTTTGTCTAGCATCTTGGCCTGACATGCAGCATTTGGTCCAGGCTGGAATATGTCTCTACTGGGAACAAGCAAAGTATAATTTCTTGAAGGTGCACATTTTGGGCACACATGGGTACTTCCTCCAGAAAACAGAAGAAGAAATTTCACTGTGAAATTTCAGAATGTCCTTTGAAAGGATGCTCAAGCTCAACCCCTTTATATGAAAAGTTATTTACACTTATTTACACTAGCATGGTCAAGATGACATATAATCCTTAGGCTCCTTTATAACAGAACAGAAATGTGTAGCTGAAAATTTCCAGGGTTTCAGCCCAAGGCAGAGGGGGCCAAAATGGAAAAAATTTAGCCCTAACAATTTCAGTTAAGCGATTGAAAACAAAAGTGTGAGTAACCTTTGAATAGTCTAAGACCCATGTAAGACTGTGATAGAGTGGTCATTTCTGGCGACTAAATTAAGTAGATAGGAAAAAAATCTGGTTAGCCAGATGGGTTTAGGAAAGGCATACAAATAAACTGACCAAAAATGCAAATGAATGCTAGTATCCTTGCTTTCTTTTGGTGTCGTAGTGCTTTTAAGCAAACTGAAATAGTCTTTTATAATGATACAAAACTATTTTGAAATGTGTGTTTTGATAATAAATCCACTAACTTTGGCCTAGAAACACTGCTTGTTACTTGACGAGTCAGTGAATGAACTGCTCTTACTCAGAAGTGTTACTTTAGAGCAGATTGACAATTTACTGTAAGCCTGATTCTGAAGTAATCAAGTGCTGCAGAGATTTTTTTATCCTGCGGGTCTTGGTACAAGTAAGAAATGCAAAAGAGAAGTACAAATCTGTAGCTGACTGGGAGCAGATAAGCATATTGTGGTTACAAGCTTAACAGTTTACTTTAGCATGGAGAAAGAGAGAAACACTGATCATAATACATGAAGAACAAGTTAAAGGGTATTTATACAAGCTAGATATTTTCAGTTGTGAGAGGCTGATTAAGTTTATGCTAGACAAATTTAAGGGAAGTGTAAGGAATCCTGCAGTTCCAAGGCTATGTTTGTACTATCAAATACAACATTCTAGGAACTTTCCTGGGTACTGATGTCATGGGGCATGAAACAGTACAGGTCTCCGCTAAAAACTTTGTCTCCAAAACAGGGCATCTGCATCCAAAACATTTGTTGGGAATCATCCTGGAAATTCCTATAGTGCACTCAACCTCCGCATTTGGTTGGGACAGTGCTACCTGGCACCAACCCCAACAATGCCAGGCTCCTGTTATTACAATATAACACTATAGACTTGTGTCTTCAGTTTTAATCCCATAATAGGTGACCTTTTTCTTACTAAGTGCAGCATTAGTGACTCTTTTTGAGAGTCTTTGGAGAATGGTGATGTCTAAGTGGGACAGAGCATGGTGCATCAGCAAAGATGAGGTTGCTCTTTGCAAAGATGCAAACAGAGGGTTTTAAAAAGTACAGACCTGTCAATAATACTGGAACCAAAAATCTTCTGAATTAACCAGAAATTTTGTAATGTCAGTTTAAATGCATTTGGAAGAATAGTGAGATGAATAGAATCAACCAACGTGGATTTATAAGGACTAAAGTAGCTTTTAGTCTGATCCAAATTCCTTCTTTGATAGAGTGACTGCTTTTATGGATGTGAGGAACCACATCTGTTACAGCTTCACTTATCATCACCCCGTTTCAAATTCATTTAAGCAAACTATGGAATTAAGGTCTAGATTAATTTAATATATGCTTAGTGGGTGGCAAATAATTTAAGGATGCTGTTTTGCTGTCAGACTGGAAAGACTTCTGTAGTGTGATTGCACAATGTGTGCCTGGAATCTATTTCTATTACACATTTTCAGCAGCAGTTTGGATTATGGAATAGAATTTCCACATTTGAACATGACACCAACCTGAGAGAAGTTGTAAGATTTTTGGAGGATAAGGTCAGAGCTCAAAATAATCTCAGTTTAAAAATTATCTGAAATCGATAAATTGAAATTTAATCAGGAGAACTGCAAGTCTGTATGTGCAATTAGGGAGGAGAAATTAAATGGTCAAATAAAAATCGAAAAACTTGAGCAACAACATCACAGAACTTGATCTGGGTGTACCACCTTGTAACGGAGTAAGTAATAACATAACTGTGCCAGATAAAATGACGGAAATGTCCATTTCAGGCACAGGAGTCAATTTCTGTACTTCACACTGATGAGTGCAGTTTTGCTCACTGCACTTAGCAAAGATGTAGGCAAAGTGAAGAAAGTCTGGAGGACAGCAACAGGATGATAAGAGGTAGAAAAGATACGACCTGCAAGGAAAGCTTGAAATAACTGGGTTTGTTTAGTCTGGAGAGGAGAAGACTCATAGTGTGGGAGAAGGGAACGTGATAACAGTCTTCAAAACTGTTACAGTCATGGCAATTATCGGTTGTTCCCCACATCCACGCAGGACAAGGCAGGGAGCTACAGGCTTAATTTGTAGTAGAGATTCATAGGAGAAACTTCAACTGTGCAGAGTTAAACAGGTTTTGTTGGAAGAATGGGAGTGAGGGTCTCCAGAGTATTGCACATTTATCAGAAAAGAAGTCATTGTAAACCTGTCTACGTATATTGATCCTTCTTCAGTTTAGCAGGATAGTGTAATAACTTTGTGATCCTTGCCAACTCTGCTTCTCCATTTTGATTTGGTCCAATGTATTATCTTCCATGTAAGTGGTATAATAAATAAAAACCCATGCATTTCTTGCCTTTGCTGAAATATAAGTTAGTCAATTGGCATCAACCCATAACCATTAACATTTTTTAATGAAAGCTGTTACTTCTCCAGTAGTATTGTAGATGACAACATGTTGATATTTGATAATGATGAATTACACATTTTCCATATATCAGAAATGAATAATAATACTCCATACATTTCTGTATATTACACATATTTCATATATTTTCGTAATATATATTATAAAAGTTACCTCATTTTCATGGTCTCTCCGCCACACTCTATGCTAGGGCTGTATGGACTACTTATTAAAAAGCATAATGTCTAGAAGCAAGCATCTACATAAACTTACAAATGAAAACTTTCCTCCAAAACTGTACTATTGGCCATAATTTTTGTGTCTGTTACAGATCTTTTTTCAAAGTGAAAATGAGCAAACCTAAACCTACTATCTGAGATCCATAAAATCAGGCAATATTTTGCCACTAGCCCCAGTGGAAACAAGGCAGATATCTTTAAAGAGCTCCAAAATTAACTTTTCGGTTGCTTTTGCAAAGTTGCATATTTCCCGATACAGGTCTGGGATGACTGCCATCTGTGAGTGATGCCATTGTTTGTGTTGTGGTGCATAGTATTATAAGCCTGGTATTTTCCACGTTTCATTCAGCTTTCATACTTCTCCCCCTTATTTTTTTCCCCTGTCATACTGTGCTGAGTTGTTTCCTGTACTGAAGGTATCTATTAATATTTCTGGACTCCCTCTAGGGATGTCCCATGTTCATACCCTAATTTTGACTGAGGAAGAAATTTAAACAGAGCAGTACAGTATGCCCAAAGAAAATGCAATTTGAGCTATTGGAATTAACCATATATACTAAAAAGGAAAATGTAAATTGAAATACAGTTCCACTGTTGCTGCCAATAGGTTTTGCCATGGCAATTCCATTGTTTTCATGGCTTTGTAACTTGATTTTGTGCATTAGAGCATTCTTTGTGATGTCAAGTGTTTGCTTACCCTTAATTGCTGCTCACTGCTTCTTGAGTGGCTTTGGTCATTAATATTAAATGAACACGAATATTGAACTGCTGCACACACATCTGTAAAAGTGGCCAGTCCACCTTCACTACTGGAGGCGAGGTATGGTGTGGAGTTCAGGCTTGTGAGCTCTCTGGGCACATTGGGCAAAGGCTTTGAGTATGTCTCCAGCAGACACCAGCACCCCACGGGAAAAGAAAGAAAGCAGAGGCTGGTGAGGATGCAGCAGCAGGGCTTTAAGGGTGAATAAAAATGCAGTGACACAGGGCAGGAGAGGAAGAGAGGGCAGCATGTTTAAAGGCCAGCTGTGAAAGGGTTAGAAAGCAATGTACTACAAGAAGAAATAGAAATTTTGTACCCTGGCTTAAGATGAAGTTCATTAAATCCCATGGATTCCACAGTCCTTTCTAAAATGAATAAAATTATCAGATTTTGGCTCCTACCCATTGTATCTTAAGTATTCTGCAAATGAGTATATAAGTAGTCTCATTTTGCTTCATAGTGAGTATGCTCTTCTGTAAAGTGTAGACTAAATTAAGTGGATTGATCACATTTTCAGCCTGGGAAGTACAAAGAGAAGTAACTTAATTTTGTGCTATTCATCCTTTTCAACCTTAAATGTGGTTGTTGCATTAGCCATTTAGCTAGAACTAAAACCGGAAAACTACTGCTGGTGTAGTCTAAACATGCAAAAGATAGTTTTTGCTTCCACGTAGTAGGTCCTTAAACAAACAAATCATGAACAGAGAAATCCAGGAAAATAATAATTTCTTTCTATAACAGCTGTAGTGGCATTTTGGTAGTGTCTCAAAAGGCTTCACTTCTACAAAAATTCAGTAAGCAGTATCAGTATACAACGGGTTTCTGGAGTAGGTTTTAACTCCAGTATTTACTATTTGTGAAATTAGACTACTCATTTGCATCAAATATGAACATACAACAGAAAATTAATTACTTGGTTCAGTGAATTTGTCTTGAAAGGACATAGAAGTTGGACTGGTATTTACCAGCTCCTTGAATATGACTTCTTTATGTCTGCAAATAGTGCCTATAAGTGACCTCCCAGCCAAGAGCTGAGCCAGCCTAGATCTGCCTAGATTTGACAATAATTACAAGAGGGATTTAGCCAACTTAATTCACGTACACACAAGCTACATTTCTGTGGATGTGTTATGGTACCTGTATGTAACTTTCTAGGGCAAGATTGGTCTGAACTAGTGATGGCCCCAAAGAGATGTGGAGTGAGTAAATAGTTGATGAAGCTGATTGTGAAAGAATGAGCCAAGATGAGCCACCATCCCTCACTGAGAGGAAGGACAGGAAGGATGTGAGAGCTTCTGACTGAGGTCAGGTCTTGGTCTTTTGATGGTTTGTAGTTGGGTTTTACTTTTCAGTTGAGGTTTAACACGGATGTTTTACTTGGATTGACCCCTCCATGCTTCCACACCTGAGGTAAACATAGCAAAACTGGAAGCTAGATGCATTTGTCATGTTGGATTGATGTGATTCATTATGCTGATCAAGAATAATAAAGGCCACAGGGAACTAATAATGATGAGGTGGGTTTGGCTAGTAGAAGTGAAAGGTAAATACTGCATGTGGTTAAAACATTAGCGAGTTAAAAACACTGCTGGACCGGGGTGGGGGGGGGGGGGGGGGGGAAGGGGGGGGGGCAGGGCATCCCCACTGTAAGCTGTAAATGTGTTTATTTTTTTTCCATCAATCACATTTTTGTGAAAGTCAAACTTTCCCTCACACATGTGCCAAATCCACTTGCCTGTTAGCATTTCTTATCAGCTACTCCTATAAAGAATGATGAATACTTAATGTGCTGGATATAGACCGTATCTATTTCTGATGGGATTCCACCTGTAAAATCACTTAATATTTCCATGACCAAATATTAAGGACCTGCAGGGAACATATTTATTTGACTGTCTGAAACTGCTACAGCTCCTCTAACAGCCTTAGTTCTGGTAATATGAACCTTGCATACATTTTGGATCCAGGATGCATCCCTGGAACTGAGAATCAAGTGCACTCTAAAAAGCACTGAAATAAAAGGAAGCTTCAAACTAGGTTTGCAATTCTGAATGTAGGTGCTAGACTAAACTTACCCATATGGAGTAAAAGGGAGAAACCATAATCTGGGAGCAGCATCATGTTTCTTATCTCAGCTCTCTCCTGTGCTCCAGGAAACCAGGTTTTCCCATCAATAATTAAAAGATTTCTAGATTATATCAGAAATGGTTGCTGCATCATAAATGCAACAGGGTACATTGCAATTCTAGATGGGTTAATGCTTTTAAAAACAGCATAAGCATCAAAACATAATTATGTACCTCACACTGTACTCTTAGGGGTAGGATAGATGTTTACTTTTAACTGCAGAGATATGTATAAAAAGTCTATCAACATAGACTTAAAATATTAACAACATATTTTTGCAGGTAAAATTACTTTGCAGTAATGCAGAAAGTGGAAGGAGATTATACAATGGGCACATACTGACATGAATCTCATATTCTGGTTGTGCAAGTATTTGAAGCTATTATACTGGATAGTAGCAATGGCCTTAAGGATTCATAGCTGTTTAATTACAGTGGGTCTGAATCAAATATGTCTTCAGCATTTATGTGCATAACTGTTCTGTTCTATAGCTATAGGAGGAACTCTTCCTAAAATACAGCTATGACCGCAGATGTGCTCCTGGTCTGCCGCACCGATCCCTCTTCTATCTGAATGACTTGATACAACTCTGTAACCGTGCAGAACCATTTAACAAAGACACCCACCCCTTTAAAAAACAATGCATTGTGTTTGACCTGTAATTGAAAATTTTGGTAACTGCAAGGTATGTAACCCTCACCTGCTGAGACAATAAAATCTTTGGTGGCACAATGTCTCAGTAGACTTTGGGGGATGGGGGAGAAATGTTTGCTGCATTTGAGAGACTATGGTTTTCTTCACAGCCTGCTGGTTTGGATTAGAATCAGAGATGAGTTTCCAAGTCAGCATGTACAGCACCCTGCCAGAGAGTTGTTCTTGGAGCTGCTGCTTCTTTGTAAAATGTGTCTGGGGGGCGGGGTGGGACATTAACAAATAAAAGGGAGGAATGGCTACTGGCAGCTTTTCCCTCCTGTGTTTAGGATGTTGTAGAGACAACAACGATACTGTCTGGACTTTGCTGAAGTTAAAACTGGGTGGGCAGCGTGCTTTCTCACTCTTGGTAGGTTTTGTTGTTAGCACACTGTTAGAAAAGAAAGCAGAGCTTTCACTGGGACTGGCAGCACTAGCAACATGCATTTAATATGTGAATGAAGCAATAGTTCTAGCTTTTATCAAAAACATAGTGGAAAGTTTATTATATGTTTTACAATTTCATATATACCCTCAAAAGGAAAAGACTGTTTTGGAAAATGTAAAAAGTATTTTCCCACAAGTAGCTAAAAATTTTTAAACTTCTATAAAGGGTGAACCAAACCATTAAATTCACAGGGATTTGTCCAGCCTACACTACAAAAGTATGTAAAGAATTTCAACACAGTGGCTGTTTGTAACATATTCGGACCTGTTTTGCCGACTCAAAAACTTGAAGCAACAATATTTGACATTTTAATGATGTTTTTAGAAAAATAAACATGAAAAGGTTTTCAGGGGGTGTTATCCAATAGGTACTGAAGTACAGAGAAATAATCTCAGTTGTCCAAGGTCAAGAGAGGCTACACTAGCCCTTTAGGCACAGGCATGGGCATGATAAAGTAGACCCTCTGCTTTTCTGAATGTTACATGCCCTGATCAATGCTTTAAAGCTTAAGGGAGCAAAATCAAATTTCTTCCAGTTTTACCTGGATACTTTCTGGCAGAAGGCTGACCAAGCAATGCTGGTACCTCTTGCAGATGGAGGTTCACCTCCCTACTGCTTAACAGCTTCTCAGTGATGCTTTGAGCAAGTACCTTAGTACTCTGTCTGTAATTTTTCATAAGTGGATCAGTATTGGTTCTATATCATAGCTATGCTATGTACAAATTTGACAGCTCTTATGGCAACTATATGCATGTAAGATAGAATAAGAACAGCATTTATTAGTGTGTGTGCCTGGACTCAGTCTGATTCACCTCAACAGGAATTCGGTGTTGTAAAGTCGGGGTCAGTGCAGTTCACAGAGAGTTCATAATCAAGACTTAATTTCCATTGTTTACTTTAATTTTCAGTTGTATCTAGTTAGGCTTTACATAAACATCTAAAGGGAATTCCATCTCCTAGACCTTCACTTTGCTGATCACTAATCATGAGAGCTCCTGTATACTTGTCCATACAGAGCTACAAGGAGTATATTGGGAGAGAGGGACAGTTAGCAGTTTATTTAATTAGTATTATATATAATCCTATCAAAATGGCATTCTACAGAAAGCATTCTAAAAAAATATATAGTTGTAGAGCAATTGTTTTGATACCGTCCCTGCATTCCTTGTTGTTTAAAACCTTCCCTTAAAAAATGAAAAAGCATGAAAAGACATTACTCATCCAGCTTCTTTACTAGCTGCACTCTTTATAAGTTCTGCATCCTCAGTTTGTAACCTTAAATGGAATTACTGCGTTTGCTAATTGTAAACTAAGTTCATGATTAAAACAAAGTTCCTTTTCCGCATTTGGCATTGCTTCCTATCTTTCTTAGTTTATGAATTTTGGCAGAGACTATAGGACAATACATATTTGTGAAATACAGTGTACTGTATGCCTATATTATGAAATGACCCTTTTATTCTTTATTAAATAAAGGGTGGGGCTTTCAGAAGCAATTATGGCCTGACAGGACAAATCTTACCGAAAGTCAGTTGAATTGCTAAACCTTTTAGATGGAAAATTCTTCTCATACTTTTCACATTACAGCAATGAAATCTGTATAATTTATTCCAATCAGCAGACATGCAATGTGAATCACAAAGAAAACAAGATCATAGTAATATAAAGCTAAAAACATATTGAAAGGGGTACTATTTGCTTACAGCAAACCTTTTCTTCTTGGAAGCAGCAGAAAGAAAAGCAGTGGGCTTGTTAATGTCAGCTGGCTCTGCTCTTTGAAGTCTTTGGAGGTGTTACCAATTTCCTTAATAGGCAAAGCAATGAAGAGCATGAAATCCAGTTTGATAGTAAGGAGAAAGCTGATGTTCCAGAAACCAAAAACCTTTTCCTTGCTCATCTGGGTGACAAAGGTACCACAGGATGCTCTCTCTTGCATTTTGGGTGAGATCTGTTCTCTTGCAGAATTAACTTTGCTCTGTGGCCAAAGCCAAAGGTGCCCGTACAGAGGGACCCACTCTTTTCCTTGCTCAGAGGTCCGTGATACCCCTCTGAGTCATGGGAAGCCTTAGAGGAGGATAAACTTAGAGGTCAGGCATGATTTGTTTATAAGAACAAATTGCCCTGGCAGAGAGCATTAGCAGCCTTACAGTGGAGCCTGACAGATCTTTCAGTATCTTCTTAGCTTTCATCTTCTGTCTGGTGGATTGCAGTGCCTTCTGCTGTGCCTTGGTGTGAACACCATTTTCCTCAGGCCTCATTGTTACAAGCCGTGGAAAAGCTTTTGCTAGTGTAGCCCTGGATTTTTTTTTACTTGGTTAACTAACCTGGTAGTGAAGCTTTTCATGCCATCTGCATCATGTCAGCGAAGTAATCTTCAGATTAGACAGCAGCTGGGCATGGTTTTTCCTGACAGATGGTATCCTGTCATCTCTTTAGCAGCTGTTTGGACATGGCTGCATATCAACGCCACCATGATATAATCATTGTAGTCCTGTGAAGCGAGCCCAGTGTGACCCTTAAGGCACTTGGCATCATGCTGGTGGTGGCATATTTTGAAGGACTATTTTGAAGAAAGGGTACGGAAACAAGAAATCTGAGCACGTGTCACATATGTCCTTCCTTTGCACACTTTTATGGGGAGTGACAAATGTGTTCAAGCATCTTAACAGTAAGTCTTTTGCTGGTTGCAAACCTAAATTTTGGATTTAGAAAGCTATATAGAGTTACTATGAAACGGTGCCAGTTTTGCAGTAATGTGACATGGTTCTGGCTTTATTCCACTGATAGTGAATGCACAGTCTTTTATATTTAGCATTTAATTAAAGTTCTCGGCTTGTCAACCAACAAGTTTTTTAATCAGTGAGGGAATATTAGTGTAAATAGTGGAAAGCTGCTTTGAGAACATATGCAGATCTTTTCTCTCACTTGCTGTATGTGCTCCTGGCAATTCTGACTCAAGATGGGGGTACAGGAGTTAACAGAAGTCAAAGCTCTGAAGACAACCAGCAAAAGAATAGTTTTCCGTTCTGGAATTTAAATGTTTAACCTGGCTGGTATAATAAGATTCTTTACATTTTTAGACTCTTGTATTGTAAATTACAAGCCTTAGCCATGTGTTTTACATCTGAAAACTCCGTTCTTTTCACTGTTTAATGTGCCCTCAAAGATGACAATGTCCTTTTTTCCTTTTTATCCACGTATGCATCTTCCACTTAATCACATTATGTGCTTTTTCTCTGCCTATAGTTGAAGTACTGAATGCAACAGATGTGACACAGATCCTTGGATGTCTTGGTGACTAGCCCCAGAGAACACTTGGTTGGCAGTCTCTCTGAGTCGTGCGCGTCTGTGTTTATATATACACACATACACACACTTGCATCCAAGCCACTTTGGCCACTATATTGGAGTTCAAAGAATCTGCAGTATGAGTGCTAATTTTGTCCAGATGTAAGTTGTTTTGGTCAAACCAAGTTGTACGTAGGACCTCACCACAGGAATCTCCTTTCCGATGCCTCCTTCCTTGACCTTTTCTGCGTAGTTAATTAGCAAGTATTGGGACTATCAGAGAGGATTGGCAGGTGACGACTAGCTTCTCTTTATCCATGGGGTATATTATACTTGATTTTGCCACTAAGCAAAACAGCTTTGGTCAGTTATATGCACAAAAAAAACTCACATGGCCATTAGATCATTCAGAATTCCTCATTGGTTAAGTCTTAAAGAAGTTCAGCACACAAATAAAGAACATATTCACAATGCAGTCAAGTGTACAACAATAGATTTCTTGGCTTCTTTAGGGAGTTTGCTCTTTGTTTGTTTGTTTGCTTTTTTTTTGCTGATGCTGAGAATTAACAAAAATATTCCCAAGATTATTGTGGGTTCTCTGTGCTCAGTAGCTATGGAGGCTTAAAGTACTATTTTTGGTTGAATTCTCCCTTACAAAGGAGCAGTGAATAACCAAATACCCTACTTCTCAGTCGTCATTGTTTCCAAAGGATGGTTTAAAAAGGATTTCAAGGACATGGCATTTTTCAAGGGTGACAAGTGGGCTTTGTTTTACTGAACTACAACATTAAAAGACAAAAAAAAGGCCAAACATCCCAGCCTCTGACTTTCTGAGGATCCCACTTTATTTTGAGTTTGAGAAACAACAGGTATTTGTTAATGGTTACAAATCATGTCAATGAAATAGATATCTGTGTCCATGTGCCCAGGTTACATCATTTAAAATTATTCTTCTCCAGGTTGTGCTTTGTTGATAATCTGCTGCACTGTCAACATGTAAATATATATTTTGGCCTGAATACTGTGTAGGCAGGCTACCTCTCACAAATCCTAGCAATAGTAACAAAAGAATGAGGAAATATGTGAACGTCCAGAACATCAGCATGTTAAAATTGATCTGTTGACATGGAAAGCACTTTCATTATAGCAGGTTTTTTTTAATAAAACAAACAAAAAAACCCAAAAAACCCAAATAGGGGGGAAAAAAACCCTTTTGCTTATTTTCGGCATACATGTTTTCCTAGCATCTTGAAGACTGATCTCTGTAATGCTTATTTTCAGCCTTGGCAAGTATGGCTGAGAGCACCAGCCAAATCCAAATACCTGGGTGTCATTCTCACCTAGAGAACGACATGAAGTATAAACCAGTATTGCTGACAAGTTTCCAAGTCAATGCTCAGAAGCCACTGAACTCTTGTCTTCACTGTCAAAACACAGCTTTGTTAAATTTTTTGCTGTAAATACTGCACATTCTATTTTTCCACATGCAGCAAATTAATGTGGATTACAGACAGCTTGAGACATCACTCCACCTAGATTTTGCAGCTGCACTGGTTCGCACAAGGATCCTGCCAGCGCTTGAGGCTGTGGAGTTAATGGGAGCTGGATCCACATCCAGGCACACCCAGATGCCGCTGTAGTTTGGATGATGGCTCAGAGGCTGACCATCCCCTAACACAGGGCAGCCAGGATAGAATCATAGAATCATAGAATAGTTAGGGTTGGAAAGGACATTAAGATCATCTAGTTCCTAACCCCTGCCATGGGCAGGGGCACCACAAACTAAGCCATGTCACCCAAGACTCTGTCCAGCCTGGCCTTAATACAGTTTGATGGCTTTGTGCTGTTGGAGGTGCTAGCCTTTAGGTGAAATGTTAGAAATCAGGTTACTACAGTTTGAAGACTCAGACATAAAGTGTGAGCCCAGATATAGCTGTGTAAAATCTAAGCCTCTGACTTTTGTGTTTGACCTACCATCTGCAGATTTGCTTCGCTTTTATTTTTACCCCCAAGCTTGAGTGTTGTTTGCTGTGTGGTATGAAACAGTTATTCCCTTTAACTTGGAGCTGGTTGTTGAGAGATGTGTTCCTTGTGCTATGTTCTCTGCGCTGTGTTCACTCTTCTCCAGGATATGTTTTAAGACTTAATTAAAGTGGTTTGAGATCCTTGGGGCAGTGTTACTGCATGTTATTGTTTTATTACCTGCTGCAACATAAATGTTGGTTACTATTTTTTTAAATTACGTTGTATATGTGACCTAAATTTGTAAATCTGATACTCAAAATGGCATGTAAGAAGAAACTGATGCTTTGGAGGTACAGTGGTCCAAATTCTTACCTTCTACTAGGTTTCCTTATAGGACCAACAAAACTAAATGAACAGTTCCATCTTAATAGTTCACATCTTACTCTCATAAGTGAAATTCAAAAGAAAGAATACTAAGTTTCATGCCAAAGCAGCTCTTTGGTAATTGGAGGGTACGTCAGTCTCGTCAGGTAGGCCATTCCTACTCAAGATTAAAACCTCCAAAAATTAAGCAGGCCAATTCCATTGTTTTTACCTGGATATATTTAGCAAACAGGAATAGGGCTCTTCCTGGACAACGGCTGTGAGGCTGCATACTTCCCTGGAAGGAGAAGGAAATAATTCTGAGAGACAAAATGTTTATTTATGAAGTGCAGTAATGCATCCATTTTATTTACTATTTTTGTATACTATTTTCTATCACTTTTTTTTTTCTTGTTCTGTGAACACTTCCATTACTAGTTTTACCATATTAACTAATTGGTACATGTAATTTTTTGCTATTTGAATGCTTGCATTGTCTCATAGCTAGATTTGCTGTTAAGCAATTATTGGTATTCAGTCAGCCTGGATGAATGGAATTGTTGTACTTAGAAAACTGAATACTTTATATGGCTCTAACAAATTAATTAAACCTGCTATTATTTACCCTGCAGGTCTAGCTGTATACAGCTTAATCCTAGTTGTAATAGATACAAATGTATTATGACTCCATAAAGACCTATATATTTCTAACTAGTATTTATGATTTCCCTGTGCAGTGTTAGACAACAAATGAAACTTCTGTGAAACATTTGTGCTGGGAAACATTATCTAAACCCTCATTATTGTGTGGCCTGTTTTTACAGCTCAGTCTGATGGGGAAAGCCTCAATAAAGTTTAGATTTAGTTTGCTGCTGGTAAACACAATAAGTTTGGAAAGCAAATTTCATCCCGTCTGTATTCAGTCCTTTCTCAGACTTACTTCTGCCTGGAATTAGGGTCACCATGTTTGACAAAGTGTACACTGTCTCCCTGACCTGTTAAAGATAATGTTTTGTATTGCATTTCTATTTTGTCTACAAAGTTTTTCTATTGCTGCTACTACACATGGTAATATGTGTTTTATCAGAAAAACCATTTATATGGTGGTCACCCTCACATCAGTTGCTGCCATGTCATAGTTTTCTACTGCTCCTGGACTGATGCGGGCCAGGATGTGTTACCCTGCAGTGGGAAAATGACTTGCTGAGCAGAAAGACCAGGGTATTGCATCCTAGGAAGAGCTCAGGAACGCTTTCTGTAAAGCATGTTCCCTTGCAGAAGTCCTTGGCTTCAGCCCCTGGCCGGCGTGCCCTGCTGCCCTCTACAAGTGCCCTGATGTGGGGGATGCAGCCATTCACACGACCCTGCGTGTGGAGCCTGGTGTGTCCTGGAACAAAAACTTGGGAGGTCTCTGATGGGCTTGGACCAAGCCCTGTGTGAGCCTGCATAGATGATTGACCACCTCTTTGTCTGAAATCATGCTTCAGTTTGTGTCAGAGGAAAGGCTCTGAAAAAGCAACTGAACTTCAGGAAATAACAAGACACTTCTGAACAAACTGGAGGTGCTACCACATTTCCCATGAGAGCTCAGCTCTTCTTCTAGTTGAGCTGTAGAAGGATAGTGGGAATCAACATTCGTAATAAGGTTTCAGGGAAGAAATTACCGAATTTCTTTGAATCTTAGTAACTGGCCTCATTTTGGAGGAATAGAGAAAGTTTTATTGTTATATTTCACAGAGATTGAATCATCTTCTTCTATTCTGTTCTCATAAGACAGAAATAATTTGCTAGTTTCCAAGATTGCTTTATGATCTTTGCAGTATCAGTAACTTTCTTTTCTTAAATCTCCAACTCCCCATTTCTTTTAGCAGAAATAGCATTGAATTAAATTTAGTCACGCTTCTCCTCATTCCTATCAGTGTAAACCAATGTTTCGCAAAAATTATGGCATTCATCTCATTATTCAGATTGCTCTGAACACTTCTTTGCCAAGTGTATTTGTTTGTTTGTTACTTGCTTGTCTCTGAACTTTTGACTTGTGTAATATTTCTCAAGGCAGTGATATTTATAAGAGTAATGAAAATTTACACCTCTTTTGATGACATGAAAGAGTGGCAGGGTTAACTGGAGACAAGCATATCCTGCTGCTTCCTTCTGAGCACACAGGGGCAAACATACATTCTTCTTCCTCTCTGAACTTTCTTTGAAGCACATCTCTGCTATTGGACATGTCAGTGTTCAAAAATTCTTCTACTTTTTGGGCCAAAGCCCTTACATTTTGCATTTGGGACATTGCCTCTCCAAGATATACATGCATGGCCAAAATACACGTTGTTGGGTTTTTTTTAGGGAACCGCAGAACTTCTTTCTCTCTGGTTGTGCTTCTGGGTTTTCTTTTTCTTTTCCTCCCATTCTCCCTCATTTTTTGATTTTTTGTTTTTGTTTTCAGGGTGGTGATGAGTTTTTTCATTGTAATAGCATTCTAATGCAGTGACATAAATCCTTTGCTAATAGGAAGCAGAAACAACAAATAGCTTCATATACATTCAGTGCAAAGCATATTAAATGTAGCAAGAGTAACAAATGTCAAATAAGGAAAGTCAGAAAACCAAAAAGAGTTATCAGTGTCAGTGTCACTTCAGTGTAAGTGACAAGCATTTGCCATTTTGCATGTTGTACTTGGAGGCTACTGTGTGCTGAAAATTGGGTTGCTGGGTTGCTAGTTTGCACACATTTCTTTCTAGAATATCTGTGTTTGGGCATCTTTTTTCCTCTAAGTTTACAAGATAAAATATACTTCTTTTTGCCCACATCAAACTTTCCCTTGTTCCTCAAACATTATTATTAGTAGCTGTTAACCAAGTGCAATATATACCATTAAAACACAACAGAAGCATGCTTAGGAGGTAGGAGAAGCAGATGGGCTGAGTGATATCTTAGCTCAATTTTCTGTAATGTAGGAGGTTGGGAGTGAAACCTATTAGCGTGGGCTTTATAAAAGCCAACTTCCTTCTGACAGGCTTTCTGGGGATATACAACCCAGCCTATCCTCTCAGGACAGTCAAATTTGAACCTCTTTGGACTGAATCTCATGAAATGTCTTGGTCATTGCACAGCAAAATTGGAACCCATAAAGAAAAAAAAAAAAACAAATTCAGATTTGTTTTCAGCCTTTGTTATTTTTAGTTAAGCCACAAACCATTAATGTCTGCTTGAAGTAGGAGGTTCCACATTTTACTCCTCAAGCATGTGCTCTTTAGTTGCTGCCCATGCAAGTATGCAGCCAGAGTAGCTGGTTCCTCCAAGGACACTGGAAAAGCTTCAGAGGAGCCAGCTTGCACTGGGCTATGGGAAGGGATCATGGCTATGCCACATACAGCCTCTTCAGGGATGACCGATCCCAAATCATTTCTCCTTTGCATAAGGAGAGGAAGGAAAGGCCAAAATACTATGCTTGATCTTACAGAATATGAAAGTGGGCCTTCGCAGTATGTTTGCTTCCCAGTTAAGGGCCTTGGATGACTTTTCGCAGGTCACTTTCACTCTTTGTGTCTCTGATCTCCCATCTTTGACTTGTTTACAAAGGTGCAACTGTTTTTGACAGATGCTTGTGTTCTGCTTTATGTCTGTGTTCCATAAAGAGTTGCAATTTTGCTTTGAATCTGAAGCATATTAATGCTGTCTGACAAATAAATTATCAGATAGGTATATTAACATCTTAAATGTAGGAGAAATATCCTTCCACCATCCTTCTTTGTTTCCTTTACTGAAAAGGCCTCTTGAAAATGGCTCTTCTTAAATGCATCCAAACAAGACTGCATTGAGGCAGGAGGAAAACAGCGTGCAAACCAATTTTCAGCTTTACAGTCAATCTTATTTCTAGAACAGCATTTTCTCCTCTTCTTGGTCTCTCTTTCCCCCTTTATCTCCATAACCCTGTTATTGCTTGTTGATTATTTCCTGTGCTGGAATAGCAATGCATAATTGTGGCAGCCCAGTGTTTATTTACAACTTCCAGCTAAAATTTAACTTCCTATCTTTCAGTATTTGCCATGTATTTTAAAACACTGACATCACTATTGCCATTTGTAATAACTAACCCAAATATTGTGATTTCCTTGCTTGTTTTCTTTCTTTTCCCTGATACGTCACTGTCTTTCTTCACATTTTTTTAGTCTGAAATTAAAAATTGGTCCAACATGTCATTTAAAGATTGTTAGCTTGCATTCCTGACAAGTCGTAGTGGACTCTTAATTGCTTAATATTTTACTGGAGTAGACCATATTACAACTGTAGCAGATGAAAAACTGCCCCTATTTTCTTCTTGCACCTTGTTTGAGTTCTTTAGAAGTTCCTGTTCTATTTCAATCTCTTAGCTTTGTCCTATAGAAGATACAGCCACTAATTTTTCAGTAGAATCTTGCGATTCCCACTAATTGCAGATGAGGTTAGTGCAGGGGTAAAGATCTGCGGAGACTACATCAGCTCTGAAAGTGTTTCATCTCTTTAGAAGGTCTTAAAAGAAGTTGAAAGTTTTGTTAATTAAGGTTTCAAGTTGTTACTCTTGTGTTGCTAATGATACCTCTAAAAGACATGCATGACATTGCAGTATTCTAAAATATGTGCAAGAAAAAATACATAACCACTGACCTATGGGCCTGGTGTTTGGAAAAATGTCCATGATCTTTTCTACAAGGAGGTATACTTTCCAGCTGTTCTGAGATCTCATAGGGAATTGACACCATTAGGTTTGCCCTTATCCAGATCAAGTAAACTGGGAATTATTTTTAATTGGAGATAGAACCTCACCTCTTCAAGGCTCTGTTTCAACTCAATAAATCAGGGCAAATTCCTTCAGAGGGAGCTTCAGAGAATCTGAGCTACTCCTCTGCTCTGTTTAACCCTCTGGTTTTAGTTTCTCAGCGAGAATATACATAGCTTCTAGAAACTGGGTTCCTAAATTCAGTACTTCAAACAAGATGCCCACAGCAGACTATATAGGTTTATACAGCCTGCCTGATCAGTGTATGGACAAACTCACATCTTGGGGTTTGACTCTGTTAATGGAAAAGAAAGACTAGTGCAAGCCATGTCCCTACCTTTAGATAACCTGAAGTTCTTAAAATAGACCTCCTGAGACCCCTCTTAGTTGCTTATGTATTCACTGAGTCAGAAAGGGTGATGGAAACAAGAGGTTTTGGAAGAATGCCTTTGCTTTTCCTCCTCCTATAACATTTGCATGTCTGTTGTAATTTAAAGGCAGTCCTGAGCTGGGCCTGTGGCTTTGTGATGCAATGCAAAGTAGTTTTGACCTTCTACTGACAGGCCTTGTTTAATATTCAAAGGTAATTGTCACATATCACTTTCCTGTGTATTTCTTTGCTCCACAAAATTATGCTTAGATTGTATGTAAACCTAACAGCCACAGAGGATTTGGCTTTGGTTTGAGTTGTTAATGTGGTTGAGTGACTCAATAGCAATGATAGCATATTTATCCTGGATCTCCCAACAGAGTGAAGCAGACAGAAGGCAACCTGAAGGAAAGTTTCTAGTAAGAATATTGCTCTGACACTGTTCAAAATCTTTCATTCAAAAGCACTGTTTAAAAACTAATAAAAAAGTAACAGGTGTTTGAATGAACATGCTCCCAAATTGTTTAAGCCACTATTGCGTTGATATTACAACAAACTGAGATTATGAAATACACTGTCCATGCCCTTCTGCACAGAGGTTCAGAACCTGTCTGTGGCCTCATGTTGAGGAGTTTGTAATCTAAATAAACAAGACAGACCAAAGCCAGAAGGAGAAATGATGCACCCACTGTTATGCAGCGGGCCAGTAGCTGAGCTAAATTAATCTAAAAGGTCCTTGTCATCAGAAATACAGGTTTTTCCTATAAGAAGAGCCTGGGTAATGCCAGCTAAAAGCCAGGTCCATTGGCTTTCAGCAGCTACTCACTGTAATTTTAGAGTCAAGGCACAGGCAAATATGTGTCAACTTAATGAATTCACAAACTGAGACAAAAGATTTAGGAGCATCGTCTCCTGTGTCATGCAATGGAATTAGAAATAACATGTCCCTTATCACAGTGTGGTATTCTGACATCCGCATCCGCAATAATTAAGTGCTTTTTACTTTGACATACAGCAAAAGAGACAAGATTCTGGGAATATTTTAATATTTTGTCTATTCCAGAATGGTAATGCACATTTTTTATGTCCTCATATCTTAATCGTCAGCAGTTATTTTATGCCTTTCCTATTTTTTTTTCAATAGAGGCAAGCTTGTTTAAATACTTGCTCATTTCTGATTAAAATGTTTTTCCCAAGGCTATTGACACAGTTTCCTTTGTTCAATTAAATATAGCCAAGTACTAATGTTTCCTGAGTAACAGTATCATTACAGCATAAAAAACAGTTCAAACAAATTACATTCTGTATTCACTGTTAGGCACACATCCACACTCTACCACTATTAATTAATGTAATTGATAGATCTTATTTTAATTAAAATAATACAGTAGTTATAAATAACCTTGTCAGATATTTAAAATATATTTGAATAACCGAACAGATTTTTAGTGTTAGCTACTTGAAGCAGAATGTTTGCAATGTGCTAATAAATTGAAGGCCAATGCACTGCACAAAAATTGTCCTTTAACAACTGCATTTTATCATTTTGAAAAAGAAATGTTAACCAATGTTTGGAAGTATTCTACAGTTCACATTTGGACCTGGACTGCCTCTTATCTCAGTTGATATGCACAGTGAAAAGCATAGTTATTTGCCGTGTTAGAGAGGTGGAGAAGGGATAGCAGAACTGATGGAGAAAAAAAAAAGTATTAATTGTATAATCTGCACAGTGCTCTGTGTGAACAGCAGCAAAATACTGGTAAAATGCAGCCTGAGTGGACTTGCAAACATTTATTGTGATTATTTTTTTGCATCTATGAAAAATCACATTCTGATTGCTTCTATAAATGGTGTGTTTAGGGCCTTTGGTTTGCATTGGCTTAGTGTGTGAGGGGCAGGGGGATATTAGATGGCATTCACTGTTAGCAGGAAATTAATGTAAATGTATTCAAATTGCAGATATGTTATTGTCTTCCCTTCCTTCCTCTCCTTATGTGTCGCTTGCTTTCTAAGATGATAAATGCAACAAGTTAATTTATTACACTCCTGTCTCTGTGATTTTTTGTCCTGCTTGGAGGGTTTTCATGCAATTACATTTGAGTTCAGCATATTTATAAAGAATCAGGTATTTTTTATTTCAGTGGCTCAAAGTCAGTCATTGAAAAGAACCCAAAACCTGTAGTTAACTTTTTTCAGACTTTTTTTTTTTTTTTTTACTGTTACACTTGTCCTTTGAGGAACCAGGTGAGACCAGGTGTATTTTTACCATATTGAGAAAGTTCACCTACTTCTACTCTTGTCATCTAAATGTTAAATATTTAGTCTGAGTTAGACATCCAGTCTTCTGTTCTAATCACTAGAGAAAAACAATACTGGAACCTGCAGAAAAAGGTTGAAATTAATGACAGAAAATAAAATCCTGTCAGTGTGGATGAGTTATGTTCTTGTGTCACTGTCCTTTCCAGAATTCCAGAAAACACCTGAGAACAATCACTTTATTTCTCCCTCCTTCAGCAGAATGGTTCTCCTCAGAATACTCACTGCCTGTTAAGGTTTCTCTTTTCTCATACCCTACCCTAAAAAATACACTACACTCATTGTTTTGTCATCTTTCAAGCCTGAAGAGTATGTATTTTCTGGCAGTGTAAGACTTGTGACCATGTCATTCAGTGTGAGAAACACTGGTGGGTGAATTTCATGTGTTCTCTGTCTTAAAGGTTGTAAATCATTAATCATTTCTATGTTGTTCTGTTTCTGGACTACTGTGCATTGATTTGATATGGTAAAGGGATGGGTCATCTGACAGTCAGTGACAAGTCCAGGACAGCTCACTTATCTTCCTGTCATTAGATTTAGGGATTAGACATCTGATCTTACCAACGTTGTATCTGCATGATCATTCAATGTGGTGCATGTAAAACAGGACGAAGACCCAAAAAGAAGAAGAAGAAGAAGAATGTTTCATCAGACTCCAAAATGTTTTTTTTTTTTTGTTATGAAATTAACAGGTATTGGTGAATTCTTTTGGTAGACCTACCCTGGAATATAAAGTGACATTGCTGTACTGAGTCTACCCATAGAAGAGATGACAGTAGTTGTGACATGCCCAAAGTTAGAGCAGGGTAAGTGAAGTATAGAAAGGAAGAATAGCAAGGCACATACTCAATACACCGGTTATGCACCTAAACTGGCCTCTAGGTGGGAATTAAGAGCCTAAGTTTAGAATATTAATTCAGGAAAATCCAGCCTAGCTCATATTCAGAAATTTCCCTTAATGAAAGCTGTACTACTAAGCATGCCCTGCACAGTGTTTTTCTTTGCCTTAGGTTAGCAAAGGAAGTGGCTGCTAAGGTTTATTGGCATGCAGAGCAAAATCACTTCTCCCCCTAAATTCTTTGCCGAGCTGGATATTCATGGTCAGACCTTACCAATCTGCACCAAATGGCCTGTTGTAGCCTTAAAAAAATGACAGAAAGCTAATGCCTGAAATATTCCTGCAAGTAGTTTGGTACTTGTGCTCTTCCTCAGTTCTGCCTTATGGTTGCTGTACCAGAAAGAGTCTGACAGGTATTGCAAAGCTGAGATTCACATTTCTGAGAGTGATTGTCTGCACTCTAGCACAGTACTAATACCAGGAGTAGAGCCCAAACATCTGAACTTCTACGTCATTTCTCACCCTGAGCTTATATTTCTGTAATTGCTGGAATTTTACTTGCAGTCAGCTGGTAAATTTGATAAATTTGGAGACTGCATTTCTAACGGTTGAAGAGATAAGAATTGATTGCTAATGCTTTAAACGTATTTTGCGCCACTGGTTCTCTGTTGATTTTATCGGTGTTGAGAGTGGAACATTTGAAGCAATTCAGTGGTAAATTAGATCAGCAGACTACTGGTCAGTGATCATAAAACCCAGGGCTGTATAAAATATAGCAATTCTCTGGCTAATTACAGTCTTATAGAAAGAGTTTTAGAAAGAAAGATTGTATAACTGCTGCAGTACAAATCATAAAGTATCTCTAGATTGTAGTGTCTTCAGTGAGTAATACTTAGGCTTTACAATAGATTGCTACCAAAAAGGCATACAAATAAGTTGAAATTATTTATTCTACAGTTGATACATATCTTATGGAGGGGACCCAAGCTTTACTTTCAGTGCCAGTAAACCACCCAATAACTCAGCACTGAATAGTAAGCAGAGACAAGGAAGAGGAGCATCTATGAGAGATCAATTTAACAAAGTTAAAAGTTATTACAAGTCTTTTCAGTTTTTCATAACTGATAAACAGTTGAAGTATACTGTGAAATGCTATGAAGGTGAAGCTGTTAAATGGAACTAGTCAAAATATGTCACGCATAATAGTGAAAGCCCTATTAAATAAACACTAGCTGAAAGACTTAAACCTGTTAAAAATATTTTGCATTCAAGTTAAGAGTTCAAAAGGTCACTCTTTGGCATTCCTCCTTGTGGGCAAATTCAGTGAAGTTTGCATGCCTCTAGTAAACAAATTCTGCTTAAAAGCTATTCAGAACTGTGTCTATTTGCTCTATCACAACCACATAGTAGAGATTTCCTTTCCACTACAATAGAATTCATGACATTATCTATTTAAAGGAGCTGAAATGGATTGTGCATTAAGTGGAATTACTTTATACAACACAAACACTAAAGCATGTGTACCTGTAGAATGGAATAATTTAAATGTATTATGCAATAAGCCTAAATGGTATCAGGAACACAAATTAGACTAATACCTGGAACATAAAAATGCCTTTCTTTATATTTTTTTAGCAAACATACATTAGCTGAACTTGATAGTAATTCTGAAAGACAGGTAGGTGTTGTTATATAGCAGATGGTTAAACGATGTAAGAGGGTGAGAGATTTGCTGAAGGTCAGAGAGCAAGTGCCCAGGAGTTCTGACTTACAGTTCCCTGTTCTGATCATGAAACAAATCTCCTTTGTTCTACATATTTGTACGTTATGCTTTAAATGAATAGCCATGTTACTTTGCATGTGCTTCCAAAATGAGTACAAGGCATACGCAAAGGACAGTCTATGAATTTTGCCTTTAAACTTAGCACAACTTTGATTTTATTTCAGGATCAAGGACACAGAGTTACATAATGATGACACTTGCATCTTCCTCTGCTAGAATTAGTAGTTTGCTATGAAGATTTAAGTGGTTGACTGTGGTTGATTTCTATCCCATACTGTCCACTACCACTTTCTTCCTATACCTGCAGTGTGCCACTCTGTCAGCAACCTAAATAACCTTCAGTTTAGGATTGCTATTCTAGTCCTTCCTCCCTTGAACATATTGTTTCTATGCTGAACATGTCCATATAGTACATTGATTATCCGAGTACATTATACTCTTCTTGACTCTTCTTTTACCTGGAAGCAATGAGTTACCTTATTTTTTCTCTTTGCAGATGTTCAGCACATTCAAATGAACCAATAGCTCACCCCTGTTAGAGCCTACCATTATCTAGATGCAGTAATCACGAGATGTTTTATAAGAAAGTTGAATATAAACAAGTAGGTTTTATCTAATTTTTTTTTTAATATCTGTGGAAATGCAAGAGGGGGAATTCTTATACTTTTTGCCTTCTTTTGGCCAAATACTAGATGGTCATCCTGCTGAATAAATAAGGCAAGTCTGATTTAAACACAGAGTGAGTGACTGCAGAAGGTTTATTTATTTAAGTGTCTTCCCATTCAGATGAAATCTAAACAGAAAAGCATAAAAGTTATCTCTTAAATCCAAACCAGAGTTTTGGCTGAGCTTATTAAGTCTGAAGGCTCTGGACTTCAAATAAACAAACAAAAATCTCTTTTTTCATGTGAAACACACTTGAAATAACTTCTTCCAGCCTTTTCATTTTAATTTCAAAGGCTTTTTTTCTGTACATTACCAAGTGCAGCCCCAGAGCAGCCCAGTCAAATAAATTGCAAACTGTTACTTCCACTTTGCATATATAACTCAAGAGAGTTTATGTGACATGTCAAAGAGCAAAATACCAGCAGAGTAGGATTTAGGCTTGAGTGGACTCTAATCCACCAGGCTGTGCTCAGCCCACTAAACACGGCTTTTATTGTGCACCCAAATACCAGCTGGTGATCACTTGAAGATTGATGGTAGCATGCAGCTCTGGAATGTGTCCTAAATTCAGTCTTTGTGTCAGTCTTCATGGTGTGAAAAAGAGTGAAATACAGTAACATTCTGTGTGTTTAAAACAGCAAGCATGCTACGCACTAAACACATCTCCCTGCGGGACTTGCGCTCACCACTCCTGCTCCCTTTGAGCCAGTGTTAAGGACAGCCACATCTCATAAATTACACCTATCAGTCACAGATCCACTTCCAGCTTCTAGATCCATACAGAAATAAAGTAAGCTTAATAAAATCATTTTTACTGCACGCATGCTTGGACATATTTTTGTTTTGTAGTTGACTTTAAAAAAAAACCTAAGTCTTAATTAATTTCATATTAAAAGTATTCAAAACAATCCTAGATGTCCAGCAGCACAAACAGTGCTGCTGTTGTGTCCAGCCTCTGAAGTTCTCTTGGGGACAGGGCCAAACCCTGTGTCCAGGGAAGCAAGTTGTGATATTACAGTAATTTGAAAAGAAAAAAACTCAGACCTTAATGTACAATGTGATGAAACCACATGGCTGTTTCCCTGATGGGAGTTACTTCATTCAATATACCAGACAAATGTATTTCAAGGGAAAAAAACAACAGGAAAACATTTAAGGATAGGCTTGACCTTCTCTCTTCTCACAAACCAAACTTTCCTTGGCTTCAGGAGGAATCCCAAACACCCACGTTTAGAAATCAGCTTGCTTCCTGGCAATGCAAAAGGCTGGGTGGCCTCTTGGATGCAGAATCAATTTAATCAAAGAGCCTAAATTAGGCTACGCAGGATAATTTAACCATACAGAACAACAAAGAAATATAGGAAAAGGAATGAAGAATGTTGTGGAGAAGTATTTTACTAGTCTAATATTTCTGTTCTAGAAGTAGAAATACCAAGAGGAGATTTGGATAAATACAGTTGTGATAGAACTGTGGAATCAAGTGTGGCTGTCTCTTTTGGTAAAGTTTGTTATCTCCAATATAATGGCCCTTCTGGCATCATGTTGGACTAGGGGTTCATTGAAGGTTCACTGAAGGGGGGCTGTCATTTGTTGACCTCTGGCTGCTTTGTTTTCTCACATAGTGGAGTGAGAATAAATGTTTCTTTTATCCTTCCCAGATGAAAAGCAGAACTTGCTAACTTTCTGGGCTTGTTATATAGAGATGAATATCTCGTACATAGACAAGAATGTATAGACACCAGGTATATGCATACCATTGATGCCATACTGATACTGATAGAAAACAAGAAAAAACAATACAAAACAATATAAAAAAGGAAGCAGTACTTTCCCTAGTTGTATGCTGTACCCACCATTCCACACAGCTGTTTCCTTATTTTTGCCATAGCAAAAATGCTTATACAAGCATCTCTCTGCATTCAGAATTGTCTGTGTGTAAAAGCACTGCCTGTTAATTCACCAGTCCACTGAAATAAATTTACTAATTAAATTCTTTTGTGTATGAAATACTGCTCTCCAGGCATTCTTCAGCTCATAGCTGAGTAAATTTTACATTATTTTACTGAAGAATGAATAAAAGCTAACACTGGGATTTAGCTGGATCTCTTTATGCCTGATAGCTAATCCTAATTTGATTAAAATGATGATAATATTAATGAAACTGAAACCAAGCCTTCATATACAAAGTTGTTATTTTTTATACAGAGTAGGGGTGAAAAGGGATGGCCAAAGAAAAGGCCAATATGTTTTAAGGAAATCTATGGATAAAGTGGAATGGCTAAAATTGCAGCTGAAGCTGGTAACATCAATAAGGCAAGGATTACTACAGCAAGGGCAGTAATGCCAATTCTAGATATACAGAGATTGTCTGAATCTCTGGGGATGTTGCTCTTTGAAGGAGAGAAAGGAATATAATGAAAAGAGTTCATCTGCCTCGCCACAGTGAAGTGGGCTCTTACTTTATTAAAGAAACCATAATGAAATATTGCAGTGATTGAACTGTGTTTTCTCAATGAGTTTTTATTAGCTCTGCCAACAAGAGTAATTCGGCAACTTAGCAACCGTATGCTAGGAGAGAAGAAGAAAGACTGCATGTGAGTTGATGTGAAGAGCTCTTTTGGTCAGAAAAGAAGTTAAGAGACTGCTATCATACTTTCATATTTAAGGTATTGATTATTTTGCAACATTTGGTAGTTCTTCATTAGAGTTCAGAGGTCCAGTTGTCCATACATCAATGAAAATGTATTAACACCTCAAAACTGCACATTTGGAGAGCAGCTGCCTCTGTCAATTCTGCAAAGGGCAGATTATGTCTTCACTGTCTAGAGGCTACCTCAGTAAGCCTAGAGATTACACTCTTAACACTGGAAGTGAAAAGTAAACTTGCAAAGACAACTCTAGCAGTGAAATAACCTCTCTTTCACTCAACCTTACTTATACTCTCCCTTGCTCCCCAGTATACAAAAGCATCCTAGCTGACATCATCTGTCACATTAACTTGTGGCAAGCAGTCAGGTACTCAAACCTAATCCTAAAAAGGTTTGCTTTTTTATCATAAAAATAACAGCCTGAACGAGATGCAAAACTAATGAGAAGTCCACTCAGACCTCGCTCTACACCCAGAAGTCAACCCACTAGTGACAAATGGGGTGAAGATGAATGAACTGGGAGAACAACTCTGAAGTCTCATATTGTTGCCCAGTTCTAACTTGGAGAGCAGCACTAGCTTCAGTTTTAATTTAGTTTTCAGACAGACAATTACAATAATGCACTTTCTTTCATTTCTCATAACTTTCTTTAAATTTGGATCAAAGATCTTTGGTGTCAGGGCTTCAGCTGGGCAGTGATTCTTCTGATAGCTACTTAGAACATTTCTTTGTGAGACTAAGCACTGCAGGAGGAAGCACAGCCATTCCACCCATGACGTGATTGCTTGTCCACTGGAAAGAGAAGTATGAGAGAAAACACAAGAGATTATGATGAAAAGATATACTGCTCCCAGAAGTAAAATTATGTGAAATTTGTCTGACTTCTCCACAGGAGCGGTACTTTTTCTTACTCCATCTCAAAAATAATGTCATACTTGGCGACCAAAACCTTCTCACTCCTGCATCTGGAAACCAAATCCATCTTGAGTGCCAATGGCAGAGCCACTGTGTGCGCAAAGGCTAGAGGGTGAGATGGTTTGAGCTTGTGCAGTCTTAGGCAATGTGGCAAGGATCCTTTCCATGTCTTTTGGGAAGAAACAAAAGGGTAAACTCTGCTTAACTGTGCAGACTTCAAAGTATGCAGCTTACAACTCTTGGAGAGCAGTTTGCATGCTGCAGGGCTGTCATACACAAGCTCTTTATACACAAGACACAGAAGAGACTGGCTCCCATCCGACATGGCTAACTCAGCTGCAGTAACCTTAAACCTAGCTGGCCTGTCTTTATGGCTTTTCATGCTTGCAAAAGATGTTGCGCTGGGTTTGGGACTAAAAACCCGGACAGGTCAAAAATGGGCAGAAATAAGTAAGGTAGTATTTGAAAAATCGGATAACTTCTGGAAAGTTCTGTAGAGTGGCAGTATTTGTGATGTCTTCTAAAATAAAACTCACAAACTGCAATTATAAAAAGGAATAAAGTTGATGACCAATAAAATTATAACTGCACACTACTTATTAAAAAATAAGAAGCCAGCTTTTCAATGTTTTTATTGAAATACCTATATAGACTTATTCCAGGTTTACAGTGAGGCAAGTGAAAGAGTAATCTGAAAATGATGTCTGTAAGTGTCTACAGCCTAGCGAGTCTGGCTGCCTGGAGGGTGTGGGTGGTCTTGCATAATTCTCAATGAAGGAATCTCAATACTGGAATAGTTGGCAAGACTCGGGATAGCTGTGCAACTGCAGTTTGGAGAAAGTTGACATATTTTTCCTCTTTGTTTCGGAGTGGGGCTTCTACTGTGGAACGTGGTATGATTTCATCATGACAGTATCTGTGTAAGTAAAAAAGAATCAACACTGAATAGTGTCTGTTCTTCATGATGTAAAGCTTCAGTGAAAATGCACTTAACCTTGTGTGGTTGATGAATGTGCCACAGACCCATCTTAATAGATCTTGCCACACAAAAGTAAGAGACTTTCTCCCATTGTCTGTTTACCTTTGCTTAAAAAGCCCATTCCTTCTGCACAGAAGTGGCAGCTGCCCACACTCAGTGGATCTTCCCCTCCTTTATTCTTCAAAGTAGCAAATCCGAGATGAAAAAATCTCTTATAGTTTTTGATGATTTTAATGAAACACACTCTGTTCATGGGTGATTCCTCTTGCAGTACAACTTTGAAAAAGCCCTAAGATCAAAAGCCAGTTAATACTCCATTGTGTTCTTTTTAAAGTCTACAAATTACCAGGATTTTAGGACCTCTGTGTGTCTTGCGAATTGTTAAAAAAAGGACTCATCTAACTGGCATATGTGAACGCTCTGCTTAAGGTCAACTGTTAACTGGTATGTCTTTTCATATCAACACATGGTCCCCTTCACAAAGAGCTATTGAGTGTTTTACTGCTCCTAATGTGTATGTTGAGCTGCTGAAGGTGAAAGATTGTTCTTCAGACATGCTAGAGCTACCTCGGGGCCTGATTTGCCAAAGACTTCACCTTGGTGCCATTATTTCTATTTATAAAAGACTGCACTATCTCAACCCAGCAATGTTTAAATTCCATTTTCAACTAATTCAGCAAATATACCAATAAGTGTTCAAGGTGTATATTTAAACTAGATCCTATTTAGATATCATGGACATTTCCGTGTTATTTACTCATATTCCAAATACAGCAATTTAAATTTCCTTCTAGCAAATTATACATATTAACTCTGAGCAAAGAGGGTTCCTTTTTCAGCCTGTACTGTCTGAACTCCCCTTCACCTATCCTCAAAATGATCTTGTTAATTAGTTAGCCTGTGATTTTATGAGCACTTATAAATCTATTTTCTCTCCCCTCACTCTTAATTTTTTTTAGTAAAAATTAAATTAAACCCCTTTCAAACAGATTCAGAAGCTTGCAAGTGTGCACATCTGTGATTTCCAGCCCTTATAAACCTATTATCTTATACAAAAAGCCAAATTTCATTGTAACAGCATAAAGAAAAGTGCAAAGACTTCTCATGCGTGAAGAAGAGATAAAGAGATAAAGAAAAGGTCAAAGGTCCACATGAGCTTTTGGACCCCATGTGGTTAAGGCACACGAGGGACTCACTAGTAGCACATCTGGCTGCCTATGGCTCTTTGGCCAAATGTCTGAGTACCCATTTATAATCAGCTTCACTTGTGAACTGGCTGAGGATTGAGTTTTAGTTTGAACACTGCACGAGCAGTGGAAAAATGCTTTAGCGACTCTTATCTTACCCCCTTAAGTAGAAGGAATCAATACAGATTTCTTCAAAGAAAAGGAATATTGGCAGTGCAAAGGTGACTCTTTCTGAAGGTTTGAAAGGAAATATTCAGACTTTCCTTGTTCTCTTTCCATATATAAATTAAACAGACACATTCTGTCTAGATGATATTAAGGTCCTTTCCAACCCTAGACCATTCTATGATTCTATGATTGTATCCTCACAGAGTTGAAAGCAGTATTATAAATAGCATAATTTTTCCACAGGTCCTATTCAAACTATGAAAATAATGCATGTCTTTACAATAAAAAAACAGAAATAAGGCCAAGGAAACAATAATTAAAATCATTAGACCCTTACAAAATCTGATATCTTTTAACCAGATCTTTTCCAGTCATTTCTAGTAATAAGGTACAAAAGAGAGAAGTTAGTCAATACAAAGTAGAAGGGAAAATATTTAAACTAAAATAAAATAGAGCTTTTTTTTCTGGCTGAAGTAGTTTTTGAAATGATTTTTTTGCAACTCTGCAGGTATCTCTGATTCCACTCATATTTTTTTAAGGGTACAACCATTTCTGTCAATGCTACCGGCATTATGTACAGTGTCTCACAAAATTTATGTAAGCAGATTATTTTTTCACCTGTTCAAAGGTGACCTCTTGAGTAAAAGGGAGCCAGTTCCATCTGATGCTGTAAGCAAAAGCATCATTCTACTTAAATATTTATTTCTGGGGGGAAAAAAAGAAGAAAAAAAGAAAATTGGTTTCATTGCAGTTCCTAGAAGGCGAGATTTTACATTGCAGTTTCACGTTAGGCATGGGCTGGCTTATCTGGCACAAACTGAAGGCTTAATGAGGCTTAAGAGAGTCTCACAGCCTCCTTAACTAGAAGCTAACGTCAAGCCTACTGCTATATGTACACAAGGCCTGTAGTTGGTGAATTCCATACCCCATGGGGGAATAAAATAAAACAGCATTTTATTGCTGACTAAGGCTACATAAAATCCATACCAATTTGGGCAGCACGAGTTCCCTGGGGAAAGGTAGCCCATCTTTATGGAAAGCTATGTTTGTCCCCTTCACTGTGGTGCTGCATGTGAAACTGAATATTTTATAAATATGCTTTACTCCCTGCTTTTTTTGAGGCACATACACCAAATCTCTGCTTCTGATCTGAACTTCATAAACAACCGTCTGAGGATGAATCCTTATGCCAGCAGGAAAGAGGAGGAAAATGTATTATCTCTTGTACATTACCACAGGGGATCATAAATTAAAAGCTTGACAGAGAATTCTAGATTTGCTCAAAGAAGCCCTGCTAAGCTGGAAACCCAGTGATGGTGTAGTGCAGAGACAACTGTGTACTCTCTCATGTATCCCCAGCTTATCAGTGGATAAACTCGGTGCTTTGAACTCTTGCTGGGGATGCTTGCATACCATGGCTGTAGTTTACCAAACCCTGCAAGGTAAAGCAGATTATGTTGAACTTCTCAGTAACAAGTGGTTGTGTGGGTCTGCAAATAGAAAATAATAATGTTTTGGAAAGATCCTGCTAAAAATTGTATTAGTTTAAATGACATGTGCATCAAACATCCATATTAGTATAAGATGTCTGCTGAAGAAGTCACTTAAATTAGGTTCTTAACTTAATATTAAGTATTATTATATTGCTTATGTCAGGAAAGTCAGGCTGTGTTTTCAGCATTGTGACACCAGTGAATTTGAATTAAGGAGTGACAAAAGGTTGACGTTCTGTGATTAAATAAGACAGTCAGAGAACCTGATGGGTAGATACAGCTCATATATCCTTGTGCAGGTTGGACAATATGTGTATAACAGGGTGTGTGAGATATTTTCACCTTCCTAGGTTTCCAGTCTCTGGTAGCTGTAATTTATTTTGTCAAGGGCAACACAATGAGCTTGAAGTGTTACAAAGGCTTAATTAAAGATATTACACAAATACTGTGTTATTTCTCCTTCAGGAACACAACTTTTTAAAAATAATACTTTCATTAACTTTTTTTTGTGGTGAATTAGACGGATGATTAAAGAGTAGGTGTTAAACTGCCTAATTGTCAGCTGTACACTGTGAATGGAGAAAACTCCCAGTCATTGGCATCTCCAAAATGTGCAGGTCATTAATAATAATAGTTCTGGGGAGAGAGTTCACTGTAGCTCTTATTTTTTCATTAACAGGGACAAGAGCTATACAACCTGTTGTCTAGATCAGATTACTGACGCTGTGGATCAAGTTGGTATTGGCTTTATAATTGAGGAAAGCCAAAACTAAATTCACTGACTGATGAAAAAAGGGTGAACAAAGATTGTTCTTGTATCATGAAGAATGACATTTATTTGCATGTGAAATATATATTAATCTTCTGTTTTATTGTCAAACAAAAATTTTAATATTCAAAGAGAGCTGTCCGCAGCATCATTCTCCATGGAGAGTTTACTGCTTTGAGTATTTGGTTAAATTCCCAGAACATGGATTAGAATTTGCCTTGAAGGTCAGGAAATGTTTGAATCATTTTTTTTTTACACAACATTTTGGAGATGAAAAGGAATGTGGAAGACCTTACAGCATATTTCCAGCCACCACTTTTTCCAAGTAACAGAACCCAGACAGTAAATCTTTAAAAAATACAATTTTCTTGGATGATTGTGTGGTAAATTTTGTTAAATGAAAAGAAAATTTGATCAGTTAGAAATTCCCTCTCCACTTGCTTGAGTAGCCCTAAGAGGCTAATAAGCCAGAAGCTTCAGTACCAAAAGAAATAAAACTAATAAATCTATATGAGTGTATTTGTTTCTGGGCTTTCCTTCCCCCTTGTGGGTGGCATTGAGTTTCCATAGTCTAGTGACATGTCATAAGGTATTCTCCTCAGCAGCTTGAAGGAGACATATTACTATTCAGGTGACTTAGAAACCATAATACCATTGCAAAGAGATTGCTAATATCAGAAAATAATATTTTTTAATAAATGAAAGGTGTCGAAATCATGTATCTTATGCTGGTTTTGTCTCTTGATTAAATAGAATCATCATGATTTTGATCATCTTTTTTGATGGGTTATTCATTGTCAGTTGTCAGTCACTGAAGCAGTAAGGAGAGGCATTATTCTGTGCAATCACTATGCTCACATTTACTTGGTGTTGTGCAGGAAACGGCTGCCTCTCACAGTTTATCTGTGCTTTCCTTGTACATCAAATATACAGTTATGAGAAGGTTCAGTTTACCTTCTAGCTGCCAAGTATTACAGTAATGTTAATAAGACCACCAGGAAAAGGGATGAGCACTAGCTTCTCAGGCTGCTAATAAGAGGTCAGTCTGAGAATTTCAGAGCAGGCGAAAGAATTGCATTTTAATGGCACTGTGCTGCTGAGTCTCCCTGGTGCCTTTAAAAACTCTAGCTAAAAGCTTATAGGGAGGATTGTTTTTTTTTTTAATAAAGTAAAGCAACTGATTTTTCAAGCACTGAAGAAAGACTTCTAAAGGTGATGTGGACAATTTCCATCTACATTTAATGAGTTGAAGCACTTAGGTGCAGACTGTAAATCTCGCTTGTATGTTCATCTTCTGTTGAGGGATATATAGAATCATAGAATACTTAGGGTTGGAAAGGACCTTAAGATCATCAAATTCCAACCCCCCTGCCATGCACAGGGACTCCTCACACTAAACCATGTCACCTAAGGCTCTGTCCAACCTGGCCTTGAACACCATCAGGGATGGAGCATTCACAGCTTCCCTGGGCAACCCATTCCAGAGCCTCACCACCCTCACAGTGAAGAACTTCTTCCTTATATCCAATCTAAACTTCCCCTGTGTAAGTTTTAACCCGTTTCCCCTTGTCCTATCACTACAGCCCCTAATGAAGAGTCCTCCCCCAGCATCCTTGTAGGCCCCCTTCAGATACTGGAAGCTACTCTGAGATCTCCACGCAGCCTTCTCTTATGAAGTAGAAGTATTATTTGTGTGGGGTTTTTTTGTAATTTTACTGTAAGTAAATGCACGTAGGCACCTAAGTGAATCAAAATTACAAATCCTTCATTAACCAAATATATTTTCCATCTTTCGATGAAACTATTTAACAATCATTATAATAATTAATTAGAGCTATGTACCATATTTATCTATGCAAATTATATTCTGATGCGTTATTTCCATCATTAGAGCTCTAGTAGATAGGTTTAAGTCCCAAGACTGCAGCCTTTGTCTTTATGTTGTCTACAGCTTGTCAAAAATTGCTCTCCAAGTAAATTATGCTTCCAGCTAAATGTGTTTTGCAGAAAGTGCATACTTTAGGCACTATATTTTTATTATTATAAAAGAGCACATATCCAGAAATATTTTTGCTTTGAGTTTTGTTTTCCAAAATAACATTAGCCCACATTAATCTAGTCATCTAAAAGGTTTATATAACTAATTTTGGATAAGACATCTACTGTTTTCTTGGAGAACTAATGAGCAAAATCTTTGCTTTAAGCAAAAACTGGGCTTTACTAACAGTTACAAGTATGGTCCCAGACAGAGAGTTTGCAAAAGAGATGTGGATTCAGTTCTTAGACTTATGAATAAACATTATAGAGAGGCTTTGTTTTCATATGTACTGTGTATTTGCTACGCTTTTAGAGTCACAGGAAAAACAATCCAATAATAATAATGTTTATGAAGTAAGAAATCATAATTATATGTTAAATATTTAAATAAGGACAAATTGATCATTAATGTTTTATTTTTCCATTCTCAGCTTTTGAGAAATATCCCTTCTGTTATTACTGAAAAGAAAAATATCTGAGTGGGGGCCAAAACATATTGGCCAAGGAAAGACAAGAAGGCTGAGCTTTCTCATGGGCAGCAAGTAATACTTACATTGCAGATGCTTGTGCTTCTCCTGTAACAGGCCTGATCCTGCACTGACATCAAAGGATGTTTTTCACTTCTCTTCATTGAAGAAATTTTTAAGTAGAAATATAGAACTAGTTCTACAGTTCTGATAGTTTGGTCCAAATCCCATTTGTGAACAACTGAATAAATGGACACATTTAAGCTTGACTGAATACATTATTTTTTTTCTTTTAAATAAGCCATGCATGGTGATGAAGAAATAAAATAAGGAAAATAAAATTGACCTTGAACACAATAAAGCTATTCCTAGTGAAGCCCCCTGTTAGGGAAAGAAAGTAAACTGTTCTTATGTAGCTTTCATTGATCTTGTGGATTTTCTGCTGTCATAAACTTCAAAGCGTATTAAGCACATTGATTAATTTAATATATGATCTTCCTTAAAAGCCAGAGGTGTAAATAATTATACCCATTACAATAAGAATTAATTAGATGAATGAATAACAGCAATGCCTGATTTTTATGAGATAGGTCTAGCTACTTAATGTATAAAAGAATTACACTCAAACTGGGTAAGGAAAATTCATTCTAACTTAACTATCATATTATTACCAAGTGTTTGATGAGAGTTTTTCTTCTGTTGACCCCACTTGTGTTCAAAAATGCCTTTATTTAGAACAAAATGCAGTTGCAGTGCAAGTACGTCAACTAAAATTTTTTACTAATTTGTTGCCTTTACTATTTCAGAGCTGCAAGAAACTAAGACCTCTGAATATCACAGAATATCCCACAGTCCCCTGGATTACAGGATATTATTCATGGATGAAGATCAGGATCGGATCTACGTGGGCAGCAAAGATCATATTCTGTCATTGAATATTAATAATATAAGCCAGGACCCTCTCAGTGTAAGTTCGAGATCTATTTTTACCCAAGGTTGCTCTACTACGTGCCTTTCTTCTTAAGACAAAGAATATGTATTTCATGCTTTTGTGACAGGCAAAAGTCCAGACCCTGACTGAACTGTTAGTCCTCATTTTATGTTTAATGCAAGATGAACAAGCTATTAACAGGGCTGCTCCTCGAACACTGTTTAAAAACACCTGTTTATTCGTTTTGAAGTGATGTTCAGCATGGGTTGGCCTCATAAGGAAAATTTGTGAGGGTTGATGGTTTCTGCAGCTCTCCAAGATTTAAGAAAATTCAGAGATGCACTTCTAACAGAAGACTGCAAGAAAGAACAAGATACATACTATCATTTCAGGCTGCAGGTGAAAAAACCAACAGGGACAGAGTTGCCTTTGATCTTGGACTATATTTATTATTATTTTGTACTCTGCAGCCTGATTGCCAAACTATTTACCAATCTTTTGTTATGTCTGTGTCAGCCCTAGCACTTCAGTTCAGTAGCTGAGACACCTCCTGTCTGGGGTTCTTTGGACACTATGACCCACATCTCCTTTTCAACACTGCCTGTTTTGTAGCTCCTTCTCTCACTTATCAAGATGCCATTTTCTAAGGACTGTCTGTGTCCCACCTCCCCAGACTGTAGTAGGCAACCTGTGTATGAAAATAATCAAATTCCACTACTTTCACAGATTCCTCTCTTGTCTGCAGAGCCAGTTCAAATCCAGCTTCTCTGCTTTTAAAATAGGTGGCCTGCAGAAGAACTTGTGTGCTCTGAAGTCTGACTCTTAAGATATTACCTCTCTACAGAGTTTGCCTTGCGTATCTTGAGATTATCACAGCTACAGCACTGCCTTAAAGTGTGCCTTAAAGGCCTTGTTCTACCAAATTCATCTGATCCTTTAATCTATGGGCTTTATTACTGTACCTCAGGAGTACTGAGGGGCAGAGAAATCCAGCTTGCAGCAGTGAAGATAAATGCTTTCCTTAAGAGGCAAGGCTTTTAATGTGTCAGAAGAGAGAGGGAGGCCCCGCTAGAGGGTGATTAAGCGCAGTTAAATTAGGCTTTGCTCTGAATCAGCCTCTGGATATGCCTGTCTATCTGAATTGATTGTGCAGGCAGTCCAGGGAGGCTAACTCTAACTTACACATTTAAATTAAATGCCTCGTGTGTGATGGCATGAACCCCTCTACCTCCTAATGATACAGAAAACTTCCTCTGAAATGGGGCCACCTTTTCTGATCTTAAATAGTTTGTGTGACCTTTTTGCTAATTCCCGTCTCACCACCAGTGATACAGGCACCCTTACCTGGAAGCTGCTGTGCTCCTGCATGGCACACTCCAGCCTTCCCTTAGCAGGTTGGTTTTAATTAATTCTGTGCAGAGTTTGGTTAGATAGGAAGACCTTTGTTGCATGACATATATTCTGCAGTATAAAGCTGTGAAGCATTTCAACCTGGGAAAAGAAAAAAAAAAAAGTCAACAGAAAGCACAGAAAGCAAAAACACACAAAATTTTCTGGCAGTGGATGTGATCACCCAGTATTAGGCTCAGAATTAATCTCTGCAATTCCACATGTTCTTCCGTTTGTTTATTTTCATAACAGATTCATTTTGCTGATCTTATGCCTCTATACATATGCATGCATGCCTATGACTCTATCTAGATGTATGTATACATATATATATATATATACACACACAGAGATCTTCTATCATTATTATTTATGTTATCCTAAGGCTAATAGTTATCAGACTGTGTCACCTACTAAATTTCTAGGGAGAGATTTCTAATGGATGTCTTCTATTTCAAAATCAAAATAAATAATGGAAGAAGTTCAAAATCTGTAGAGTTTGAGTATAGATCAGATAAACATTCAGGCACTGAGGTGTTTGTCGGAAAACTGAAAGAAATCAGCCTGAAATCTTAAGATTTCTATCAGGTTTGTTCATAATCTATCCAAACCTTTGCTGTTAAAACCAAAAAATTGTTACAAGAACCCTTCTTGCAATATTTTGTTCTGGTTTCTAGTGTGAATAATTTTTAGTTCAGTAAAAGCAAAAAAGTAAAACCAGACAATAGTTTAGGCAATGAATTAGGCAATAATACTGAAAACATCTCTCTTATTTAGAAGAAAGAAGTCTAAATAAATTATGTTAAAAATATGCAGCAAACTTTATTTATATCAGCCAAAGACCTGGGGCTTTATTTTGTTTACTGTATGCTAAGACAGAAAGTTGTTTTCATTTATCAATGAAAATTCTTTTTTTCCTTATAATCAAAGTATGAAAGATATCAAATTATTAATTTACTAGTTTAAATTTGGCAGCAAAATGTTTTACTTACATTATATAATGTTACTTAAAAGATATTTCTTTCCTCACAGATTTTCTGGCCAGCATCGGCGAACAAGGTTGAAGAGTGCAAAATGGCTGGCAAAGATCCTACAGTAAGTTATAATCCACGTGAACATGCACAGGCACACAAATATGCAAATTACATAGTTGGCAATAAAGTAAGAGCATCTTAAATGCAGCCAAAATGAAGCGAAAGAAGTGTTCATTATGCTTTTGAAATGCTCTGCAGGCCAACCGATAAAGTGTGGGTACAAAAAACAGGCTATGTAAACAGAATGCACTCTCAGACTGTGACAGATGGAAAGAGTTACACACTGTCCACTTTCTTGCCTTTTTCTCTCATCACTACTCAAACTAGGTAGTGCTTTTCCAGGTATTTCCTGGGAGTGATGCTGAAGAGCCCTGCTAAGCTGTTGTTCAGGGTGGGGAAGTGCTCTGCCTGGCTGCTCACCACAGGAACAGACTCTACAGGCAGGTGGTACTTACTGTCTGGAGTCTGAAGACCCCAGATGCAGGAACACTCCAAACGCCTCTTTCCAATTTATAATGCATTTACAATAATCCACCTGAGCCCATTCTGTAAGAAAAATACGCGGGCTTTATTTTGAAAATCTATTGTAAATGCTGATGAATGTAAGGAAACCAGAAGGTTGGCCTACTGCAGTACTGCTGTAATACCACTATTTCAAATTACTGTGGAGTGTAATGCAAAGCAATAGAATGCTTCTTAATGAATAACTATATTATAGTTGGTACTGAAGCTTGTCTACTTTATTTGCTGATAGCTATAATAGTGAAAACCAAGTATTTTTCCTATTGAGTATACTTTTTTTATATATAATTTTTCATTTTTCTAGTTCCTGCAGTATGCAGTAAAGTCAACAGCTAGCGGCCTTTTAGGTTGCACTAAATGTGAAGAGAAAACAGACAGCTTTGTTAATGGTGATTAATGTTGGATAGTTATTTTGCCAGTTGCATCATCAACTTGTCATAGACTGGTTAAGGAATTTTCTTTTCTTTGAAATGCAAAAATGTATTAGCCTTAGTCATGTTTCCAAGATATGATAACATACTTCTAGGGCAAAAATCGGAAAAATGTAGACACTCTAAGCAGAAAGTAGTGCACAAAATATGTAATCCACAGGAAAAAAAGCCTAAGACTTTACTAAGTACTGGATTCTCTGGAGGACTTTTAATCTTGGCTATTTAGTGGTGAGACTTTCCTAGCTTTTAATCATATTGAAGTACCCAAATGTTGCTGTATTAGTGGACAGATTTCTGGATAGAACCTCTGTTTTTACAACAGCTTAATTGTGGCTACAGCTAGTACCTGTAATGTAGTTAAGCATGTCTATGTGCATCAACTTCAGCGGATTTTTTTTATCCTAGCTGTGCACTGCAGGAGAAAAATTAAGTTTCAATGATAGAAGTTTACACTGTTTCTTAAAATTTGTCCTCACGAGTTTAAACGAAGGATAAAAAGGGTACTGAGGAGCGGATGCTACTCTCACTAAAATCAGTGATGTATCTTATTGAAAGGTCACTGAAGTATAGAGAGAAAGAGAAACCAATGCTAAATCACTGCTTGCAACTTAAAATATACAGTTGTTTTAATAGCATTCTTGAGAATATGGGAGAAGCAGAGAATGAGTTCAGAAGAATTAAGCATTTCAAATGTAATAAAAAGGCGTAGTGGGAAGGGGGTGGAGGGAATGCATGATAACATTTGGCCTACCAGAGAACAGTGATTATCACAAGGTAAAAGAGGAATAGATATACTTGGAGCAGCCAGTAAAGGACTTAATGCAATCAATGAATTCTTTTCCCAGGAGATTTGGAGGGTGGTTGTTTGCCCTACCACTAGACAAACATAAGTGTCTGACTTTGTCCTTTTTGGCTGCCTTTATCGTTACTGAAAAGAAATTGTCACCTCTAAATAGTATGTTCACTGGGCTAATTTAAATGCTTACATTAGTATGACATCTATTTCTCTTCGTTTACTGTCATGAGATCCTAGGGCATAGACGTCTGACTTTCAGATTTCTACGGTAAGGGAGTCCCCCAGACACTGAGTTTTGGTATCAACTCCAAGGGAAGCACCAGTAGTATGTGAATATCTACCTTTAAAAAATGTCCCTCCTAAAGACAACTATATCATGTCACCTCAGAGCAGACTGATTTAAAAGCACAAAGCACTCCAGTATCAAGGAACGCGAAATAAACTAAGCATAGGTGCTCTTGAATGCATTCCTACAGAATATATTCTGAAGTAGCAATTTCTTGCTTTGTTCAGTTGTGGAGTCACAGCACAGTACACAGATTAATCATGCAGCAAATTGCAAATGGAGTTCAGTGATTCAGCACTAGAAAGATGGGCAAAGGCTCAGAGATCATAAAATGGCCTTCCTGCCAGACAGGATTAAAATGAGATACTGTTGGTATTGAGTTAACTTCTGTTATTTGTCTGTAAATCACCAATGAAGAGACATGAGGACACATTATGTGTCAGATGGTTACCCAGAAGGCTGTCCTGAAAGAACCATTCATATAACCACCACTATGTTCCTGCCATAGACACTTTGGAATGACATGGCACGAAGCAGAGTAGCAAGTGCCACGTAACAGTACTGTTCATGTAGACATTATTTCCTGGTCCTGATCCTGGAAGACTTTCATTCTGAGATTTCTCAGTGTGAAATGAACTTTTATCTAGGAGTCTTCTAGATAAGTCTTGCTGCAGACAGCAAGAAAGGAAAGCAGTCAGTTTACACCCTGGCATATATAAGCTAGTGGTATACCTTCACCCATCCTTCTCTTTCCACAGCAGTAATGTCGCATTACTGCTGGGAAAAACACGATTTTGATAGCAGGACATTACTAAAGCCATTTTTGGGCCAAACGAAGATAGCTGGATATGAGAAAATGGAAATATTTAGGAACAGCCCTCAGCTTTAGAGAAACAATGTATTTTGACTGGGTTAAAGGACTTTTCAAATATAGCTAGAGCTAACACTTAACTGAGGACATGCAGTGTTCCCTCTAGAGAAACTCCTTCTTTGAACTCTGAACTACCTACAGTTATGCACTACTTTTCAGATGTAGTAAAGTACCAGCTCTTGCTGAACCAAAAATGTGAATGCTTTTAAATATAAATAAACCGTGCAGTCTGCTAAACAGGGATTAACTCTACTGATTTTCAGGAGCATGACTGATGACACAGTTTCCAATCCTGTGCTCACAGAACACATGCAATTCTCAGTGTCTGTGGTGAAGGTTTGGATGATTGAATATGAAGGCAGTTCTGGGATCACAGTAAGAAACTAACAGTTGATCATAGTCAAAAAAGGAAAGAGCAAGAGAAGAAAGGGGTATGCTGGAAGGAGAAAACTGTAAATTCAGTGGTATGAAATTGTGTGGCCATTAACATTCTGCTTTAGTTTTCATGTTGATTTTAAGACATTACTGTTAATCTTCGGTATTAAGGAACAATTCACTTTAAACTTCCTTTGTGTTCTTCAGTGTTCTAAAATTTTGGAAAGAAATTGTTTATAAAAATAATGGGATCTAAGATTTGGGCTTGCTTTGCTTTTTAAGTGTCTCCAGCTATGATTAGAAAATTAGGGGGAAAAGGAGACTGTTCCTGCAAAGGCCCTGCTTCCTTCCATGCAAGATACAGAGAAGTCTGTGAATGAAAATTAGGTTGCTGTGTGGAAATGGCAATGTTACACACACTCCTTTGTAACTCCTCTATAGTGCCTTATCAATGCCCAGTTCCCAGGCTAGGCAAAATGGGGTGAAAAGAAAACAGAAGTCTACAGCTGTTCAAGCCTAGAGACTACCACACTCAGTAGCTATTTTCATGATACTAAAATTATAAACCATGTCTATTCCCATAGTTTCCAGCATCCAACAACATTTGCCAATGTGAAATGATTTTTTTCCTGTATTCCCTGCAGCATGGCTGTGGAAATTTTGTGCGTGTGATACAGTCATACAATCGCACACACCTCTATGTGTGCGGCAGTGGCGCCTTCAGCCCTGTGTGTGTCTATGTCAACAGAGGACGCAGGTCAGAGGTAAGTCCTTTTGCATTTTATCCATCCATTTTGTGGTGCATCCTATCAGAGTTATGCAAAGCACAAAATGCAAAAATCAGTGATCCACGTAGGCTCCTTCATGCATGATAAATAGAAAAAGAGCAAAGATCCAGAGATTTCTGACCTGTTAGCAGCTAGAAGCAAAGCCATGATCAAAAACCATGTCTCAAATACGACGGTTATCCAAAATTCCACAGTCATACCAAATGCTGGGCTACATTTGATACTACTTTTTCTTTGACATTATCTGGTGAATTCATTCCTGCTATTTGCTCGAAAAATTGCCAGGAAATACTTGAAAAGAAATAGCCATTTAGATAAAAAGTAAAATATGCAGTCCACTTTTAATAACTTCCATGTGTTACTGATTCCTGGGAGAAGTCCCTAAGTGGGCTAAATGCTCAGGTATGTGAAGGTTTGCTGGACTTCAGCGTAATACCCACTAGATGCAGTCCCAGTACAGGTAACTTTCATCTGCTGCACAAGTTTTGCCCCATTAGATTCTGTTGGGGTAAAGTAAGTAAGTTTCACCGTCATGGTGTAAATCTTATTCTCTCTAGATGGGTCTCCAGGGTTGGGTTTGTTTGGTTTTTTTTCTTTATTCAGTTTCACTGCGTATTTTCAGTGCACAAAGTACCAGATGTTTCCAGAAGTATATTGTCCAAATTTCCTGATTTGAAAGTGAAATGTTTGTTTATGTGCAAATGTAATAGGTAATAAATTAAGCAACCAGAAGGAGAAAGAAAAGCACTTAACTGAGGACCAGAACCTCAGTAGCTTTTGGGTCAGATTAATGTCTGCAGGCACAGGGGTGTGCAGTATATTTTCCTGAACAATGTGGAAGCAGATGTTTTGGGAAAAAAAGATCCAAGTGTGCTACCTGGAATTTTACCCTGCAAGGGCAGCTTTAAAAGCTGAGCTAGCTCCTAGGGAAGACACTGGGAAATTCATCACTGATTTCAATGGGAGTGGGATGGGAATTCTGGCCAAAACCCAACACTACTGCAGAGGTTGTTAGGGAGGTGATACATCATTGTTTCTCCAGGTAGGTGACTTTGGGTAGATCCCTACTTGGTATCAGCCTCCTTAACAGAGTGTGTCCTCTGAATCACTATACCTTTGGTCCTAATGAACAGACTAAAAGTAAAGTTTCATAGGCCTGGATTTAAAAGCACAAGCAAGCAGAAATGAATAAGCAAATCCATCCTTCTGATTAATGGATTATGCATTAATTTATTTGGCTGTATTTTGAAACAGAGGTCAGCTTTCCTCAGCATCATCCTATTTCTTGACAAATTATTTAAAACATGGAAAGTGATCTCATTTGTGTCTAATTAATGCAATTTTCCTTTGTCAGTTTAAGCAGTAGTACTGTAGCCTGAATCTCATCATTTTATGGGTTTTGCAAATGAGATGGGGGGGGGGGGAGAGGGAGGGCAGGAAACTCCACCTCCAGATGATGCAAGATGTTAAATTTCTTAAGTTAAAAATAAAGATACATGTCTTGGAAGAGCAGAACTGGCTTCACTTAGCCTGTCTGTATAGCTACATGCCTATGATCAATTGATTAAATAAACTGCTGTTTCAGACGTCTGGAGTCTGTCAGACACTTGACTGTAGGCATCGCATGCTCAGAGCTATTACTGTACAGGCCAACAATAGCATAACAGTTTAAAACCAAGCATTTCCTTCTGAACTCACTGCATATATCAGTGCATGACTAATTAATAGGGTCGAATGAAGAGCTATGTAGTACTTATGGGACTAGTGAGAATTCTTTTTTTCTCTGCTTTTATCATTTCACCTTTAATTTAGTACAGTTTTCCATGCACAAAAGGCTGGTTTTGCATGTGCAAAATGGATATTTTAGAAATCACATCTGTTTTTCTCTAGAAGCTACAAAGCAGTCAGAGTCATATCCAACAATCGTAAGAACTGGGCCTGTTTTGCTCTTTTGGCTCCAGGTTTCCACATAATCTCACAGAAAAAGTAGTTTCATTGATGGGGCATTGAAACAGAGGTTAAAAAGTAATTAATTTTCTTGCTTGGCACACTTGATGCTTTGGTCTTTATTAATGATGGTTTTAGTCACCAAAATATATTCTAATATTAAAATAAATGCAAACAGAAGGAAAAGTAATCACTATGTGAATTAATTATAGTCTAAAAAGTAGTTTAATATATATGAAAATCAAGTGTAATCCTGGAGCTAGTTTAATAGTGCAGTAATGGGCATTTTGAATTGGTAAATAGCGGTGTAATATAGTAAATATGGATTAACATCAAGCTGCACATTAATCTAGAAGTAAAACAACAACAGCAAAAATAAAACCAAGATCACATTAGAAACTTCATGCTTATGTTTTAACATTCTTTAGAGAGCTTATGACTGGAACAGTAGATAAGATCTCTGTGATTAAATTAGGCAAAACAGAAGACGGGAAAAAAAGATCAGGGATAATGAATAAGAAAACTTCCTGCTGCAGCTTAGTATGTCAAGTTGGGGCAGTCTCTAACTTGCTGTCACCAAATGGCTGCTCAGAGATATGTGTGGCATCCCTGTATCCCTGAGATATATGCTAATTGTTAAAGTGAATATAAAGACTTTCTGCCTTTAGTCAAATAACTGATACATTGGCATCTACGTCACAGAAGGTTTCTTTGGAAGTTTTGTCAGTGTCTTGGGTTTTCTGTCAAAAAATAAATCTTTTAAGTTTGGATGGTTGGGTTTGTTTTTTGGTTTTGTAATTTTGTCTTTTGGCCTTTTATTAAAGATGAGAAGTTTGCTATAAGAAGCTAGGAACAAGTTGTTTGTTATATACAGTGGTATGTGAGCTGATGTACTACGGATCAATGTCTGTGCCATAACTGACCACTGTTTTTAAGTAATAGACTTGAACCAGAGTCACTTCTTGCTCTTCAGTATTGCTAGGAACAAAGAAGAGAAGGGGTACACTGAAATGGGCAAGTTTTCTAAAGATATTCAGACTGTTTGTATTTCAAGCTGTAGTCCAGGTTGTTTCTACTTTGCCAAATAGATTTCCTATTTATAATTCAGATAAAATATAAACAAATCCCCATACCAAGATTCTTAAACAACAAAAAAAATCCAAGCTATTTCAGGCTTGATAAATCGTCTATCACTAGGTAGATCTTGAGCTGTATACATAATATAAGAGATGGTATTGAAGAAAATAACTATGATCTAGGGTATTTTCGGAGGTCTGATAGCTCAGTAAAGAACAAATTATTTATACTAGCACTAAATTACAGTTGTCAGAAGAGATATATTTTATTGTTCTAGCAGCTTCATTAAAATGTCCTAGACTAGGATAAGTGTCACCATATTTTCAGCAAATAATTGATAAATAACTTCAAAATAACAGAAGTAATCTCCACAAATGTTATTGCAGAGACCAGTGAACTTCTCCAAAGCATAACTGAGCTAGAGGGGAAAATTCTTTGTTTCAATGTCTTGAATTTATAACAAAAGTCTTGGAAAACAACTGGGTAGCAATGAAAAGGTTGTCTTAAAAAGATGACGAAATTCTGAATAGGAAAGCTAAACTGGTGATAGTACAGTAAAAGGGCCCGGCAGTGCTGAACATTAATAATGCTGGAAACAGCCAAGCATAAAAATCACTTCACATCTGATGGTTTCTGAAATGAGAAGTGACACACAAATCTACTTTCCAGGAACAAGTCTTCAAGATTGACTCCAAGTGTGAATCAGGGAAGGGACGCTGTTCTTTCAACCCTAATGTGAACACGGTGTCTGTTATGATCAGTAAGTAAAACTACTCAAAGTCGCTGATGTCTAAACCCATACGATCGTGCGTGGTGTGGATTAATGGGATACTTGAAATGAGCTGGACACAGAATTCAGCCTCCAAGAAGCAGTAATTGTGTCTGGCTGATGAGCACAAGGATTTGGTCCATCCTTGTTCTAAGGTTTGCATGAAGCTAAAGGTGAGTATACAAATGAAAGAAGTTGTTGGAAGAGGGAGAGAGAGAAACAGAAAACAAAAGATTGTGCCTTTTCCAGCTTACACATTTTTTCCCAGGATTGATTTCAACTATATATTACCCTGTCTAGCATTTTATGTTTGAACAGTTTCTGACCTTGTTCATCCTAGGCAGCACTTGTCTCATTTAATTATTTGTAGAATCTCAGAGTAGCCAGGGAAATAAAGCCTGATAACTTTAGTTACTTCGAATTTCATTTTTGTTGTCGTCTCTGCTGTAGAGACCACCAGCTATGGCAGGGCTCTTCATTCTTCAATTGGCTTTAAACCCAAGCAGTTTTGCAAATTTCTTCCATTTGAAACACCAGAAAATGATACTGTTGTCAATTGGTGGTGACTGGGGTCAGTGACTATGACAAAGAATTACTGCAGTGCCTATTGCACACCTAACTGAAGACTCAAAGGGCGCATGTGATTTGTGCAGCCTAAGTCATCAGTAAAACACTGTTTGTTTGTTTTTCAGCCAGGAGATACATTATATATACTTAGTTTTAACCAACCTTTGGCATTTGTAGTGTGTTCACAGACTTCTAGTGACCAAAGCTTTGTTTTTAAAACATGTGCCTACTCCTTCCTATATTTTTTGGCAATGAAGGGAACAGCAATTGAGGACTACATGGTCTGTTTGAAATACAAATTATTTTTTTATTTTTATTATTCCTTATTGCAAATATATTTAGTGAAAATTACAAGTAATTTCATTCAGAGGTATGAACTGAAGCATCTATATAAGACAGGTAAATGCTACCTCAGTACCTCTCTGAACCTCGGCTGCACTTATGTCTTTATCTCATCAGTGATCTATGGTCAGTGTCTACAGATACTGCATAAAGAAAATGCTTATTCAAAGTCAGTGATGGATTAATCCACTGCTGCTCACTGCTGTTCTGGTATTATTAAATGAATCAGCTGGCACTAAAAAGTAAGGTTTCCTTTCCTTGTTCCTTCTGGATTTTATAAAACACCATAAAGATACATTGTTTCTGAATTGCTGTATATATAGTAAGCTGACTTTTTTTTCTGCAGTGGATCTCTGGAAGCTTTGTTCATCTTAGTGGACTTTATGTTATCTTCCTCAATGTCTCAGTTATGTGACTGAAGAGACCTTCCTTAGTGTTTGACTTATCTTTCATGACATAGTTCATCTACAAAGTTTAAATTATTCCACAAAGGTCACATTCTTTTTCCAAAGAGTCACGCAGATTGAGTTTTTTACTTTCTCCCTCTTACTACAAAGTCCAGTCACTTCAAAAGTGTACGCCTGAATGAATTTAGCCTCAATATCCATGCCAGAAGGGGAAAGATTTTGTAAGTCACAGCTTGAGTTATGATGAGAGGACCCAAGCCCATATACTGGACTCTTCTTTCAGCATTGTTCTGCAGGAGGAATTCCTTCCCCTAGCTTCAGAAGATGGGAAATGCTGCTAAACCGGATAATTCTTCCACAACAAAAGAACCAGTTTTAAATATAGATAGATTTTCTTGACAGTTTTGGGCATCACCAGCCTAGAATGCAGCAGGAAAGCTGATTCACCCTTCAGAGGAAAGTGATGCTATAAAAATAAATTCGAGCCTGGTGCAGTTTACCATTGGACAAAGCACCTTTGCATCAAAGCAATGAAAAATGTGCTTTGAAGAAGCTTGTCATAACTAATGCGCAGGATGCCTGTCTCTTTCCCTGCCAAGACTCTGAGATATTTATAAAAGCAGACATACCTCATCAATTCAGTAATTCCCCCCAGTAACAAAGAGAAGTAGTGTGAACTAGTGTGCTGTGCAGACCAAGTGCTGTGCAGAGTTTAAGAATTTAACCAAAAGGAAGTGAAGCTGACGGTTATCATCTGATACGCGATTAGCAAGCAGACACTAGGGATGCTTAAGATATAACTAATGAAGTTGATATGTAATAGGATTAAAATTACGTAGTGTAGTGCAGTTAAAGTGTGTGTGCATGTGTATGAGCAGGATGTACATAATGTTTAGTGAGAAGCATAAGCCTTATCTCTCTCAACCAATTTATTTCATAATAAGAATAAAGCTCTGATGGATTGAGGCGATGAGACAAATATACAAAATCAGTAATAAATCAGTATAGGTCTAACATCATTCCATCAGGACATACTCAGGAAGTAAATGCTTCACAAACATGCAGTGAAAGCGTTGTTTAAATCCCCTGTGTATGAATCTTGTCATCACTGGGAGAGATGAGAGCAGAAGAGTGGCTGCAGGGGTTCAGTTCAGGCTCTAGCCAACAGCAGAAAAACAAGATCTCCAGAGTTTTAATTCTGTTATGAGCCAGTAGTCTTCCATATTGATGCACACATACACAGAGCATAAAAACAGCCTCAAGCACTTCTGAACCTGTGCCTCTTGCCAGCTTGACCACACTCTCTGTGTAGTCCAGGAATTCAGACAAAAACATCAATCAAAGGACCCAGCTGTACTGGAATGTATTCAGCCACCACTCCCACTCTGAGAGTTACAGTTTATTTTAGCTACTGTTTTCTACTCTGGGGTTTCATTGTCATTAGTCAGTGGAAATTGCGTGGTTATTCACTGAGTAGAAAATGATAGTATATGTAATTATGATTACAATTATGTATAGGAATATTTATGCACACAAATACAGATATGCATCCTAACTGATGGACTGAGTTTTCAGCCCTGCACAGGGAGCAAAAGTTCATGGTTCTGTTAACGTAAGAGTTGCGTGTCTAATTCTGTTCAAGCATAATGACCCTATACTTAGAATCAAGCACATAAAAGGGGACAACTGTTGCTTCATCTTACTCAGAGTAAAGTTCAATAATGTGATTGTCTGGCCTCTGCAATACTGAAGTCAGTTTGAGGCTGCCTGGGGCAGCCTTGACAATACTGTTGGTAAAAACTGCCACTGACTCATTGACTGCAATAGATGTTGTGCCAGTTTACACCAGCAATAAATTCAGCCCAGTCATTTTCTCTACTTCCATAACAAAAAAAAAAGCTTTTTGAAGTATGTACTTAAAAAGTTGAACGTGATTCTGTTTGATAACACTAGGCCGATTTTCCAGTGATCCTTTGCAGTGAAAGCAGAGCAGCCAAACTTCATATCAAAGAAAGGTTCACCACATATGCATTTTTGCTGCTGCATTTAATTATGCAGTTCCCTAAAGTCTTTAAGAAAAATCTGATGATTCTTGTGCATTCTAGATTGTGTCTTTGTAAATCAGAGGGAACTCCCATTCCCATGACCCAAAACTTATCTGTATGCACTCCTGTGTAAATAAAGGGCTGATGAATTTAAAATAAAAAATAGATCTGTAAATATGGTTTTCCCAAAAGCCATAGCAATGCATTTACTTTTTCCCTGCCATTTCAATTCTTTGCAGATGAGGAGCTTTTCTCAGGAATGTATATTGATTTCATGGGGACGGATGCGGCCATTTTTCGGAGTCTGACCAGGAGGAATGCAGTGCGAACTGACCAGCACAACTCCAAGTGGCTGAGTGGTGAGATCCTTTGTTTTACTAGAGCTTTTAATGGGTTTCACAGAGATCCTGCTCTGTTTTCTTTAAAATAACAGGTTTGTCTTTTACAGAGCTTTTCTCTGAATTTAATTTATGAAGTTGGACCATAAAGAAATGTGTGTAAATACATTGTAGACAATGCACAGATGTAAAGGGTTTACTGCATGAGCTAAGCCCTTAAGCCACCTCACCTGATGGCTTTTTTTGCATTAAGGTTCAACCAAACTGCAGTGGCACTTGTCAAATGGCAAGGGGTCACACAGTCTGACTTCTAGGAAAGTGCCTTCTCTACCTGTAACCCATCAAGCACTGCCTTAAGTTAGATGCTTGATTCTAGGACTCAGTTAATTCAGACTGACATACCTCAGAAGACTCACCACCCCTTGCATTCAAAATGTGTGCAGCAGTGCTCTGGGAGATGTGTGCAATGCCACATAGGTGGACCTGCCAGGTTAGGGCTCTGGGCTTACCAGGAGATGAAATGCAGGACTGAAATGCTTTGCAGGAAAACTCACAAAAGCCCTGAGTGGTGTAAACCTGCCAGTGTAGGAATCTGGTTCTCCCCTTGCCAGTGAGGCTGGCATATGCCTGGAGTCATCATTGCAATCCCTCTTAAACATTTATCCTCACATGCTCCTATTTACCTATGTTTGGTATGGGATGCTGTTAGTGGGCCAAACCACTTGCAGCTCGGTATAGTGAAGGGAAGATTTTTTTCTGCTGTTGCCATTGAGAATGGGCAATGTGAACAGAAAATTGAGTTTGCTGTCAGACGTCCATCCTTTGTATCAGGTTATTTCAATATTTTTACTGGTTTTCAACCAATCAAGCAATCTTGCATGATAATTAGAAGGTATAGCCTTCATGCAGGAAGATGGTCCACTTTATTCAAAGGAGAATGACATTCCCACTGTCCATTATGTGCTTGCTGTTAAGGATATAAATTATTTTGCTTTCCCCTTAGTGCTTCTTTGCTGCATTATGCATGTACTTTTTGCTGTTTATTGACCTGTCAGGAACTCAAATGCAGTTCAAGCATTTTTCTACCCTGCTTATCTTTTCTGTGTTGTTTTCCTCTCTTATTTATCTATCTTATTTGTTCTTTTCCCAATGAGTCTTTTTAACAGTTTATGTTTTGCCTCAATGAGTCTTTCCTTGAGTGCCCCTTATAACACACTGATTTTTGCCTCTCCTTTCTCCAAGTCTTTGAATCTCTGCAGTAGTCCAGTACTTCTGCTTCTGCATTTGAATCACTTTTCTAAAATCAGCTGTGAGATAAAATGCAAGGATGCAAAAACTGAAGGCTAACAGCAAGAAGGCTAAAAGCAATTTACCTGGTGTTGTCTGGTGTATATCGACATAAGGCTAGAGCAGTACTGGCACAGCAGTATGTCTATATGCATTACATTATGTTTCCTTGAAGCAGTCACTAACTGTCAAATCATTAATTGCTTATACTGGTACATCTTTTGGTTTCATCTTTTTGGTATACTGTTTCATTTCAGAGCCTATTTTTGTGGATGCTCATGTTATCCCAGATGGCACTGACCCCAATGATGCCAAGATCTACTTCTTCTTCAAAGAGAAACTCACAGACAACAGCGGCAGCACAAAGCAAATTCATTCCATGATTGCAAGAATATGCCCAGTAAGAACTATTTTGCTTGACAGGTTGTTGGACAAGCTGCTAGTGTGACATGATAAGCTAAAACACTAAATGATTGAAAGGCCTTTGATTTATATTCAAAACAAATTTCCTGTTTCAGCTTCCACATTCATAATTAAGAAGAGCTGTTACTGAGCACACAGCTAGGGTCCGAACATGTTATGTATTCTGGCTATACCTATAATGATACGGAATTCTAGATTTGTGTATTTCTCTGTGTCAGAATAGTTACCAGTGTTGAATTTCCAGACTTTTGTCCATTGCCCAAATGAGGTACATTTATTTGCTCAGGAAAACTGAACTATAAGACAGCAAAGTCTTTCACAAACACACACACACACATACACACACACACATAGACACACACACTCAACATCTTTGAAATACATTGGGAATACCGGAGCCAACTTTTAAATGGGTTAATTTAACTCTCAGTTACTGTTTTCATTTTTACAATATCTGTCCTGAGTTCTTGCAGTGATGTATGTGTGAGTCTAATTTAAAAAATGTGTGCAGGAAAATTAAATTCAGGAGTTATGGCTACTCCTGTGCTGTAATTAATTTACAGTAACAGCTCTAATTGTCTCTACTTCCTTTTTCATATCTATAGTCAACTGTAGATGAAAAATTACTGAAGCAGCTCTTAACATTTCTGGTGGAATGGATAATTTTTTAAGGAGAGAAAAATTGTAAATGCACAATTATTGCTAGGCTTTTCATTCCTTCTTTTGAAAAGGCTCAGGAAGATAATTGTGAGGGTTTGTGTAGTCTCTGTCTTTAATCTGAGTCTTCTTCAGAATTTGGTGCTCTGTGATGTTCTGTATGGGTGGGAGGGCGTCTTTGGGGTTGTGTTGAACTCTTTGTCTGGCAATATGATGAGGCATGTGATTTCTTTTGTAATCCCCATTTTCTATATTTTTGTGAGGGTGCCTAAAGGCCTTTTTGGGTATTTTGTAAGAAGACATTTCATGCAATTATAGCTGTATTTGTTATTGTTACTGTTGTAATGAAGCCCAGATGATTTCTGAAAGGCCTCAGCCTGTTTAGGCTTTCACTGAAGTCAGTGGCAGGATCCCAAAGGCAATGAAAATAAATCTGAGTCAGTCATATTTATATACTTGTATACCATCATATTCATATATCAGTGCCTTTGAGACTGGCCAAATATATTAGTACAATGGTGCCAAGAAAGACCCCCCAAAAGACTCCTTATAGGTCACCCAAAAAGTTGGATTGCAAACTCCAAGAGCACCAATGAGGCATGCACAACATTTCACTGAAATCACATTTGTCTAGCTTCTGAGTTTCCTCATTTGACTGGTGAATGCCGTAGGCAAGAGCAGTAGCTTCCAAACTGCCTAGCACAGTATCACACAACGAAAGGGAAAAAGGAAACCTAGAAATGAGGCAGGAGCTATGCCCTCTGTGACAGTTTCCACCTTGCAATGGAGAGAGATGGGAAGATCCTAGAGTGAACTGTGACCAAGCCAGCTCTGGACCAAGCTAGCAGGACTTCCAGCAGTGCAAAACAAGCCTGAGGCACATTAGCCATCGTTGCTGAATTTAGTGCAGAGCTTCCACCTCATGGGCCAGCATGGCTTAATACATCAGATGTGGCGATACTGCTGTCACAACTGGAAGACACATCTCTCCATAGGATTATTAGAACTTTTAGAGATAGCATGGACTTCTCCACTCTAGGTGTCAGTGAGTGATACCGACTTCCACAGTCCTTCCCAGTCATAGCTACCTACACACAATGCTGCTGCACAAAATCTACTGCCTGACCCTCCCAAGACTGCTATCCCAGCACAGAAACTCTTCTCAAAAAGCCCAGTTCTTGCTCTTCCTGTATCTGAGGTGTTTGGATTAAGGGATTTGGTTTAGGCCTATCTATTTTTTATATTTAATTCCCCAGCATATTTGTCTAGTGATGAGTCAAATTAAGCTGAGGAAATGTGTAAAAGCCCAGTAAAACACAAGCTGTGTTGTATGGTTTTTTTCTGAAAATAGTATTCCTTTCCAGAATGACACAGGAGGTCAACGTAGCCTTGTGAACAAGTGGACAACATTCTTGAAAGCAAGACTTGTGTGCTCAGTAATGGACGAAGATGGAACAGAAACGTATTTTGATGAATTAGGTATGGCAATAAAATCCCTTAAAAGTTTTATCTATATCTCGTACCCTGTGCATATTAAATTACTGAAGTTCACACAGCCCCTTAGTCAAGTTGTTGACGGTGAAATTTTGGCTCTAGAAATTCATGATGAAATTCCCCTTGCAGTTTTATGACAGGAAATGTAAAAATCCTTATAAATCTCTCTGGGTAATAATTGTTAATTTTGAAATAAAAGTAATTAATCTTGACTATGCAGAGGAATTATATTTATAAAGAATTAATATTAGGAAGGGAACATGTGAGGGAAGTCTGTTGTTATTTGCTCTTAGTTAAGGTTGTGATAGAGGTATTTTAACATGCATCTCCTTGAAACTGTTTCTTATACCACTGTGTAACACACAGCTTTTCTACAATACAGTTTTTCTTTTTTGATCACTGGGTAGAGGCCTCAATAGTTCAAAATAATACTAATAAATGCTAACAAGTTGTTTTCCTGGCACTAGCAATAGTCCTGTGAATAAATAGAGTTTCTCAGGATTCATTCAGGCACTTAGATTTTCAGTTCACCAGGTGAAACACTGTGTATATCCAGTGAATGATCCATACAGCAGACACAATTGTGGCAAATTCAGTTCAGTGAGTAGGTATGATTTTGCATAGTGCAGTCAGTAAATCCCTACACAGTGGGAGCTGGGAGGTTTATATCTCTCAGTGTCTTCAGTGCAAAGCTGTGTGTCATTCATATCATGTTGAAAATGAGTTAGTGAGGGCATCTGGAGTGTGTACTGGACAATAAAACACCTAATTGTCCTGCTTTGGATTAAATCAGTAGGAACTCTTAATCTTTGACCTACTGCAACTTAAAGGTTTGCCTACTGTTAAACAACCTGCTGAAACAAGATCCAGCTGAGAGAAATGTGTGACATGGATCCTCAACATATTTGAAAATCTTTGCCTTCTGTCTTCATAAGGCTAGATGGCATGGAACTAATCTCCAAATCTGTTTCTGAATGTTCAAATGCTAGATACATGCATATGATCCATTCATATGATAAGTCTGCTTTTCCCCATTCAAGTCAGAGACAAAACTATTGTTGACTTTATTTTCCAGTTTATGCCTTTTTTCCTGCTAAAGTTTTTATTGGTATTCAAAACTTTTTTTTTCTCTTTTCCTTTTGTTTCTTACAGAGGATGTGTTTCTTCTAGAGACTGATAACCCCAGAACAACACTTGTGTATGGAATTTTTACAACATCCAGGTATTTGGGGAGATTCTGGAAAGGATTACCTTTCTGAAGTGCCCAGTTTTCTATATGAAAACTGAAAGTGATGGTTTGTGGTGGAGGCTGTGCTGCACAATTTTGTATGTCTGCAGCAGCCATCGTTCACATGCAGGAGTTTCAGTATCGCTACTGTTGGTATCGATGTTAGAGCTGTGCTGCTTGGTGCAAGCTGCTCCCTGACATACTGTTATCTGGCGCTGGGAAAACATTTCCGTGGAGGGCTACTTGTTACCATTCAGCAGCAGGAAGCTAAATAACTTCAACACAGTGAACTCATGTGGAATCTGAGAGTACTTAACACCTCCTGAAGGACATCCAGCACCCTGAAGTATCAAACCGGGAGTTCTTACATGAACCCATACAAATCATTTCCAGTCTCTCAGCTGGCAGGTGATCGCACAGATGGCAAATGATCCATGTCGGCTTCAGCTGGCTGTCTGCTTGCAGCCTTACACTGCCCATTATCAGTCAGTAGTATTCACTTACTATCCAGTTTAGAAAGCATTCAGTGAGCTCCCAATGACAGTGGAAGTACTAGCTATGACTTACTATGATGAAACTCTCCATAAAGATAGACCAACAGGTGGACTAACAGATTGTGCCATCTCTAGTCTCTACCTTTTCCTTTTGTCACTTTTCTCTATAGTATACAGAGTAGAAAGAGTTGCAGCTTGCTGATCTCTGATATCCTGTATTATTTAGCTGTTATTACCTTAAAAAAAGTTTTCTTTTTTGTTTGATCAAATTAGCAAATTATTTAACTTATTACTAATAATTCCTGAAATTATAATTTCTACTGAAAATTCTTGCATGGAAAAATATTTTTTCCCAAAATGCTTTTCTGTCTTTTTTTCGTGTGGATCCAGGGATCTGCTGTCCCCAATATGTGAATATGATATTATGATATTTCATTGGGAAAAAAAGAATCCCATAACTTGTAAACGTTTGGTGCTGTCTACATTTTACGCTTCCTACTACACAAAAGGAGAAAATGCTGAGGTTATATTTAGCAATAAACCCACACTTATGATTAGGTTGTGGATGCAATATGCCTGAAGTAGAAACACTTTTACCTAATCCTCCTGGTATTTTTGCAGTGGAAATGCAGTTTGAATCACAGGACCATATACAGTGACAACAAAGAGAAAACTTCACTTTTTCCTGGCTCTCAAGCTGTTTTCTCTATTGAGGTTTTTACACTCATACATTTCTGTTACTGTGAATCACACAGTCTGTGCATCCTTTCTCTTTGTTCAGTACCTTGAATGTGTTACCTAGCTGAATACAGCAATTATAAGGATTTTTACTCCTTAACAGTTCCTTTAGCTTCACCTCTGTAGGCCTCCAGCTCATAACAGTAGCAAGAGAGAAACATGACAGCAAATAATTCTTAGTATTTTTATCTAAACCATACAGAGGGAAACCAAGTAATACTAAAGCAAGTTATTTTAGTGGCATAATCTGCTGTAAATCTAACATAAAACATCTGGAAATAAATTTCATCAAACTTATTAATACCTACTAAAATTCCACAGATACCATAATCCACCTAAAAGGTTCCTGCTATTAATCCATATACAACTGAGAGCAATGTGGATTGCACATCCTTGTTTAGACATTATGTGTAATGTTTTAGGTTTTTTTCTAGAGTGGTTTTTAATTTGTCAATTGAAAACAGAGTTACTTGAATTATCTTCATACTACAGTTAACATCAGGCAGATTTTAGACCATCTGGAGTTTCCACTTTGTTAGGATGCATATTTCAAGCCTTATATGCAGTGAGAGAAAAAAGGGAGTTAATTCACTAGAGTCAACCTTAGCATCACCCTGGAAATTATTGCCTTAGTACCCTTCATCATTAAGGGGTGATGGAGGCCATTCAGGGCTTGTGCTGCCTGAGACCATCTGGGACCATTGCTGAACCCAGAGTGATGGAAAAAACAGACCCTTCTCATACGTAACCCCCTAGATTCTATTCAGGAAACATCAAGCTTCAACCCTCTTGAAGAGATGTTTTTAAGACCAGTTTTGTGGGTGGATTTGAGGACTGTATAGGAGTAATGCCTTTACAGCCACAACCTGTCCTTATTTTGCTTAGAAAAGTTGGGAACTGATTGTAACAATCTATCCAATTGTAATTGCACTGGATGTTTTGATTAATATTTTATCCATGTATTTTAAAGGCTCATGGAGGTCTTGTGGTTAATACACTGGTAGGGAGTTCTGGAAACCTGTGCTGAGCTTGGCAGTACAAAGTTTGTGAAACTCTTGTCTCACTGAAGTCAGCAATATTTTTGGAATTGATATAACTGAGGCCAGATTATATTTCTTTTATATTGAACATTAGGAAATTTTCTTTTCCCATCAGTAGGGCAGTACCTTCCTTCCTCTTCTTATTCAAGAAGGTGCTAGGTCTCTAAGGAGTAATGGTGTATATTGGGAAACTAGATTAGTTTATTTTTAAATGTATTAAATCCATGTTGTAGAAGCATTAAATTGTATTAAATATATTATTTTAGAGATCTATTTCATCCTTGGACCATGATGGAAAAGCAAAATGATGGAAAAGCTCTACAAAAGTAGGTAGATTGCAATACTAACCTTTCCCTACTGTCTTTCAGCTCCATATTTAAAGGCTCAGCTGTGTGTGTGTATCATCTATCTGACATCCAGACTGTGTTCAATGGGCCATTTGCACACAAGGAGGGCCCAAACCACCAGCTGATTCCATATCAGGGCAGAATTCCTTACCCACGACCCGGCACCGTAAGTATAAAGATGTTTATGCAGGCTTGCCAATTACTTGTCTGTGTTTAATCCATAAATAAATATTATTTATTCTGGGATAATGGACTGTATGTGACTATGACACTTAGTTACAGTTTCTTGCTGCTTCAGAATATTGTTTCCTCAACCACTGCCATGTTATTCTTGGTTCACCTCATGGAGGCTTATGAGGTATTCCAGATGGACCTAAAGAAATTGAGCAGCCCAATGGAAAGCGAAAAAGAAAATTCAGATTTGGATTTGATGGGGTGACAGAAATTATCTACATTTTTCAGATGTGCCAATGAGCTCTGAATTTGAAAATAAATTCTTAGATCGTAGCTCACACAAAGAATAAAGGCAAGAGATTATTTTCAGATGGTCACTGGTCATTGCTGGTTTTCTGATCACTGGCTTTTGTGTGCTTCCTCAAAATTCAGGCACAACATAGTATCTTAAAAGTATATTTTCTAAGCTGGAATTTGTTTGACTTTGCTTTATTTCTCTGCCATGTAGCTCCACTTTTTAATGTACACCACGAACTCTATTTTTCACTTATGTCAAAGCATTTGTAAAAATTAGGTTGTGGAGGATTTTTTGCTGCTCAGAACTTGTGTTCAAAGGGTTAACTATGAATAACCCTGCTTGTAGGCTATAGGGCATGTGCCTCTTTCCTCTGGAACATAGGGGTTTTGGCATCTTTTGGGATGCTGAACTAGACAGGGATGCATTTTTATGGGACATGGAAAATCCTACTTTACTATTGCCTAAAGAGATACTAAACCTCTGGATAAAAATGAATGTTCGTTGTGTCTCAGTACATTGGATAAACAGTGAAAAGGCTTCAGTATGGCTTCAGTAGGATTAAATAAAGCAATACATTCATTTGGCCATAATCGACTCTGGAGTGTTTGGCTGCCCTTCACTAAATACCAAGGGTTTCTTTTTTCTTCCACAAGAAAACCTTACTTACGGAAAAAGAAAGGAAAAAAAAATATTACATAATTGGCACCTTGCTACTAAATTCAGTGATGTTTGAGGTTAGTTTCCATTTTTCAGAGTTTACAGAAATAGTTATTGTACCTACAGTGTGTTGGGGAATATGCTATAAATTAAAGAATTCTGTTTCCCTCTGCAGTCTAACTGCATGTTTATCAACTGTGAACATAAGTATTGTATATCCAAGTCCTTGAATGAGGTGTAAAGGATACACATTCATTCCCTTCAGGAAAGGGATTGCTTATGGGGTGCTTCAGTAACATCTGTTGCTTGCCATTGGTTTATACGTGGGATAGGGAAAGAATTAATTGATTAAAGATGTTTGTTAAGGGTTTGCTAAGAACAATGATATAATGTAAGTTTTTAGGGTCATACTGGGGTGAACCATAGCACAAACATTTTTGCAGGAAGTCACAAAAGTCTTACGATCTCCAGTTCAAGAATGGGAGGACTGAAAGTATCAAAGAAAGTCTTCTTTTAACTGAGCTGTGTGGGACAAGAAAGTTTAATTTGAGCTGCTTGTGAAACAGAATCCCTCTGGAGAGGAACTGGGGTCTGGCAGATCACTACCAAGTAGAATAATCTTGCTAATAGCCCGCAGATTTATGAACATGGTTCGTTTTTCAACACTTGTTACTAATCTTAGCAGATAGCTCCATACATTTCCTGGAAGACTGTGGATGGAAGTGCCGCAGAGGGAAGGAGTAGAGCACAAGATGATAAAAATTAGATTATTTTGAGCAATCTTAGAGGGCTAGCCTGTAGAGTCATTTCCAATGAGAACCATACCAAAACCCTCAGAATAAATCAAAGTCCAGAAGAATCAGTTGTCAAGGACATCAGATGGGAAGAGACCCATATCTGAGCTGAGTCCCAGTTCTTCTTCCTGAAGGTAACTGATGTCAGAGCAGTGTCTTTTAAAGAATTCCTAGTAGACCTGTCCTATTTTGTATAAATAATTAAATCCTAATTGTGCCAGAAGATGATTCAAAAGCCTGGTGTTAGGCTGCAGTCTCCTCTCTACTTGGCTTCTGGTGTTGCCCAAAAAATTATTAGGCTCACAAGATGGAACATCTTCTAGAAGCAAGGGTAGAAGGGGCACTCCTGCCTGATGGTTAGAGGGATCCCCTGGGAGGTGAAGTCCCAGATTCTAGCACGTGCTTGCATCGGGTAGGCTGGACACATGACTCATACATCCCCAGTGAGTTTTCTTAGTCTCTCAGAGTATGATTCATTTTCTGTAATTTTAGCCATCTAAAAGCAGGGTATCTAGTCTCAATTACTAGCTACAGAGGAAACCTAGATGTCTAAATAAGAATAAATGTCTGACTTTGAGACAGTAGAAGTCAGGTGAGGTAAATCTCTCCCTAAGCTACTAGCTGGTTTTGTGTCTGTGGTTTTGGCCAGAAATTCCATCCTAGATGCAAGAATGGTCCTCATCAAAATAAAGAAGTATCCATGAAATGCTTCATATTGAAGAAATCAATGTTTTCCAGTTGGAAAAAATATCATGTTGAAACATTTCTGATTAGCTCCAATACTCTGAGGAGAGTTTCGCAGCTCAGAAGTCTGGTAATGGGGGAGATAAAAGCTCAGGAGCAGCCATAAGTGACTTAATGGTAGCTGAAAAAAAGTCATGTAAATTAACATCCAGACTATTGTACCAGTTCCTGACATAGCTCCTGATTTCCCACACTTTTCTTTTAGTTTCAAAACACTTGAGTTTTCTAAGATTGTTTTTATTTCCTCATGAGGTCCAGAATGCCTCAGGGCTAATTGTTTGGGTGGTTCTTTGTGACATTTAAAGAAGCATCCAGAGTATTCATGGACCACTGTTATTTCTGGGGCATAGGGGAATCTATAGATGAGATCTTGTGAATGGTCAATCTTTTCAGACATAAATAAGTTGCCCTGGGACCCCCACATCAACTCCATATTATTGCTTTTTCAAATGAAGATGAGTCACAGGCCCTTTTGCTATCTCATAATCAGTGCAATAGCTAGAGGGATATTGACCAAAGTACAGGTAAGTATCAGATTTTACCTTTTGTCTTTGTATTAATTCTGTAACAAACCAGGTGTAAAAGCTTGATATCTTCCCATTCCAATCACTTGGAGTTTTTTATTTTTTTTTTCAACAGGCAGTTTGGAAGCATAAAGAATGTGGAAATAGGTCCAGAAGTATGGATTTTTGCCATCAAGCTGAGTTTTGAAAATGCAAAAATACACTTGTGTTTGCTTTATTGGAATTGATGGGAGTTCAAAACAGAGCTATTCAAGCACTTCATTCCCTTTACTGGAACATAATTACTTTCAGTCAGAGTCTGAAGTGCTCTTTTGGGAACTTACTTTGTCAACTATCTGTCAATATTTGTAAATGACTTGGAGAAGAAAACTCCCTGAAAGGTGGTAAGTATTGTTAAGCATTACTGTGCATGTTTCTTACAGTGTCCAGGAGGAGCCTTCACACCTAATATGCGGACAACCAAAGAGTTTCCAGATGACGTTGTGACCTTCATCAGGAATCACCCTTTGATGTTTAATCCCATTTACCCAATACACAAGAGGCCATTAATCATCCGGATAGGAGCTGACTACAAGTATACAAAGATTGCTGTGGATCGAGTAAATGCTGCTGATGGGAGATATCACGTCTTGTTTCTTGGAACAGGTAAGACAAACTTAGCAGCAGTCATTTCCCCCTATTGCATTATAATTTGCAATCAATTCTGATTTATACAACTTACAGCTTTCAGAAACATTTGTTTAAACATATTTTCTATCTACAAAAATGTCTGCAGTAACCCATAAATTACATTCTTTTACTTTCTGTGCATTTTTATGTTTACTATAGAGTTTAATTATGTACAAGAGAGACAATATATTGATAGGAATTTTGAGACCAAAATCTATACTAGTGTGTATTGTATTTAAATTATAATATTTCTTTTGAATATGGTTTGTCTGGAACATGATTCCACATTAGAATTTGAGGCTCTCTAACATGAGTAAAATTACCAAAGTCTGGCTTTGTATTGTTTTGTATGCTCTTGTCATCATTATTTAATATATTCTCTATAAACTACTCCTGAAGAGAAACACAATCTCATCAGGGTGATACAAAAGCAGAAATAACAACTCTGCAAAAGAAAAGGTAAAGCAAGTAAAAATATGGAAGCCCTTAGCAGAGCAAAAGAAACAAATGGAGTCTTAGCAGCAGTGGACACAGAATTTGGTCCAAGTATTCTAAAATAATTTCTATAATATAACCTACATTTTGGTTTTAGTTACGTCAAATTTGAATCTGTTCTAGTGCTTCTGAAGTCTGCAGTGAACAGGTCAAGTGATTCTCATACTGAGCAGTTTTGACCTTTTAAAATATTCAGATACGAATCACACTCTTCTGATTGAAGCAGACAGGCGGAGTGGAACTCTGGTTAGACCCTAGGATTCAGTCACGTCTGAAACTCCCACTAGCTTAACAGGGCATTATAGGTTGATAGGCACAAAAGCTAATCTTTTTTACTACAGATGGTTTCAGGTAGAACAAAGGAAAAGAACTCAAGGAGAACAAATACATCTCTGAACATCAGAAAATAATTACAGAGATGGCTTGCATTACTTTTATGGTTTACATACTATTGGGGTCCTGGTTGTTTTGTGCTTGTAGAATAACCATGTCTGCCAACAAACTCATGTGGGGCTGGGAATAACCATCCTGTTATAAGAGATTTAGGAAGCTGGTGCTAAAAAATGTCAGGCTTCTCTAGTGGCAGGATTAAAGGGAACTCTGTTCACTCTTCTTATAAAAACCTCTCAACTATCAAAATCTGCAGGATGCCCTTGTGCCAAAGGAGGGCAATTCCATGCTGTGTTGTGTTAGCAAAAGTGTATCCAGCCAGCAGGTTACTGGAAAGGATTTTTCCCCTGTATTTGGCTCCTGTCAGGAGTACCATGTCCAGTTGTGGGCTCCCCAATATAAGGAATATTTTGACCTGATAAGATTGGTTGAGGGAGGTTGAGAGAATTGGGTTTAAACAGAGAAAGCAAAGGGGAGATCTTACTGCTGTTGACGACTGTCTAATGGGAGGGTACTAATAGCTAATGGGGAAAAAAAAAAAGATATGTGGACACATCTCAAAGTGCTCAGTGTCAGGGTGAGAGGGATTGAACACAATTTACAAGTAGATATACAGGAAAAGGTTTTCACCATCGGCACGATCAAACATTGGAAGAAGTACCTATAAAGTTTGTTAATTCACCATCGTCAGAGATAGCGTGGCCAGCAAGACTATGGTAGTTATCATCCCTCTGTACTTGGCGCTGGTGAGGCTGTACCTCGAACACTGTGTTTGGTTTTGGGCACCTCACTACAGTTGAGGTGCTGGAGTGGGTTCAGAGAAGGGCAGCAAAGCTGGTGAAGGATCTGGAGAACAAATCTTACAAGGAGCATCTGAGGGAGCTGGGATTGTTTAGACTGGAGAAGAGAAGGCTCAAGGGAGTCCTTATCACTGTCTGTGATTACCTGAAAGGACTCAATGTTCCTGTGTCAAACCTTTACCAGGTCACAATTTCCTGCACTGTGAATGCCTAGTATACTGTGAGGCATAGCGTAGAGGAAGCTCTGGGTAATGAATCACATTAGGAATTTCAGCAGGTTTTGAACTGGGTATTTTTTGTATACTTAGCTGGTATTTGATAAATGAGTTTAAAGGTGTTCATGAATATATCTTTGATCCTACTCACAGACTAACAAATTAATTAGGACAAGGCCTCCTTCAAGGTGATTTTCACAGACACACGCCCCAGCCTGTAACCACATTGTATTTTTAGTTTAATTAATGCAGCTATAGTTCTTGACTTTGGGACCCTTGAGGATTATTTTCCTGCTTTCCTACAGAAGAAAAGAGGTTTTGTACACTATTGTAGACATACCAGAAATGTAGTTACTGTCCCTATTACTGTTATATAACTGCACAAGAAGTTAGGTTTGGCTTTCTGTTAGCTTTATTCCTGTAAATCGCTATGTTTAGCCAGACTAATAGGTTGAGTAGGTTAGTCCAGATCTTTCAAACAAACATTCTGTGCATTTCTTTAAATAGTGGTGCCATTGTTCTAAAATCCTCTACAAACACCTAATATTAATTAGAGGAAAATTCTACTAAAGATTAGTGGAAAAGATAAGGATATATAAGTTTCCAACCAATATAAGATGCTTAATGTAGTAGTAGTAGTTAATACTGGAAATTTATTGAATATCTGAAATTTGCATGAAATCACAATATTGATATATAGCACTTTAGTAATTCTGCAAGAGAGAAATATAGATAATTTCACTTTATATTTTGATTAGCTTCTTACTGTTTATAAATGATCAGTGTGGCTTCACATACACCTGTGATTCCTTAAAAACATTAACATACCTCAGCTTGTTAATCCTCTTTTCTGCATCAGCATGGGATTCATTATGGATCAAACACATAAACTGCGGCTCTTGATACTTTACTTTCATTGCTTTATCTTCTGCATTACACCGGAGATGAGGGTCATTGTCCACTTTCTAGTTAGTTGGAGTGGAGGTAGTATTCTTCCTGAGTACGTCACAGGACATTAATAGCTTCCAAGGTCTTCCTCAACAGAAATTGGTGCAATGCAAGTTACTGCATTTCTCAGCCCTTTTAAATAAAAGTGATTGAATTTCAGCCACTGAGAGGAGAAATTTGTTTTCTTTATTCTCTGCTCGGGAGGATCTGATAGAGATATTAAGTGTCAAAAGGAGTGCAGAGGAGATTTGCTTTGGTGTCAGTTCATCCCAGCAAATGCAAAAACCACATTGTATAGAAGAATTCCATGTGATAATTTCCTTGGGAGCCTGGAGCCCCACAGCCAGAGACAATGGGACTTGACACCTGGTGACAATTACACTCAGCTCAGATGATGAGTTACTGCTGCTGAACTGAGATGTTGCCAGCCATGTCTGTCACTGTCAGTGACCTGTCTCATGCTTGAAATTGGAGTGTTTTATGTCTTGCCAGATGCAGAGCACACAAAATATTTAGCTTTTCCTCTCTTCCTCCTCTATAGACTTAGTGATAAATCAGTTTCTGAATGCAAGTGAGGAATAACAGAAGAATAAGGCTCCACGAACTCCAGTGGTTTTCATCATGCAGCCATGGCATAGGAGGGTATTGGCAACTGTGTCATTTTTTCACATTAATGTGAACTAAAATGTACTGTTGCCTTTGCACCCCCATATAAAAGTGCTGCGTTCACAGGAGCTGGTCCATGCCCAGAGTTAATACACTGCTTTTCTCCCTCCTTCGTCTACATAGCTAACAAAATGAATCCCACTGACAGACATTGTTCTTGCAGCATTCCACCCGCTTTTTAAATGATAATGATCTCCTGTTTTCCCTATATTTTTCAACATGAAGACTCCCAAAGCACTTCACAAAACTTGCTAGTTTTGTTAAGTCCACTCAAAGGGATCTCTTCACCCTTCTGAAATGAGCTGATTTAGAGTAACAAGCAAGTCTTTAATGGTAGAGGGCAGTGCTACAAGAGAACAGTGCTGTATACCTCATCTTCCCAAACAGAAACTGGAGGGATAATTTACCTGGATAGAATGTAATCTCTCATTTGCATATTTGACAAGGGCGATGCTGATGGTACTTTTTCCCTATGCAATAGGTAATAATATATTCAGTTCGGGAATTTGAGGTTAGAATTCTGCTTTGATTATTCCATTTCTGTGGTAGGATGGGACTCAGTCCTGAAGTCTTTGATTCATCCTAGAGTTTTACTGTAACTACTTTACTCATTGCAGTTATTTATAAAGAACCCAAGCTTTCAATGTTTTCTGTTTATCCTTGGCTAGATTGTTTTCCATCTGAGTTTTAAAGCAGCAGTAAAGCAGCATGAGAACGTTTTCCTGAAATTAATATTTATTTTTTAAGCATGCCACCTACTGCTTGCAGTACGAAAGCCTTTGGTCAAAGTACACGCAGATTGCACAACCAAAAGATTACTCATGGGGTTTTTTATTGCTCTTGGTGTTATGAAAATATTTAAATGTCTGGGTCAAACTTGGGTACATTAAACAGCCATGGGCACCAATAGGACTTTTTTCAGCTGCTTCCTATCAAGATAGGAGATGTTTTCATGGAAAGAGATCTAAGTTTTTGTCATGAAAAGGCACGTCAGACTTGAGTGTGACTTATTCAGATTATTAATCTGGGCCGCATGCATCTGATGCGGCATGAGGTTCACTGATGTTTCTTATTTTCTTTTCTTCTCTGATGCAACACTTGTTTTCAAAGTCTGGATGTAGTAAGTGCCTTCAGAGCATAAGGTTGTAATAGTTGTTTGCATGGTGTTATATGATGGCTATCTTTTTGGAAAACTAACCCTTGTTGACAACAGTAGCCTCTGGTGATGCAGTACCCAAAATCATGCAATGAGCTACAGATTCTAACAAAAAGAGATAATCTGGTCAGAAGACCAATTTTGCCTCCCATAGATTTGCTGTCTACAGCTTCATGATTGTGAGCTTGGCAAGATGCTGTTGCGCAACACTGGCACAACAGGTGGCAGAGAGAGTTTGCTTCTTCCTCTTGGTCATAGTGTCTGAGTCATTCAAAACATTTCAGTAACCAACTCATCCAACTCTTTGCTTTCTTTTTCTCTCTGTAATATTATTTGAGGTTCAACTCAGATCAGAGATCAAAAACAATTAAGTTGCCATTAGACTGAGGGGTACAACATGGAGTAAATATTTCAGAGGGTCCCAGACACATCAGGAAGCCTACCTATGAAACTCCTGTCAGAATAGCAGTTCAGTGTTCATTGCAGTAATTTCTTCATGATGTGGAAAAGTCAGGGGGGTTATTTGTTGTTTGATTTGTGCATATGATGTGGCTCAGGGGTAGGTGGGTCCTGACTCTCTTTGAGGGTCACAATACTGACAACTTCAGTGTTTACTTAGGGCTGGAGAAAGAAAAGCTAGTCAAAATCCAGAGAACGAGGTTTAAACTCAGACCTGCAGATTCAGCCAAACACCTGTGCATTTTGCATTGCTGTTCATTGGCATTGTTGATCATTGCCCATTGTCAGCCAGACCAGGAATTACTGTAATCAGGCATAGTCCAACGGGCATTAGTGAAGCTTAGCTGATTTATACCAGCCCAGGATCATGCACTGAATATCAAGGATTATAATTAATAATACTTATTACTATTATTATTATTATTATTATTATTATTTGTCTCTTCCATGTTCATGGAATTATTTACTGGACCAATTTCCCTCTCTATTTCCAACTCTACATACTCTATATCATTTTTCAGTCTACAGGATGTTAAGCACTTTCCTCCTTTGCTGTTCCCTGTTTCTCAGTCCTCTCAGAGGGAACACGATCTCAGTAAGATTTTCTTGCTTGTCAAGCTGAGAGATCTGCAGTCACTCAAGCAGGTTTGAAACAGGAAAACATTATGAGTAGCTCACGTCCTCTTGACATCTCCTTGAGAGAGATTCTTTTTCGTTTCTCCATCTGCCCTTAACTCACAGGCTGATGGGCTGATGTGAGGCTGCAAACAGCTCCCAGTGAAAAGTCAGGGAAGTGGTGAGCATAAATCTGCTTCTTCACTTCATGCTGTCTAGTGGTGGAATCATATTCTGGAGAAACTATAGATTTTTTCATGACTATATGAAATCATAACAGTGTTGAACTGTTTTCAAGTGGGTATCTGTAAGTAACAAGTAAACGGCCAAGGAAACCATCCTGTTCATTTTAATGTTTTTTACAGAATCAGCTTATCATTTCATACATTGACCTAAATGTGAAAAAATTTTACTTAAAGTTGTTTGCTGATCTGTTATGCCTGGCTTACAATACAAAAGATTATCTATTGTGAAATACACAGGGAAACAGCTCAGGCACTGCTACTTGCATATATCTCCTGCAGTGCACAGCACTGCATCTTTTCCAACCTTCCTTCTGACTCAGGGAATTTAGTTTGCTGCCTTGCAATTAAAGAAAATAATCAAGAAAGTTTTTCAACACAACTCAGGTGTACCATAAGCTTTCTGACATGAACATGTGTAAGTAAGTGACTTGATTTGTCAGCTACTGAGCTTAGAGTGGAGACATCAGTTCTACTGAGAAAGGAATAAGAAGTGGTTTTCAGGCATAAATATTTGCCTTTCATTTATTAAGGAAAAGTCTGAGCAACAGTAGGAAAACTGGTTTTAGAATTGGTGGAGGGCTATAACCTATACACCATGTATTCTTTGAAGTATGTTTATATGTATATACGGCTGATTGGAATCCCCTGCTTTAAGTGATGTTATTTAATGAATAGCTTTCTATTGCCTTATTTACCTAAAGTGAATATTTATTTTAAATGTTGTATTAAGTTTCCTTTAAAACAATGGAACATTCCTTTCTGAAAGGATATGTCTCTTATGGTACAATACTGAGTCAAAGCAAATGGTGAAGTATTGAGTCAAAGGGAATGAATACCAAGGTAAACAGTCCTTAACTCTGTGTGTTTTGCTGGGGTGTGACAAAAAAGTAGATAGGAACCTACTTTTCAAATAGGAAAGGTTATTAGGACAAGAAGGACTTGGCGTCAGGCATTATCAGTATTTTCTGTGCCAGTGGCCAGGATAAAATCTCCCCTCAGGTTCTAATTTCAGTTTGGGGCTATGCTTGGGAACTGAAGACAACTTAGGAATTTTAAATGTGTGGCATGTGCTAATGGATCATTGAAATAAACCGGTTCTCCAGAGGCTCAGCAGCCTCACATTCCTTTGCAGGTAAGGTCACTGTCAACATGCTTAGTGCCCTGTATGTCAGGGTTACAGGTAGCTGACGCTTTGCAGGCAGCTGAAAAAAAAAGCCACAAAATGCTGCAATTGTGCCATTTTGTATAGTATAGTTTAATGTTTAAAAGAGGACATTGATAAAAGGATGCAGAGGTAGACTGGGCTTCAGCTTTGTATATTTGTGAGTTGTTTATTCCCACTAGTAGGAGCAGAAATACACACACACATGCACATGCTTCTCCTTAGCTTCAACAAGAGATGCATCCGCAGCAGTTTAAAGCTTCGGTGGGTCCTGGCAGCTAGTAAATCTCTTTCAGGTTCTCATAGTTTTGCTAATACTGGCACCCAGTCTAGACCACAGCTGTGCTATCACAAGATTTAGTTTCAGTAAAGTTTCTTCGGAAGGAACTAGTTTATCGTGCCATTGTATAATGAGAATAAGTGTTCTCCATAGAAAAACCTCATGAAAAATTCATGCCTAACCTGCCCTAAGCATGTACAATTAATAGCTACATATTTTAGAGTCTTGTCAGCATTCAATTTCTCTTTTCCTTTTTTTTAAAAGACAAAATGCTGTGATGTGTTCTCTGTGTGTGGTCAGGCCATTACAAATCAATATTCTGGTTTTGAACCTTATTTTTTAAAAATAAAATATATGATTATTTGCTGGCTTCCTCAAGGAAATAAGATGTAAATTATTTACTGCAACCAACTTGCCCTGCAGCTCCAGCTATGGAATTCAGTCACTGACCTTAAAGCAAAGGCAAAATTGCCTCTTTTAGTTTATGTTGTCTACATCATGAATTGCCAAACAGGAAGCTGATATTTCCTTCCCCAGTCACAAATTCATAAAAATACATGTAGATACTTACCTATATTGCGCTATATTAATGTTTTACTAACTGCACAAGTCTATATTGCTCATAAAACTTTTGAAGGCCAAACAGAATCTATACCATGTGGTCCCATTCCTCAGAATTCCATATTGAGCAAATAAATTCATTCTGCTCAGAGTAATTTCCAGGCCTTTCAGGCAAGAGGAATTCTATGTGCTGTGCTTTTCCAAGTAAAAATGCTTGCCCTTGTGATTCTCCCTGTCTGCCTTTTCTGCCACACCAGAAGTATTTCAGTGGCTTTCACAGCCTTCACAGATGGACCCCTCCATCTCATATATTCTTTCCACATAACAAATTTGGAAAACTAATCACAAATATCCCTTTTGTCTTACTCATCACATCTGCCTTGCAAAAAGACTGCCATTGCCCCATCCTTCTTACTTCTTTCTCCTTTGATCTGAGTGGATTTGGGAGGATTGAAACTGTGTTTTGAGAGGGCAGCCATGATAGGGCTGCAATATCTTCACCTGGCTTTTCCTTATGGACCAAAATACTAACTCCTACCAATATGTAATGGACTTGATTAATGTCTGTATTAAGCCTGAAGGAAAAAAAAAAAAAAAAAAGCTTTTGTCTTACTTTGTTTAGGTATGTATAGAGTTATTATATAGAGAGTTATTCTTTGGAAGGTTTATATTTCATGTCATCAGTTGTCATTACACTTTGATTACGGAATATGAATACATATTAAATTCTGCAGTCGCTCCCTTTTGCCTGCTTATATAGCCATGGGTTTATCTAAGATCATTAGGATAGATACTGCCTCTGTCTGTGTGTCTGTACAGCAACTAGTACGGAAGATACTGATTTTCATTGATCTCTTTGGGTAGAATGTTAACAGTAATGCTAGTTAGTCCAGTCTTACCATGACTTCCCCGTGTTCATATATGAGAATAATATCATATATAGTATTATTATATAAGGAATCATCTCATGGTTCTTTCTGACCCCAAAACCCTAGATATTACTGAACATTTCTTACCTTCCTCTGTGTCATAGTGTTTGCTTTAATGCTTTCTTTGCATAATTGAAATAGTTAATCTGGTTTTTTTATTTCTCTCTGTTACACGGTCTCACTTTTTCTCATCTTTTCTAGATCAAGGAACCGTACAAAAAGTTGTTGTCCTACCCACCAACTTCTCTGCAAGCGGAGAACTCATTTTAGAGGAGCTGGAGGTTTTTCAGGTTCGGTTTGTTCCTATTTTTACTCTTCTAATGTGTATGTTCACACAAACATTTTGTTCTAAGATATTTTGGCAAGGACAGCTGTGACTTGATAAGAGATCAAGTAAATGTGCACACTGTCAGCTTGATAGCCACCCAAAGAGGAATATAAAATGCCCATTGTTATGAAGGCTGTAGCTATCTTAAGTCTTTTTTTTTTCCCCTCTTCTAAGTTGCTAATTTTTTTATGTTATACTGGCTAGAAGGATTTTAATAATCACATTTTTACGAGGTCATGTTATAGTAGCTGCCAGAAGGCAACTTTTATCATTGGCATCATGTATTGAGACTGTCGCTAATTACAGATGGAATCTAAATTTTTTGTACTTTGATTATCTGATAATCTTCCTGATTCTGAGCTGCAGAATGGAAGCAAACCAGTATTGTTTTTGCTTAACTCCAGTTCTTCAAAGCCACATGGCTCTGGAGTCAAAAAAGCTACAAGCTTAACACAAGTTGAAAAGAAACACAAACAGCTACGCAGAGAAATAAGGCAATAGCCTCTGTCAATCATCCTGACATGTGGCAGCTTGTAATAACCTGAAGAAAATGTTCTTCCTCATGTTGAAAAAACCCTTTCAGAATCCCTCAGGTATCTGTGTTGGGACCAGTCTTGTTCAACATCTTTGTCATTGACATGGACAGCGGGATTGAGTGCGCTGTCAGCGAGTTTGCTGATGACACCAAGCTGTGTGGTTGGGTTGATATGCTGGAGGGAAGGGATGCCATCCAGAGGGACCTGTACACGCTTGTGAGGTGGGCTGATGCCAGCCTAATGAAGTTTAACCATGCGAAGTGCAAGGTCCTACACCTGGGTCAGAGCAATCCCAAGCACAGCTACAGGTTGGGCAGAGAAAAGATTCACAGCAGCTCTGCAGAGAAGGACTTGGGGGTGTTGGTTGATGAGAAAATGATCATGAGCCGGCAGTGTGTGCTCGCAGCCCAGAAAGCCAACCGTATCCTGGGCTGCATCAAAAGGAGTGTGACCAGCAGGTCAAAGGAGGTGATCCTGCCCCTCTACTCTGCTCTTGTGAGACCTCACCTGCAGTATTGTGTGCAGTTCTGGTGTCCTCAACATAAAAAGGACATGGAACTGTTGGAACAAGTCCAGAGGAGGACCATGAGGATGATCAGGGGACTGGAGCACCTCCTGTATGAAGATAGGCTGAGAAAGTTGGGGCTGTTCAGCCTGGAGAAGAGAAGGCTGCATGGAGACTCATAGCAGCCTTCCAGTATCTGAAGGGGGTCTATAGGGATGCTGGGGAGGGACTCTTCATTAGGGATTGTAGTGATAGGACAAGGAGTAACGGGTTAAAACTTAAACAGGGGAAGTTTAGACTGGATATAAGGAAGAAGTTCATTACTGTAAGGGTGGTGAGGCACTGGAATGAGTTGCCCAGGGAAGCTGTGAATGCTCCATCCCTGGCTGTGTTGAAGGCCAGGTTGGACAGAGCCTTGGGTGGGATGGTTTAGTGTGAGGTGTCCCTGCCCATGGCAGACGGGTTGGAACTAGATGATCTTAAGGCCTTAAGGCACAGATTTTTTAGCCCGAACCCTAAAAATCATATGATAACCTCAGCCGTTGCAGTCTGTGTGGGCAGCATGGCAGTATTTTGCTCTCCAAGAAAGCAGGCTGTGTGTTAATAAATATCCAAAGTAAGCAAAGCACTAATTCCTTTCCGGAGTATAAGCAAGGAGAATGTGTCATCAGACCTAATGTTGTATTTGATCTCGAGTCTGTAGACAGTTCATGAAATACTCCATCAGCTCTAAACTCAGAATCACAGAATGGTTGAGGTTGAAATGGACCACCAGAGGTCATCTAGTCCAACCTCCCTGCTCAAGCAGGATCACCTAGAGCACATTACGTAGGATTGTGTTCAGGCAGCTCTTGAATATCTCTAGGGAAGGAGAATCCACAACATCTCTGGACAACCTGTTCCACTGCTCAGTTGCCCTCACAGTAAAGAAGTTCTTCCTCATGTTCAGGCGGAGCTTCCTGTGTTTTAGTTTAGGGCCATTGCCTCTTGTCCAATCTCCTGGCACCATTGAGAAGAGACTGGTCCCATCCTCTTGACACCCTCCTTTCAATTTCACACACATCCCCCCAGAGCCTTCTCTAGGCTGAACAGACACAGCTCTCTCAGCCTTTCTTAGTATGAGAGGTGCTCCAGACCCTAAATCATTCTAGTAGCGCTTTACTGGACTTGGTCCAGGAGCTGCATGTCTCTCTTGTACTGCAGAGCTCAGAAATGGACACAGTTCTCTAGGGGAGACCTCACCAGTGCTGAGTAAAGAGGGAGGCTCATCTTCTTTGACATGTTGGCAATGCTCTTCCTAATGTACCACAGATACCATTGGCCTTCTTGTCCAATAGGGCACATTGCTGGCTCACGGACAACTTGTTGTCCACCAGGACCCCCAGGTCCTTCTTCTTAGAGCTGCTTTCTGACATGTCACACCACACCCCCCCCCCCCCAGCCTGTCCTGGTGCATGGGGTTATTCCTCACCAGGGGCAGGACCCTGCACTTGCCTTCGTTAAGTTTCAGAAGGGTCGTCTCTGCCCATCTCTGCAGGCTGTCTAGATCCTTCTGAGTGACAGCACAGCACTCTGGGGTACCAGCCACTCCTTCCAGTTCTGTATCATCAGCAAACTTGCTGAGGAGGCACCCTGTCCCTTCATCCAAGTCATTCATGAAAAGCCAATCAATACTGGACCCGGTACTGACCCTTGTGGGACACCGCTAGTTACAGATCTACAATTAGACTCTTTGCCACTGATCAGAACTCCTTCAAACTTTTGCAATTCACATGATTTGCGTCCAGATTTTCGAGTCTTGGCCTCTCTGCTGTGCTTGTAATCCTCTGCAATTAATTCTAGCCCACTGTTATGGCTTTCCTCTGTGACAGAACAAATGCTAAATCTTGAAAAAGTGCTGAAAATTTTTATTACCATCAATTTTATCATTTATTTGGGTAATAAATTGCTTCACTTGCTTAAGGCGATGAATGTGATAATTCGTTTTCCAACTCTTTAACATTTGGTTTGGACACATGTTAATAAACTGCTGTGATGACACACAGTAGTATACAGTACTGTCTCTGGGAAAGCAGCATTCAGTAACACACATGCCATTTTTAGTATTCCAGTCATTGATAATCTGAATGTGTATCTTGGATGGTCACCAAACTGTATGCACTGTACACAATGTGTAGGAGAAATACGACATATTCTGACCTGGATACTGTGGTAAATATGCATGAGCTATTTTATGTTTTTTCCTTATCCTCATCAAAGAGCAAGCATTGGTTTTTATTACAAAGTGAGAGTAATGGCTTCAAAACACATTGATCCTATCTTGCTGAGGTAACTCAGATGCAGGTTAATTAGAAGTGTACAAAACCTTGTTGATGTACAGGAATAATAATGATGCAGTTGAGTTTAGCCAGTACATTTTGTGAGACATTAATTATATATGTATGTTATTTGTTTAGTTCTGAAAATAGCAAAAAACTTAGTAAGAGTGAGTGATACCTTTCCAAGATATGAAAAGTTTTAGTTTATTAGATGTGACTTAAGTTTTACTGAATTTTAAATTGAAATTTTGGGACAATATTAACAGGAGAGTCCGTTTAAGTGTGGTTTGCAATTTTGTCTTTCAGAGTAATTCTCCCATAACAACCATGAAGATTTCATCTAAAAAGGTAAAGTGGAATGATAACTTAGTGCTTATTAAATGAGAAGCAAATTGACTTAAAGATGTTAGAATAGCAATTATTGTGCAGAATAGTAAATATAGGCAGGAGATTTCCCATGATGAATATGGAGAAACTTGACTGAAGGTTGCATGAGCTATTTATATGCCCCAGAGCCACTAAGATAAACCAATTTCTGTTCATTGTGTGTCATTTCTAACTCACTGAAAGTGTAAGTTTTCTGGTTTGTTTGACAATCAAAGAAAAAAGTGTACTGAAAGAGAAAATTTGCCCTCCCCATTTTTTATTTAAGTCCTAAATAGAAATTTTCCCTTGGAAGTCTGATCCATGCAGAAAGGCAGTTTGGGGGCTGGTAGGTCCTTCATGCAATTGTGCATGTTGGTTTAGTAATAACAAGCAATGGCAATAAGAATTGATGAAAATGGCTGAGAAGATTGCTTCTCAAATGTTAAACATCCAACTAAAACTAAGTATTCTATGACTGTTCAAGCAACACATTGCTCAGTATTTTACAAAAATGCTAATAAACATTATTCACTAAATTGAATTCCCCGTAACTTTTTAGTTTTATGACAAAAAGATCAGGGGACTTTCAAGGTTTTTGTTCAATATTAATTTATATTTTAAGAATAATTAAATAATTATTTCTGAGTAAAACAGCCATTTTGGTCCAGATTTTCATGATGACCTATGCACTTTGAAGTTCTTTTGCAAAAGCTGTCATTTATTATGAAAATTCTTTTGTCTTATTTTTCCAGGTATATAAGGCTATCAGAATCTGGCCATAAGCCTCAACATAATCTCTAGGCCTTACGTCTTAGAAATCTATGCACTGGAGAATCCAGCTAGGAACTCTGCATAATATTTATTGAAGTGACTATATGCAGAGAAAATACTTAGTTCAAAGGCTTGAGCCAATATCCTACTGAATAAGAACCAAGTTCTCAAAGCTGAGCAGTATTAACTCAGCTTGTCTGCCGCAGAACAGAACAATGACATTCAATGTCCAAAAACCATTAACATTCCCCAGTGTTTCTAAATGTTTTCTAACAGGAAGGTAGAAATACTATAGGCCTATTCAACTGGGAAAATTCTATTTATCTTGGCTTTATAAATATTAGTGGCTTCCCTCTTGGTCTTGAGGTAACTCTAAAATTAATTGAAAGGATTTTAGGTGTGTTAGAAGAGTCTCAAGTGAAGCTTCTCAACATCTGAAATAAATCTTTGCATTTCTTTCTACAGCAACAGTTGTACATAAGTTCAGATGAAGGGGTCACTCAGGTATCCTTACATCGCTGCCACATCTATGGGACCGCCTGTGCTGACTGCTGCTTAGCCCGAGATCCATACTGTGCCTGGGATGGCAACTCCTGCTCCAGGTTTTATCCCACAGGAAAAAGGTGAGCAGTATTAAATAGCCCAGTGAAGTCTACAGGGAAAGGTTTTAGTTCTGCTATGGAGCCTGGGGTGCAGTAATGATGGAGAAATGGGATGTCACTCTGTTCAGGAGTATGTACAAATAATACCTCTGTAGCTACCGTGCTTGGCATTGTTCATCACCTAGGAGTGTATGGTGTGGTAGCGTGTGATAAAAAGGTTGCCTTTTCGTACTTACAATAATACATGGAAAAAAAAAAAAACACATTCCTTATCATAACTATGAATCCTTCTGTCTCATGCACACAAAATCAGTGAAACATTTGCTCCCTTTGTTTAAATTCAGTTGCTCACTATGGATGTAATTACGACAGCCCTAAATACAGCAAAATATCTCTTGGGCTGTCTGAAGAATAAAGTAAAATATTTTTTTTTATTTCCTCATTTGCTCCTAAGAGAGAAGAATTATTTCCAGAGAAATTTTAGTCAAATGTGATTTCCGTGTAATGCCTGCGGATTTGGGTTTTTTGACATGAGATTTATTAAAGCAGGCAGGGAAAGCAATTTCTCTTTAATTTACAACAGAGCTAATAGCCCATCTCATAATTCTTATGCAAAACAGGAGCCTTTTTCCTCCTCCCAAGGGAAATATTTAATAGCAGGAGGCCGTGGTGAGCTCTTGTATTACTAAGATTTTACTTCATATACAAACAACGCTACGGAATACACAATGAGGTATCACTGCAGAGGAGACAAACCTTTCAGATATACACCAGAGCTTTACTGACTATGTGCCACTATGTTCACTGCCTGCACTTGAGCTGCAGATGCAGAAGACCAGGTACCGTTAATAGGCTTTACTCTACCTACATGGAGAGAGACAGTAGACAAACACAGGCAAAGCTTAACTCTGCTCTGGTGACCCAACCAGCTGATGACAGCGTCACTGCCTGGGATTAAAGACAGTTACTGCATTATTGCAAAGTTTTCTTGACTCATTTCTTATTTGAGATTAAAAGGTAAAGCCCAACCTGGCCATGTAGCAATCGGTAAAGTACCTGGGGTTTTTACTGCTTTCACGCAGCATATTCAGCCTCCAGTCTGCAAACTGATCATTTTTGTCCATGGAACAAAGGTCAGAAGACAGGGGGAGGAATGAACAGAAAATTCCCCAAGTCTCAGGCCACCTAACTCCTACACTAACATAGCTGCTGAAAGATATAATGAGCAGTCAGGTGTACACTGTGTCGTTTCCAGGGCTTTTTTACCATCGCTATTATATATACCCGGGGTTATTTCCACTGAGGCTTGCTTTCTTGATGACATTTTGTTTGCAATTTGCTTTTTATATCAAACCAAAACAAAAGACTAAAAATGTATGGAAAAAAAATAATCTGTTTTTCATATGTGAAGGAAATGACTTGTCCCTTTATCTAACAAGAAAGATTATGAAGGAGAAAACATTAGTAATAAGAGCCAAATCCCATAGTCTAGACAGTAGTATCTGCTGGACATATTTGTTTCTTTGCTTCGACACTTCTGTCTCACACGGATTACTCATGGTTCCTCATCCAGTGTTGCTTTACCTCAAAACACCTGACAGTATTTATTTTCTAGCCACCACCTTCTCAACCTTTTTTGTTTTATAAATATGAATTCCATTTTCAGAACTGCTTAATGCAAGCGGCATGCCATTTCTGAGTGTGGAGCAGTTCACAGTATTCACAGTAGCACAGGAATCCTGACATTCACTCAGAAACTCTTCCTTGTCTCCTTTGACTTGTATAAATAGTTCACAAGGGTTAACATCCCAAGGCATAAAATGAAATATTTCTGATGGTAAACATCAAAAATATACTTGGAATGTCAGAAATTACTCCTTTGAAACATCACCTTTCAGAGGTTTCCTTTTAAAACAACACAGTGAAGGATCAGATGACATAGGGTTATAAACACCATCCCTGGGTGTTTGTGCAGTAGCTGGTATAATGTGGCCATAGGGGCATCACCCTTCACTCAGTGGTACTGGACCTCCAGGGGCTTTTCATGTGTTCTTATCTTGCGAGTCACTAGCGCATAGTTCAGAATACAGCTGTTACATTTCCCAGAAGCATCCAACAATCACGAATACATTTTTTCTTACATTGATAAATATTGAACCACCTTACAGAATATTCAGCAAACAAAATAATATAACTTAACAATAAAAGGTTCAGGTACCAGATTTTCATGCACTGAATTCTGTGAGCTATGACCCTCTCGCTGAGGAGGACTGAAAAAACAGTATTCTCAACCCCAGTAAGCTCCTTAGCTCATTTGCTACAAACCTGTGACTTTGCATCTGTCATCCAAATAATATAACAAAGTCCCATTTAGAAGTATTCTGAGACTTGGTGAGTCTGAGTATCTTTTGGAAATAGTCACATACCCTCAAGTAAAGGACAGAACTGAATCTTAACTCTCCACCAGTCTGGATTTATATTTCAATTCACTCTGCTACCAAGGTGGCTACAGGCACCAAAAATAAGGTGCCTGCTAGAATCAAGGTGGTCACATGCCTTATATCATCATGTTCTGTTGGTTAGATATGAGATAGGAGCACTGTCACTCATGCATCTCATTCTTAGGTGCTTGTTTGCACTTAAGGACCAACTAGGAGTTCTGGCTTTGAATGTTAGGTCTTGCAACAGTAAACCAATGTGTATTTCATGCATCGCCTCTAACCTTTTTTCTATACCTCCTTTACAAAACTACTTTACCTCCTAAAATTACAACCATTTTATAAACTTCATCAAATTGATTATTCACTTTAACAGTATCCTCACTCTAGCAAGCCTGTGAAGAGTAAAGAACACCGTCAGTAGGTCATGAATTATCCCTAACGGTTGATAGCAGAAAAAAACCCAGACAAACCCCAAAATAAGAGCATTTATTTACAGTATACCTATCCTGGAATAACACTTTGTTTTTACAATATATTTCAGGAGGAGTCGTAGGCAAGACGTGAGACATGGAAACCCTCTGACTCAGTGCCGAGGTTTCAACTTGAAAGGTACTGTAATTTGGAGATCCTTATGCTATATATAGAATACGTGGCTTTCCTTTATGTGATTCATCATACGTCACATTATCTGTGTGGTTTTCTGGTAAAGCATAATTATTTTCCAAGTCTGAGTTTTGTTTTGATTTGATTTTGGCATTTTTCCTTGCAGTTACTTGAAATTTGCCTATATATGATAGAATGATGAACCATGAAATACATAGGTCAGCATACATGAAATGAGAAGCTGACAGACAATGTTTACCAGAAAAAGGTCCAGTTAATTTGAGAGCTTTTCTACTTCTAAATACCTTCAGTGTTTATTAGTGCATGCTTCTTCATGCATTTAATTCTTGGACCTCAGAATTATTCTGAGCATTTGACATGGTACTGATTTTTGGAGCACATCTTTCAGCAAACAGCAGGTTCTAGCTCATCATAGTCTGTCTGGTTATTCCCTTCTCCCTTTACTTGGGAAAATAAACCATTCCAAATCTTTTTACAATGTCTCTTCCTTCGAGCTGTGCAACTCTTTTGGCATGGAATGTCTGGACAAGGGAGCCAACATTGCCCTCCCAGCTACCACTTTCTCCAGGCTGATGGACACCCGTCAAATATGGCCAAAGTCGTATTAATAATAGACATATACATAAGGGCATCTTAATCCTCTTCAGCCACATGCGTGAGCCTGCAGTAGCAATGTATGCCATGAAACTAAGGGCACACATTAGAGAATTCTTCTCCTTTCACCCCTCTTTCTGAGTGCACATTTTTTAGTTCTCACCTGTACCATCTGGAGACCAAAAAATGGTAGATTTTTTATTGAATTTTTTGAAACAATGCTGTAAGAGTTACATGTGAAATATTCAGTTAATAATAATTCCATTGAAATGGTCTCAGAAGAATCTCCTAAATCAAAACAGACCACAAGAGTCAGTTGGGTGTAGATCCCTCAGCCCAAACATGGCTAATTGTTCTGTAGCTGCCCATCTACAGTGCCAGAGGGTCTTTCCCCATGACTCAGGTCATTTATATGAAGCTGAACAGCTTGAGCAGGTAATTACAAAAGATGACCCCACCATTAGAGTATGCACCTGAGCTCTGAGATCCGTATTAAAACTCAGGCTCAGAATCATAAAGTAACTTGAGCTGTGTGTCCTGCCTTGCAGGCATGTGCTGTGACCACCCACCCGCTTTGTTTCCCAAGGGTGGGTGTCTCCTCTTTCGAGGTGGAAAATGGAAAATGTCAACTGTCTGCTTTCTGGGCTGAGGCGAGACAAATGTTTAGACCTTGGCTGTCTTGAGAAACAGGTTTCTTGTTTTCCAACCTTTATTTTTCTTTTTTTCTTACTGTGGATGCATTTATAGATTCATGTGTTTTAGCAACTTCATAAAGGATGTTTTTATGACAGCAGTGGCATATAGCATAGGTAGATGGCAATTGTTTCCCCAGTGGAAAAAAAGATTAAAAGAAACAGCAACTTAGACTTTTTTTTTAAAAATATAATTAAAACCATTTATAGCAAAACTACTATGTTTGGAGAAAAAACATCTACCTAACGGACAAAAGAGTAGAGAATCAGGCAATAGCAAGAAATCATCCAAGTTTATGGGGAACCAAAATCTTGAAATGAAGACTTTAAACAGTATAGGTTGCATGTCTTGGAGTTCTCAGCATGCATAAATTCAGTGGTTTTTAGCATATTGCAATTTTTAAATAGATATCAAGAACCAAGGGGCTTGTATGACTGCTTATGAAATGTTCTGGTTAATACTGTGTTAGCCCTTATGGCCATTAGAAAAATACATTTGTATTCTCTCAATCTTTTTTTTAGCATGTATATAATAGTATGGAGGAGGTAAGAAGTTATATACTAATCAATTAAACAGGTAAAAATGCCTTTCTGTGATACACCTAGTTCCAGTGTGCATAAAAATAACACTGTGTTACAGCTCTGATTCTCAGTGTTCCACTGCTACGGATAGGTCAGCCCACAGACAGATGCTTTGCTAGCTTATGGTCTTTGAATACAAGCATTTCCACATTATTCCTCTAAAAAGTACAACTGATTGTGGTACAATCTCATAAATGTGCCAAAAAAACTTGAAGGATTAGAAGCAAGCAATGTCTCCTTCCTTTAGCAGAACAGATTCCAATTTCACATATCAGCTGATGAAAGAAGCTGGAAAGAATGGGAGATAGAGTGCAAGGAAAATCAGTCTAAGGAGGGTGCAAAAAGAGTCAGATTTTAGGCATGCAGACTTCTCGGTGTTTGCATTTCTCATAATATTTGGTATCCATTGCTCCTTTCTCATATATATATTGCATATACGATGTCAGCTTTTAAATCTGTATTTTTTAAAACTGTATTGTTTTCAGGACCAACATTATGTTTTATGCCAAGCAATGAGCATCTAAAAGTTCCTATCGGTAACTGCCAGTTGTTCATCTACTGAGACTGTAAAGGGGCACAACAAGTCTAAGCGATGACATATGCTCAGCACTTGCCCAGGTGTTGCTGGAGTGCTATAAATCTGTCCTGCTCTTTGTTGCTGGCCTGCCTATGTACTCACTGCACCTCAGATTTAGAGCCAAGTCCCTTCCTTGCTTTGTAAGAGCGGCAGAGTGGAAAGCCAAATCCGCCCTCTCTCGCCTCCCTGTGATACTGCACGCAGCTGAAATACACATAGCCTTTTTTTTATGGCATGCTGCTGCGTTTTGAGTCATACAACCATATTCCCCCAGCTCGTAAACGGTGAAGTGTGAAGAAATATATTAAAAGCTTCATTCTCCTTTGGATAGTTCTAGACAGGCTTTCTTGTAGTAGTAGAGAATGAGATCATTTCAGGGAAAAATATCCCTGTGCTCAGTTATCCCATCAGCAGAGCCCACAGGTATCCTCTGTTTTTTCAGAACAGACCATGTCAGTTTGAAAACACTGCTATTTGGAACTGGATGTGCTTCTTCACATTTAATTTCTTTGAAAATTTTTTGTCCTATATTACTTATTATTGGCCAATACCAAGATCAGATATACTTCATTTTACCTGTATTGCAAACATTTTACCTCTATTGCAAAGAGATACTTGCTTTCTGTATCAAGTCACCATTCACAGTATCCTGACCTGTTTTCTTTTTGTTTCTAGCATACAGAAATGCTGCAGAAATTGTTCAATATGGAGTGAAAAACAACACCACCTTTCTTGAATGCACACCCAAATCTCCTCAGGCTTCTATTAAATGGCTGCTACAGAAAGACAATGACAGGAGGAAAGAGGTGAGCAAAATGAGCAGTTGCTCATCATGTGTCAGCATCTCATCTTCTCCCCAGGCCAAAGTGAGGGAACATTTGTGTTTTCATCCACAACCCACCTACAGTGAAGCTGGAGAATTTGTATGAACGCAGGACAGTGATCAGCACTTCACTCATGTAAATAAGGGCAGGCTCTTCAGTATAGATGGGACTTTCCTCAGCCCCAGTGATTTCTATCGGATCTGAACAGCTATTACAAAATTCCTGTTAGCCCTTAAAGTCAGGGAATTAATTAATGAATTTTCCCTTCACACCTTATTAATTGCAAACTGAAGGTTTGGAGCACTCAGGACTTCTTATTGATCCAAGGAAATAGGCATAAAACCAATAAACTGTATAAAGTTCATAAAGAAGTCAGAATGCAGTAGCCCTTCTATGCTATTGAAGAGATAAAAGGCAAAAGTGGGAGAAATGTGAAAGGTTTCTTTAGCAAGAAACTAGTCCAGGCTAAGAACACGTATTGACAAAAGCATTTCCCCACCATGGTGCAATCACATTTTCCATTACTACACTCTCTAAGGCTCTCAAGTTTCAGCACTGTAATACACAGGATGATTGTTTATAGGGCATGTGCCTTCCTTAAGTAATATAAAAGGGGAAAAAATCCATTTCAAATCCAAGGCAGTTACTATATGAATAAAAAAGTACATCTTTCAAAAAGAACTATTACATAATACAGAGTCTGTTGATAAATTATAAATACTGAAAAGCATTATTCTCATACCAGGACATTTTCCAAAATCAGAGAGGACTTTCAAGGCTTTCATGCTGTTTTTCTCACTTACTCTTCAAAGACTTAAGTCATGTCCTGCCAATTTAGGTGCAATTCTTTAATGCTCTTCTTCAGCATAACATCTCCCTTCTTGTTCATATGTTCAATAACTGTATTGAAATGAATGCAAGACAAACTAAAGCAATCAATGGGTTAATTACATTTCAAGCTGTCAGATTTCTGGAAGTCTTACCTCTGCAATGTCTACAAAAGTTTACAATAACAGAACATCATAATAAATAAATAAATGAGTTCCAAAGAGAATCAGGTATAATGCAAAGTGCAGTGGCAAAATAGAAAAATCAGTCATAAAAACACCAGCACTGGTATTTTGTCAGAATGGGTTAAATTAGCAATTCTTATTTCACAGCTGATATGCAAAGGGACATGTGCACAGTCATTTATAGTCAGATGATGACTCAAGAAGCTGTGGTACCTCGCTTCCTTCAGATAATGTGACCATCTCCTAGGACTGTCCAGAGTCTGAAGCCAGGAAGAGAATAGGAGAATAGAAAAATTGCTCTTGGTTTCCAATGAGCTAAGTCCCATCTGAGGCCACTGAGATGAAAACATTTATACCAGACTATAGACTCTGCAGTGCAGACACAGTTCTTCACAAGTTAGCCCCAGGAACCTGCTCAAGCTCAAAATACTTAACTAGCAGCCACTTTGTGTTCAATGCCAGCTCAACCTCCTGTTGTCCACTTTTCCCCCATCAAGTCTCAGCAGCAGTCTCTGGTACTGGAAAAGACATTCCCAGGGGTGTAACCCTGGCAAATAGAAGTTAACTTCCTCAGTTCTGCTATTTGAACATTAGGAAAATTCTTCTTCATGTAGTCTCAAGGTTTGCATCTTTGTCTTCATCCTGATCAAATCTATTGCAACGTAATGAGTAAAGTTTTGAAGTCATTCTTTAGTAACACTTACCTACCTTGAGGTAGTTTCTCTGCTAACAGTAGCAATAACTGTGGTCTCTGGGAGATGTGATAAAAGCAAAGTATGGTACTTCAAAGAAACCCTTTAGGGAAGAAAGAGGTGTTTGAAGAGAGACTTACCACAAGTGGTCCAATACTCTGTTGTTCCATAACTTTTCCTAAAATGTTCCTTCTGACTTTTTGCTATCTAGGTCAAGCTGAATGAGAGGATCATAGCTACTGAGCAAGGACTCCTCATTCGCTCTGTCCAAGACAGCGACCGGGGGCTTTACCACTGTATCGCAACAGAGAACAGCTTCAAGCAGACCTTAGCAAAGATCAACTTCAAAGTGCTGGATTCAGAGATGGTGGCCATCATGACTGACAAATGGTCCCCTTGGACCTGGGCCAGCTCAGTGCGAGCGCTGCAGTTCCACCCAAAGGACTTTGTGGGAGCTTTCAGCCACTCAGAAATGCAGATGATTAACCAATACTGCAAAGACAGCAGACAACAAGGTCAGCAGAGGGAAGAACCCCAGAAGATGAGAGGGGACTACAGCAAACTAAAGGCCCTTATCAATAGCAGGAAAAGTAGAAATAGGAGGAATCAGTTACCTGGATCTTAATTTTATTTTGTAGTAATAGATACCTTTGTCCTCACTATAGGGGGCTTATATTTGTCTATTGAGAACAAATTTGAGCAAATCTGATAAAAAATATAAATGAAAATCCAACAAGTCTCAGAAAAGATCCGTCTTCCAAAAAAATGCAGTGTAACTTAACTAAAGAAAATAATTCAGAATATTTTCTTTCCTAGGTGCTTACTGACTAGGTTAGGCTCTGTCCTAGATTCAGAACTGGGTATTCATCTTAAGCCAGATTCACCATTAACATCTCAGTATTTAATTACAGCTGAACAGAAGGTTTTACAAAATCAATGCATTATCTTTCAACTCTGAACCCGTACCAGGCAGACTCCTGGTGAAAGAATCTGGGTTAAGATACATGCTCAAAGCAGGATGATACTAAGATTTCCTTGCACTGCATTTGAGAGCATGAGTTTCTTCTTGTTTACTATTCAATGCTGGGTTTACAGCTTTCACTCATTGTTCGGATCATATAAATGCATGCTGATAGGAAACAAGGAAAGTATAGTAGAAATGTTTCATTCATTCAGAGGTCAAATAAAGGAATGAGTAGGAGAAAAACAAAAAAAAATATACTTTATCAGAGAAAACACTGATTATTGTGCATAGTATGAGTTGTAATAAATTAATAATGAGTTCTGGAATGTAACTTAAAATATCTCTGCTCATATTGATTTTTATTAAAATAGGGTGTCCTGTAACACTACATAGCTTTATAAATGGCACTAAGCTAACATGAGAATGTTTATTTTACATACAGTTTTGAAGAACACCTAAGTGACTTAGGTATTTTAGCTATTTTCGAAGAATTACACTCCATTTTTTTCGAAGGGGAGAATGTGGGTATACTGTATGGTGTTTTACTTCGAAATGAACAATATAGATTAATCTGTTCCGTGATTAAATTGGAGTTGGCCCACGATGTGGAAACAAGTCATGAGCATCTTTGAAAATTTTAGGATGCTATTTTTTCAATTGTTTTCTCAAAGTTGCAAATATTTTAACTAGAATTTTTAAATTAAACCATTTCCATTTTACAGTGTTTGTACCCTTTTTCTTTCCAATGTTATGAAAATGAGATCAGGAAAAGAAAAAGAAAAAAAATGAGGTAAAAATAAAAATAGAGAATGGATTTGGGTCATAATTTATGCAGAAATACTTTTGTTTAAGAAGCAGCTGTCAGGTCTAATCAGTATGTTTAATGGAAAGTTGAGTAAATGTGCATCAAGCCATGCTGGGAAAAGCTATTGCTTTCTGGTTTTGAGCAACACTAATGCCAGAAAACTGAGACAAATCCTTCTCATTCACTACGTAAGAGTGTTCCAGAAGCCACTGAGTCTGTGTAAAGGAGATAGGTAACAGAGATTTAAAATATATGAGTACCTTAGAAAAATTATGGTTTATGGTAATATACAAAAATATAAACTAATGCTTGGCTCAAAACTGAGCCATGTTAAGCTCAAAAAAAAAAAATAATTAAAAGTTATATTTCTGTTAAAAAAAATGAGTGAAAATAATTTCTGGATACAGAGAAGATAAGAAAAAATATTTTTTAAAAGTTGTTAGTTCCAGCCAGTAGCAGATGGATACTGTACTTTAAAATATAGTTTTAAACATTTTAGTGGGTCTTTGTTGAAATTCTTTGGGCATTATTTTAATTCTGCTTCTATTAGAATACTCTGGGAGTAACTCTACAGCATGTAGAACACCTCTGGGTTTATGCCAGTAGGAATTAAGACCTAGCGCAATGGAGGTAACTCTGGTATTTACCTGATATCAGTTACTTTATCAGTAACTTTATCATTGTAAGTATCACTTTATCACCACGTGATGCAGAGCAGCTGGGAAATGGGCCCTGATTGATCAAACCACTTAAACACTGTCTCTTTGATGCTGGTGAGAGCTCTTTGAATTTAAATTGTGGGTTTACTGTTTGCTTCAAAGGGGATGGCAATGCCAGCCTGCTCATGTATTGTCATCTAGTTAAGTGCTTTCCTTAATCAAGGCCTAAATATATATATGTCTACAACATGTAGCCACTGGTATTTAAGGTCCTTTTTATGGAAACCATCAGGAAACTTTCTCTTTGACTAGAGAGCTTGGTGAGCTTGGATCTGGCCCCAAGAGCTGGCAAAGCAGACTTTGGACTTACAAAAAAAAAAAAAAAAAAAAAAGAAAATGAGATGGTTAAGGAAAAATAAGGGGTTTATTTATTTCTCTCTCCCCACCCCAGCTGACTTTCAGTACAGCAAACTACGCTTTATTTTTCTAAGGATGACTGACTTCTGAAGTGTGTAAGTGACAAACCAAAAATTGAGTGCCATAAAATAGAACTACCTCCTGGAATGACATCAGTGCATGTCCTCTGTTTGCTGCCATGCTCTTCTTATATCCCCAGCAGATTCACTGCAGAGTTAGTATGATATTAATGTCTATTGCGAGGATCATAATTGTTTCCAGATGGAATATGGTGATTAATAGGTATTTAATGGTACAATTTATCCTTTCAGTGGTTAGCTACAGTGAAATTTTAATAGCCCTCAATTAGGCCTCAGAAATTAAAGTTACACTGTTTTCTAATAGAACATTGGCAATAAGGGATTCCTTTAAAACAATCAGCATAGCTCAGAGTTTCATATGATTATAAAATAATATTTTTAAAGCTGCTTCATATACCATGATTATGGTATGACTGTTTAAGGGATTATACTTAAACTAACATTTTTCCTGCTGCATGAAAACTTCGGCATATATATAATAAGCTTCTGTCAGTGAGTAACCGGTCCAAGCTACCATGCTTTAGCAGCCTTTCCTTGTGTATAGACTAGTCAGGAGCCAGATGCTCAGCAGGTATAAACTAATGTGACTTCCTCACTGTCCATTTAGCTACTGCGGTTTATACCAGCTAGGGGTTTGGCCCTCAGTGTACAGAAAAGACAAACTGCAATTTTTATTTCTTTGAAGCAGCCACTCTACTGTAGGTAACACCAAAACTTAAGACTGTAATATTGTTTGTGCTATTTAATACTTCCTATTTTGAGGATTACTAAATAATGTATATAATTTTATTCATTAAGAAATACAAAAGCAAAATGACTTCTAGGCAAAGCTTCACACATGTAAAGATATGTTCTCTGCTAAGAACTTCACCGTGTACTGATTTTTTTTTTTTTTTGGCTATTTTTATTTTGTGTAGTTTGTAAAGTTTGCTGAAATCTTGACCTAACAATGTGTTCTTTGCAATTGTTGTCACTGTAGATATGCGTGTTTTATTAAGAAAATCCTGGTTTTAAAAGTGTAGGTATGTGTATAAGTTCCTAGCATGATGAAACTGTCATTACAGTGAATATGCATTTTATAGTGTGTAAGAAAGAACAAAATGTAGTTTAACATAGTGCTATTTAATTGAATATCTAAAATACTATTTGCCTGACAAAATAAAGTGTGTTGCAACAACTTAAAAAATTTGTTGGTTTCACCTTTATAGATGTGTGTTAAAAAAAGCAATCCCATAGACTTTCTTGAAAAAGTTCAAGAAAATACTTGGAGCATCAGGTATTGCCGCTGATCAGTTCTGAGCGCTGCTCGGAATTAATGAAGAGTCAGAGATTGATTCTTTCGGATATTACCCCCTATATAACCTGACATATAAGCAGGTTAACTACTAGAAATATAAAGTCAATCAGGAATATCTGACTACAAAAGGGAAGTGTAAATATTTTTCTGCTTTTATTCCAGTGTGGAAAACAAAACGCAACCAAACAAAACCCAGGTGCATTCTGTGAAATCCTGCTGGTGAAAAAAATAGTGCTGTTCAGCATTGTCTTTCAACTGGGACTCTGACCAGCTCTGCAGGGGAGGCAGGCTGGTGGGGCTGCCCACAGGGAGCCACAGCTTCCTCCCATATCCTGGCCTGTACTTGGATTGAAATAACCTGCCTGACACCTACAGTATGCTCCTTTTTCCTGCATCTATCATCCAAGCAGTATTATTACTGCTCTTCTTATCGTCTGTTTTTCCAGATGGGTTTCAACAAGAATGCATACGGCTTCATCAGTTCTTTGGGATAACAATTAGAAATTCCATGTGACAAATACTGACCTTCACAACAAGGTTCTGGGTCGTTAAGCCTGGATTTTGATTTCCCAGATAGATAGGCTCCTGCAAGGCTTTATGAGGTGTGAGTGGATAAGATTACCTCACTCCAGGATTTCCGTACTGGCTGGTCCCTAGATGTGCTGATACTGTACTGATACCTGCTCAGCTCTCAGGCCAGTTTGGGTCAGAAGCTGAGGTTTTGAGCACTCCCACATGCTGTAGGAAATGTTTGGATTAGGCTTTAAAAAAGCTGGATGTTTACAGAGTTTTACACTCTGAGAAACCTTTCCCAGATCTGATCCTCTGTCTTTACATCCTGCTCAGTTATCTTTAGCTGATCTTCTCCCCCTTCTGTTCTTTTCCCTCTGCCACAGGGTTTCAGCATGGTTCAACACTTACTGCTTTGGTTCCGTAGTTCCAAGCAGTGGCAAAACAAGACATGGAACTTCTCTGGATATGGGATGTGAAATCTTCAAGGGTCTGAGCTTTCTCCTTTGTCTTTCAAATGCCTGTTGGAATATTTTATTTTTTTTATTTTTTTTTAATCTGGGAGCTACTGCTACAGAAGATAGCCTCAGGTCTCTCTTCTGGTGACAAGACGTTTCTTAGGTGTCCTTAAAATGAACATAGGATGCAAAACCCACACAGTCTATTGCGATGCATGTGTCCATGCAGGATCCCTACAGCACAGGGCAGCCTAAAGTGCATCCTCCCCTGTGTAGCCACCGAAGCCCAGAGAAGGCCAGTGAAAAGTATTGCCTGAACAGGAGGCACTGCTAACAATGGGGTGGCTCCCAGTGCTACAGGATGATTGTTACCTCTGGAATTAATTGTTGCCTCCAAAATTAAGTCAGCAGATACAATTCGGCAGGACAGGCCATAAAACCAGGTTCAGCCATTGTAGCTTTTGCCTAAAGCAATGGGCTGTCTCAGGAGACCAGTACTTCTTTATCCTTTGCACTGCAGCTGGCTTGCTAAGCTTTTCGTGTGCGCCCCAAGGTGGCCTGGGGAGAAGTGACTTCATGCGATATGAGCCCAAGTAAAACTATGTACAGATATTCACCAACTGGTTCCAGAAAGATACATATATAAAACTGCCTGCATATAGAGGAGCTTTTCTTTCTATACAGTATTTTCTGATCCATTTCGCTTCCTTTAGCATTGTGTGTTATTTTATACATGAATATAACATGTTATTTTATATTTTTATACATACATATTTTATACATGCATGTAACTTCCTTTAACATGCAATGTATGTATAAAAGAACATATATGTTCTTTTTCTGTTTCAAAAAGGACAGCAACAGACCTCGCACTCCCAACACACCAATAGCCTGTGTGCAGGGCAGTTACCCTCTCTGAGAGCGTTTTGAAAGACAAGCAGCTGGTCAACAAAAGCCCTTTCTTCTAATCACTCCCCTTTCTAACTTACCTGCTTTTGCACTATCTCAACAAGAATTTCCTTCTAGCATCAGGGGACAAGCACAGTGTAAGGAGTAAAAAATGTGCTGTCATTTAACATGTCTAATCTAAACTAAAGGCTGAGATTTAAAGATGCTTTGGCATTCTGAACACTCCAAGACACAAATTCAACACAGCTGGCTCAGCAGTCAACCAATAATTGCTTTACAGTGATAAACTGTCCTGTATCCCAGGACTCATGATTGGATTCTGTATACAGCTTTACAAAGCAAGCAGCATTTGTGTATTCTTAGCACTGTATCAGCTTCATTACTCGTGATTTGAATGCCAGCCTTATAAACAAATTTTAATGTTTGCTGATCTCCACATTCAAAATACTTTAGGCCAAGGGATTTCAAAATATCCAACACTTTTAAAAGCCTTTTTTTTTTTCAAAGGATTTTAGAAAAAGCTTATTAAAAATGGAAATTCTTGCTGTCCGTGGGAAATGAGAATCCACAGGCAGACTGTTTTCTAGCTGAGCAACTTGTACAGCAAGATGTAGCATGGGGAAAGTGAAGAAAAATACATTTGCTTAACCTTAGGTTCACAACCCTTTTGGATACTTGTTGTTCCTTGACTCTTTACAGTAGTTCTTTTCCCAGTATCTGTTCTCTCTGTCTCCATTTCAAAGGAAATTAAGAGTTATAGGGTTTATACTTGCTTTCAAGCTGACGCCTTAGAACGTGATGTCCAGGGCATCCTTTCAGGCTTTTTGTTTAATAAGACCTTAGTAAAAATAGTATTACGTATAGTATAATCTCTGATGTCCGCCTAAACAGTTTTAGCAATTGATACCATATTTGGAAAAAAAAATTACAATTTTTTGAAGGCTTTTCTCAAAATGATGGACAGAGAAGAACAGGACCCCCAAAAAAAACCATGCCACAGTCCTTAGATGAGCATTGTGAACATAGTGAACATCGTGAACATTGACTTGCATGCTGGCATATGATGGAAAAATATGATTCTTTCAGCTTTAAAGGTCCAATTTTGCCATAGGTCAAAGCTCAGCAAGATTAATGTTCTTTCATTGGTCACAGCAAGGATTTGGTTGGGCTCTTTCAAAAGCTTTCATGTGCCCCACTTAATTTTGTTAAAATTCAGCCATTTTTTGAGAGCTTTCAAAAAGAGCTTTCAGAAGCTCTTCTTCCTTTGGGGTTTTACTCTGCCTTTTCTCTACGGACTCTGCCCCCTGTTCCCTTCCTCAGCTGAACTCAGGCTACTAGTCCCAGAGGGGTTACTTTAATTTAGCTGATTTAATTACAAACCCGGTTCACTCCAATACTCTGAGATATATTACCTAGTACAATCTTCAAAAGATGCCACACATCATTTGCTTCATCAAGCTTGTCTTCTTCGTAGTGTCAGTTAACAAACAAAATATAAAGAAGTACTTCCAAGATGTTTGCAGCCTTTGAGTTGTTTGTTTTTCTTGAACAAGCATCAGAACCAGACCTCTTCTCTGAATGTGCATGTTCACACTCAAAAGACATTTGGGTAATATTTTGTTCAGGTTTTTTCAGCACTATATTCATATTGCAGATTATTCTTTATTTCATGCCCGAAAATACAAGTACTCTAGCTCAAGGATTTTGTTTAGAGGAACTTGAGATACAGTAAAAGATTAATAGAAAAATATCAATATATTATACAGATCTATTTTTCAGATTGCCAGTCACAAATATATTTAGTTGAATTACCTGGAGGAGAACTTACTTTGTAACTCAGAAAGGTCAATAATCAAAAGAACTAGTCTGGGCTACCCAAAACAATAAGGACAAAAAAACTGTTCTTAAGACTGTTTTCTTTGGGGGCAAATATCAAATGCCTTTGCCATGTAAGAGAAAGATCACCTTTATCATCACAGCGACAAATCCATATGCTTCCTTCACATATCTGGAACAAAAGGTTTTCTTCCCTTTCCAAGACTTCTAAGGGCTGGAAAGATTTATGATATTTACTTATATATGGATTTGTCCTGTGCATGGATCTGCCTTGTGCTGTGTCCTCCATCAGCAGTGTCTGCAGCTATCAGGAAATGCTTAAAGCAGAGAATAACATGCCTGGTGGTTTATCCAAGGCTTCAGAAGTAGGGAATAATGTTTGCTTCCATTTGGTGGCCACCCGGCCCTCTGGAGCATGCTTGTCATCTAGCGACACATGGGGCTGTTATGGTGTGGTACACACCGGCCAAAGAGCCCTAAATGGAGTTAGAGATGGTTCACTTTTGAGTGTTGCTGGAGACCAGCTAGGGATTAACAAAGAAAGAATTTCCTTGCCAGTTTATTCATTCCTGTCAAGAAGGCAAACTGTTATTTTGAAAGGAGCTAGCGACACGATGGCAAAAACCACATAAGCTGAACAGAAACTTCCCCTGCATCCTCCAGCCAACTGTAAAGTCAGCCAGCAGAAATCCTGGAAATAGTACAAGCCTTGCTGCATTGAGAGCACTGAGGTTTGGGTGCCAAGAATAAATCTCACTCTGAGGGAAACCTCTGAAGTAACTGCTGTTGACTGAGCTGTTACTGGCTGTGAAGGCAGAGCTGAGTGTGGCAGACAGTCATGCCATACCAGATGCTGCATCCCCGCCCTGGCCCCATTTATACCAGATTTGGCCTTAGTGTGGGAAGAGGAGATTGTGCATTAAGTCCCCCTTCCTTTGCCTCAGACTGGCAACTCTGGGCCTCTCCTTTGGTTCGTGCCAGCTACTCTGCTGTCTCAGAAAACTGAAACAGCCATAAAGACTATTTAACTGGTTAATTCAGTCAGTTCACAGCTGCTTTTCATCACCAGAATTTTGCAGAGCAACCATTGGGTCTAGGCCATTATTTTAAGTCCCTTCAAAGAAAGCACTAAGTTGCACAAAGACACCTTCAAGACTTTGGCATCCCAATGAAGGACACAGCACTGATAAGGCTTATGTTATAACCAGAAAAGCTCTGATCTGCAAATAATGCTTTGTAGTGACCTCTTTCAGCTGTAAGATGGGAGAATAGTTTCTGTAATGCTTTCTGCATGCCGCACACCTGTATTTCGCTAAACAAGACACTCCTTAAGATATATCACACCTTGAACTTGAAATTTAGCTACTGAAAAAGAGCAGGAAAAGTATAATTCACAAAAGAAGTCGAATTCAAGTCAAAGCCGCTCATGCTAAAATACCCTGACTGTTGTGCAATGTCATAAGCTCCTTGGCTAACACACGTATCATCTAGCAATTCCCATCCCCAGATCCTAGGAAAGATCCAGCAAGTATTTCCTTGAAGACATATTAAAGTGCAGCCCAGTCCAATGTACTCCCTTTCTCAGTTCCTTAAGCCAGGTTCCTAGTGAAAACTCCTACTGGTGTTAGTTACTCAGCTTGGATGAGTGAGGGCTGAATAAGGCCTGTGGGAATTGTCTTTCAAGGAATCATGCTCAGCCTCTTTTTCCCTCTGTCCAGGGTCTTCTGAGTTTGAAATCTTTCTCACCACCTGATCGTGAGTGCTTTATATCCCCTCTTCATAAATTCATTCCAAGTCACTGAGAAGAGCGCTTATTTTCTATGATGTTATTTATTTTAGGTTACTATGGCCATAGTAACCATATACAAACTCAGGATATTGCAAACACACAGTAATGAGAAATTATTCAACTGATATATTTAAAAGAAAAAAAAAAAACCTAGAGAAAAGAGGGCTTAGTAGTGTTAAGAAAAAAATCAAAACCAAAATCAGAATTAAATAATGCCCTACAGATTCTGGCATTATGTAGTAAAAGAGAAATTAAAACGCACCCCACTGTTGATTTTATTTGCTAAATCTCTTGTCAGAACTGTGACAATTTTATTCATGTCCATACCCCAAACCACTCAGGTCCCCAAATAACCGGTTTATTTCCTCCACACTGAGTAATAAGATCACTAAATAGTTTCTCCCCTGGAGGTTCTCTCTAGTGGGAAGAACAAGGTTTTTCTTCATGAGTGGATGCAGCCCTGAACCAAGCTGGGAGGCGCACATGAGTTTGCAAAGCTGGCTGTCCTGTAACCGTGCTGATTAGTCCAACAACTGTACCAACACCATTAACTGCCAGTGTGATGAATTGTGACAGACAGGGCCTGTTTGTTGACTTGAAGTTGCTTTTGAAGTTGGCTAGGTGGTGCTAGAACACGCTCCTGCATTATAATAAGGAGCATATGGCTCATATTCCCCGTACTGTTGGTCAGAGAGTACTTAAAACTTGTTGTTACAGCATGCCTCCACACTTAAAAACTATAAAGTCAGCCAGTTCTACAGTCCAGCCCAGGACCAGAAATTATTCACAGTGCCCATTAACTAAATATTGAGTCGATTTTAAGGACAGAAATTAAAATAACAATAATAAGTAAATCCCTTCCATTACTATAGTGTACAGCTGCTTGGAAACGTACCGGTGCTTTCTATCTCTGAAGGTTATTTTGTCTCCCTCACTAGCAGAAGTTGTACCAGTTCTGCAGTTTCATTTTCCTTGCCACCACAGATCTTGACCTTGTTCTCCCTGGCTGTCTTTGAAGGGTGGTTCTGTGTTATTGTTTGCTTGTTTGTAACTCACTTGGGTGTCCCAACTGAAGAAACATGTGATGTAATCAATATGGGAGGGCTGCAGAGATGTTTGAGCACAGCCTGAATTTATATTTTCATTTGGCTGGTCAGAAAATTGGTTACAATTCAAAATGAATGTGTCATCCCAGATCTCACACTCTGTTCTGTGGACAGCTACACACGCACAGCAACAGCTGAAATGAAAATGTAAGTCTCAGAGGATATTTAACCTCCAATACATTCAACTTTTCTTATCACCACTGACCCCACATTGCATACTGACCTTTCCACAAAGATAAGAAAAAAAGGGTTTGAACTGCTGAAAATGAATTACAGCAAATAAATGCAATGTGTACCAATACAGTCCTAATATTGTGCTTGTAACCAAGCAGTTGCTGGCATTTTATAACTAGTCCTGGGAAGATGACTTGGACCTTTCCCGATACATGCTCACTGACTGCTGCAAAGCCTGCAGGAGCAGCCTGCCCACCACTGCACAGCAACTTCCAGCCACAAAAGAAAGCTGATCACAGCTCAGCCATTGCAGTGAATGTGGTTGCATCTTTGCAAAATAGCAGGACATTCCCTTTTCCCTCCAATCTGAAAACTGGAGAAATGAAGAGATGGGTTTGGGGTTTTTTTCTGGAGAAAATGCAGAAAAGAACTGAAAGAGAGAAAACACTTTTCTTTTAAGGTAAATATTGGTGCAGCTGTTTATTGCCATATTTACTGAGGAAAACAATACCTCTGTGAGGTCAAAGGGCTTTCAAACAAACATTAACACACTTTCTGGAGGAGTAACTTTCAAATTATTGCAGAAGGAGCTGTGTTGTGAATGCAGAACTTGTTGATTCATTCATGTAGGCTTTGCTGTTGTCAGTCCTCCCTCTTGAGCAAGACAGATGTTGAGCAAGACTCAGGATTCAGCATTGGGCTGCTCCATGTAGGCTCTGGGTTGGATTTTTAGTGCAATCTGTACAAAAGGGAGGTTTCAATGCTCAAAAAGAGCAGTGTGCTGGTTTCTCTGCCAAGTGACAGTCCTGAGCACTGTGTTATTGAGGGTTATAAGATTTCTTTTACCTTTCTTCTCTTTTCCATGCAAAGCCAACCACCAACCATTCTTAGCAAGAGAGATTTAGGTCCCCCGTCAAGATGCAATGAGGGAGCTAGCCTCAAGTTGGTGGAGAAAAGCAGCTTAAAATCTCTTCTGGTTGGGGAGAGATTGGCATTTGAGTTAGGCCTGTGACCTAATTGAAAAGGGAGGAGGATAGGAGCCTGTGACTGAAAAAGGAGGAGGGGAGGAGTCCTCTTGATTTGCTTAACTGGGGTTGCACATAGTCTAAGAACAACTACAGGCTCATGTTTTGTAATTGGAATAATATCTTCTATGGAAATACTCAAAAATCCCAAAAGCTTAGGTAATAAGTATGTTCACATGTGGGCAAATGAAGCTTAGCTTCAAGAAGTGTCACTTAGGTCAGTGGAAGTTTTGATTTAAGCATACAGAACCAGATGCAACATATTGAAGAGGCAGTTCTCCTGGAGTTAGATCCCTTGGCGCATATACCAAAATAAAACCCAAAACCTCCCCTTTAGTGCTGGGCAGCCCTAAACACACCCAATATCATAAGGGGAAGCATGCATATGAGCTACTTCTTTCAATTTCTCTATCAAAGACTTCGAAATAAGCCTCTGTTATTTGTGATATATCTCATGTCAAGCCTTAAGGTTAGAGGAATTGTGACTCACAAGTACCTCTTTTTGCTCATTAACTATAAAGAGGGTGTAATGTGCTGATATTATAACCATATATAACCTCTGGCAATATAATGCAAGTAATACTAGCTGAGATAGCCCTCAGCATATCTGCCTCCTGGGATGGCTGAAGAGTCAGGCACTAGAATGGAGGAAGAGCAATAACACCAACACCATGGACCAACCAAAAGTCTTCATATGTACCAGCTCACTCAGGGGCATGCACTGGGATATGTGCACAGCGAGTGCCCTGGACTCGTTCCTCTCTTCCCTCAGCTTTGTGTGAAAGGCAGCATACTCTGAAGAGTGTGTACCTCTGGCACATTGCACTGCAACAGTGCTTAGAGGCTCCAAGTCAGAGCAGTGGTCTTCTGCTCTTGGCCCTCTTCAGATACATTAATAGGTCAGCAAGGAAGAAAAGAGGCAAAAGGAATCACAGGGCAGGATAGCTGAAAGGCTGCAGTGAGACTGAGCGATACTGGTGGGTATACCTGGATGTTCATTGAACTCCCTGTGCTGCTGGGAAGCTGCTCCCAGGAACTGCCTCCTCCATCCTTTCCAGTTTCCCACCACCACAAGCAGATGGGAGGTACAACCTTAATGTTCTTTCTGAGAGAGCAATTCAAACTGCCCAGCACACTTCTATGACCACAGCAACCCGCCTGATCCAACTTGATTTTAAATTATCTCATTTAATTGCAGGAAATGGCCTTTGGCCTTATGCCTTTGCTTTTAAAGGGATTGCTTCAGCTCCAGTCATTATATTTATGCATGAACCACCCACTTTGATATGGAAATTGCTGCTGCCCAAGGGGATTTCATTAAGTAATTAGGGAGGAGGGCACATAATATCATTTGCTGTAACTGGATCTGCAGAGCCAATCCATAAGTGACCATATGCGCATGAATCAGAAGCATTTTGATACCCTTAGCACCCCTGTGAAAAAAAACCAATGCAAGAGGTATCTCCTTCATCTTTGAGACAATCTTGTGGTCTCAGGCATATTTTCATTGCTTAAAAGAATCGCACGAGCCATGCTGTCATACCAAACTGCACAAAGCAGGCAGATTTATTGTCTGCCTGGAAAAGCGTGGCAACCAGAAAGCTTTGTGGTTCCAAGCTGAGGGCTTGACAAGCACTGCAAGAATAAAACCTGCTTTATATCAGAGATTTCATAATCAGGCCATGTTTTGCGTTTATATTCCAAGTTTGCTACTCTTAAAGGTCAGTTTTGTTCTGAGTCTGAAAGAAATTTGTGGTATTAAGTGCTAATGCAGCTGTAAATACCGCTTTCTAGCTGTTTTTTCCTTTTTATTTTATTTTTTTCCTCCTGTTCTGTTGGCTAAAACCCTGAACAGCTGGTGTTTGCTAGATTGCATTCTTAGGGTGAAGAGTTTGTCCTACACACACAGAACGTGTTCATTCCTTAGGAATCAAATGACCACACCAGAGCTAAACAATATGAATAACGTACGATTTATTTTGCACTGTTATTTCTCCAGATGCTGAAAGCTGGTACATTTATTAACTTTTGACTACAAACCACTGATTTTCAATAGAAAAATGCATATAAGAAAGGGCAAAACCTTTTTCTGGGAGGAGTTATTTGGAACTTCACTCAATGCTTGCTGCTTTCACACCTTCTTGTTTGCAACACTCAGTCTCTAAACATAGGAATTACATAAATGAGTTCTTATTTGCAAGAAACCTTTCATTAAGGCAGTGTCTTGAACCAACACTGACTGCACTAATGGAAAAGTTTCCACCTATTTGAAGACAGACCAGGTCACCATTTGCAATAGCTCACACATGGTTTGCAAACCAAACCTGTGCTATTTAAATGGCATGCATTATAGTCTAGCTTTGGGTTATACTTATCAACTGCTCTTTTGGGTAGGTGAGTGTCAGTAGGCTCCATGATCGATCAGCGTGCAGTCAAATTTTCAGGGCTTTTTACAACCAAGGCAACCAGACCCTTGGGCACAAGCTGCAGAGGTAGCTGACTGTTATTTAATGCCCACTAAAATTAATAGGAGTCATAGGCGTAAGCAGTACTTCAGTTCTGAATGCCTTATGCATGAAGATTTAAGCTCTGTAAGACAGGACTGCTGCCTAAGGGAAGTACAGGTTCACCTGTGACCAGCAAGATCTGGAACCGTGGTCTGGAAAATGAGTAAAGAACTTTTATCCTTTGATATCACAGTTACAGAATGCCTCAGTCCTTGCAAGGAATCTGTGACTCTTTCCAAATCCTTTTCCTAATCCTGCAAAGCTCAGAAATTGGTGGCATCTGAAAACGCCTGTGCCCTTTCCTAGCAGAAAGTCAGGCCCCATGAGGCTGCCACCCATGGATGCTGCCTGCCATGGGGACTGCCTGCCTTGAGGTTCTGCAACATGTTGCCCGACGCTCTGACCCAACTGTTCACATACACAGAGTAGATCATTAATATACCATGTGGGAAAGCTCAGGACACACATTTTTTTGCATTGAAGCATAGAGTTCTTCAAGGAAAGGAGCTGGATGGTATTTAGAGACATTATCAGACTGAATACATCCAAGACATATTTGCACATCTTTTCCCCTATTGTCTTCACTTTCATTTTGTTGAGCTGTGATGGTAAAGTTGGTCAAGAGGGTGGAGCTGCACCCATTTGAAGGACCATGGTATGTATAATCTAATCCAATGAGTTTCTGTTGCCTCACTGCCGGTTATCTGACTTTAGTACTCTGAATAGTTGGGGATTTAAGGTACATTTGTAAGCAGAGTTGGAAAACAGTCATTATCAAAGCAATAGATGGTTATCAAGGAAGAATTGGGTTAGCAGGGTGTGATGCAGTATACAATAATATCTTGGGCATATTTGCAGATGATGTAATGGAGAGTCCCAGCCTTATCAAGTGATACAGTTTTGCTTTTTGTTCTTATTTATGTGCTTACGTTATAACCATGTCATGCATGCAGCAACTGACTGCTTCACAATATGGCTTTTTGCATGTTTGTTAGTTGTCATTGCCTGCCTGGAGGAGCCACCAACAGCCACTGCTGAGATGGGAGGAAGCAGACCGATAGGGACAGGAGCAGGGAAAAGAGTATTTTGTATGTCAGCAGCTGTGTGTGCTCCCTGGTGAGTCACCAGCTGGAGATGAATTCATGCAATGGCAGCTGGCTATGAAATCTTCTTTGGCAAAGCCAGTAATGGAGAAAGTTTAATGCACATTGCATATTTGTCATTTTAACATGCCTTTTCCACCTACTCAGACCTGGAAATGCTCTCCCTGCCCTTCAGGCACTCAGCATGAACGTTTCATCCTCACAAGGGATGCCAAGCTACCATGCACAGAGCTTCAATCCAGCAAGACGTGCTGCAAAGCTCATTTGCAGAGCTAATTTGGATAATGGGTACAAGTCTCTAAATCATTTAAAATACAACACCACAAAAGCCTTCACTATAGTACCAGCTCTCCAAAGGATCACCTCTGTGCCAAGCTCAGTTTGTATGGGTAAAGCTATTGAAAACTCATTTTTCTTCAGCAAAAGGCGGGTGTGCCAAAAAGCAATTTCAGTCAGTAGTCAAATGTAGAAGATTTCTTGTTTAAAATATATGAAAAGACCAATTAGGTAATTATATGTATGAAAAGGCTATTTGAGAAATTTTATACTAAATTTCTATAAAATTTACTATGAAATCCTCATCCTAAAATTGCTACAAGAAACTTCCATAACATAGAGTGACAATTGGACACACATTCAGTATCTTCTCATACTGGATGTAGGCCAGTCAGCTGAAATTGTATCTTCAGGACATCCACACATGCATATTGCAAATACAGAGAAGGAAACCTGAAGAAGGCTAGCTATTTGACACTTTATCTGCTTAGCAACAGAGCCAACTTTTGATGTAACGTCTTAGTCCTTATTTTTCTGAGAAAAACTTACAGTTTTAACTCTCTGACCATATAACGTTTGATTTTGAAAAAATAACTGATCATCCATCATTGTGAAGGGTTTCTTGAGTGTTACAAGAAGTGTTTTCACCTTGGTATTAGGATGTCATCTCACTGGGATGAGAGATCATAACCTACAGCTTCTCAGGCACAGACTTCAGCATTTCTTTTTTGGTGATTATTTTGGTGTTTATTTTGATTATATATAAAATTATGTATAAAACCATATATACATATATACTTATCATCCATCCCACACATCCACAAATAATCAGTGCTGGGAATCAAGGTGGTCAAACCCAACAAAGTATTATTGATGATATCTTCAATTTTAATGTGATTGATTGAATTTTGGGGGGGATTAAAACATTTCTCATCTCTTCCTTGAAGTATACCAATACCAAAAAAAAAAAAAAAAAAGAGAAAAAAAATGGGAAAAATACATTCTTTAGACAGAAACCTACTTTTGAGAAATCATTTCAATAACCTTTTCAAAGACCTTTTATATTTTTAATGTTTCTTAGCTTTAAAAACCTGATCACATAAATAAAAGAGAGTCTGCTATCCAATCTTCCTAACTCCAGGAAGCACACATGTTATACTTAAAGACAATAAATACACGCAGAAGAATACGTACTTTATTTCCAGAAATAATAGACAAAGGTGAATAGTTATCTGCCCACAATTACCAGCTTGCTGAAGTGCTGGTTCTCAGCAGGGTTTGCACTATTAGCTTATCAATGGGGATCAGAAATGGTTCATATTCTGCACACTCGGAAAACCCTACAGAACACCTTGCAGACACATTTTTGAAGGTAGGCTACAAAGTCAAATTTGCAGTTTACATGATTTATTTAGTTCCTGACATTTGGGGTTACTATCATGGGCACCCTATTAACTGGATTTTGTTATTATTGGTGCAAATATGTTATCTCAACCTATAACTCTCTATCCAGTCAATTTCATTGCTATGTGTGTGTTGTACCTGGACACAGAAAATAGAAACATAACCTCCTTTCTCTACAACCAAGGCTCATCCTTCAGTGAAGTCAGTATATCTAATGGCTAGAGACTGGCTTTAAAACAGAAAATCTGGGATGGATGGTGTAACCGTATGTAGGCAAATATTTTAAATACAAAATTACACAAATAGATACAGAGCCATTTCTGAACATGTCAGCAGTCTAAGTAAAACTGAGCTCAAATGCTCAAGCAGGAGGTCATAGTCATATATCCTTATACCACAGGAAGCAGAAAGAATCAGAGAAGGTAGGGCTTCTGGATGGACAATGGGGATATTAAAGAGAATGATTCTTGAAAAGTGGGATCTGTTGTTCTGATGGTATGCTAAGGAGCAGCAACTGGGTTTGCTGAGCATGAAGAACTTTCTCAAGTTCTTCACCAGAGGAAGTATGCCTTGCTCTCTTGAGCAGGCACTGCAGCATCTCACAAATAGCAAGCTGAGCATCTTTCCATAGTTCACAGGCCTGAGAGTATGTGATTTCTTCAAGTTCAAATATTTCACCATTTCTTTATAAGCTGAAAAGAAGGTTATTTTACAGAAAGAGACATCCTCTGTAACAGCTATTTCGTTGTGGAAGCCATGCTCATATAAAAACGTACATACACAGACATATACATATCATCCATCCCACTCACATATGTGAATGAATTAGGTAACTGTTGCAGCACCACCAAGCTGTCTGAGGTGGTGACCCAATGCTTATATTATGCTCTGGATTAATGAGAAAAAAAGGGCCTCTGCTGAAGTCTCACCGCGTCCAAGTGCATCCACCCAAACCCCGGTGCAGGGCGAGCCGCTGCTGGCAGGACGCTTGGAGAATTTGGGACCGTCAGCCTAGATATTGCATTGCCATCTAGTGTGCGTCGCCGAAACTGCACGGCGAGGGCGGGAGGTGAAGATAGCAGCACTAAACGTGTGTAAGAGCAAGGAGGGTTGTCAGAAGTGTTCGGTTAGAGGGTTATTAAGTAGTATATACAGCAGGAAAGCCTTAAGAGAAACCTCCAGCCTCCTTCTTTGTTTCCTAAAGAAGCAAAATCAAAGTTCTGAGAGAACAGAAAGAGAGATTTTAAACTCTCAGCCCTTCCATTTTCCTTTTCTGGATGTAGAAGAACTGAGGGAAGAACCCTGTGTGCTCCCTCCCTGTAAATACAGAAAGCACAAGCAGCAGTTAAGCCTTGCACAGTGTTTCCTCTTTTAGCTCAGTATTTGCTTGCAAATAAAATGCAAATATGTAACTCATTTCTCATTCAAAGTTATTCACTGTTTACATCTGGGGTTGCTCCATGGTTTTCACATTACGTCTACACTGTGAATGGTGACTCAATGGGTTGTAAAGCATTGATCCTCTGCCACTTCTGGAACTGCTGCATTCCCAAGTTTTGCTGCATGGGTGCATGTGGACCAAAAGAATAGATATTGTCATAAGTGTAAAATATGCATTTTTATATCTAAACATGCAATTCAGGGTTTCAGTCTGCAAGAAAGTATTTATTCCTAAACACTTAGCAAGAGAAGTAAATAGAAATATGTTCCTGATCTATTTAGCTGGGTATTCTTTTAATTCATTTCTCTCTTCTCCCTACAAAAAGTTGTAGGGAGGTTCCATAAAAAGGCTCAGGTGGGAAGCAAAAATAGCAAAGGATTTAAGTTTTAAGTACCTCATCCCTTTTCTATGAATAAGGTAACTTGGCTGCTCAGAAAAGGAGGATTGAGTACCTGAGATGGCAATATGCAAAGGCTAGCTGCTTCAGAGGGAGTCTACCAAAGACAGACAGAAAGTCCTGGCAATTAGCCTCCTACATGACTTTATTGCCTCCTGTACTCATGACCTCTCTTTTTGCCTTGTTTTCAACCCAGGAGCTTTGTTAAAGAGCCCCAGTCCTGAAAAATGCAGCTATGGAAAGAGATTATAAAATGATACAGCAGAACTTCTCATATGACACACTCTGGGATATTTGATATCTATGAGGGACGAGTAGTATAATACGGACTTTATGGGAGATCAAGGCCTTCCTAAATTAGCTGCTAATAAAAAACCAAAGTGTCCTGAGATAGACTGCATTTATATAGTTAGGCAATTGAGACTTTGCAGCATTCTTACTGTCCGTGCTTTGCTTGCACATGTGTATGGCACACGGCCACACTGGTAGGGTATCAGCAATGAGCAGTTTAGGGACTGGTGGGCAACAAACACCCTAGTGATACATTGTTCCTCACACCTCAACCTGTGCAATGCCCAGGGACTGCTGTGTTCAGCCATTTACTCCTTCTTGTGGAGCACTGCAGCCTGCCTTTCACTTTATAGCCATCTGCCTGCACGCCACTACTTGCATCTGCAGCTCTTCTCCCTGTCCTCATCTTCCAGAGTGCTCTTACCCTCATTGTCTTGCACAGAGGCACACAAATATTGCTGTTACGGATGTTCATTGGGGGTTTGCTGAAAGTCACTATGTGAGTTGCCCTTCCTTCCTCCCTCTACATTTTGTTCCCAGTTCATAATTCTTATTTTAAAGCCATATATTAGGGAGCAAGCGCAACTTAGTAGATAAGAGCTGTTCAGATACAGTTAACATTTCCCAGTAATGCACACCCAAGACTCAGCAGCCAATTAGAGCTGCAAAATCTGATCCAGATTGAAGCATGTATCAGCCAGCTTTATTAGCACAATGAGGGAGGGAAAGCAATGGCAAGATCAAGACGAAGTTGCAGTTACTTTGAAAATGGCATTTGCAGGCATTGCTTCACTGGAAAGGGTGACCCGAAGAGACGGCCATATGGAAGGACCTCTGTAAGTTCTCATCTGGGTTGGCTGCTTTCAAGAGCATTCCCTTTCTTTTTCCCTCTCTATTTTGCCTTTCTTTCCCTTGTATATTTGTTTGGTTTTTGTTTTGCTTACTTCTGGGTTTGAGCCAGTAAGAACTAAAACCAGCATAAAAAGTATCCTCTGTATCTCAACCAGTATTCAAAGTAGACCCAAGATTCGCTTCATCTTTGTCGGTTAGCAGTCATCTTCCTTTCGCACTTTAGCTTTATTTAGAGGAATGACCCGAGTATCTTATTTCTGGTGATGTCAACCAGCAGAGGAAGCAGCAATGAATCTTAGCCAGTATTACTTTTTGACTGCCTCTGCTGAAATGAAGCAGGAGAACTTGTGAAAATCTGTTATGTCCTTTGGGTGGCGCCTGCTGCAAAGCATTTGGTTTCTTTCAGTACACCATAGAACAGAAAAGTCACAGTCCCGTTGGCTGGGGTGGGGTTTAAGTCCCTGGCTCTTTCGGGTAATGCTGGGAGAGGGTCAGAGACATCCGATATGCAAAGAGAAAATGGGGAATAGAAAATGAATAGCATCTATTTGTAAATGCAGTTTGCATTTGGTGAGTGTGAGCCATTTGCCTTTCTGATTTTGGGGTTTACATGACTACTTAAAAAAATAAATCCAAAAAACAAAGGAAAAGCTGTAAACATATTTTATTCATTTATTATTTAATTTAATAATTTAATATAAATTTATACAATTTACCGTTAATAATTATTATATATAATTATTATTTATACATGTATTCATTTTTAAAATATTGCTGATGTGTCCACCCATGAATAAAACAAGTCCTTGCCTAGTCTCACAGTTAGAAAAATAGGGAAAACATCCATTTTCTTTCTTTTTCAGGGTGTAGTAGCGTGTTTACACTACTTTGACAGACACTGGTAGGGTAGATGGGAAGAACAGGTGTTAAGAAAGAATTTGAAAGCATAATTAGTTAGAGATCAAGAGCTGGCACACCTGCTCTGGGGTACATGTGGGCTATTAGATCTTGGGTCAGATCTGATTTTCACTGGTGATTTTCACCCACGAGGAGATGGGGAGGGAGGGGAGCATGATGTGTGAGTGTAGCCAGGCTGGCCTCCCACCCAAGCTGCTGAGCCAGCAGAGCAAGTAAAGGATGTTGTAATGTGCTGCTGGATGTGCTAATGCCATACTACCAACACCTCCAGCTCAAGGGAGTTGAAAGCAGGTCTGTCTCTGAGCTTCGTTTCCTTGTGTTGTTTTAGAATTGCTTCAGTTTAGACATGCTGGTGCTCAACTCAGCCCACATGGTCTCCTCCTTGTTGTAATTGTCGTGGTTTAACCCCAGCCAGCAATTAAGTACCACACAGCAGCTTACTCACACCCTCCCTCCCCGGTGGGAAGAGGAGCAGAATTTGAAAAAGGTAAAACCTGTGGGTTGAGATAAGAACAGTTTAATAATTGAAATAAAATAAAATATAATAATAATGATGAAAAAGGGAGATAGAAAGAGGGAAAGTAATGGAACCTAAGACAAGCAATATACAATACAATTGCTCACAACCTGCTGACTGATGGCCAGCCAGTCCCTGAGCAGTGACCAGTCCCTCCTGGCCAACTCCCCTCAGTTTATATACTGGGCATGAATATTCCTTTAGCTAGTTTGGGTCAGGTGTCCTGTCTCTGCTTCCTTTTGGCTTCTTGCACCCATCCTCACTGGCAGAGCATGAGACACTGAAAAGTCCCTGATCAGGGTAAGTGCTACCAAGCAACACTAAAACATCAGTGTGTTATCAGCATTGTTCTTAGACTGAAGCCAAAATACAGCACTGCAACAGCTCCTAGGGAGAAAATTTACTCTGTCCCACACAAAACCAGGACAGTAATTTAGAGCATAAATATTGCATGTCACTGGTATTTGTAAAATACTATGTGAAAGGTGATACGCACTTCTAAGCAGCTGTGATATGCCAGAGCACAATGACACAAGGTTAGCCATAAGCTTGCTTATTCAACAATACATAAAATCAAACCCTAGGAAAAGAAAACACACCCAAAATACCAAGAAAAGAAACAAAGACTTCATTACTCAACACAGAAAGTTTTATTTACAATTAGTCATAAAGGGTCTCAGAAAGAAGAGTTTGAACTTTATTTGTATTGAGTTTATTAACATTTCTAATAAATGTTTATCCTGCACTGTTTGAACAGATGTAAATACTTAACATTAACCTTAATAACATGAATTAACAATAACCGTAACTGGTGCTTTGGACAAAATAACTATTAATTATAATTTGAGTGTAGTCTAGGTGCTGAACATAGTTTAAAAGTCTAAACCTGCATTAGATCAATGAGATTATACATATGAATAAACTCTGTGTGCATGCAAAATTGGGCCCTAAGACATTTAAAATCATGGCCTGACTTCCTTGATCTCTGCTGCTATAGCATCACATAGCACAACACAAGCAGAGCAAACTAACTTGCCAACAATGGACTTGAAGCCAAAGAAATGAAGCTGAAGTGCTAGTGTATCAATAACAACAGGAGCATTGCTGTTCCTTTCATGGAAACATCTCACTGTTAGATTCCAGCATAAAAGACTAGTTCTATTATAAAAACTTAGTTTCAGATCTTGAACCGCAGCAGAATTGTGCTTATCTGGGGGGAGAAGGTGACTCTGTCTTTAGCTGTCCTCATAGTTTTTTGATCAGTCCATAGGACTCTAGGGATGCTTTTAGTTGTGTCAAACTGTCCCCAGACTAATAAGGGAAAAAAGCATCACATGTGACACCAGCAATAATGTAGAGATGAGAGAAAAGTCTCATTTTTCATTGACTAGCAAGCACCATGAGCAAGAAAATGCATGGGCTTTCTAAGGGGAGCTGAACTTCCTTTGAGTGTCAGGCCTTCTTCATATATCCTGCCCAGTTTGCATTTTCAGCTCACAACTGGAAAAGAGAGTGTAGGCATGTACCACCTAATAATATGTGAATATTATCTCTTGGGAATTCTGTGACTCGCCAGCTATATTGGTTGCTACACAACTTTGTCTACAAAGAATATGGGATTAAAACAACAGCATTTTATTCTGTTGGGTTTTCCTCTTCATTTCTAAAGGGTGAAAACACCCTCCTAAAGATACTTGGCCAAAGATACTGTCCTTTACTAGCACGAGAAAACTTTGTGGTTTCGAGTTCATTGTTGCATTGTTTCCAGGCTATGGGAGGCTGGCCATGTTTGATTTTCCTTTTTCTGTGCAGCTTTTATTTAAGGGCACAAAAGATCCAAAAAGAAATCTTAGAAAGTGCTGAACTTAGGCACTCATTCTGAGTTCACGTGAAGGGACCCCACAACACTCAATATCTGCCCTATTGACTCCCAATTCTAAGATGTGGCATTCAGATTAAATGAAAAAGTAAACCATTTATGTGGGTGGCAGTGTTTACTACCTGTCTACAGGTTGATGCACCTCATTAAACAAATGGTTGCACAAATTATCTTGTGGCAGACAGTTTATCAGAAAGAAGTGAGGCTACCTGTTTTCATTAATGTTCTCCTATAGCAAGGAAATGGAACCTTTTGATGTTTGATCCAAACCATTATCTCAGTCCTTCCTGTGTCTGGAGCATTCTGGAATATTTTGTCTTGACCTTAAAAGGGATATATCAGATCATTCCCTGAGGGAGGCCTTGGGCAAAGTGGGTTAGGGTAAAGCAGAGGCGGGTGTTAAAGCAAGAGCCAGAAAGAAGAGCACACAGGAGGCAACAGAAAGAACAATGGAGCAGGTTGGGAGCTAGGGAGTAGTTCAGATTACTAGACAGCTGTGGAGCCAAGTGTCTATGAGCTCCATCAACAAACGAATGACTCTGGTGCGCCTATGAGCCATGTCCATATAAAAAGTATAAACCACATATTTTAGTAAGTCTTTTATTAACTTCATGTATTACAATTAGTAACTTTACATAATAGACTTCACATTCAATGCAATTCGCGTCCCTGAATAGAGGACAGAGAGCAGTTCTATTGCAGCAGCTTCCATTCCTTGAAGGAACAGAAAGAAATACTGTAGTGAGAGCATCTAGAGCACAGCATGAGCTCAAGGGTGTTGTCATTCCCAGTCTGTGCTCAGAAGATCAGCAAACAGCTTTCATTTGTCTTGCAATCCCAGAAGATAAAAAGTAGCAAGTTGCATAAATGGCAAAAGGTGGACTAAAATCCAAAGGCGCCTCAACTTAAGTCTTCTTGAATGTCATTTAAAATGTGTAACAAGGTTCAAATAATCAAAGTTATTTGAAAGCATAGTTTCCATGGTGACCTCTTTAGTGATATCAGAAGTGTGGACCTTTGGAAACTTCAGCTCATTTGAGTTGGTGAGTTGGCGAGTTGGCGAGTTGGCCTTCTCAAAATGGAAAAGCATGTTGAATTCTGCAGCATGTAGGACTAGCTGTGCCTTGAATCATAGCTTTTGTCTTTGAATTTTAACATGCTGCTTGGCTGAAATTTCAATTAAACACTGACTACTTCTGAAGTCTTTTGTTACCTGTAGTGAAATAAAATCAGAATTCAGCATGTGATGAGGTAAATCTTCATCTTAAAAAGCATACTTTTCACCATAATATTAATGTCTTTGAACTTCTTTTTCAATTGCTTCCAAAATTTGTTTGTTTCCATTAATCAATCAGTGCATTAATCAGCAACTTAGATATTCTACCCATAAGGGGAGTACATTCAGTCTTAGTGGACTACGCATTCAGGAGATGTTTAAGCTAATAAGATGGTGACACACAACTGAGAGAAAGAATTGAGAAACCCTATCCAACACTCAATAAAAAGTGTCATTTGTAGTGGGTTCTCTGAATCTCAGACATGGTATGTCATGGAAGAGCACAGGAATCTGCAGCTGTGTGGCCTGTGTCCCAGAGAAGTACTAGAGGGCACTGCTGAACATTTTCAGAGTCTTGGATAAAATGTCAATTTTCATAAACTCACAAAACCAATGTTTTACTTTGGAATAAAAAAAGATGTTGGTCTCCTGATATAGTTCTCAATACCCTTTCCTCAGTACATTAATTGCATCCTGAAAGATTAAAGCTAGGAAGAGAATTTGAAATTCTGGATAATTCCTCACAGAACAACTGCTGAATTTACTAGCACTTAAAAAGTAAAAACAGCTAAATAGGTAATGATTCTGAGCTTCTTGAAACCCTGAGAAAAAGCTACTGCTCAGGACTGAGCTGTTAGTGCTTACTTACTTATTTTAATTTCTTTGATCTGCATATGAAGTAGGAACCCAGGAATGCGACGAACAGCACAGCACCTGCGATCATTAACACCATCTGCAGCATATTCAGCATCTGGACCCGACCGGTGACTTTAGTTCTGAACATTTCTGCTTTCTCATCCCCAATAACAGCAGACTGAAACAGTGCAAGAAAAATGTCAGTGAAAGATGAGTATACAAGCCCTCACTTGCTGAATATATTCTTGGTGTGTGCAAATCATAGAGTGAGTTTAATTGCCCAATTTCAGGACGCCAAGACTGGAAAAGCTAGCTCATTTTTTTACTTCATTTGTTTGGGTTTTTTTAAACAGTGAAAATTAAGGGACAGAGAATATACTAACCTCATTTAGCCAAAGAAGAGGAAAAATATAAGGTTTTTGAACTTTTGATAAAGCTCTGAAATGAGAAAATAAGTACAGCATGTTACCTTTAGTTCGGTGCATAAGCCCAGCCTCTACTAAAACACTTTTCTTCTCCTCTAACTACATTTCTAACTTTCAGATGTATCTTTTTAGCATAGTTTTGGACTGAAAAGAAAATTAGCTTAGAATTAATTACATCCAATTTATATATCAGGCAACAATCTTTTTCTGTTTAGTCTTCCATATGTGGGTAGTCACAAAGAAGAAAGGCTGGACACAGCTAGGTGTTGCTGGGAAGGTCTGAACATCTGTGTCACATTCACCTGCCAGAGGTACAGGATAATGAAAAGCACATCTGTGCATGTACATTTGGGCCGGTGAAGGGAAAAGAAACAGCAAGAGACCCGTCAACCCTTGTGATAAAATCAACCTAGTGACAGAGCACATAAATTCTCTCACTGGATTTATTTCAGAGGATACATTTTGCCTTCTAGCCTCATGACTCCCATTTGGGTTTTGTAAGTACGTTGCTTTTAAGAACATTTTGCCTTGTAAGCTTCTGTGGGGAAAATCAGATGTGTGTTAAAATACTTGGGCAGTCCCTTACTCAAGAGAGCTTGCTCTTTTGCTGAAATTCATGTTCTCTGAAAAGTCAGGACTAAAATATTTGCAAGAAAGACAAAAACAGTTTGGGAAAGTATTTTTATTCCTTCTTTCCCCGGGCATTTCTACTGATACTTTCCTAGACTAACTGCCTCTCTTAAAAAAAACCACTTTAAAATAAAATAATGAATTAGTACTTACTCAATTTTTGCTGCAGGCTTCACAAGGAGGTTTACTTGCAGTCGTTTTGCAAATTGTAGTGTGAAACCAGTGATCTAAAACAAGAAAAGAAAAAAACCCAACCACAGTAATTTCAATTTCTGAATTGGGTGCTGAAGCCTAGAACATGGACTGTGCCTGAAAGAACTTTGCTGTCATTTTATCCTTGTGCTTTGAAGGATTCAATATTATGAAATTTTCATGTTTCTAAGGGTCTCACATTTCTCTTAGAAGTTCCAATTTTGTGGCTTTAACACAGTTACTTTTGCAATCTGCAATTGAAACTGAAGACAAAAAATAGGATAAAAATACTAAATCAGTCATGAACTGTTTTAAAATGGGGCTTTTTTTTCCCACTAGAAATCAGCTAAATTTCCCTTTTCAAAAAGAAGAATGTTTAACTTGCGCAGAGCCAAAAAAAATATAACTGAGAACATTACATATCAGAAAGTACATATCAAAACAAATGTAAGATCTCCTTCATCTCCTTCTTTTCCCCTTTATCCTCCACAGAAATAAAACAGAGTGTGATTCTTGAAAATTTCATATCAGATTTAGGAATTTCTGGTTGATTTCTCTATTCCAAATACGGTGAAACTAAGATTTAATTTTAGATGTCCTCACTGAAGTTACACAGCTTAACTGTTAAACTATATGATTGAGTGAAAATCCTGAATTTTCTCTTGTCATACAAATTCGAAGACAGCAAAATAAAATCTTGGAACTACAGAATTCATCACGCAGTTCAGACAACTTTGCTAAATGCATTTAAACTTAAGATTTCAGATCATTGGAACAGAAGTAGCTGTAAAATTGGAGGAAATCAAAATCAGAGTTGAATCATAAATTCATTCAGTTTGGAAGATCTCTTGGACAATCCAAGGCACAAAGACTGTATGAGATCTGTTCTAGACCAGTCTGTTCAGACTTCTAGCAATTTGTTTGGAAATAAATTGGTTTATATTTATGTCATTTCAATTAAGATATAATTATACAAATGTGGATAGCTGTAGAAAATAAAAAAGTAAGTATAGAGGGAACAGAACTTTCTTAGGAAATACTTTTCTCTAAAGCACTTGCAGGTCATAGAAAACATATAGCATACTTCAAAGTTTGAGAAGGCTCTTTAATCCTAAATTTTCAGTAAGGAAAAATCAAAACTTATTATTTTCCAAACTTGAAAGGTCAGAATGAGACACAGTTCTGCTCTAAATTTACCCTGCTAAAACATAACACTAAACAAATCTTGCAGAAGCAAGCATGAAAATATTGTATCTTCTGCTCATCCTTTTGGTAAAAGGCCTATTCTATTGCAATTAAATTTAAACATTGCAAGTTCACTAAGTTACAATTATTAAATATTTGGACTTACAGGCTCTACATCTAGAAATGTCTCATGCTCCTGCTCATCTGGGCTCAGGCCTTCAACATCATTCAATATAGACTCGCTTGCATGAAGAAAATGCGGGAGAGAGATAAATACTGGCCTTCCTATTTAAAAACAAAACAAACTCACTTGAATCATAAAGTCTTGTTTCAGTGCTCATCTTCTCAGGTTTTCCATGCAAACACAGTGTTTTACGTAGGCAGATAATCCTGATCAAAATGTTAACAGTCCCACCTCCCCAGAGTAGCTTGAGCATTTCTTTTCTTCTACTGCCATGAGAGAAATTTGCATAGTGAAATAAACTGTAGTTACAAACCTGCTTGTCTATGGGACAGGTATTGCTCCCAGTTTCACATGGAGGTGAGGACCTGAGTTTCACTGTTTTCCCCACCCTCCTGATCTTGATTTAGCAGAAAGCAAGCCTGAAGGGAACTCCTGCTGTCTAGTCGGCACCAAATGCAGAGTCTCCGTATATTCATGATATTGCACTGATGCTAAACTAAGCCAGTAGTGTCTCTCAGTCTCTGCATGTGTGTATGCAACTCACATCTGCATGTGAGTTGTGTACACACACTCACACCCCATGTGTGTGAATTATCACAAATACAAGGACTGTGACTATCCTGGCTTTTATAGTGTTGCCTGTTTTCCTTTCTATACATGCATTGCTGCAATCTCTGTATATGACCTATCGTATCATGATTTTGTAGAGCATTATGAAAAATACAGAAAAAAATATAGTACTCATTTTGTGAAATGTGGCAGGTCTCACAGCAACCCGTAGAAGTATTCACAAACACAAATGTTCTCTATCTTAAAGTAACACATCAGCTACAGGACACCTGCTTTCTCCCCGGTTAAATGGCTTGTTTGGCAGTACTGTGTCACTACTATACCTGCTTTACAGGCACTAATGTCTAGGACTCCAGCTATTGTGCAGTTCTTTGATATGACTTGATCTGTACAGAAGCAATAATTATCGCTGACTTCAGCAGGCGATGCAAATGCTTCACGAGGAACTGCGAAACGGTACAGTGAGATTCCCTTCACATTCTGCTCGCCCTGGAAAATTCCGTAGATTGATCTGAGTATAGAAAAGGAGAAACAGGTTTCAGTCATTTGGGTTACAAGTCTGATTGCATAGCGATACTCCTTAAGTATCCCCCGTCTGTCACCCTCTTAAACAACTACTCTAGAGAGCCAATGTCCAGGCTCCCTGCACACTGTTCAGCAGTTTGCACGGGTTTTCTTCTGTAGTGGAGAGTATTCCACACCTTTACAAAAGGATGTACAAGCTCAGAGGTGAGCACAACAGTACACAAAAGAGACAGACACAAATACTAACACTGCTAATAAACAATATACCCAAAACTAACATATTAACTATGAGCTCTTTTCCACACATGCTTCTACACCAACTGTTATTATGAAGGTTTTGAAAGGTTTTGGACTACAGTAGAGATACTTAGCAATATAAATCAGTTCTGCTACAGAGTTTTGCTGACCTAATGAATTAATACTAATTTAAGCTTTATGATTCAGGCAATATTCTGCATCCATTACATGTGAATCAGAATACCACTTAAGCTTCTTTTTGCTGATATATTATCAGCTGATAGGGAGACATGGTTGTTACACAGTAAAGTAACCAGGGCAGCAATACTTTGTATTGCAGCATAGTTAAAATATAGAAGGGTTCTGGCATTTGCAACATGGACAAAACCCTTTTAGATGACCCTATTCAGCGTAACCTTTGAGTGACTGTTACTGTCTTTCTTCATTGTTCATTAATTGTGAGAATTCAATAGTGAGAGGGATCTCTTAAACTGCACGCAACTGATCCAAAGAATTTTGTCATTTCTCCTCTGCATAGAATTCCCTTTTCCATGACTTGTGAAATGCTTTCCAGTTTGGGGATAAAATTACTTCATAAAAAAGAAAAAGAACTTAAACATCATGTAAAAACACTGATCTTCAAAAACAGCCTGCACAGCAAATGACCCACTTTAAACCCTGTTAAAGGGAAGCAGCTGTTTCCAGGCAGCAAAACAAATAAAGTGGTTGAACCTCCCAAAGTAAATACACTGTGATGCACTTTAAATCTTATAACACAGCTTTCAGCAATCCCCCTGGAGAACTCGGGGACACTGGATATCAACAGCAGGAGAAGCAGGCTGAAAAACCATCAGTATGGGATATAGTAAAGCAGGTTTGTTTGCTTGTAAATACTCAAAAATAACATATGTAAAAATATCCTGTGAGAAAACAATTTTGAGTATCTAATGCGTGACAGTAAATCCTGCTCTTTATAGTGATGTTCTGCAGGAATGCCAAAGACAGGCCGAACCAACCCAAGCTGTACCTATTGCCTTCTCAGACCAAACAAGGCAGGTTAATGGGTCCTGATTTTAAAAGAAGTCCACGATTCTGAGCCCTGTCTCAATGTCTTTCACAGATCTGTAGCAGCTCACAGTAGTGTCAGATTATTTATATTATAAATATTACCTTATATTACACATCTGTAACTGGCTGATATAAAATACACCATAAATAGTTTGCTATGTGACATAAATTAAAGTGGTAGAATCAGGTTCTGAATCATAAGCGCAGCTCACAAATTTACTTGTGTTTAGGTGAAATGCTTATGTTGAACTGCCTTGGTGACCTAGGCCTAAGTACAGCCACTGCAGCCACTCTCTGAAATGAAAAAGCATTCAGATGGGACACACAGGTATGTACACACACCAGAAAGGGACCAGCCTACCTGCAAATATCGGAGGAGAAGAAGCGAAGTACCTGATCCTTCTTGACAAAGGGTGGGAATGATGCCCCATCTGTGAATAAAATAAAATAAGAACTTGAAAGCAGTTCCACCTAGAAAACACAATTTAATTTCTAACTCAATACTCAGCTGTTACTTTCTATAAAGCTGTGAAGAACATAAACAAAATGAGTCACTTCTGGAGAAAGTATCTATGTAAGTTATTGCTCAATGGGAGGCACTCCGCAGGTAAGATTGTATTGCCTTTGAAAGTGAACCAAATTATGGCAGCTTTTTTTTTTCCCTCCCACTGATTTGAAACTATATGATCCAGTCCATTAAAACAGAGGATACAAAAACCAACTGTGCTTAACACGAATCCCAATACCCGATGCCATTGTTTCAAGGTTTATGCAGTCTGAAGACTTAAACCTTTGTAGAGATGCTTGGTTCACCTGTAGTTATGGCTCTTAGTGCTTACAAAAAACACAGCTTAGACTTCAAAACTACCTATTTAATAATGACCTGCTAATGCTAAACGCTAAATCTTTTTTCAACAAAGATTGCTCAAGTGGACTTCTTCTTTGTAAGCTGATATCCTCTCTATAGCTAAGGGAGAGAAGGAAGCACTTCTAGTCCATCTCACCCATGATAGACATGCAAAATAGGTCAGAGTACTAGCACTTTAGTGGTGTCTTTCTCTCCATTCACTATAAAAAGAACACAACCAGTTCAGACGCCTATTTCTGCATTGCAAGCATCCAGGATTAAGTAAGAAGAGTCTGCTGTTTTCGCAAACAAGGTGTTGTAACAAACTTTTAACCAATACATTTGTTACTACTTGCTACAATTTCTGTTTAGTTTCTTAGTCAGCAGCCATAACCCAGGGATTGAAAACATCTGTTGTATCTTTGAATCTAGTTGGCAAGAGCGAGAAAGCTGAATTGCAAACTGCCACTTGCCCACTGTTGACAGAAGCATTTTTTCTTAAAGAAGATCCAAGATCGTCCTAGACACACACTCTATTTCTATTTGGAAGGTTGGCAAATATGGAATCATTCCAATCCCTATACAAGAATACTGCTTAATATTTTTATCTAGACATTTGTTTATACTATCTATGCATGTCATGCTTTGGTGTGAAACCTTACAAAAAGGAATTGTCATTCTTACTTTCAAGACTTTGCAAACTTACAAGCCTGCTTCTCTAAACACCTGGTCTCTCCTGAGCAGTTACATTTAATGCTCTTGTAAACTGTGATAACAAGGTAACCTTTGATAACAAGGGAAAGCTTCACTTTTTCACTGTGCCGGAGCACTTAGTCTAGTCAGCTGAGTATGTTCATTCCATCAGATGTGGAAGAACAGCAGAACACTGTCCCTGGGCAAAAAGGCTTCAGGGTACATAAGAAAAACGGAGTTCAAAACCTAAGAAAATATTGCCTCTCATAAATTTAATTCCATAGTTTAAAAAGGAACTAATCCTTCCTGATTCATAGACTTTTGGAAAGTCTAATTACTAATAGATACACACCTATCCACATATAATAGTAGTGGTATGTATACATTCATTATATAGACATTTAGTATACAGAATACAGATCTGTCAAAGCTCAGGGTTATTAACTTAAATATTATATTTATTATATTGTGCTTATTGTAGCATTATTCCCTGGCAATATCAAGAAATGTATTGAAGTTTTAAAAAGCTTTAATACTCACCTGTGCCATTAACCAAATCGCAGTGACCTTCCCAGTATGAAAGATTCCTTTAAGATGAAAAAAAATCATGCTGCATGTAGTATATCATACTGTGTAATCAATTTCATTACCTGCTTAACTGCTAAATATTGCTGCTAAATTGTATTGATAAATATAGCTGCTCCAGTATAAGCCTGGTTCATAAAAAAAAAGTCAGAAAACAGATCTGTTCATTCATTGTTTTAGACCAACTATATGATGCACTAGAACAAGATGAAAGGGATCTAGCTACTTAAGTATGAAAACCAGAAGTAGCTATTTGTACCAAAGAATCAATAACTGATTTAAATTCAAGCTCTTAATGGAATTATTAAGAGCTAAAAGGAAGAGGTGTTTTTGCTAAGTCCAGGGCGTGATCCAGCTCCCTTTGAATTGCTGAAGATTTTCCATTTATCTATAGCTCTTAGCAAATCAAGCCTTAAAAGCCATATCTTGAAAATAAGTATGCATTTTAATTATACAAAGCTATGGTACCTTTTATTTTTATAGCTTTCAATTATTGCTGTTTGTTTAATATCATTTTGCCCGGTATTCACTTTGTAAAGTCCATCAAACGTCCCGTTATACTGTAACAGACACAAGAAGTAGGAATAACAGTTAGAAGTACTGAACCAGATTGTAACATTGTCAGATTTTGGTTCCTCACAGCAGTTATCATTCACAGAATGGTAACTGAAGGCTTTGCCTCCTCATTGGTTTCACTTACCGGATAGAAGACTCCCAGAACTGGGTCCAAAGGGAAGGGGACCTTGTTTAAGAAGGGATCTTTGTATCCCCACAGTATTTCTTTCACTGTTCTGTTCTGAAGCATGGATGACTTAGAAGCTTTAATCCAAGTGTTTAATAGTAGTTGTATAAAGGTGTTTGTATACAAGGCAGGTGCAGCCTACAACAGCAATAAAAAATTAATGTTTAGCATGCAATTCTGCATGCACAATTCTCTTTTCCCTGCCATCTCCATATGTCACATACTTTAGATTCACTCATGCTTTAAACATGTAAGTCAAAGGATACAAGACTTGTTAGTTATTGGCTTACATAAATTGTTTAGATTTGCCGTTAAACTACCGGCAGTGAAACTGTACCCTACATAAAACTGACTAAATGCTGCATCTCCATTATTTCTTTGTTTAGAAAGAACACACATTTGCAACAAACAAGTCTCTTCTGAACAGCTTTAATTCTAAATAATAGATAACTTTTCCTAATTCAATGGAGAATATTGTATGTTTACCAGCAGTAATTGTAATGAACATTCCCAGAGGTATAAACACAAAGTCAAACGCAAAGTCAAACCCCGAAACACACTGAGCAGTGTGTGGAAAGCAAACAGAGATGATGTATGTTGGCCTGTATCAAAACAGTTTTGATAAGTAGATCTGTGTAAACTGATCTTTTATTGGTTCTTTTAGAGTAAATTCTCTCAGCATAGGCCAGTTAGTGTGCTGCCTTTTCGTACGTAGTGCTGTGAGGATAACAGTGGAAGAGGCTCTTTTGTTCTCACTTCTTACCCTTTTCATCCCCATGAATCTTTCACTGTTGTCTGAAATTGAAACAAGTAGGCAGAAAGCATAGATATTTCAAGATTATGAGATAGAGATGTGGGCTCAATCCCCTAAATGTTAAAAAAGTATGAAAAAGATGCCTCTAAATTCCTTTTAAGGACAAGTTTATGATATAAAAGGTGAGCTCTACTTGATTAAAGTCAGTGCTGTCAAATGAGATAGACAGACCCTCTGTGTGTTAATTTAGGCTTACATCAGTTTGTTTCTGAGCACCAAAATGGAGCTTGGATCCTCTTATGCTGTCTCCCTTGACACGGATGCTTCAACACCTGAGCTTATGCTTAGAGCCATAAAGAGCTATATGGTTCAAAGTGTGGGAACTGAGCAGTATTACTTAATTCTGTGGCATGAAGGACTCTGAGCATAGGAAACAAGAAAAGTTTTTTGAAAGATAAGTGCTGGCATAAATTAAGACCGAGACAGAATATATCCAGTCAGAATAAGGTCATTCACCTTTATTTATTAGGTTTTTTCTCCCTAGAGAAAAGAAAGCTCAAGAAGACCTCAACACAATATTCCAGTACTTAAAGGGCATTTACAAAGCGGATGGAGGCTCTTTCTTACACAGGAGTGGCATGGAGAAGACAAGGGTCAATGGGCACAAGTTGCACAAGGAAAAGTTTCGTCTTGATAGAAGAAATATATTTTTTTAACAGTGAGGATAGTAAATCACTGCAATGTCATAGTGTCCCCATCACGAGAGGTTTTCAAGGTGCAATTGCACAGGGTGCTAGAAAATTCAATATAGACTCCCTTTCTCAGAACAGGTTGGATCAGATGATCTTTTAATGTCCCTTCCAATATGGGCTTTTATATGATTCTGTGATTGTTGGTATAAATCTATTTTGGCTTACACCAAGCACCTCTTTACTCTCCCCCTATCAGGCACCCTCTCACAGTAATCCTGAGCAATCAGACACCCCAGAGTTAGTGCAAGACAATCAGGCAGCACAACCAGGGTTGATTATGAACATGAAAACTGCAAGCAGTAGTCAAGGGTAAAAGCAGTCTCAGCCTGTGATGACACAGAAACATCTGGACTGAAAAGAAGCTATCACTGCTCTAGGTGAGTACTCCTGTGCCTTTCTTTGAAGGACTAAGGAGGGCTCAAGGGATGCCATTGCAGTAGTGCTGAGAGGCACCATGAGGGGCAAGCAGCTGCACTTGTGAGGCCATGCAATACACAGAGTGCAGTATTACAGCCTCCTCTGCAAAGCAGGACTGAGAATATTATGGAAAGAATATGGGAAATCTGCCTTGTACTGTTCATGCTGTACCTCAAACAGAGAGACAGTCCACTCACAAACTCTATATTTGTTCCCCCACTAAATTTTGCTAGAAGGATGCTTTTTGATATATTCCATCCAAACACTTCTATTAACAAGTTCATTTTCATTTATTGATGAGATTGCCCTGGGAATATAAGGAATCCTTAAAGTATATGCAATATATCTTCAGTGTAGCTGACATTCATGTCAGCTGGGTTATAGAAAGGAAACCTATCCAGTGGCAGTTTCAGTGTTACTAATGCTAACTTCTCCATTTCCTCCAGTCTATCAACATTTGAATGTGGACATTATGGTTCTGTTTCTTTACTTACAACAACAGCAAGGTTGAGGCAGGTGATGGTATCATTTTCTGTCCCAACAGACATACCAGGCTCAAAACGAGCAATGTTGGGCAACATGTAGGATATTGTGCCATCAGAGTTTTCTGTGATATTTTCTTTGGGTAAGTATCGCACCCTTGAAAGACAAAATAAAAACAGAGAATGGTTTTAACATTTGATTTTTGAAACACTACAGTCATGCCTGACTGAAGATTTTTGAAACGTTAATGAACATTTTTGTTGATGAATGTTAAATAGTTTATAACTATTGAAAGAATTCTAAACTTTTCATATGAATATTTATAAAAATCCCATTTTCTGTAAAAACTATTACTTTGGAAATATTTCCTTAGTGCCTAATGGACCTTTTTTTTCTTGATACTCAAATGGAAACAAATATTTCCTTTTTATTTTCATTTCAATAAATGGACCTTGTATCTTTTTATATTTTGTTTTAAGTTAATTGTGTTTTCTCATGTTTTTTTCCGAGCTTTCTCATGGTTGCATGTAATTAGAAGGGAGTGACTCAGAATAGCTGATAAGTGCTTTTAAGAACTGATCTGATAGGCTTGTGTTGTAACGAAGCAGGTTACAGGCTAAATCCCTAATGGGAGTCACTTTGATAACATTTCATATGCATGTGGAGATTTATAAGCAGTCTTTCAGCTCCACTCATAAGCCTCTCGATCAAGCCCTGTCAGTAGATCTTTAAGGTACAAACCTCCACTGCAGTTCTAGCTTTAGCTCAGCTCTACAAACCCCTATCCTCCTGCTGACCCCTCTGTAGTGACAGCATCCAGGAGGCATCACAGGACTTGGTCTATGCAGTGGGATCTTAAGGGTACTTCATCAGATCTTTCAGCCTGGGTACGCATGGACCAAAAAGTTCAGAGAATTGTTTTACCATGGTGCAGATGTAGCCAATGCATCACCTTACCCCAAAAGCAGCTGGATCCTGGCTTAGTTTGTGTGCATGTCATTTTGAATAATAGCCCAATGTGTAGAGCATCTACTTAAATATTGGGAGATCTTTTTTCTTTTTCCCAATTGATGTTACTTCTAACTGGAAATAAAAGATCTAAACCAAGATTTCCCAGCAAAATCACAGGACAGTTGGATTTTCAAAGCCTGTTGTTCAACATATTTAAGGGAAGATTGAGAGAGAGATTGTGTTACAGCAATTCAGGTAGACCCGATATCCCAGGTAAGAAATACTGTAACGGTAAGAACTATAGCTATCATTTCTTACATAGTCTTCTCTAAGCTTCTGGCAGAGATTTGTCCCTGATACTAAAGGCACCATCACCACCACCAGAGTAAAACATTTCTGTTTGTTGGGAATTAACCTTCATAAGTATTTCTTAACTGGTTAGTTTCCTGATTCCTGTGTACCCATTTCCAATGTCCTCCCAGGTACATTCTGAACCAAGAGTTCTCTATTTCCAATGAGAAATAAATAATCTTTTAGTCAGCAAAGCAACTCGTCTGTAGATGCTGCAGTGTACAACTGTCTTGTGAATATAATATACAACCCCAAAGATATCAAGAAAGAAATACCCTTTTGTTTTAGGAAAGCAATCTCACAGCAAGGCTCCTAGCGACAGCTAGATATTGGGATTAATGACTCAGGAAGCATCAACTATCCCTATGCCCATATCACATTCAGAATTAAAGGAGCTTATTAAAAGCTTCCCTGAATGGGGACAGACTGCTGCCTCTAGGCTCTAGCTAGTACATTCAGAAAAAAAGGAATAATTTTCAGAGGAAAAAATAAAAAAAGCTGTAGTTTAAAAATAAGTCATAAAGGAGCAAATAAGCAAACCACATTATGTAAAATAAATATGAGTGATATATGGGTGACAAGATACTCTCTTGGGTTTAGGACATCTAGCATATTTTCTTCCATGTTAAAGTTTGGCAAAAACTGAAAAGCAACAAATACAACATTGCGTTGTTGTGCCAAACATCTCGCTAAGGAGTAATAGTTTTTTACAAGAGCAAACAGCTTCACACCTAATCATTTCTATCACATTTTCCCAATGCAAGGCTTGCTACAGGAAGTGTTTGTGATTGCTTTGTGGAGCTGCAGTTTACGCATTTTTGTCAACTCTGACTAAAATACAATGCTGGAATTTCAAAAATAAATTGTAACTCAGCAGAATTTTATTTGAGTAAAACTTGTGATATAGCATGTCGCACATTCAGGGGCCTTTGCTTACCTGTATGTGTAAGGTCCTCTTTGTTCGAGTTTTGGACGTGCTCCGGTTTCTAATACCTCTGAAGGATTTAGTACATGGAAAATCCAAAATTGCCTGTAAACTGAACTTCCTGGCACAAGCCAGTTTTGAAAAGCAATGGTACCATTGGCAATGACAGCTTCCTAAAAGAACAAAAATAAAAGCTAAAATTAACCACAAAAAGTGATTGACAAGCTGCATTTACTTTCTGGATGATCATAGAAAATTAACAAGCAAACAGGAAAAAAGCTGTCGTTGATGTGAGGCATACAGCACACGTTTCTGGCCAACATATGAAGGCAGCCTGACATTCCTGCTGAGTGAGAGCAAAACCAAGGCCCCCTAAAATAGGTAACCACAGAGCTGATATGATTGCTACTGTAGCCTATAGAAACACTCTGCTACTGCTGTGGCTGGGCATTGCCCAAGTTCCTAAATACTTGACAAATCCACTGATGATTTGCAAGAAGAAAATTAAATGGAATATAAAAATAGAATGACTGAATGATACCCAGCAGTTTTTAGAACCCATAAACTACTTCTCATACATTTGGAAATAGTCCAAGGGAAGAAAAGAGAGTTATCTCTAAGCATTACTCAGTTAATAAGTAATTTTGCACCCAGAGAAAGCAAATAGTGTTTTTGCAGGACTGTTTTTTGTCAGAAAACTTTTATCACTAAAACTGAGACTTTCTAAGAAATATTTCTAGTTTTGATAAAGTTTTGTTAGAAAAGTTTCACAGTTCTAGGGAATGAGGGCAAAATATGGCTCAGGACATAAACAGGGCATCAGGAACCACTCTAGAGTAACCATCAGATTTATGTCTGTGGCACTCAGCAATAATATGTTAAATGTCTATTCAGTCCTTAGGACTGTTGAGAAGGAGATTTTATAGAGATGTTTCCTCTATTGTCAGGGGAATGCCTGCTTTTCCTGGTGTACCTCAGGCTTCTTTCTATATGATTTTCCCAAAGCCCTGTGATAATGTAGTGTTTCTCCTTAATGGTAAAAATTCAGAGTTTTTTCAGTAAGAAGAAAAATCTAGGCTGCCTGGCTCTAACACGAAATGATCTTTTATTAGAGTGGTGCAATATTGATTAGTTAATTTGCACAGCTCATAAAGTCCCATGAATTAAAAGGCTGGAATCCCTCCAGAGAACAAGAAAAGACATTTTATATTGCAAGTTGCTAGATATTCTTTCTAGCTTAAGTTTCTGTCTCTAAAGTTTGCTTCGCAGGCACCATCAAAAATACAGGATCTTACCAATTAAGAACCACTGCAGTTAGAAACAAATACCATGGTTTAGAGAACTCACCACATAGTCAGGGCTTTGTCTGTGGGAAGCTATTTATATGGTGCAGTTGCAAATGCCTTGCTCATGGTGTAAAAAGCTGGGCTTGCTGTCTGAATATCTTCTATAATTAATGCACAATTGTATGAGAGGGGCAGGAAATCTTGCAGCAGAAACACATTATCTACTTGAGGTCTTATGCTCAGAGCAGAAAGCTTAAGTTCTCTTCAGCCTTGTTTTGCAGACCTCTGGAGGTCAAAGACTATCACAGCTGTGATCCAGCATGGGGCAGACCATTTCCTTGATGAAGAGAGAATAGCTTACATGACTCTGACATCACCTTTTCAGTTTCCACAGAGAACTGCTCAAAGATCTGGGAGAAGCAGAATGATAAAAAGAAAGGCTGAATTCGGTCTGCTCAGAGTCTGCCTGTGATCCATACTCAGCAGGGTCATGGGATGGGGAGAGGCACCAGGATTTGACATCCTGCCTCTGTGTAACTGGATTAGGGAAATTGTTAAGGATTCCTGGCACCAGTATGTTCAAAAGGACAAACTAAACTCTCTAGAAGTCAACAACACACAGGAACTGAGGTGAATAGAGAAGTGTCAAACTTGTGGTAATAGATTTTAAAGTAGTGTTACTTTCTTCTTAAAAGAAGTTTCCCCCTTCTTTCATTCCTCCTTACCCTCATAATCCTTTGTTAAGGATTATAATAGCACAACATTATATGTTAACTTCTCTTCCACTGCAGAGTTTGCTCTGGGTGCCTGAGCCATAAGACCTATCTTTCCATCCTGTATAGACACAGAAATACTCCCCAACATGCCTTCAGCGCTAGGCTTTCTGGGCACTTTGAAAAATGTTTATTCTACAATGATGACATCCGACAACTTTATGTTGACTTGGAAGGATATAAGGAGAATGCTTCCTCACGTAAATTATCTTTTTTTTTTTTCAAAGGGTGGAACTTTGCTGTGATCTTATTTCTGCTATTGCAGGGAAAACCAAGAGTGTGCAGCACTTTATGCTGGCTCTTTAGTACAAACAGGATATCTTTCCATCTAAACTGAGACTACAGGCTACGTGACAAGCCTTTTCATGTACTTTGCGTACTGCCCCTTGCTGCACTTCACTATAATACGTACTTTCTTAACAATCTAAAATAAAGAGATGGGGTGGCTCTCCTTTATTTTTAATGCAAGAATAACTAATATGTCCATATTATACACTTAGAAAATGCCAACAGAGAAAAATTACTTTGGGCATTGTACAAACAGGTCACTGGGACCTGAGTACGTGGGACAGGATGGTCACAAAGACTTACTGTGTGGCTTTACAGCTCACCATTTACTATGTGCTAATGCCACCATGGACAATCCTGGGAGATGCTTCAAGGGGACAGCTGATACAAACTGATAGTGCTGCAGTCAAAGGGGCAAGCTGGCTCCCACAGCCACCAGTACCTGACTCATGTGCCTCCGCTTTCCCTTGTGACAGCTCTCATTTCCCAGGGAGCTGTTTTCGCCTGCTTTACTGGGGAAAGATTATTTTATTATTTGCCTCCTTTTTTTTTTTTTCTTTTTTCTTTGTTTTTTTCTGGGTTACGTTTCTACCAGTGAGCAACTTGGCTCAGTGGTCTGTGTAGGGGGAAAGATCAGATGAGAACACGAGTTAAAACAAGGGAAGCAGTGGGACAATAGAGCAAGACCATTGTTTTCAGTGGCATCCAGCCATTACTGTTTGTAACATTTCTCCCACAGAGGAGATGTGTATGTTTCTCTGTTACATGGTTCAAGAGTGCAAACTGTGGGTTAAAGCAGAAGAAAATGTAGAGCTCTGTCATTATCCGTGTCTTCATTTGATAAAACTAATATCCACCACACCAGCAAGCCCTTGGGTTTTGGCTGTTTGATCGCCAGTGAGGTCAGCCCTAAACATTAACCTGTCTGTGGCTGGTCACCTGTATACTCCCCTAGTGACACTGCCATGCTTTGCAATATTATGAAAGGTGGGGCACTTTGGAAAACTACTAATCTGCAATTGATAACACAAAACACTTCTCAACTCCCTAGTCAACCTACATCAGCTCTAATACCTTATGCAATACTTAACTATTGTTAGCAACTGTAGCTATACAGTATCTAAGCCAAGTCCATTTCATGATCTAACTGCACAACACAAATTGAAATCAATAGGAACTTTAACCCCTTTGGTTTCTGACACATTTTTTCCCCCATTTGTGCTGGTTCAGCTGGCAATATGTAAATTCAAGAAATGCCAAGCAGTCAGCAGTTGAAGCTTGCTGTATTTTGTTGCTTTGCGCTGAATTCAGCCAGCATGATTCCTGATGAAGAAATACAAAATGTAGGACAAAGTTGCTGTCTCAACAAAAGATCTGCCCACATGGACAAAAGATGCCATTTTCTGGGAATTGAGAAGTGCCATGAGTACTTTAGGAGGTAATAAAATTGTTACTAGTTTATTTCTGTGTTGTATGTGTTGGGCTGCATATGTAAGCTGGAGGAAACAACTGATACAACTCTATAAAACTGGATAAATTAAGTTCCAGGAAAACAAATAAAATTTGCAGCTGAAAGTGTGAATAGCCATTTATTACTTTCTAAGTAATGATTATAAGCTTAGTATTAGCCTTATTTAGGCTTTGTTGGACCAAAACTTTTAGTCCTTTTTCAGTCCTTTACAATAAAAAATTATGGAAGCCAATCTAGTTTATCATTGGTAATGCTGGAATACATGTGATCACATAGATCACTTATGTTCTGCTGAGAGGCAGCAGTTATTTCAGCTTCATTAATTTAGATAAAGAAGTTGCGTACGAATGTCTTAAGCACAATTGTAAATTAGAAGTGTTTTCTATGCCTCCAGTAGCTGAGGAGATATAATCTGGACAATCGTAGATAACATATATAGACAGACAGATGCATAAACATAACGATTGCTAAAACTGATAGCCTTACTTCTAAAAATAAGAGACTAACCCTGAGAACTCTACAGGAAGAGTTCAGCACTGAGGTAATGTGACAAATCATATGCCATCCTGTGCCACCAATTCATCAGGAATTTAGTACATTAAGTACCATTTTCTGGCTTCTGTTAATCTCCTGAGCTCATGGGCTCAGTAGAAAGTAAAAGCTACTAGAGAAGTGGAGATAAAGATTTTTTTAACAAATAAACCAGCTGGGAAAAAAAAAAAAAACAAACAAAAAAAAAAAAACCTGTAAACAACCTGATGAGCTGAAAAAAAGAAGTTTTATCATAACTGAAATTATGGGAATTTTGCCTAAATAAATAGCATTGTTTTAAGGGACGGAAAAGAAAAACAGCAGTAATTGAACCATCTCAAAATATTTCCTTTCCACAATATCAGATGCAAGATTTTTTGATTTTTTTTTAATTCCCCTTTCTTTTTGATTTTTTTAATTGTTAGAAATGAGAATGTCTAATAATAATGATAACAGATGTGATAACATGCAACTGAAATGTGTGGAGTTGGCTAAAGAACATTCTCATAGCTTCAAAACAATATTTTTTGCTAAGAACATGGAAAATCTCATGTTTCACTCCTGACTGTGCCTAGGGCAGTATTCAACCCCTCTAAAACCTCCATGGAAAGGCACCTCTACACTGAAAAAATTCAGCTTAGGAAACTAAGCCCTTTGGTACAAAATCAGAGGCACCTCTTAAGGGGGAAGCCTCCTTTCCCTAAATAGTAACAGTGCTGAAATAGCTTAGCACTAATCTCATCCAGTGGATCCCTGCCAAGATGCTGCTGGTGGTGGTGTCATTTTGAGTGTGCTCTTCAAGTGACCATTTCTTTAAAGAGCCTCTAAAATATTCAGAAAATACATATAACATTGGCTTTCTTTAAAACCCTGTCCCATACTGGAGGCAGGACTGGAAACAGCTTATCTACAAAACAGATCTAAGGTTAGAAAAACATAGCAATGCTTTTTGTGTTGAAGCACACATCTGTTAAACTAAAACACATAAAGAACTGACATGTTTCATGCTATATGGACTTTGAGTTGTCCACCCATGGACTGCTTGTGGGTAGTGAACAGTACCTGCCTTCTAATAACAGCCTATACCCTGAGAGTCTGTCAAATTTGCAAAGGGACCTGAGATTGTCTATGAACTTGCAGTTGATTTCTCTTTGCTGCAACAACAGTATACAGCCTTCCCAGAAAATATGTCGTGCAGTGTTTGTTCAGCCTAATCTCCTAATGACTGCAGTAAAGAAGAAATGACTGTGGTAGAGTCTGATAAGCTGCAAAGATGTGCTCTTAAAGGAAACATGCTCAGGCTTCCTCCTGCTGGCAGAACAAGAATGGTAAGAACTATTGATTTCATTGACTTTTGGAATTAAAGTTGTCCCTATTTATTGGCAGATGCTAAGAAGTTCAGCTGGTGAGTGTATAGATCGCAATGCAATTTGAATAAATCCTGATAACAAGCTAATTTATGACAATTTGACTAATTATAATATGAAGTGTCTTAAAACTATTCACGAGGAAAAAAAAATCAACATTTCTTTCTCTAATCCAGCAATAATGTTTCACAGAAACAGTCATTTCCCCTAGAAATATAGATTGGGTCTTACTGCATTTATGCCAATTTGTGCAAGGAACTGGGATTTGCACTGAAATAGGATAGGCAGAGGAACAAATAGGGGTCTTTTTGCAAGCTTTGGACTGTGCAGATTTCAAAGCATAATTTTGCTTATAATGGTGATACCTGAAACAATTTCTCCCTTTTATAAAAAATACTGCATTTTGATATTTGTTTTCACCCAGTGGATGAGGACCTAAGTTTAGGCTTTGCCTCATATAAATCCAAATAGAAATAAAAATGCTTACAGGCCATATCTAAGAGAACATCTTGCTCATTATTTTTTTCCTGTCTTAGAACCTCTATTCTTAAGAAATTCCAAATAAAATAATCATTGGAACTGATCTGTTTCTAACAAAAATTTGTTTAAAGAAAAAATTTGCAAAAGTAAAAGATTTCAGAAAAACATATTTTCAATATGCTCTGCTCATCCGACTTGTTTCTTTTGCAGTCAGCTCTACATTTATCATAACTTGAGTTACAAATATTTGTTTTCCTTACTAGCCCTTTCATCAACACTAGTAAATCAGAATTAGTTAGATTTAAGTCTCTCTTGAGCATCTGCTGAGCTGATCCCATATTTCAGCTGCTGTACCTTGGCATATCTTTTCTAAAAATGAATTGTCTAAAGAGTCTCATGGTCTCACTAAATAGTCAGCATGTTAAACAGAAAGAAAATAACCTAGACTTGTCCTTAAGAAAAAAAACACTTGTTCACTTAAATAAATAAAGCCTCTACAAATTTAGTTTTCCATGTTTTATACAAATATTGGTTCAAGTTTTCCTTTTTATATACATCAAACAAGCTGCCTTGAAATTGGCTGAAGCATCTGAAGCACGATCACAATGTAGAAAATTATAAAGAGGTTAAGGAAAAAATTGTTCCGTATAATATTTTACCACTAAGAACTCATACGGGTGTAATTTAATATGCAGACACTTGCAAACCATGCTGTATAACTGGTTCATTATTATATGTAAACAGATGAACCCATAACATCACTAATATGTGTAATTTGCCTTGGAAATACTTAATGGCATAAGACAACACTGGATAAATTCAAAGTAAATAGTTAATGTAAGGAGATACACATTTTTAAATTCTGTGCTTCTAAAAAACTTATTTCCTCAATATATCAATGAATTAAAAAAAAGTTGCAAAGACAGAGGGTATGACTCTGTAAAGTGTTTCAAGGTGGGTGAGACACTCCAGTGAGAAACACTTTATTGTTCTCTATAAATTTGAAAATTTCATTAAAAAAAAAAGATTTTCATTGGATTCGCTGGCAAATTTAAAATATTATATAGAACCCTTTGGGGTTTTTTAAAGTTTTTTTTTTTTTTTTTAAGTGGTACCAGAATCTAGGCAGGGCCTTGACAGTTTAACATCTCCTGGCAATTCATGTATCTGCCTCCTCAACTGATGTCAAAAGCTGTTAATGACAGTATTCCAGAAGGCTCTTAAAATAAGTATGCCCAAGATCTCTACAGTCTGTCTTCAGTGTCACAGCAGATCATTAGGAGGACTAACCTTCAGCCAAAGACCTTAAAGTTTCTATATTTTAATCTGTAGGAGACCGCATCTTGGCTGCAGTGACCCCACAGAGACTCCATGACTCTATGTCACCATGGTGGATCACTGGGCTTCCATGGTCTTTCATTCAATACTGTTACATGACATAGACCCTCAGTTATACACCCTTCCCACTAGAGAGTTAACAAATTAAGTTTTCATTTTATTTTAAAGACAAAACTGGATTTTAAAGATATAAAATCATCTAAAAAAAGCCCAGAAAGAAACCCAGGCTACAACACTCTACATCATCTATTCTTCACATTCAAGGAGATTTATATGATCAGATCCTGCAGTTTTGTGAAGCACATTGGCTTGGATCATCTCATCACAGAATGTGAGCTGAATGTATTTAAGTGTAGGATTAGATTCTGCATCAGAAGTTTGTGAAGTATGTAAATATAATTGTATGGAGTAAGAACCAAAATAAGACAAAAATGCAGAAAAATAAAGAAGTGGATCATCATGAAAGAAAAATAGAGAAACTACAATCATCATTAAAACATACAAAAAATGCTTAATTCAATATTACATTACCAAAAACACTTATTGAAAACAATATTTTGACTTCTTATGTGAAGCATGAAATAGAAAAAGCAAGTAAACATGGCAATATAATGAATATATTTAAAAAGCATTGCTGCAGCATCTTTTCTCAGGGAAGTTTAGATTGTACATGTTGAAAAAACTGGGTTTAATAAAGAAAATAGAGAAAAAAGCAGAAGCGGAACAAAAGTTTTAAAAATAATGACCTTTCAATATCCAAAAACCATCCAGGCAGGGGAAAAAAAAAAAAAAAAAAAGAAAAGAAAAATGTGTACCTTTTTTATTGCTTTTCCTATGAGATTATCTCCAACTGGTATCAGAATTCCTCCAAAGATAGCCAACACAGCACCGAAGATGGCCCCAGTAAGGAGCCCACAGTTTCTGTTACAGCCCATTCCTCTCCTTTGTCAGGTTGCAGGCAGACAATGTACAAATATCTTGCTGTAAGACTTGATGGTGTTTTTCTCACTTCTTGGTCCCAATAGACTCACTGATCTTCCTGAGAGAAGCTGCTAATGTAAGGAGAGAGTGAACAAAAATCACATTCCAAAGCTCAAAGTGCAAAGGGCATGAGGTGAAGCAGGTAGGAAGATAACATTTCAAAACCAGCCAGTGGCAGCCAGTGCCAAAAAAAAAAAATAATAAAGTTATACACAATTTGGCAAGCTAGCCACTTGTTCCATAACATTATCTTTTTTTTTAGTCAAATTCTCTCTAAAAGACTGATAAGTTCTTTTATTAGACTTTTATTTGGTTTTCTGGGGGGGCTCTGTTGCATTAGGCACTGGCATGATTATTATTCAGCTGACACTTTTGCTGACACAAGCACCCTCTCTAAAATCACTCTGTGCCAAAGAAAGAGGCTGTAGCTCCCTGCTTTTATCAAATCCTGCAACGCCTATGGATCCAGCTTCAGGAAAACCCATGAGTTCACACTACAGTATGAACTACCCAGGCTGTTTCTGCATTAAGGCAATAAGGAAGCCCTCAAGGTTCATCAGCACCCTGTTAGGAATGGCAGCCTGTAATGAGAGGCACATAGGAGAAGTCTGTCTTTCCAAATCTGTCACTCCACAGTCCAATATTGAAGGGATACAGATTTGTTTCAGCAACTTCATGACAAAAGCATAACTGGATTTTCCTTTTAGACCTACATTCTTACCATCACCTGGTTTCATTAATCCCAATTGCCTTGGTCAGCAGGCTGATGATGTGTCCTCCAGTGTCCCACCAAAGCCAAATCATGTCTAAACCTGAGCCCAGACTACTCCTTTGTCTGCATTGTAAACCCACTTTTTGCCTGCTCTTGCACTGACAGCAGTTTATGACTCCCTTGCCATGAACAAGGACTATTTCTGTATATTTAAACTCACTTAGTATTTTAATAATTTCTGTTTGGATACTTGCAAGCAAAGTGATCAAAAGATTACCTGCAAGCTCTGAAAAATACCCTTCCTATAAAAGTCAACCAGCCCAACCACATGGAGGTACACCTTAATGTAACTGCAGGTTCACTTAGCTGCTTATCTCTCTACCAGCTGTTACCATGTGCCTTTATGCAAAACAGCAATAGAACACCAATTTATTCTTTGATGTAGTGGATGAATGTGTAATGCAGCTAATGGCAAACTTCAAAGCAAACTCAAGTTAGAAATATATTAGACCTGAAAAACTTTTGAGTTCTCACTGGTTAGGTGGTGTGGGATTTAAAAATCTGATTGTTGTTACACATTGTAAGAAATCTAAGGAGAAGCAGAAGTTCTCAGTATAATCAAATTCTGAAAATTAAGTATTTCAAGTTGATCTTTTTGCCCAATGTTATCTATTCTAACAGAATTATTTTTTTGAAATGTGGAAATACACACATTCAAAAATTTATAATTAAAATTATCTTTTTCATAATGTTTAAAGAGGTATTTTAAATATATATATATACTTTTTTGGCTTAAAAATTGAAGCTTTTCAAATTCAACAGAAATACACCTTCCACCATAATGCATTTTCATCTAAGTTTCTACAAGCTGTTCCAAAAGATTAATTTTGTCTTAGTCAGACTAGGTACCTCTCATGAGCACTAGCAATAAGCAGCTAGAAAGCAACTGGCTGCTAATAACTTGTGTCTATTCCAAGCTTTTGTAAACTGTAATATATTCACCCTTCTCCCATCAAACACAATGCAATAGCAGTCTAGACATATCTCAATTTATGCAATTCAAGTTATCAATTACACAACTGCAGTGAAGAGCACTAACAACATAACACTCAATTTCACGTGGAAGTCAAGCTATACTCATTTATTACAACTGAATGTAAAATATGAAGATGAAAGTAAAATTTTCCAATAAGAATGCAGTTGTGTCTGAGAATTCAAGTGGACATTATTTACCTTGAGCAGAACAGAAAGTTCCGTACTAAAATTAGATATTATCTATGAGACTGTGGTATCATTTAAATTTAGATTTGACTACAGGACTAATATGAATGCTCACCTTATTCTAAAGTGTTCGGTATGTTCTTTTAATATTGTTTTAAATGTACTTAAGAGAATATTGACAATGGGAATGGTCCATTCAAATCTCTGAAAAGACAATTTATAAACTGAATAGGAGGAAAAATGTAAAATGTATTAAACTTTTATTCCCTACATAACTTATACTTCTGTACATGTAAGTTTAAAACAAGACTTGATAAAAATAAAACAGCATAATCTTTATTTTCTTAATGATTTCTCCATTTCTAACTAATTTTTAAACATTGCTTGACATGGCATTCCTTCAATCTTGCAGAGAATCAGACTTATTATCCCAAAAGAGACAAACTATATGGAGAACAAGAGTGTGTTTAGTGAAAATTAAAATGGGGTTTGAAATTTCTTATTAAAGGTTTCAACCCAAACACAGGGTGTTTATTGAAACATAATCCCAGTTTCTCCAAGGTCAAATGGTGAGATTAAAAATCCTGAAATTACTGACAGATACATTTGCAGGGAAGGTGTTTTTTCTGCTTTTAAAAGCATGAAAATCACCAAACCCAAAACTAACTTGACCTATGTTGAAATTATAGTTTTGACCTTTTCATCTGCAATAGTAAATGCTACAAATATAACTTTAAGAGGATGCATTTCTTATAAACTCACATGACTTCAGAATTGTAGGTTCAAGAATATTAAATAGCAAAAGACAGAATGAATTGGGAAAGCCAGCAATATTGAATATAAAATACCACTGCTAACAGTAACGAAGCATTTTGTTAACACATGCAAAATTTCACTGTTCCTTGGAAACAGCTTTGCAAAGTCCTGCACTTTTTTTTTGTTAATTGCAAATAAATATTTTCAAGAGTTTTCCATGAAATTGTTTTAAAAGTATTTCTGAGGAAAACCCTCTGATTTTAAACAATGTATTATATGACTCACCTTGAATAAGGGCAACTGACTTTTCAGCTGAGCATACAAGCACTTAACACATGACTTGCATCAAGTTACAAGCAGACAAGCAGCTAAATCTCCACACCAAGCACATAGCCTCTATACTCCGAGGGAGTGTTTATATATTCCAAGAGATGTCATTTCCCTCTTTATCTTTCTGCCAGAAGAAGTTAAGTTGTATTGGTGTTGGGGAGGGGGGGTTATTTTTACAGTCTGACTAAAAGCCACTACCTACATCTCGTGGTAATATACTTAGCAGCTGCAGCCTTTGTCAAATTTTGATCCAAGTGAGTCAAAGGTCAAGGAGACAAAAGGGTAACTTACTTATTTGGTTCCCAGTCACTTCTTCTCTAATAGCCATTTGGTTTAAAATTGCTCATATTAGCAAGTTATGACTAACCAGTTCCTGACAGCTTCTTTAAGATACAGAATATTTGCAACTATTCTTTGCTATATAGCATGCTCTGCTGTGTTGATAAAGTTTTACTACTTCAGTCATTCTCTGTCAAAATAAAGGCTAAACACCTTTGCAGCTCAATCATTGTTAGAGTATAATTTCAAGCAACAAAAACCAGGAAATGTCAGAATATTTTTGCAGGGATTTTTTTTTCACAGGTTGGATTACGTTTCCTCAGCAAGTGCTAAAGCTCTTCCTCTTTTACTGCAAGTTCAATGAAGATCCCTGAAGCTTTGTTTCCTTAATGTATCTGAAAATGTTATTATTTTCACTGACATTTGTGTAGACCAAAGCATCTCCCAAGCACAGGGTCTACTAATAATTAACAATAACCAGTTTGGCAAGCTTTCTCACAAATAATTTTTAAATAACTCCCCATCTCCTGTGAATTAAATGAATAGATTGTTTTAAAAGATTCTTCTGGCAGCAGCAAGAGGACATGATTGATATTTGTCTTATTTCATCATAAGAGAGAAAATATTCCTGAAGAAAAGTTTATGTCCAGACTTTCAGGGTATAGCACTGGTATAGCACTGAATAGTTTCTACGTTCAGCATTTACTGTATGCTTTCACTAATAGTTTACTATTCTGTTTTTTATATTGCCCTGTTTGAAAGTTAAGCTTTGGTAGCATGATTTTAATTCCCATGTTTTTATAGTCATGGCACTCGCAGAGTTCTTCTTTACCTGCCTGTTATGAAACGTGTAAGAATTAATCTTGACATTAATCTCTTGTCAGATGCGGTGATGTTAGCAGATGTTAGCTGAGGTTAACAAGCAAATTGGAAAACTCCAGGAAACTCCTGTCTGTACGTTTGTACACTCTGAATTTGTCAGAAGACACTAACCTTAAAAACAAAACAAAGCAAAAATAACCTTCTGGTTGTTAAGTAAATGCCGAGCTCTTGGACAGAAGTTGAGGTTAATGTTCTCATCACTCAAAACATGATTTTCTATAATCTTTTGTGTACTCTCCCTATTTTGATACAAAGGATTTAGCTGGGTTATTAGCATCATCTGATATGGCTTCTACACTCCCTATCCAAAATCCTGTTGCCACCACTCAGTGGTCATCTGGTTCCTTCAGTTATTAGGTCCCACAAAAGAGGCTGTATCTGACAGAACAGTACAAGATTTAAAGTATGCAGGAACTCCACAAAAACCCAGAACATGTGACTCCTGTCCCCAGATAAGCTCTTTCTGACTCAACACGCTCATATTCACTCGTGGGCATTTAATTCAGGAGAAGAATGACAAAGGTGAATCATCTGCAGAAGAAAATATGCAATATGACAGCAGCGGGATGAGACTTCTGCTGCTACACATGCAGTGGAGACACTAGGAGGTCTTCTTTTATAAGGAGTGAAATACTGTGTGTAAGAAAGGTAGTTTGATTTCCTATAGAAATGAAAATATTCTGAGCATCATATCACACAATACAGAGGAAGCAGCACATAAGCTATTCACCCAGACCAGCCTCAACAAATGCTTTATTTCTATTACACTGGAGCCTACCCAAGAGTGATCACAGCCTATCTTCAAGGGCTGCCTATAAAGAACTTAAAGATATAACATATGAATTATAAAAATAATAACATAGAACTGACATTTCTTTTCTTAAATTATACATTCACTGTCTCTGTCTCAAGTAATCTTACTGTAACTGCTGTTTTGAACCACCTCATTTTCCAATAGAGTTAAATGGCAGGAATACTCACCTCACCTTTATGAAGGAAGTATAAAGATATTTCAGTTGTTTCAGTTTTGCTTTTAATATCTTATCTCCAAGGTCCTGTAAGAAAAGGGAGCCGAGTTTTGTAGCAATAATTCTTTTTTTGTTTTAAGTTAATTACAAATATTTGTTCAAAATAACTTATCCAGGTAAAAGTAGGCATCTGGACTAAGGAAGCTGAATTGGTTTCCTCTCCTCTCAGTGGAGAAATAAGAGCACATCCATGTACTCATACCATCTACCTTAAATGCTTATCTTAGGCAAGGATGTACCACATTCTTTGGAGGTCCTGATGCCTCTTCTTTAACTGCAGAGCATCTAAACAACTCACTTAAATTAAAACTTTCAGAAGGTTAATGTTAGAATAATTCTACATGAACTTCCTAAAAAGGTGTTCCAGTTCCTCTCCTCATTGGTGCACCATCAATACCAGGACAGATATACAAAGTTCTCTTAAGTGCAAGCAAGTTGTGAAGCAAGAAGAAAATGCAGTAGGAAAACTTCAAACCACCTGACATTAATGGAAAGTATAGCCAAAACTGCAGTCACGGTGTAGCATTCTTTTGCCCACCTCTCATCACAGACTTTTACTGCAGATGTGTTGGCCTTCAAGGCTTTCCAGCGTATGCCCTGAGGCATAATCCAAGCATTAATATCAAGCAGTCTTCAGCCCCCCCCCCCGAAACATCCTCCAAAACATGTATTAATACCTGATTTCTCATCCAAAGAGCTTGAAAGACTCATTCCAAATTGCTATGTACTCTCAATATCCACTAAAGACTCCAAGCTGTAGTTTTCCCAGCTCTGTGAGCTGTTAGGACCTAAGGTGCTGTCCCTTGTTATCTTCACTGTGTCCTGATGATATGGAAAACCTCCTAAAATACTATTGGCCCAAGACAACCTGGCAGTACTACAGTGGAAACAGCGTGATATATTTGGCTCCTGCCAGTGATGAGCTTCTCTCTCAAACTATAACCAGGTTCTTTAAGGGAAAAATGGGTGATGAAAGACCCAGCAGCTGCTTCAGTTCCTTTTTCCTAGAAATATTGATTCTGAGCTTTTCTTCACTGACTGTGGCATGCATAAGCTGCTTCCTTCCTCAGACCTCAAATTCACTTTTAAAGTGTATTTTCAAGTCATTTTAGTAGGGGAATCAGGTGAAAAAAGCATGAAAGAGGCAAAGGTGGAATGGACCTTGATTCTTCCACTCACTCGAGAGTCAGGACATAGATAGGAAGGAGCTTCGTCAACTGAGCCCAATACAGAAGATGTAATATAATAACTTAGGCTTCTGGGTAAGTCTGAAGCAACAAAGAGCTATAAAAATCTGTTACCTAAAGGGCTGGCTCAGTCTGTTACTGATAGAGACGTTTCTTACTGAAAACTAAGGAAGGCACTGAGAGGAAGGCTCCAGTAGTAGAGGAGAACAATTTTAAAAGCAGACATCTTTTGAAAGTCAAGAGAAATTTAGTAAGTCTTGTCCCTACCTGGGTATGCTTCGCTTCTTTCAAAACTCTTCACGTTGGTTCAGAAGTCTCAGAATAATGAAGTAGTTCAGAACTCCTTCACTAGTGCAACACCTAGTTGAGAAATAGTCACCATAATGAATCATCCCAATGGCAGTGACTTACACGAGTGACTGAGTAGTCCTTATGTTAGCCTTTGCTTGCCAGCTACACTGTAATTTTGTCTGCATGATAATTAAGAGCAACATATGTGCAGGGGATTTTTCTAATTAATGAAGAAGTAAATTTCAGGTTACTTTTTTGATGACTTCTCAAGAATTAAAGCCCAGTCAAATAACTGACATCTTTTTCTTTCAGCTCACATGTTCCAGACCTGGAGGCATGTCCTTGGTCAGAGCAACATGCAGATCTTCCCTGGGACTTCAGTTCAGTCTCAAAAGGTATTAAAGCCAAACCATGAGCCTACTGCCAGAAAGAAAAACCCTGCTTTTCATCAGGCCACTTCAAGAAGAAAGCTTTAACCAACCTCATGTCTTGGGACAGTTGCCTAGCCCCACTTTAAGAATCAGAATCTGTAGTTGGGATAGTATCAGGGGATCCATGTCTCTGCTAGCGAGGTATATATATATTTTCTACCAAAAGAAAGTAAGACATAGAAAATCATCTGGAGAGTAAATATAGGCCAAAGACCTTCCTGATAAAGCTGTCTCTCTTGAGCGCGAATCTCAGAGACAACAGCAGTGGCACCATGAAGCTAGAAACACCCATAAAAGCAGATTTTTCCCTCCAGCTGGCAGCAGAGGTACAGACCATTTGGGTTTTGCCTGCTGGTTTAGGGGATAAAACAACTCTCAGGCAGTTGAAGAAAACATGAAGGCATGCACTGACTGCCATGGAGTTTTTCAACTTTTATAGCCTTTCCCTATGGATCTGTTGAGATACCTTTATTTAAATTTCTTTATTATACAGAAACTTTATTATGCAAATTTTCTCATAGCATCATACTATCATTTATTCTAAGTGCTAATGTGCTACTCTTGCATGACAAAAAAGGAATTTTTTCCTTTTTTCATATTTTTTGAGATTATATTAAATTATTACAATGAAAATATGAAACACTGACACCATACACACAGAAACCCAACTAAAACTGCAAAACAACTTCACCCTTGACACAAGAGCTACATTGGCAGCAGCTGAAGTTCTAAAGACATTAGGAAAATTTGAGTGCTATTACTGCATATTAAGAAACATTAACAACTATGAAGAACAAAGCAGTAGAAAAAGTACTAGTGGTGATTTCTGTGCACTAGCAGTGAATGAAGTAGGCAACTAATAGATACCCTGAACTTCTCAGATCATGTAATTTTCTGATGCTAAGTTATGGTATTATTCTTTCATGAAATGAAACCATGATACAGAAATATTCATTTAACTATCCGTTACACAAAAAGGATTTCCAAAACACAATAATTTAACTGAGAAAACCCTATAATTCTGATCATTTTCCTGGCTCTGCCAAGTATATAAATGCTTCTGAAGTCTCACTTGAGGACAGAAAAAAATCCTCAGAACTAGACAACTCCAGAGTTCACATTTTTTATGAATAGAACACATTTTGCAAGTTAAAAGAAAAAAAAAAAAAACAGAAATCACTGAGTTAATAACATAGTTATTGTACCAGTTGTTAAAGAGAATCAGGTCACTAAAACAGCACAAGTCATTAGTATCTATGTGACTATGCTATATTTATTGAGTTGATCTCAGGACATCCATACCAATATTAATTTTAGGTATGTTACATTAGCATTTTGCTAAACATGAATTCTAATTTTAGATCTGCACAGAGATGAACTTATATACCTTTTCCTATAACTAGTAATTACTACAGTATTTTCAGATGATAATTTATAACACACTTGTAAAATACGTGCATGTGTATTTCTCTTCATATAATTTTTTATAAATGCATATAATCTGTGATATAATAGACTTTTATATATAAAAGAATAATTCACAAATTAATAATTACACTTGTTACACCTTACAATATGAATACATTAATTTTTAATTGCAATGTAGAGTTAAATACTAGTAACATATTGAATATAATCAAGACATTCATATGCAACTGAAATAATTTGATTATCAGTATATTTGCTCTTTCTAAACTTTAGTGAATAGTGACTTTATAAACAGTCAAGAAATAGAGACTGAATGGCATCTGTCTTTGCATTTAATAATTCCAGGCTGTTAAGAGCATTTTGCTAGCAATAGATTGCAATAGTATGCTCACACAAAATTAATATGACATCCATCTACCTGTTAAGAAGCTGCATTTAGTCCAGAAGCAGGATCACTTACCTGTAGGGAGGGAGAGCTGCTCTCAATACTCTCGCCACCAGGAACTGGAAAGCTTCAGAAGAGCCTGCTAAGTTGGCTCCTTATTCACAGAAAAATCAAGTTGCTGTAGCAACCCTCTAGCAACCCTGGCTGCCCAGACTTCTATGAGTCAGTTGATCTTTCATCAGCCACAAAGAGAAATAGAAAGTTGCACAGACCTTTTAAATGCCTTAGTAGCTAAGCTGCCTCAAGTGATAAGGAATTATAAGACCTCTGAGCCAAAGACAATACCTTTTCATACTTATGCTTTCAAGAAAGACTAGTTTTAAGAAATCCTTTCACTGCTAGCCTCTTCCTCTGATCTGTTTACCCTCTGCAATAGCCCAGAAATAGTCCTACACAGGCAATGTAACAGATCCCTACTACCAATCCAGAACAAGCTTAATTGACTTTGCTTTTTGCAATAACTCTGAAAACACAGTCTAATCCAAGTTAATCCTCACCATATACTGGAAGCCAGGTAAGGAGTTTCATACTAGAGATAACTCTTCAGATTTGGGCTTATTAATACATATTTACACAAACACAGACACAGGCCAGAATGAGGGATGGCAGCTGTGAATACAGCTGTTCAAATTCATGGGACTCTTTCTAATGATTTCTACAGGCTTTGGTTCAGAATTTTGTTGTCAAAATTAACATCTGAGGCAAGTGCTAGTGTCATTGCTTTCTCTGGCTGTTCATTTGGATCTTTACTAGATCTTTTTATCATAACAATGATGAGTTGTTCAAAATCTTTATAAAAACAATTAATATATTAAAGGTTTTGTTTGGACAGTGGATAGAGGCACCTCCTTCCAGGCAGTCACAGCAAATAGCAACAGCGAGCAGCCTGTCTGCAAGGCCTTTCACAATTAAGGTAAAAGCTGTCCCAGAGGGTTAACATGACCCCAAGGTGAGTCAGTATAACAGGAGCTGTAAAGCTATGTCCCACTAACTCAAGAGGCATCCTATAGCATAAGCCTCTTCACCTGGCTTTATATGAAGTTTCTTCTTCTCTAACATTACTGAGAGAAAGAAAAGGAAGGGGAGGAAGCAAATATACTCCTGAAATTTCCATTAATCTTCTTATGTAAATGCTGTTGTTCTACCTTTGTTCTCCTTGGAGTCCTGTTGATTTCTTCCTGTGTGGCTTTCGCAGCTGCAACATCCAGTTTGTTGCCAGGCTTCCCTTCTGCCTTCTTTTCTACATGTGCCTACTTTTACTCCTGTTTTCTTCCCCAAGAATCTCCTCCCTCCTCCAGCTCTTAATCTTTCCCACTTTCCACCCTATCATTTCAACAGTCACTCCTCCACCAAGCTCTCCTCCAGTTCGTCTCCTCCCCCATTGGATTACCCCCTAGTTTATTTCCCCATATCCAGAATGCACAGCTTTCTCTCAATTCTGTCCTTCTACCCTGCCATTAATATTTATGTTTTCCCAAATCTCCCATGACCCCTTTTTCTTTCTTCTTCTACTTCCCTTCTTCTCCTTCTGCCTGAAGTCCTGGCAGAGATTTCTTCTTCTCATACTAACAGTTAATCGAAAAGCTGATTGCAACTGAAAGCCAGATTTATCAGTGCCCTTTGGTACACAAATGAATCTTACCTGAAAAGGTTAATTATAAATAATAATTTAAGTTTGGTCACTTAATCCTGTAATGTGTTACTGTTTTTGTTCCTTCCTTAAGCCTCACAGCAGTAAAGCCCATGGCATTCCTGCCCATTACCTCTTCCTTGCCCAGCTGTCATTCAGCTATTTGAAGTCCTCCAACTCCTAAGAAAATGAATATTAAACAGGTTCATCCATACACAAAGAATCTGACGTGCCAGATGAGGAAAAGTAAACTTCATCCAGAATGGAGAGAGGACCTGAGATGAGGCTGGGAACAGCTCACACTTCTCTGAATGCCTGGTCAGACAGGTCCGGTGGTGAAGCAGGCATACTGGGCTACCAAAACCAGGGCTATGCCTATCGTTCCAACCCACAACAGCTAGAAAGTAAATGGGATGTATCACAGAATCACAATCACAGAATCACATCACAGAATTAAGGAATTGCAGAATGGTTTGGGTTGGAAGGGACCTTAAAGATCATCCAGTTCCAACCCCCCTGCCATGGGCAGGAACACCTTTGATACTCAACTTGCTTGGACAATAAATTTTAATGGACTTTATAGACTGGGCTAAGCCTGGCAGAAAATTAATTGAGCTGTCTTCTGTACATTCAGTGATGAGCAATTTAGATAACAGGAAATGTTTAACCAGGAGTATACTAGGTGTCTGTGAAAACAAGATAGAACTAAGGGCATTGGCCTAGGCCCTGCTGAAGCAAACTCTGGTAAAACACTGATAAAAGAGAAACTTTATTCATGACTTCCAGTACATATGGCTTTTCTGGGAAATTTAATAAATATCATAGAATCATAGAATGGTTTGGGTTGGAAAGGACCTTAAGATCATCAAGTTCCAGCCCCCCTGCCATGGCCAGAGACTCCTTATACTAAATCATGTTGCCTAAGGCTCTGTCCAACCCGGCCTTGAATACCACCAGGGATGGAGCACTCACAACCTCCCTGGGCAACCCATTCCAGTGCCTCACCACCCTCACAGCAAAGAACTTCTTCCTTATATCCAATCTAAACTTCCCCTGTTTAAGTTTTAAACCATTATTCCTTGTCCTGTCACTACAGTCCCTATCGAAGAGTCCCTCCCCACCATGCTATTAGGTCCCCACGCAGCCTTCTCTTCTCCAGGCTGAACAGCCCCAACTTCCTCAGCCTAACTTCATACGGGAGGTGCTCCAGTCCCCTGATCATCCTCGTGGCCCTCCTCTGGACTTGTTCCAACAGTTCCATGTCCTTTTTATGTTGAGGACACCAGAACTGCACACAATACTCCAAGTGAGGTCTCACGAGAGCAGAGTAGAGGGGCAGGATCACCTCCTTCGACCTGCTGGTCACGCTCCTTTTGAGGCAGCCCAGGATACGGTTGGCTTTCTGGGCTGCGAGCACACACTGAAACCGGCTCGTGTTCATTTTCTTACCCACCAACACCCCCAAGTCCTTCTCTGCAGGGCTGCTCTGAATCTCTTTTCTGCCCAACCTGTAGTTGTGCCTGGGATTGATGACACAAATGTTGAACAGGATCGGTCCCTGAGGGACACCACTCATTACTGGTCTCCAGCTGGACATTGAGCCATTGACCACAACACTGCATGCAGCTGCCCAGCCAGTTCCTTATCCACCAACTGGTCCATCCATCAAATTTATGTCCCTCCAATTTAGACAAGGATGCTGTGCTAAACAGTATTAACACTTCGCGCAAGTCCAAGTAGATGACATCAGCTGCTCTGCCCCTGTCCATCAGTTCTGTAGCCACATCAAAGAAGGACACCAAATTTATCAGGCGTGATTTGCCTTTCACCTTTTTCTTATGCTTTGAGAAGTCAGGGTACTAGTTAGTGTTTAGCTTTTAAAAACAATCCTTAAAATTACATAGGATGAAGATTACAGAATAGTAAACATGCCGTCAGAACACGAAACACCCCAGGCCTGTTTGTGGCAAAGTGCACACCCACTGTATAATTATACTCAGGCTTCTCTGTTTCAGGCAAAAAATAACAATAGTCACTTATCAGATTCCCAAAATGGTATTGGAGAGGATTCAGCAGGACACTCCCTATACTTTCTGGGTAGTAACAGCCACAGAATTACAGTCATATAAATGCTCAGTCTCTCCAGGTTTTGGCAACCATTTCTTCCATGTTGTACTCTGATCTGTTAGTGGTGTTCTAGTTAGGTTTTTTGCCAGTCTTTCTTTCACAATTCCTTTTCTCAGGTGCCAGATTTTAACAGAGTCTTCTCATCCTTTCCCTAAGCCTTGTTATAAGACTGTCTGCCCAGCTCCTCTCAGAGGATAGATCTTAATCATACCAGAACAGTACCTCCAAAAGTCTTGCATGTGCAGACTGAAATGCTCATCTCAGCACTGTGCCATGCCTCTGCCTATAGTTTCAATGTGCCTGTGATTCTATTGTCTATACACCTAGGTTATGTCTATGTGCATATTCAAGTCATGGAAGAGCCAGGAAGAGCCCCAGTGGACAAGATTTGACAGCTTTCATCCATTGGGCTTATATAAAAACCTAGTAAAAGACAACTTCTTTGCCATTTGGATACTGCAGGTCCCAGTATTCTGATCCTTCATCTGCATATAATGAGAAGAATCATCACCTTGGCATGACCTGCATATACTGCCTCATGAGCTGGTGAGGCTTGTGAGAGAGTTTCTCTTTTTCTTGGATATTAAACATGAGAATGTATTTTTCTGCCCCCAAGTCAAATGAAAAAACCCTCTTCTCTAAGAGCAATAATATTCCATTTTTGACACAAGAAATACTTAGGCATTTATACATTCTTGCATGTACACATGAACACACATGCAAGTGCCTTGCTTCAATTTAAAAAATATCTCCTGAAACAGTGTATAGCTGAGCTCTTTTGCCTCTTACAGTCTTGTTTATTACCATTTTACACTTTGCATACACCCTGAATTCCACCTTTCCTTCAGTGTCCCCCACTGAAATGTATGCGGCTGAGAGAATTTGTGCCTACATAGACTTTGAAATTGTTATGAATCTCCACACAGCTTTAATCAAGCCATATTTTTCGTACCATTCAGGTTCTTCACCTGAGCAATGGGACAGTAATTCAGACCTATTTCTTTGGCATGTTACCACACTTACCTAGTGTATTGGTTAAACTGAGGAGCTTTCTGAGGTGCTACAGCCCTCTTTAATGTGGCTACTGCATTTATACATAGCCTTCCTTTCCTTATGATGAAATTAATCCATAAATACATCCCTACCTTTAGAACTATGCCTCATCTAAATACCATTTTGGTACTTCATGCTAAATTACATTATACATCGGGCATGTACCTGGTGCACATTCTATAGATGGGTCAAGACCAAGTTCCAAAGTATAGACCCAATGCAAATGTGTTGACTCAACACATCACCTGATTTCACTTCCGGACTTTTTTAGGTCACCTGAAAACATATCTTGTTTGGATTTTGCAACTTTAAGGATCAAAATCCAATGTAAACTTGTCTTTAAAATTGTCTTTAAACAAAACACTTTAAACTTGTCTTTAAACTGTGACATCTTCCACATTACTGCAGGAAACCTTCACGCTATTGTTGGTCCCTGCTGTGAGTCCTTGAGTCCTCTCAACCTTACTATATGATAAATTAAAAGTAGCTCTCATGAGCTACTCCCCATGTATGTCTATTGGTCTGCAAAAATTTAGCTCAGAATATTTCCTTCTATGAGATGAAATTTCTCTTTTTTCTGTAAGTGAAAAAAAGGAATATTATTCAATATAGTATGCATAAAAAGGCATATAAAAATATACTCCAAAGATCTTGATGGATTTTCAGGATTTCAGAAATAACCTTTATTCAACTTCATGAGGCATTAAAAGGGAGCAGAAACAAAAATGCTTTATAAGCTTGATCTGACTAATTTTGTAATTTGGACTTATTTGAGGCTGGGCAGAGTTTCTTCCTGAAAAAGCGGCTGTAGTTAGTGAGACCTGATAAAGTCATGCAACCTGAATTTAAACAGCCTGTGGGCATTATTTCTGCATTTTGCTCAGAGTGAATTTCATCACAGTTCAAAGAGCTCATACGACTCTTTATTAAATGATCACAACATGAAATTGTCTCATACTATCTGATTCACTAAGGTTTTTATTCTCATTTGCTCCTGTATTATTTTTCCACCATATTGTAATTAGTAAAATTAAGTAACAATTAAAACTCGTCAAACACTCTGTCCTTGACATGAATGAAGCCCAAGCTTCATGAAATGATGGAATCGCAACCATTTGTTTTCTTCAAGCAGCTTTAGAAGCACATAAAGAAGCCATTATATGAATTAAGTAATTATCTCTCTTTATTAATTAGATATTAAGAAATAAATTATTTCAAAAGTAAGATTTGGCAAGGAGCATGCTAATATAGACACACCATGCAGTGCTGAGTGACAGTGAAGAAAAATTATTACACTGACAGATATTTGACACCTATGTCTTTCTGTACAGCATCTCTAATAACAAGAAAAGATGGGAGATATTGCAGTATGTTCAGAAAGTACAACAGCACTGAGGTTGGTTTTGTTGTACATTGCACTTCAAGTAAAACAGCAGGATAGCAAGATTGTATTTTTAAAATGAAAAATAAAACAGCCTCTGAAGTGTTCAGTGACTCAGTCTGACATGAGAAATGGACTTAGTTTGTGAAGATTCAGAGCCCCTGAAAGTAGTGTTCTACCTGCTTTTTGTTACTAGAGAGAATAATCGTCTCTCAAGTCGTGAATAAAAACGTGACGGAAATTTATACAGTGTTATGACTTTCTATGCATGCTCAAGAGGTAAAAAGTTAGTCTGAATTTAGAAAATACAAAGCAGCGTAGCTTCTTGTTATATGACAACCGGTCCTGCCAGACTTACTCAGGTAATGGCAGAATCCCTGCAGCAGATTCCCCCATAAGGGGAAACTGGAAGAGCTGGCATCAGTGGCGAGTCTAGGCAGTTAGACTGGAAAATCCAGTGCCTCAAAGAAAAATGTTAGAGTAGGAATTTTTCCTAGGCCAGTTGCCTAGGCCTGCTGCCTACATGCCCAGACCTGGTGCCAGCAACTGTCCTCTTCTCCAACTGGGTCTGGATGTATTCAGAGCCATCCAGAATCAGAAAACAGACCAAGTGGCAGATCACAGGAATTTACAACAACAAAGTAATGAAGCTACATAAATATAAGGCAATGGAAAATCAGAAGTTCAGTGGCATTATTCAGTTTTTCAGAAATAAATGTTATTTATTTATCTGTATTTTCTCTAAGTCTCCACATGTCTAAAACCAGCATGTCTGCTTTATTTCTGTAAACCAAACACTGTGATATCCAAATGCACATGAATCCTAAGATTGTTATTCTCCCAAATCAGAAATTCAAATTTATGTAGCTGATTTATGAAAATTGATATTTGCTCTTTGAAAAATCAGATCTCTTTTAGCTGAAATTACGTTTCCCAAAACATTAGAGATCAGCATTGCCAAAATTTTTTAAAATAAAAAAAAATCCTTTTTACTTAAAAAATGAAAGTCTTGTTTGTACAGTGTCCACAGTGAAAAATAAAGCTGCTAGTTTAGATTATTTCCATCTTGCTAAATGGCAATTTTTTTTATAATCAAAAAATATAAATCTCAGATCTAGATTGCTCAGGTGGATAGTTCTCTGCTGTCTCTTAAAACAGAAGTGAAAATACCTTCTGTAGTCTTTTACACAGACAGATAACCCAGAATTTTGACCACCAGGGTCAGCTGTCCCAGCAGGGCACTCAGAGTACTTTGCTCCTCTCTTACTGAAAAGATCCTTATCATTTATTTTTCATCTCAGCAGACTCTAATTATTTTTAATTTCTTTGGCCTCTTGTTTGCCTTTTCCAAATACAAGTACCATATCTGTAAAACACCTTCTGATGAAAATCTAAGGTTGAGCTTGCCTTATGTCTTTTGAACAAGCACTGACTTCCCACATAGCCCTAGTGTATTTCAACACATCCTTTCTTGAAACATCTTTGTCTGAAAGTTCTTGATTTACATAATATATTTTCAAGGGCATAAAAAGGTGCAGCAAGCAAAGCCATAAGCTTTAGAAAGAACAGGCAAACAGTTCCTTCCTACTTTAGCAAGCACAAATCATGCACTACCTTGCCTTTCTGTCAAATTCAAGAACAGTAAATTTTTCATAGTAAACTCATTGAAGTGCCTATGCCCGGTTACCCAGCTTTTGTGTCAGAAGCTAAACTCAATAAAAGACATACTTTAAGCAAATAAAGCCACTCAAAATACATTATTTTTAAAATCAACCCACCAGAGGATAGCATGAATATTTACATCTTAATATGTGAATTTATTATTTACAAGTTTTATCTTTTAAACTTTTATATACAATCTGTAAGCTTCACCAATCTGGCCATTACATTTCTGAAATAAAGGCTACTTTACCAAGGCACATGAATGCCAGGATTGTTCTTGCTTCCTTGAGGCAGCATTTCCTATGAATCCATCAGCATTAAGAATTTAATCTATTTATGTCTTAAGTAAACCTTCTTTTATTTCAGCATTTGCAAACTTTCACAGTTAAGTGAAATTTTCCTTTATGAAATGTACAGACTTTCTACATAATGAGAAGCCCAAATTACAACTTGTTTTCAAAACTCTGTGATATTCACATTATTATCAGGGTCAGAATGCAGAATGTCATATGAAGAAAGGAAATGCCTGTGTCTTGTGCTCAAAGCCTGTCTGCCCTACTGGGCAGCTGTAACGGACGCTGATCCTTGTTAATTTAGGAAAATACTGAACAAAATGTTACAAGAATGCTTCTTGCACTTTGTGAGGACTTGGAATCACACATGCACTTTGGGTCTCTAATGGCTTTGGCAGGAATTGTGGGAAGCATAGCAGTGATTCCGGAAAGTAAGAAGTCAAGAGTAAGAAACATACTGGGATTGAGACAGATCTTGACATTGCACAAGTTATACTTCAGTAAGTGACAAGAATGACTATTCAGAGCCCAAAGATCCTTGGCTTCTCTTTTGATTTTTAGTCATTTTGCTCCAAACACGTATGAACAATACCTTATTGTAGGAAAGCTGAGAGGCAGTTTTCAACTCCAGAGAGTATGTGAAAGGGTAAAGGAAACTGATGCTAATAACAGAGAACCAGACTTGAGAAGCACTATGTGAACAGCCTCAAGGGACTTGACAGCAAATAGAGTCCTCAAGCGCAGCTATGCTGCAGGAGGAAATTAGGAGAAAAGTAAAGATTCAAAAGAGATACTAAAAATAACAAAAAAAAAAAAAAAAGCAAGTGTGGTGGGTTAACCTTGGCTGGCTGCTAGATGCCCACCAAGCTGCTCTATCACTCCCTTCCCTCAACTGGACAGGAGAAGAAAATACAGTTAAATGCTCATGGGTTACCATAAGGAATGGAAATCAATTACTTTTCATTTATTGTCATGGGCAAACCAGATTCATCTTAGGGGAAATAATTTAATTTATTGCCACTTAGGCAGAGTAGAATAATAAGAAATAAGAAGAAATCTAAAACATACTCCCCCCTCTTCTTCCCAGGCTCAAATTCATTTCCAAATCTTCTACATCCTCCTTCTGAGTGGTGCAGGGGGATCAGGAATGGGGGTGGTGGTGTGTTCATAGCACTTTACCTCTACCACTCCTTCCTTCTCACACTCTTCTCTGCTTCACTGTGTGGTCCCTAATCACAGTCCCTTGTGAACTTTTCCAATGTGAGTCCTTACCACAAGCTTCAGCTCTTCATGTTCTTCCCGAGTGTGGGTCCTTTCTATGGGGTGAAGTTCTTCAGGAAGAGACTGCTCCAGCGTGGGTCCCCCACAGGACCAGAGATCTTGCTACAAAATCTGCTCCAGCGTGGACTCCTGTCCCTGGGGCTGTTACCATAAAAGTCAGTCGGAGACTCTCTAAGACTCAATTTGAAGTTTCAGAAAGCAGGTACTCTTTATTGCAGTGCTGGGCGCAAACTCGGTTTCACGAAGGTGAGCATACCCGTTACTTGCTGTTTTCAGTTATATATTTAGCATACTCAGGCCTATTTACAGCTTTTCCAGGAAATTATTTACATATTCATGAGATTTCCAGGAACTAATTATAATATCTTTTTTCTAATTATGCATGTGTTTTCTTGCTGAGTGGGGTTCTGGTGGTGGCCGATAGTCTTCCTCACTGTGTTCGCTGACTGACCTCAGTGCTTGCACATGTTTGCAAGGTCCTAATGCTGAGTAAGCACTGGTATGTCCTTGCTTCTGTTCTGTTCCAGTCTCTGCTATCATGAACGTTAACATCCTTGGTTATCAGTCCCATGATGTTCCTTCCCCTGTCAGTAAGTTAGTACATGCCAGCAAGTTAGAACAACTTGCTGTACTTTACTGTGTTAAAGTCATGCACATTATTGTTAGTTTAAACCTATAATTTAAGCCTACAGGGCCACAGATCCTGACAGGACCCTGCCCCAGCTTGGGCTGCCCACAGGGTCAAAGCCTCCTTGGGCATTCCCCTTCTCTAGCATGGGATCCTCAGTGGGCTGCAGGATGAATCTGCTCTACCATGGACCTCCATGGGATGCAGGAGCACAGCCTGCCTCACCGTGGGCTGCACCATGGGCTGCAGGGGAATCTCTGTTCCAGCGCCAGGAGCACCTACTGCCCTCCTTCTTCACTGACCTCAGGATCTGAAGGACTGTTTCTCTCACATATTCTTATTCCTCCTTCTCACAGCTATTACACAACATTTTTTTCACCTTTTCTTTTTCTTATGTTATCCTAGATGTGCTACCAGTGTCACTGATGGGCTCAGATTTGGCCAGTGACTGGTCCACCTTGGAGACATCTGCAACTGTATCTGTTGGACATGGGGACAGCTTCTGGCATCTTCTCCCAGAAACCGCCCTTGCAGCCTCCACTCCACAGCTACAAAAACATTGCCACGTAAACCAAAGGGAAAAAAAGAAAAAATAAAAGATGCTGTGGACATGTGAAACTGTAAACAAGCAGAAATACTTCAGGTAACTTTGACTTTTATGAAATCAGCATCTTGCAACCAGCTCACCATTTTACTGTAGATCTTACAATGTTTGGCGTGGTTAGGCCCCCAGTTGTAGAGTCAAGCGTTAGTATGATTATCTTGGCTTTCACATCTGAAAAAAGTTTTTAACTATTAGAGCTATAGTAAAAAAACTGGAGGAAAAAATACTGCAGTGAAACCAGTTTCCTAATTCTAGAGATGTTAACTCCTACTGTTCCTCCTGTTTGGTGGGCTTGTGTGTGTTGAAAATTTCCAATCTATCTTTCACAGAAGTTTATTATAACTGTTTTGAATGTTGGGATATAATATTAATGAATAATTCATGACAGCAGATAATAATTTTAAACTACATGTTCTCTTTTCTGCATCTCTAGCTGCAACCTAGACAATGTGTTTGTGAAGAAATCAGAAACAAATTATTGTGAAGAAATCAATGCTGTCTTAGCAGTTCTTAAATAAGGCGTATATGTTACTTAAAATACATTATTACAGACTACTATAAAGTGCCTGGAGAGACAACTTCCCCCCTTTATTTTCACTGCAGATCTGTTATATTTCAGTGTGGGGTTCTGTGTTTCAAGGGTTTTTTTTCTTTTTACTCAGAATATATTTTGACAGCACTTCTAAATGTCTTCGAAAATGAACTCCTTTTCCTATGGATTTCTAATCACATAAATGCAGAAAACTGTTTGTCGTGGTTTAAACCAATCCACACAGGTCGTCCACTCACACCCCCCCCAGCCCTCCCCGCTCCCGGAGGGATGGGGAGGAGAATCAAGAGAATGTAGCTCCCGCGGGTTGAGGTAAGAACAGCCCAGTAACTAAGGTATAACACAAACCACTGCTGCTGCCACCAATAATATTGATAAGAGAAAATAACAAGAGAATACGATACCACCGCCGAACGAGTTCGACCCCCCAAAGAGAGAGTGTGCCCTTCTGGGTAACTCCCAGTTACCTCTCTGGGCATGACGTGCTGTGGTATGGAATACCTCTTTGTCTAGTTTGGGTCAGGTGTCCTGTCTCTGCTTCCTCCCAGCCTCCCCTCGTCCCCAGCAGAGCATGAGGCTCACAAAGTCCTCGGCCAGAATAAACATTACTTAACAACAATTAAAAACAATCGGTGTTATCAGCTCTCTGCCCAGGCTGGAAGTCAAAACACAGAGCTTGCACCAGTTACTAAGGAGCAAAACGGCTCCTGGTAAACCCAGGACACTGTTATATCTAATGTTCTATAAACAGCTTTGTTTTCATGGATTAGCATTTTGATTCTTCTAATCCTGCACTGATTTTCTGGCAATAATCTAACTGAAAATGTAATAAGTGGTTCTGGAGTTTGCAGCTTTTTCAACATCATTTCAGGAACCAGTTATTCTTTTTAAATGTTCTGAATAAAAGAAAGTGAATTAAACAAATTTTAAAACCATTGCTTAGGGAAAAAAATGTTCTGTTGGTGATTCCCCAGCGTCACATGGTTTCTCTGCACAGAGAAGTACATGAACAAAATGAGGAAGACAGCCCTTAATCATGAATCAGACAGGCCTGACCTTGTCTCAGGAGTTAAGATTAGATCAAGTGTGAGGGAGGATTTCCCAATTGTTTTTTTCGTGCGATTCCTATTTCTAGTGTATTGTCATCCATTTAGTGATTAGAAATTCTGTCACTTACAATTGCTGCCTAAATAAGGAATTACTTCAAACCAAGCAAGTGATTTAACATAGTCTTGCTTCAAAAGAACAATTCAACAACAGCTGAAGCCTTGATGGAAAAACAAACCTACAAACACAGTAGCTGAAATCCAACATCTTCAGTGTAGGCTGGGTTTGTTATGTGGAAAAAGTCCTCCTAATAGCAATAAAAAGCCTTTCAAGAAGGATTTACTTATACTTTAATTAAGCAAGTGTATTCATAGGTGTACTATCACAAGGCAGTTCATATTAATTTTGATAATAATACAACTGTTTGCAGCTGTCTTGAAAAGTTAGTTTTCATCCACATGTGGTATATGCACATGTTTTCATTGTAAATCCTGGTGTTTTGCTAAGGGACAAGGGAACCAACAGGATTTTGAAGTTAAATTCATTTTGTCATGTCATGAGATCTTCCAGGAGTATGTTTTTCTTGATATGCCACTGCCATCATTACCTTTTCTTGAAATATCTTATTCTGATTGTTTAATTAGCATAAGGCTTATCCAAGTGTCTTAACAGCACTAAAGATGTTATTATGCTCCAAGGTTTTCATATTGTGTAAACCATTTCTCCTCTCCTCCTGTAAACCAAGTCATCCTTCAACTAAACAAAAAAGTTGGGCTGAACTGACAGCTCTGATTGATAACTGCAAATCCCACCCTTCCTTCTCTCCCACTTTAACACACCTGTTTTAAATGATTGTTTTCCCAATAACTGTGATGAAGAAACCACTGGAATAAGTGAGGCTGAGCAGATATGAACAAAACTTGACTTCATAGATCCTTTCCATCTCATAGTGTGAAGAGTTAATGCTAATCAGCAGTTCCAGCATAGTTTGAACACCGGATGTGTTTTGTTTGCCTGCAGCTAGGATCACCTCTGAATACATGAGTCAGGGAGATCAGAGATGAAGGTGACGGCGAAAGGTGGTATTTTCCTGTTCTATGTACTTTATTAATGTTTGAAGAAAGCTGAAAGCTTAGTTACATGACCTATAGTAGAAGAGCTTCTTCTGTATTCAGGTGTGATCAGTAAAGAGAAGCTAGGTGCTTTAATTCAGTGAGAGCTGGGGGCAATTGCTGAAATTAAAACTTTAATTTGGGGTGTCCAAGTTGCAATTTCTATTCTAAATTATACAAACCAAAATCCAAGTAAGCCCACAAACCCTGTCTGTATAGACCAAAATGGGTGCAATAAAATATTATCTTTGGAGGAATATGTCAATATGTTTCTTGTCTGTAGGGAAATAAATTATTTTCGTTAGAGCAGAATCTTCAATCCACAATAGTAAGTCCAACACCTAGTGTAGCTAGAAATGGACTGTGATTTCTCCAATTCAGTTGGCATATCAAATTAATACACTTAAATAAATTCTCACTTTATTTATTTAAAAGATCAATTGTAAGGAAAACCCTGAAATTCTCTCTGACAACAGGAGTTCATCTGAAAAAGGATACAGTAAAAGGTGTCCCAAAGCCTCTTAGATTTGAAATGCAGTCTGGAAAAACATGTTCACAGATGATTAACAGAAAAATTCCCGATCTGAATCTAGGTGTTATCCTACAGTATTCCATGTCATTTTACGGAGCTTTTAGCTTATTCTGCTTTACATGGAGTGGAAGGTGTTAAAAATGCAGTGCAGAAAAGCTCTGGAACATTCATTTTCTATAGCTCTGGTCTTAGAAATAAATCGAAACAGTAGAGGATTAATCCATTGTTTATAATTCAGTGTGAATTATACCGGTAGAGGATTAAGATGATATTGTTCTATTTTAAATCATAGAGATATAATGATTATAGTAATTTAACTGACTGCTGATGGCATGCAGAAGAAACAAATCATAGCTTTAGAGCTGCAGTTAGACTCGCTAAGCAGAACTGTTCTGGTTTGTGGTGTCTGCCACCAGACACCACATCTTCCTGGTGAGGATGAGTAATATTCTGGGGAAGTGTACCACCACCACTGGCAGTCCATGGCACCTTTCAACTGTAGGAAGTACTGCTGCCACCAGTCTAGACAGGCATGTAGAAGGGAGGAAGGAAAGAGGAAAAGGTGCAAAGGAGGGGCCCAGCTACAAAGGAAGGTACAACAAATACAACTGTGGTTTACCACTATTACAGTAACACAGACACACCAGCATGGACCTTAATAAAACTTTCGCTGAAAAAATACAAGAATCCTCAGCCTTTGCACATACACACAGTAGGTTTACAGCCAAAGAAGACAGCTGCTATGAACTGAGATCTGAAAGGGAAGAGCTGCACACAAAACTTAAGAAGGAAGGAAACTCACAGCAATGAGAAACAGAGCAGGTTTGATATAGGCAGTAAAAATAGGCAGTCATCTCCTGTTAGTAAATATGTGTTCTTCTGCCAAGGTGAGCTTCTTCACAGCTATTCTAAAGTCTCAGATCCTTCTCTTCAGAGTATTTTTACTTTGCAGTATGACAGTTAAGTCCCGGTGTTTTAGACAGCAGAGCAGTGAAATAGGACAGGCTGAGAAAGAGTCTGGACTTTGATCCCCAGTCTCTAACATTACAGCCTTAACCACCAGGCTCCTACACAAAAGGAAAGCATTTTTGTCAAGAGCACAACAGCCTGGCACTGGAGCTTAGGTTCATCCCATGCACTAAGCCGCGTGCTAGTGTAATGAATCTAACTATACAGGCTGTTCTGGAGCCTGAAATCTCAAAATATGATTTATAATCTGGTTGTATGTGAGAATATGGAGAACTGTCTCTAGGACTATTTATGTTTCTTGTTCTTAGCTTCTTACCTAAAATTTAAGTAGCTGATGTTGAGAGGAACTTTATTTCAGTTGTTAAATTGTTTGAATTTGTTTTAGAAAGCTGACCATGTTTTTGAATTCCAGTCTTCCAGGTCCATAAGCAAGTATCTAACCTAGTAGTCTGATACCAAACTCACTTAGCACTCAGAAAAATTGTTACTTTGAAGCTGTGAAGTGATTTTGGACACAACAGGCACTTCTATGAGAATGTCCTCTGAATAACAGTCAGAATAGTAAACATAATGTTTGGAACTGTATTGAATTCTTAATCCTGCAAGAGAGGTTGCTGAGGTAAGATATGACAGTGTTCTGTAAGCAGCAGATAAAAGTGAATTGCTCTTTCTGCCAACAGAGAAATGAAATCTATTATCCCTTAGAGTGGAATAAAAAAAAATCCAAAACCGAACAAAAATTCTGCGGGTATCCTCCTGTCATTTCAACTCATTTCGCTTTGGGGCAGTCTGAACAGTAGTTTGACTAAGAAAATTATGAGATACAAATATTTGGCAGGATATGTCTTGCATGCAGATGTTCCTATTGTTGCCTGCTGCTTGGCACTCCAATGTTGATTTGTTATGTAGATGTGCCTCTTTTCATGTAGTGGATCAGGAATCTCTACCCCTAGAGACTGTGACAGGTTGGGTGGGTTAATTAACGGAGTCACAAAGAGTTTCTTCATGAACACAGATGAATGAAAGTTGAGTATGCCACTTGGTCAAATATCTTATTTTATTCTGAATTACAAAACAGAGCCACATGGGATGCTTAGTAGTAGAGTGAAGTCTTTTACTGTTTTAGGGGTTTATTTCACATGGACTCACAATTAGTCAAGAGTCTCAAGACCTTAAGAGTGTGGTTTTGTGATGAATTTTAAATTTTACCACCTATTTTGATTTTCTTAGAAGGGGAAGAGAAAAATCCTACAAAAATAAGGGAAGTATTTGGGAAATATTCAGGTAGCCTTCAAATGATCCGTTAATATTCACAACTAATCCCCACCAACTTTTTTTCCAATTTGTTTTTTTTTCTACTATTTTTTAACCTTTAAAAAAAGCAAAATAACTTTTATTTGATTTAAAATAGACCCTTCTTGTATATGAATAATTGTTCTCTTTCTGTACCTGATTTTAATTTTCATATTTAGCATTCATATTTTTTTAACCTGTCATCCCCCAGTTTCTTTCTACAAAGAATTCTGGCTTTCTCCAACTTAATTCTTATTATTTTTCTGCACAACAGCATGTTTTCCTAATGTTTTCCTTATTCTCTTTTGTATTGCAGTAGTCTTTGTCCTCTTTTCCTCCTTACTGGTATGATGTTTTGCTACTTATTCTCACTGACCTCATTGAATCTCCCTGAGTTCACACAGTCATGCTTCCCTTAGTTTTAATTCCTGAAAAGGATCTCAGTATTTCTGGCCAGGATAACTTGACCGCTATATGAGTCCCTGATGGGAAGGATGCCATAAATGTAGCACTGATATTAATAATGAAATGTGTTGACAGTATCACCAGAAGCTCTTTCAGACCATTGCTACACAAAATATCCTCTGGACTTTTCCCACTAAAATATCTTCTTCCAGTTTGTATCCTCTTGCTTTTTAAGTCCATGACGACCAATACCTTGATTCTTAATCTTATCCCAGAAATATCTGAAGGGTCAAAGACTGGAGAAAGCACAAAGAAGGTAGAGGGTGCCATTGAGGAATAGTGCCACTGTGAGGTACATAAGAAGATACAGAATAAACTCAGTTTGAGGTGAGGGAACAGGAAATTAGGCTTCCTTATCCTGTGGGAGACTAGAGCAGAGAATTATGCTATGCATGTATTTAAGGATGAAATATTGTAACATTTAGCTTCTCTTCCCCATCTTCCTCTTGATTTTGAACTCAACTATCTCATGATCACTACTGTACAAACTGTTATCTACAACCACATTTACCACTGGGGCTTTGTGAACAGAAATTCGAATAGACATCACAAAGATTTTACAACTGGCCCATGATAACTGTGGAGAATCAAAACACAAAGTACAGAATTACAAGAGTAATTCTTTATACCTGTGCATGAGGTGTCCCATTCAAATTGAGGCACACCAAGTGCAGTTTTAGACATGGTTCTCACCCCTTTCAAGGGTTCAGGTAGAACATGATTTGACCATTTACTGCTTAGCACATATATATTATATTTTAAAGCTCAAGAAATCTAATACAATTTCATATTATTAAGAAAGTTCGTAACATTTCAAACTCTAAAGACTAATTTGTGCAATTGTTAGGGAATGACATAGACCTGTCTGGCTTCTATAACTTTTATACTAGAAAATTTTCACCAACAGGATCTAAAGATTTCTTGGACTGTTTGCACAGAATTATCTTACTCTCTCACCAACAACCTCACACAGGGACATGAGTTTATAATCAGGACTTCTGTACTAATTTTGATGATATCTGCTCATATTTCAAGTCAGACTTTATTCACACTAGTATTGCCCAGAGAGACCCTTAAAGTGGTCTGAATCACTACAGAGAGAAGGAGGAACAAAACTACTTATACAGGAAATTCTTTCCTGTTAGGGTGGTGAGGCACTGGAATCGGTTGCTCAGGGAGGTTGTGAGTGCTCCATCCCTGGCGGTGTTCAAGGCCAGGTTGGATGAAGCCTTGTGTGGGATGGTTTAGTGTGAGGTGTCCCTGTCCATGGCAAGGGGGTTGGAACTAGATGATCTTGAGGTCCTTTCCAACCCTAACTATTCTATGATTCTATCACATATAGGAGGAAATTTAGCAACCTACTGCACTGCTGAAATACATTGGAATTCCAGAATCTAAATTTCCTTACTTGCTTAAAAGCACAGCTGCCTTGCCTATGATGAATATGTGCCTGTCTGTTGTACACTGAGATCCTGAAAAGTCCTGGATTTTTGTGAACCTCTATAGATCATCCAAAGTTAATACATCACTAATCTGTCATAAGTACTTTTCCTCATAAATATGTATGTAGGTTTGTCCATATAAGCAACCTGAGTACGCATGCAGGATTGTAGATTTAATCATCTCTTCAAGAAGAGTGTAAATTCCTCTCACCAAGACAGCCTTAACTATCTGTTTGAAACCAAAGTCTCAAGCATGACCATGCTTATGTCACTGTTCACTCTAGCCCCATTATTTAAGAGGTCCCAGTGCAGTTATACTGCTCTTTTACTATGATTCTTCTCTCTTTTTCTCTTTTAGTGGTGTGTTATCATGCCTTTAAGACTGTAATTTGGTAATTAATAGTTCTTATATTATGCTATGCTGTAAGATTAAATCCAGCAGTTTCCTGAGTTAGTGGAAAATAGAGTTTTACAGTCTTCAATTTGCATTCTGCTATTCCAAATTCTTTCACAAGTCAGGGATCTAAATTGTCTTGCCTATTGTTTTTAAACTCTTGAAGCAATAAAATAGCAATAAGGCAATGACCTTGCTGAGTAAGCAGTAAACTGTTTTGAGAAGTCATTACGGTAATAACATTTATCTATGTGTTCCCAGGGAGAACATATTTCAACAGAAGTAAATTATACTGTCACTTGCTCATCTATTTGAAAGAAAAACTTGTTCCCAACACACTCCAGCAACTTGCTGGGCTATGTCATGGTCTGTTATTTTCAAACAGTTTTATGACTAATTAAGTTTCCCTCCAGTTCTACCCTTGGAGAAAGCCATTATAGATATAGATATATAGTGTCATTTCAGCAAATACACAGTCTAGAGAGAAAAAAATGTGTTAGCATGGAAAGATGTATCTTTCTATACAGATATTCTAGCTTTGTGGTTTTTTTAACCAAGTATGCTTCAGTGAAATCATAAATTTGACATTCAAACTCTAATTTCTTCCCACCTTTCTACATGGTCTTGGTATGTGAGACTAGAGACTAACTAAACATCTTGGATGCTCAGCATGAGTAGGCTTAGTCAGCCTAATAAGTAGAGATAAACTTAGGCACACGGTCCCTTTTGGGTTATCTTCACTTCTCATGGGCACCTGTAAAGGACTGTTAGCAGCAGCTGCCTAAAAGTAGGTGCAATGTAAATGCTGAAGCTGAGATTAGACTACACCTTTTGTAACTCTGTTAACTTGTTGCCGCTTCCAAGGCTGTTTTCTGTCTTCCAGATTTTATGCCAACTTGATTCTTTGGGATCAGTCCAAACTCAGTGCAAATTCTCTTCATTTTCTGACAAGTTGTTACTGTTCGATGTTCTTCCTCATCATTCTCAGGACAGAAGCCCATGACTGCAGAATGCAAATTCTTCTTATCAGTATTTTCTACTCCATCATCAATATCCCTCCTGTATTCAGTTCTTCCTTCCTGTGCTTTTATCTTTGCCAAGGACTAAAAAAGAATCATTCCTGTTCTGTGGAAACATTAGGTTTTTTCCTTAGTGTCTTGCAATACCAAGGAATTATTGTAGCCTTACATGCTCTTTTTGCTTGCATGTACTTTTTATTAGTTACAAGTAGAGATTTTTTTTAAATTTGTAAACTAGCATGGATAGTAATTTATTTCCACTTCTATCTTCATTTTTCTATGCATTTTCTGTGTATCAGTTACATTTTTATCGTAAATTGCCTTTTTTTTGAACAGAAATGCATCATCGGATGTTGTTTCAAATATCTACCCTGAATCTCCTTTGCTAATAATTAGGTTCGTTTGTTTTTCTCTCCTCTTGTAGACATGGAGGAAAACTGGTCACCATCCTTTTACTACATTACACAGTACCATTCTTTTACATCTTTCTTAGTTTTCTTGATCAAACAAAGTGCATTCAACCATTCCATAGTGATCATGCATTCCTGTATTTGTCTTAGTCTCTCCTCTGGACTTTCTCCAGTTTGTCTGCATTCTTCTTATCCTGTTTACAGTGTTCCTGTAAAAAGGAAGACTGTAACAGCTTCCTGTAACAGCTTCATTAATACCACATAAAAAGCATATAACTTTCATTGTAATACAACCTTGTTCTTAAAATATCCCAGATTAAGGGTGGTTTGGGGTTTGTTTAGTTGTGGAGTTTTTTACTTCTGTACAAAAGTCTTAGATTATTGAGCCATATTGAGATACTTAAATTTTTCATAAATATTACACTTTGCTGACTTTTTAAGATTTCAAATAATTTCTGTAGTTTAGTAGGATTTTGCACTTCAATCTTCTTTTCTATAGTCCTCTAGAAGGTGAAGTGCAGTTATGCTGTTGGATAAGATGATAGATAAAATTTTGCTATTTGTTTGCTGCAGTGTTAAGTTTACAACCCTTCTTTCTCTAGTGAACTGATCAAACATACTCCACTACTTATTTCTCCTTTGCTGCTCCTTCCCCATCTTAAAACACACACATATCACTGCCTGCCGTATTGAATTTAGCACCATGGTCTTTCATATCTGAGCTTTGGCTGGGTGAAATAGTGGTTGAGAAGAAGGCAACAGGGCCCCATCACCTTACCTTAATGTCTCCTCTTTTCCTAAGCTGTTCAGACTGCTCAGGGTTCTTTTTTAACCAAGCACTTGCTCTGCTCAATGTTCTTGTTCAACCAAAGAAACGTCTTCTCACTTCAGGAGTCATTTAAGTGTTTGCAGGTCTGGAGAGGTTGTTCTACAGTACATTCCTGACAGCAGAATTCAAACCTTTCTAAATCCTTAAACTCATGAGTGCAGGTCACCTTGCAGTCAATATCTCCTCATGAGGAACATGTTCCTTCCCTCTCTACTGTTACAGACTCACTTAAAACTCACCTGAATTCAGAGACTGATGGAACAACCACCCCAAAATAAGATTATCTTTGCAGGTGCTACCTTTGCACAATCCTACAGCTTTGTGCATTACACAATTCTATAGCTATCTGTACCAAGACTATAGCCCACAGAGAAAGAATTGAATGCATTTTCCCAAGGATTTATCTAGAGTTTTAGTTTTCTAAAATGCTACGGTCAAATTATGAAGTCAGAAAAATATTTTTCTATTGGTACATACACCAAATGTTTAAACTCATTGCTTCTGATAGAACTTCAAGACTATACTCAGGCAGAGTTTTTTTCTGGACCTTGGGCAAGGGATTTATTCTACAAATTTAATACTTTTAATCAGTAAAAAAAAAAAAAAAAAGTAATGTCTTCCTCCAAACCACACTGATGTTCTAAGGACAAATTTCATAAAAGTCTTTGTAACCTTCTGTGAGATCTTTAGAAAGAGAATGTTTAATTAATTAATTAATTAATATAATCATATGTTTACCTGAAGGCTCAGTGAAGAAATTATAAGTACTTTTACAAACCAGTTTCTTTGAAGGGAATAAATTAAGAATGCTGTCTTCTAAATACAAAGCCTAAGCGATCACAGATGTAAAGAGCCCACAGCACAAAGGATTTGTCTCTAAGAGGCAAGCTGTTAAACACGTTGCAGCTCTGTGTTACAAGCCTTTAGATGACAATGGCTGCACATTGCTTAATTAAATGGTAAGACAACTTACATCAGATGTGAGCCTGAACACCATTCCTGGGTGATGAAAGCGTCCCGTTGGCTGATGGACAGCTTAATGATTGCTGCAATTCAGAACTGAAAAATGAGCTTCTCCTGGGCAGCAAAGGGTTTCTGAACAGGGAGAAGGATATTGAAGTTTCTGTTCCGTGACAGAAGATCTCCTAGAAAACTAGTTCAGCACATACATAACAGAAAAAAAAAAAACCAAACCTTGAGTGTTCATTTCTTCATTGGCTGTGTTATTTTAAGGGTAGTTGCTCTCAACCCTTGATCTGTCCCTTCCTCTCGGTCATTTTAGTTAGTTTCCAGCTGGATGTGTTCTCTAATGCAGTGAACTCAAAGCAGTGCAAACACAGAGAACATGTCGAACGGTAAGCATGTAAGAGCTGCTTAATTAGTTTAAATGCATATCTAATATTTATGCCTAATATCTAATCATGGCCTCCAACAGCTGGTTAGGCAAGTTAACCCCATTCTCATAGCTAGGTTTGTGACATAATACAAATAATTGTAGAGCTTCTTCAGAGTCAAACAGACTCAATAAGGAATTTCTAGCATCTCCTGGGAGGATACCCATATTCTGACAACTGGTTTCAAACATGACTTCATCACTCACCATTGATTAAACCGCAGTTTTATCACAGCTCAGATAAATGGCAACATTTTTTGTAGAGCTAAGGATCAGATCTAGAAAGAGATCTGGATCCAAAGCATCACCATCTGTTTCCTATCTCTACCCAGGGAACAGAAAAAGCCATACCTGTAAATGTAGGATATTGTCTAAAGGACCATTTTCACAAGGCCATACTGCTGCTTATGCTGATATGCTGCATCTACCAGCTCAGATTGCTCAGCCCAAGTATGTCGGAATTCAGGATTGAACTCATTTAGCAATCATTTCTGTCAGCTGGAATACAGCTGCATGAGCCGGAGTCTGTTTCAAATAGTAAAAATTAAAGTCCCCAAAACTGTTATCTGCATAGCAAAAGTATTTATAGTTATAAATAAATAAACAAATTAAATTAAATTAAATTAATGGAAGAATAAATCAGAGCAACTTACAAGAGTGCTCAAAATAACAAAGACTAGAAGAGAGGATAAGATTGAGTTGCTAATAGTATATTAGCAGGTTGAGAGAGCTAATTCTCCCCGTCTATTCTACCCTACTCTCATGAGACCCCACTAGTAGTACTTCATTTAGTTCTGGAGTCTTCAGCACAAGAAGAAGGTGGATCTGCTCAAGCACGTCTAGAGAAGGGCTACAGAGATGACCAGAAGGCTGAAGCACCTCTCCTATGAAAACAGGCTGAGAGAGTTGGGATTGTTCAGACTGGAGAAGGCTCAGGGGAGACCTTATAACAGTCTTCCAATACCTAAAGGAGGGGCTACAAGAAATCTGGAGAGTGACTTTTTACAACGACATGAAGATGTCCATGGAGTTGGTCTTTCCTCTTTCACTCCACCATGACACCAATAATGGGAGGGTTTCACAGAGGCGTTGGAGGGGTTGGTGTTATTTAGGCTGATTTTAAGATTCCAGGAAATACAGGTCCTTATCTTCAGCATGAGGGCTGCCCCACTCCTTGCAATGAGCTGGGGCCCTTTAGTTATGCTGACTTAATCATAGTGTAAACAATATATCTCTCAAGAAAAATAATACAATTTCATATTATTAAGAAACTTCATACAATTTCAAACTAGAAAGACTAATTGGTACAATTTTTAGGGAATGAGATTTTCCTGACGTAGATCTGTCTGGCTTCTATAACTTTTATACACCAATGGGATCTAAAGATTTCTTGTATTGTTTGCACAGAACTATCTTCCTCTCCCACAGACAGCCTCCCATAGGGACATGAGTTTGTGATGAGGACTTCTGTACTAATTTTGATGACATTTTACTCACGTTTCAATTCAGACTTTGAAGCCTATGAGGATTTTCAGTTTAGGTACATCTAATTCTGTCAGGACTGTGTTAGGAAGGGCATGGATTATGCTGACAGCTAAAAACTTGCAACCTGATGTTGCCCCAACAGAGGCTCTTGATGGCAAGCACCCAGTCAGTACTACTGCCCATGACAAAAGTCACGAAAACAGAGGTTTGTGGAATCAGATTTCCTGTTTCTAATGCTCTTCCTTTTTCTTAGGGATTCAAGAAGAGTGCCACTGTTTTACAACATATTCTCCACTCTGTGGGTAGTGCAGTACAGCACAGCTACACATTTAGTTCATCTGAGTGGCATATAGTTGCTAGCTAAATTTGCCTCCATATGTTTTCATAATTTCATTGTCAGTCATTTCTCTCTGCTTAATGTGCATGCCTTATATAATGTATCACCTCAGTCTTTAGCTGTAAACCAAGCCCTATCTCAAAGCCAACCCTCAACTAAAAAGCTGGCTATACTTCATTGGTGCCCTTGCACTGGATCGCTTCAAAGTTGGCTTCTAGCCAAAAATATGTCTACTCCACTCACCACTGGATTTTTACTTCTGCTCTAATCTGGCAACCCACATTTAAAGATATATACATCTTAGTGAAAACCAAATACGTTCTAGTGAAGCCCAAATTATTCTGCTGACTTCAAGAGTAATCACATTAAATTCCACAGCTTGCAATGTGAAAGGGCTTGGCTAATCACACCTCAGGCTCACCAGCGTCTGCCAGGACCTCTTTCTTGGTCCAGAGACCAAACAGCTGCTACCAGAATTGAAAGCAAATCTGCAAACTCCTTCCTTTTATTATGACACCGGTGTACCCCATCTTTTCAACTGATTAAATGTGTCGCTACATAAGGAAAAATAGGTAGCTTTAAATTTTACAATGGCACAGAGAACATGATAGTTGTCCCCGTGTTTTATCTCAGGTCAGAAAAAATAATCTAGCAAGGAGAGTTTCAAGTGAAACTTTTTTAATATTTAACTAAACTTATCAGGAATAGGGGAACTGACAAACAATAAGGTGCATTTTGAATATTGCTTGTTATTTTTACATGACCTTTGTTACTTAATCATATAAATGACATTTCAGTCTTGGATAAGAAAAGATATGTGAGACCTTTTGTGTGGAAAATGGGTATTACATTCTATTATTAGTTATTTTATGGCTGTCTTTTATACATATGTTTGTATCTGTTACATAACGGATGTGAATTATGCTTTATGTTCTCCAAGAGCAAAAAAGAAATATAATTGGTTTATTATTGTTTGTCAACAACTGCATGTATGGTATGGAATTCTGAGATTTGTTTGACAAGATACTCTAAAGAGTGCGTATGCAATACTTCTGAGCAAAATCATATATTTAGAAGTACAAACTTATAAGACATTTTTTGTTATTGAAGTTAATGATTAAATATATGTGTGATTCAACCATATCTATAGTAAATTTCTGATAAATATACTGTGGGAGAAACTATGCTGCAGGAAAATGTTGGGCTGAGAGCAAGGCAGCCAGCAAGCTGGGCAGCCTGAAGGCAATCCCAGCTGCTCACCTACTTGATAGGTAACTGGAAAGCATTTCATTCTATAACACCAGCATTTTCCCAGTGTTCTGTTACAGGAGAAAATTATCAGGTGCTATGAACGGTTCCTTTAAATTATTAATCCAGTGCACTGTTTGCTTTGCAAGGTGACATGCATAGATTACTCAAAAGTTATCTTTAGATATTGTTTGTGGTAGCAGAACATGTCCAGAAAGACCCCTTTGCATTGAAAAAGACAGAGTTGATTATGTGCTGCTACATGGACTGAAATATTCTAAATCAAAGTTTCCTAAGTGAATTATTTAATACCCAATGTGTGAGGATAAAGAACTCTTTTTTTCTGTTCCCCAAGCATGACAATCTTCTTCTGTGACCTTCTGCAATTAGCAAAGCCTGTTCACAGGCCCAGTGATTTGCTCATGAATTGCCCACTGGCTGTGGTAGTTCATACCCAGTAAGAACTATTTTCATGAGGAACTGCAGAGAATGTAACATGAACTTACTGTGAGTGAGAGGTTTCGAAATGCGTAATCCAGCAGTTGCATAAGTGGCCTTTATTATATGTTAGGAACTATTTCAAAGAAACTCTGGACTGAAATTCTGTTCACAAAATGGAACTATTCTTACTACCTTTAAAGAAAACATGATAAGTGGCTGCTGTGGCCATTAAAGCAGCCTGCTTTCTCTAGTGCTTGGTAGAATCAGGTTGTCGTTATGAAGCCTCCAGCTGCGCCTCTGGGAGCAGCACAGAACTGCCAGCTGCATTTCATGTAGTGCTGTCCAGAACAGTGTGCTGATATTTGGGTAAACAGTTTGTCCCTGTTGTTTTACTGGGGAGAAAAGAAAAAAAAAAGTCATGCAGTTTCCAACTGTATCTAAATTTGAGCCTTCCTGCATCTTGAAGGATAATCACATTTTTTAGTTTAGTAAGCAGGAAGTGGAATCTAATCACAGAGCAATCAGGGGGGAAGGACCTGTGCTCTAGTAACACGCCTGAGTTTTGCTGAGCTACAGTTGTGGGAAATGCAGGGATACCAGAATAACTGCTGCTCTGAAACACTATCTGTGGTACCATGTGACAGCAAGAATTTACCACAAAGAACTCTCTGCTTACCATGCTATAGTAAAGTAATTGCTGCCAGAGCTTACAACCTCTTATACCCACCTGTAGGATATTAAATTACTCAAATTCACTCTTACAGTTTCAAAGCATGAGGGAGAAAATAGAAACAACCAAGTACTCTATGGCTGTGTTCATTACGTACAAGTAGACATGTTAAGCTTAATTAAATACCCTATGTTGCTCTTGCACCTTTGGTATTGAAGACCCCTGGCAACCCCACTGATGTTCTTGTTCCATAACATTTAACTACACAGAAGGATACTCTACACTGACGCAGAGCAGATTTGGAATAAATTCCATAGAGTCAGTAGAATAACACCAGTACAACAGTAATTCAGGGGTCAGGACCAGGCTCCCATTTTTCTCATTTATGAAAACACTGCTAAGTTTTCCTTATGCATCTTTTCTGAATTTGCTTTCCTGACTTCACAGACACAGCAATGAAAATTCATTCAGTTAAACCTGGCAAATTAATGGATAAAAAAGCATAACCTTACACCCTCCAGTATCTGTTAACTGCAGTAAGGGAGGTTTCAGAACTCCAGTCTAGGAAGCACTAAAAGATTAAATTCAGGAACTGTGACCTGATACATCAAAATGAAAATGTTCCTAAACAGCTTGTTCAGAAGAAGACTTTATACCAACTCTGGTTTTGCCTGTCAATAATTACCATAACATCAAAGTTTCAAAATTGTTTTGTAGACAAGCACCCATCTACATTGCTTATTAAAAAAAGCTCTTAAAGTCAGATTGCTAAGAAATAAGATTCTTACACAAAGTATGTAAGGTCTACATAAATTTTGAATTACTTCACTGGCTTTTATGGTAGAAATCTATACAAATAAATCAGAGATGAACCAACACTAATTACCCTTTACTAGTTTATATCCAGTTGTTATACAACTAGAACATTAAAACTTGCTAAAAATCATACATATACATCATTTCAGCATAGTTAATTTTTTTGTCATTTTTATGCTCTTTATATGAAATATGAAATAGATGTGAAATAGGAAATTTATTTGTATGAAAAATGAAGTTATGAAATATAGAACTTACTCAAACTAAAGGCACCAGGAAAATGGTGTTTTTCTAAGTAAAAGCCTTTCGCCCTCTTTCAAAAGAAGTCAAATATTCCACCATGAAATTGCACTGCTAATAGATACAGCCACTGCTCAGGTGAAAGAGTTGAATGGAAGATTCAGGCAAGAAGCATTTCAAATTACTACTTTCACAAAGCATCTCAAGAAATACCTAAAGTTATTCATTATGTCAACCAGAAAATCCTAATGAGAAGGAGCAGCCAGAGACATTCAGTCCATTACAGGGAATTCCCCATACACTTTCCTTTGAGAAAGCAAAATCCAGCAGTTCAGAACGCGCAAGAAAATTTCAGCAGCAGCATTCACTGATTGAGAGGATCACAAGCAAGGTAAGAGAAAATCATCGCTGAGAAGTGGAAGCCTTTGACCCTGTTTACAGCCTCCAAGAACCAAGGCACAGTATGTAAAGTGTATTCAATATGAGGAAATGTACTATTAAAAGAGGTTGCTAAGCATTCCTGGATGGATGCCAGCCATGAATGGGTGCCTATGGATGTCAGCTGTGTCCATGACAATAGCCATGACTACATTACCCAGTCTTACTAAAATCCATTTAAGTTTTAAAAGAGTGGGGGAAAGGTACATTCTGGTTTTAAAAAATGTGCAGTGGTGTGTCATCTCGGTGACAGCAATGAGCTGTGAACACAGGACATAAATTTATCTACTTCTACTAGGAAAGGGAAAGAGGGACCTTCTGACCATTCCTGGGTAACAACTACTCCCATTAGTGGCATGTCCCTATGCTGATGAGCAAATTTCAATAAACCTTATACGTTATCTCTGTGAATCCTTAGAACCCTTTCTTATAATACACTCGAATCTCAAACTCCTGAGCTTGAACCTGAAGGCCAGATGACGAGCATTTGCAAATCCAAACAAGGAAGAAAGGTAACTTGGCATTTTGGGAGACAGTTGTTGAAAAGAGGTGTAGCAGGAACAGGTTCTAGACATAGGCTCCACAGTACTTAATGTTCCAAATGAAGCAGCACAATGGTTTTCAGTTTTTATAGAAATACCTGATGAATTTCCCAAAAGGAAACTCTCATCAGATTGGACTAATACCAATAAACATGTTACTGATTTAAAGAAAGGTAAATTGGGTCATGATGATCTTTGCCTTACCAGAAATAGATTGTGCTTGAGATGTATCAGTGATAGCTTGAGTAGCTGCCCACAGCCATTTCTGTCAACACTGCTCTGAGAAACTAGACTGACATATTCTTCTCTCCAACAGAAAGACTTAGCAATCACAGTTAAGGAGCAAAGCAATATTAACTCCTTCCTATAGATGGTTGATTTAGTCATAGACAGTTACTTTGGAAAGCAGACATAGAAAAGAAAACAGCTGTCCTTCTCTCCTACCCTGGTTTTATGGTGCTAGAGCCTTACAAAGATGGTTTGTTTTTCTGTGGTGTGTGGGCTGGTACGTACTGCTGCAGAAAGAAGGAAGAAGAGCTCCTCCCAGGCACCAGGCACCATCCTTTTTTTTACCCCTGTGAGATAGCAGAAACAGCAAGCCCAGCTCCACACATTTTCCCACTAGCTTCCTCTTCCCTCCTTATAGTGGGAGTTTCTAAGCTCCAGCCAACCTCCACACTCCCTCCTCTTACCCCAGTCTATTTCTTGGATTAGCAAAAGTCAGTGTTAGCTCCAAGGTTTGACCTGTCCTGGTTGCCCATATGCACGGTGGCAAATCTCTGTGCCAAGACCAGGGTCCAGGAAGTCACTGTGAGATAACCCTAAGGAAAAATATGCAATAAACAAAGATGGATCTTGTGATTCAAAGTTTAATGCCAGAACTCTTCCTATGAAATGTTTTGCATAACATGTAAAAGGGAAGATACAGCACAGCATGTAGTGAAGGACAGTGTAACCTGCCCTTCTCTGAAATCTCCCCTGGAGGATTATATTACCCTTACCTATATAAGAGTAACTTTAGGCTTTTTATTTAATTTCATATTTCCATTAGAGGACATAGCTCTTCTCTTCCTTAGAACACTAGTTCTAAAACTGACCCTAACAGAAAACTTTCTTTATATTTAATATAGATGTGCTTGTATGGCTGGTTTGGTTCTTTTCCAAACAAGTGAAGCAACTAGGCTTGGGCATTTCAAAACAGCCTTCTCAGTCTGCATACAGAAATTGCTTTCCCATCTCTTTCTTACTGTGAAGTGTGTGGTTTCATTTCAGCAGTGTTTTTATTTTATAGCAATGATGTATTTGTTTTTTTCCTTTAAACTTTAAGCTTCAGGCCACTAAAAAAATCTGATTTCAGGTTTAAAAAAAAAAAGAAAACTTTTTGTTTCTAAACTCATGCCTAAACAAAACCCTCACAGGCAAAATGAGGGAAGAAAAAGTTTTTTTAGGGGTGTCTTGGGTTCAGCAGTAGCAGTTATTTTTCTCCTTCTTAGTAGCTAGTGCAGTGCTATGTTTTCATTTTTTGGCCTGGGAAGAGAGCTGATAACACCGATGTTTTTCGTTGCTGCTCAGATGTTTGGTCTGGCCAAGGACTTTGTGAGCCTCATGCTCTGCCAGGGAGGAGGGGAGGCTGGGAGGAAGCAGAGACAGGACACCTGACCCAAAGTGACCAAAGAGGTATTCCATACCACAGAACGTCATGCCCAGGATGTAACTGGGAGTTACCCGGAAGGGCTGGTTCACTGCAGGGTTGGATGAGGTATTGGTCAGTGCTTGGCTGGGGGGAGTGGGGCGAGTTATTGGTCGGCTGGTGTTGAGGTGTTGTATTCTCTTCCCTTGTTATTTCCTTTAGCACTATTATTATTGGTGGTAGCAGCAGTGATTTGTGTTATACCTTAGTTACTAAACTGTTCTTATCTCAACCCGTGGGAGTTGCATTCTTTTCGATTCTCCTCTCCGTCCCTCCAGGAGCAGGGGGAGGGCAAGAAGGGGGGGAGTGAGTGGACGAGCTGTGTGGATTGGTTTAAACCACAACAAGGGGAGAGGGAAAGAGACAGAGAGACAGACAGAACACATTTATCAGTTTGGGCCTGGGGGTATGAGGGTGGGTTGTGGTTTCAGGCATGGGCATACATGCTCTTCATGTTATTCAAACATAAAACTGGAAGGTCTTTGGAGGAGCTGCACAGTGTATCTTGCTAAGAGTTTTGTCATATATAAACTTTGTCCTCTTCACTGTCTCTGACTGGGAGGGTCCCATACTGAGTTCACTTGAACAAGACACTAAGGAGGATGTGGAGAGCTCATAATCGAGGTGACAATAGCATCCCAAATTCTGCTGCTGCATTGGAGCTCTCTAGTGAAATACTTGATGCAGGGCAGCTTCATCCTATTTTGACTGCCTGGAAAACTACACCAACATATTGGGCTTGATTGTTATTCTGAGCCCCTGTGAACATACATGATGTACAAAGAAAGCTGGCATGTTCCACAGCACTCTCTTTTTCAATACCTATTATGAGTTTAACCTAACTGCCCTGAAACACTCAATGGCATAATCTGGCAGAAGAACAAGGGGAAAGGTTTCTGTTGGGATTGAAGGTAGGGCTTCTAGCTGGCCAGCACATCACGTAATGTGACTTACACTTTTCGAATTTGGTCCAGCTGGCACAGACAACCCATAGGATCAGATTGAACTTGAAGAAGATTCAGAATTTTCTGTTTATCACGTTTTTACTGGTTGTTTCAGTGTTAAAATCACTTAAATGGGCACCACTAATGGTCCAGACAGAAATGAGATGGAGCTGCTGTGTTTTGGATATAAACTGTAAGTGGTTATTACTCTGTCAGACATGGAGGGGTACTGTAGGCTGAAACTCTTCTATCTTTCCTGCTGTACCTTCTTCATAATAAGAGAAACCCACTTTAGTGGGATTAGTGGTAGAAGGAGTCAGAGGGTGGACTGCCGCATTTTCCATCTTACTCCCTTTTTCAGTGTTAACTGGATGCTCATAAGCACCAAGTCCCCATTTCAGATCCAGCACCAGTACAGGGCTCCAGGAAGCCCCCTGTCCAGTTGCAGTTTAGCTTTGGACCCCTCCATTTCCTGGGTAATGCCATGAAATTAAGGAAGAGAAACTGAGGAAAAGATACAGGATATGGAGGAAAACATTAAAAATTAGAACGAAATGGTATGTGCATTTCCAATGCTTGAGGAGAAACAAGACAGCAAAAGTTCTGCTCAAAAAGTTTAAAAGTTCAAAAAAATTCTGATTCATGAGATCATGCAAGGCTGGATACGTGAGATGTACAGCAATATGCTTCATAAGCACTCAACATCATTTCTGAAAGCTTTTTTGGAAGTAAAGCGTGTATTTATGCTTATAGCTTTTCCTAAGTAGTTAGTTGCCATCAATATAAGAAACCAGCTTCTACTTTCCATGAGCTGTTAGGAACCCTGACATACATCACTAATGCTGCCTTTGGACCTGCTGCTACCATATATAGCTTTTAAATGCACCAAGTGGGCATCAGGTCTTTTTCTGTTTAGAGCGGAGCAGAAATGCAATAAAGCCAGCCCAAACCTGACAAAGTTAGTGCTATGCTGTGATTATCTTTTCTGACTGTCTGCATAACACGAGACATAGAACTTCCCTCAAACCTCATTTGAACAGCTCCACTCATGCAAAACTCTCTCCAAGCTCTTAGAAATTGTCATCAATTAATGAAACAATTGGAGATGAGATGGCAGGAAGATTAGGAACAATAGAGTGAATACAATGCCATAAATACAAGGAGGTTTCAGCCCACCACCCAATCAACATTTAATTTTTTATTAGAGGCTCAACAAAAGAAGGAAGCAGACAGAAAGCAGCTAAACAATTTCCTTACCTTAATAACTGTTCCGCAGCTTGGAGACATAATTAAAAAACAAAACGGCCTGGGAATTTCTGAAGTTAAGTTGCATTCATAGGTAATAAGGTAATAAGGCTCAACCAAATTTATTTGCTCTTTTTGTGAAAAATACACAGGATAAGATTCAGATCACCTACTTTGGTGCCAGGGATAAGCCTGAACAGCAAATAAGAAGCTTGAGATGATTAAAGAGAATTTTAACATTCACTCCCCAGCATGATACAACCCTGAATGCAGTCAGGTTTAAATGATATCTGTATTTTATGCCATAAGGTCCTTTAATTATCTTAACCAGAACAGCCATGGAAGTCCCCATGTAACTCTCATCCCAATTCAGACCTGAAAAGGCAAGCATAACTTTCAAAAAGGAAAGGAAAAATCCTTCTTCTACTGTTTTTACTAGGTGGTAAGTACTAGATGTAAAGAAAAAATATATGTATATTCTTGAGTGCATTTTCACTACTGAGTACCGAACCTTACAATACTTACAGAGCCATCTTACTTTATGATCTCCTTGTTACCATCTTCTGGTGAAAATTCTAAGCTAAATTTCACACCGAGCACCTCTTTGGAGAGTTCAGCATCTCTGTCAGAGGTGATGGCCTCCTACCACTGATTGTACCATGGAAACTGAAGCCCAGCTTCAGAGCTCTGACTCATCTCACAGGTCCAGGCAAGCCCTTCTACACACTAAGGTGGCTACTTCAGATGGTTGGAGTGTGCGTTTTGAATCTGGATCAGATCAACAACTGCATACTGAGGTAACTGGACAGTCCTCTGCTATTCTGAATTAATTTCATACACAGCTTTCTATTTCTTTGATACTGTTCTGTTCAGCCTGAACTCTCCTTTGGGCCTTGGAATCCTGTTTAAAGCAATGCACAACCACATGATTGAAAGCTGTAGGAAAAGCCCTCAACCTAAAAAAAGTTTCTGAAACCCTTGTAATTTTCTTAAAAGGAAGTAAAGAGCTATGGTTTTAATCTGGCATACATCATTATGGCATGTGGTATAATATTTCAGTGTAACATTCAGGAAGAAAAGGGAAACTATCCTTAGCGTGTTTGCAAGTAGCCAAAAAGACTTTGAGGAAAGAGATCACTGAGCAAGTTAAATATGCGTAAAGGCACACTAGGAGTCACTTGAATAAGAGAAATTATGATGTTGAAACTAAATCTTCATATTTGCCCTTACTCTTATAAAGACACTAAAAGTTATGAAATGTAGGAGTACACGGGTCATCAAAATCAATTCCATTATTTCTCCCTGGGTTAAATATGGCTGTATTTAGTGTACCATAACAGTCCCTAATAAAAGATAATCCCATTTGTTACTATAAAATAAAGGGATTTCCATAATCTTGCCCCAGTGTTTAACCACCAGTATACATAAAGACTTTCATGAGATCTGATATAAAACTTCTTTGTTATAAATTATGGTGATTATTTTTTTACTAACTTGAGCATCTGATCTCCATTCTTCTCAAAATGCATATTTGTTATTCTTAGGCTACCATGACCCCTTCCGTACTTCATTTGCTTGGTAGTCTATTTTCCAAACTTAAAAAGAAATCTGACTTTTTTTTTCCCCTGTGACCAATTATTTCCATAACCTCATTGTTTTCTCTAATGCTTAATACAACTTGTCCTTGCTTTGTTAGTTAAACATCATAATTCCCTTATATATTATTTATTAATTAATAGTGGGAAAATGCATACAAGCTGTCAGAACTATTATAAATAAAACAATTTTCACATTTGACATTAGATAAATGCATCAAAATAATTTTGCTCTGTATTTCTTGTAAAACTTGGAGCATAGTAAAGTTTTGTTGCCCGTTACATATACCTGGTATTTACTTGCAAAGTGACAAGGGGAAAGCATACAACGTTTTTCTCTAGAATGCCCCTGACATTTTCAATGAGAAAATGTGCAACAAGGAGAAAGAACGCTATTTCTAGAATTTTGTTTTCCTGATGAGCTTCCGCACTTGGCTCTAAGAGGCTTCTCTAAGGAGACGATGGAACTGAGCAGTCTCATGTAAAACTCCTCTTGTATTTCAACAGTGTAATGTTATCTCTGGGAAGAGCTCTCCTTGACTATGTTGACTTGGATATTATCAGCTACGATTCCTTTTGGGTATGCCTGTTATGACGAATCTGCAACTCTAAGACAGGCATCATATTCATAAGACTATCCACATATATCCACCTCCTTCTTTCCCTTACTATTTATTCAGAACTGAGGCTTTCAGAACTTTCCTGCCCCTAGAACTGTCTTATTATTTTTTCACATATAATTTCCATCTATACCTACACAGATGAAAAACAATTCAAAACTTGGTCCGTAGCAAAATAAATGTTTTTCTATAGTAGACTATAAGTCACTGTAGAAATCAGACACACAGTAGCCTATTTTGTTTGCCTGTAAAGTTCATTTCTGTTTCTTCCTCTGCTGGAGGAAACAGTTCTGTATTATTTATGGTGGTTTTGTTTGTTTTTTTTCCATTTTGAACGCTGTGAGTTCTGAAAAAATATTTTAATATTCAGACTATAACCAGCGAAGCGTGTAGAAATTACTCCAAAGATGGATTTCATTCTTAGGTATTAATTAGATTTAACCTCTGACATTAAAATGTTCTTTCAAAAGTGAGACCTAGATGGATGTTTAGACTATACAATTAACCTGGTAAAGTGAAATTAAATGTGGTATATTGCATGCAGAACAGGAAAAACACACAACCATCTTTCCCTCCCCCTCCTCCCCCCCCACACACACCAAGAGCTCTTGTCAACACAAAGATGCATGTTGATCTCATCACAAAGACACTGTCTCCCATTGTTCTTGATCACTATTTCTTCATTTTGTGTTCATAAACCACTGGACTATACTAATGAAATACGCGTTTCTACCAGAAGAATTATTTCATCTTGTCACTCCTATTCCAGTGTGTCGGAAATTATCACTAGTTTTGGCCGTTTTCCAACTTTCTGTCAGTTTTCCAAATGTTTTTGGAGCCACTCAGGAGATCCACGTGGACGGTTTGTTCAGCAGGTTTTGGAGTCTACCAGGATTTCTCCAGAGTTACTGACACTAACCTCTGCAAGTTAACTCCAGTAACAAGTCAAACATGTTTGTGCACTGAAGTCTGGAAGGGGTCCTAAATTCAAGATCTTTACACAGTGTTTTCCTAAAATGAGAAACTGAACTTTGGCTCTTGGAGACTCTCTGGATAGTGATAACATTGTGATTAGTCCAATGACTGAGAAAAACAGTTCATCCTTAGATTCTGTAGTTAAGAAATCTGTCACCAGATACATGCATGGGAGAAGAACGCTGTTCAAATTCTCCCTGGAGAATTGCTGAATTTGGAGTAATGAAAAAATGCATGACAGTTATGAGGAAAATTATATACTTCTAATGAGAACCATGCTTGGAAGAACCTTTGTGAGAATAAAAGTGAGAGAACTGCAGATGGAGATGAAAAAGATTTTAGCGTTCTGGCTGAACATTTTTAACAGCAAAAGTATAGTATATATACTATATACTGCAAGTGTGAGAGGAAACTGAAGTCTGGAAATGTTTATTATTTTTCACTGTCAATAAAAAAACAAGGTGACTAGTCCAGATGTACACCTATACTCCCCACTATACCCTGTAGGCATCAGCAGGCAGTTGCAACTAATGTCAACAAATACGTATCAACATTGTAACAGTGGTAACAGATTGTAGTTTGACTAAACTTTAATGACTCTAATCATTTATCAATAAAGAACACACAACATAAAAGTGAACAATAAATTATTATTTATATATAATCATATTTATTTTTGTCGCCTCTAGGCAAATGTGCACTTTGAAAAGAGCATTGTTTTGTTTTCATAGATACAAACTTGTGCAAACAGGATGCTCAGAATGGCATCTTGGGCTATCAAATGGTGGTAAAGTAAAGGGAACTTTTAGTTCTTTTTCACATAGTGTCACATAATTATAAATGCCCCTGGAGAACATGGTGAGCATTCCCCAAAGTACACAAATGTCAGAGAAATAATATTTTCTGTCTTTGGCTATGTCTTCGGGGAATCTTTCAAAATCATAGAACCATACAATCATTTATGTTGGAAAATGCTTTTAAGATCATTGAGTTCAACCATTAACCCAGCACTGTACAATCCACCACTGAAACAAGTCCCTAAGTGCCACATCTACATGTCTTTTAAATACCCCCAGAGGTAGTGACTCAACCAGCGACTTCCTTGGGCAGCCTATTCCAGTGCTTGACAGCCCTTGCAGTGAAGAAATTTTGCCCGATATTCAGTCTAAACCTTCCCTGGTGCAGCTGGAGGCCATTTTCTCTTGTCCTATCGCCCATTACGTGGGAGAAGAGACCAATCCCCACCTCACTACAACCTCCTTTCAGGTAGTTTTAGACCCTCCCGTCCCTCAGCCATTCTTCATCACACTTGTGCTGCAGACCCTTCATCACTTTGCTACCCTTCTTTAGACAAATGAGAAGTTACATTCCTTCCTCCTACTCTTGCAGGTCTCGTAGAACTCATGACATTTTTACCTTTGAGCACTGTAACATTTCTCATACCAAAAAAAAAAAAATGGGAAAGGACAGTATTGGCCATACTGTCGGTGTCTCCACAACTGTTTATCATCTCTTTTCCCTTGTTATTTGGTGTTCTTTTCCCAGAAACTCTGTATAGGATGTGGAAGTGTCAAGACATTTTCACAGTTTTACCCTTTCCATATAGGATTGCATGTCCCAAGAGGATGATACAGGGAGGATGCCAGCCATGATCAGCTGATTGGCCATCATAGAAGGCCACCAGATTGGTCAGGCAGGACTTCACCTCAGTGAAGCCATGCTGGCTGTCACCAAGCACCTTGTTGTTTTCATGTGGCTTAGCATGCCATCCAGGAGAATGTGCTCCAAGATTCTGCTAGGCACAGAGGCGAGACTGATTGGTCTGTAATTCCCCGGGTCTTCCATTTTCCCCTTCTTGAAAATGGGGGTTATATTTCCCTTGTTCCAGTTGTCGGGAACTTCACCTGACTGCCATGATTTTTCAAATATGATGGACAATGGTTTAGCAGTTTCATTCGCCAGCTCCTTCAGGACCTGCCAATGGATTTCATCAGTTCCCATGGACTTGTGCGCATTCAGGTTCTCAAGATAGTCTTGAACCAGATCGTCTCCTACAGTGGCCCCAAGGTCTTCATTCTCACAGTCCCTGCTTCTGCCTTCCAAGACTTGGGTGGTGTGATCAGAGCATTTGCCAGAAGATCCAGAGAGTCTTATCATGGGACAGTTTGACTTTGTCCTTTACATCATGTCAGCTTCAGAACATATGGCTTATACCTACAGTAACCGAGACAATTATCACAGTCTGCCTCAAGACTATTAATAAACTTTCACAACCTTCAAACCAGACAGGTTGTAAGTAATCTGCCTTTAGTTGTGCCAGTATTCTTTGGCAAGCCATGTCATAAACACACCAGATTCTTTACTAGGACTGTCCTAAGCACAGACAATCCAGTTCCAGGATAATTGCCAGGCATTCTTGAATTTACTAATACAGCCGCTGCCTATAAATTCAACAGATAACTGAGGTTAGGGAGCAAATATTGAGTCAGAACACTTACTTATATCTTTCTGTTACATGCACGAGGTAATTCAGAAGAGCTGGTCATCTGGCAAAACAGCCTGCATTGCTAAGCCTCAAGGGTTTAACTACGAAATGGAAATCAGAACAAAATACGGGGGTGTGTATATATATATATATATATATATACATATAAGATATATATAAGGAGTTTGATCACAGATGCTGGAGTCCAGCAGTGCAGTGTCTGTGATTCAGAGGAACTTAACAACTGAGCAAGCACAAATGAAATGTAAGACTTAAGCAGAGTACCATTCTGAAGCACGAGGGGTGACTGCTCAGCCAGCAGCACCATGCCAGGTATGTGAGCCTTGCTCCATGGAGCTGGAATCACATGGGGCGATGGCATCCAGCCAACACTTCAACCCAGACATGACTTTCCATCAGGGTGACTCTGGAGCAGCAGAGGGCACACAGATAAATAAAGAAGAACCTGACAGAGTTGTGTGATATATCAGTAACATAGCTCGCCGGCTGCACAACGTTTACAAATAAGGGATGGGCATTACAGTGACTTCTGGAGGAAATCTCACCCTGGACCCCACGAATGTACTGCCACAGGAGGTTTAATTATAAATATAAAACCACAAAATCAGTTGCCAGAAGAAGAAAACCATTTGTGACACGAGACACTGTAACATAGGATAACTCGAGATATCCTACAGAGTATCTCAAATAGCTATAACCCTGCCTTGCAGAATCAATAACAAGAAAAATATTCAATTAGCAAATGGGAAAACTCAGTCACTGTCTAAAAAATTGTTCCGCACTTCACTTAGCAGCAGACTAAGATAAAGGCAACCTTAAGACATGACAAATGCTGGAAAGAGAAGAAACAAATCATCTGTAGATGCCAAGAGAACAAGACCTCAGGAGACTAGAAAGTAATACTACACAGCATTACAGCTTTGAGACTAAAACTGGAAGGATATTTAATTCTGGAAATTATCATGTGGTTTTGAAGAACAAAAACAACACTCTTGAAGGCATAAAATAATGTGCTGAAGGTACAGAGGCGTTTCCTATCTCAGCATGCTGTTCTATAGTTACCAAATGAGGTTCATGCTTCCTTTTAGGAGTCGAAGTTAAACACTGTCGAAGATGTAGACCGACTCCCAGCTGTGATCTGTTATAGAACAATACTTTGACACTCTTGGCATTCATAAAATGTCTGGCTAGTCTTGTAGGCTCTTCCATCTCCTTTGCACCTAAGTCATGACTTCATTTCTTATGAGACCTGAAGTTTCAGAGGTTTGCTTTTTTTCCCATCAACTTATTATATGTGGGTGGAGTTCTTAACATATGTGCTTAGGATCTCCTCTCCCAAATACCCAGGGAGTCTGATCTATGTTCACTGCATTCAGGAGTAGTAAAAACATTTTGTTTTTTGTTTTCCTTCCCTTTCTAAGAACAGAACATTTTTGGGGTGGAGGTCAGCCTAGCTCAGGAAGAAATGCTCAGCTTCTAAGTTCCTCTTTATGGAGAATGGGAGCTGAGAAGAATGAGATAATTTCCATTTTCCCAAATACCCAGGGAGCCTGATCTATGCTCACTGCATTCAGGAGTAGTAAAAACATTTTGTTTTTGGTTTTCCTTCCCTTCCTAAGAACAGAACATCTTGGGAGTGTAGGCTAACCTAGCTCAGGAAGAAATGCTCATCTTTTCAGTTTCTCCTTAAGGAGAATGGGAGCTGAGAAGAATGAGAGAATTTCCGTTTTCCCTTGAATTCTAGCTAGGACAATGCATATTTTTCTAAGGGAAGTGTCAGCTAGAGTTGTATTAATTAGAACACTACTTTATAAGCAGAATACAAGAATCCTGAAAAAATCACTAATTCATACAATCCCCGAAGAGTGAAAGTTCAGTATCTTCTCCACATGCTGCATGAGTCAGGATTAGACATGTCATGATGCTATCTCACAGCATTTCAGCATACCATCAAGACAGAAAGCTCTTAGGCATCTTGGTTGAAGACATTTAAATATTAAGCAGATCTGACCACAGAAGAAGACAATGTATAAGGCTCAATCACAAGCTAAAATGATTACAAGTCACAAATATAGCAACAGATTATTTTGCTCCTCTGGAGAAGTAACTTGCCTTGCAGAAGTTACACTGAGCGGAAGACAGATTTCTCCCAGGTTAATATCAGTATCATAGACATATTTCTCTAGGAAAGTTTTCTTTTGCCTTGCCACTTTTTACTGCCAAGCTTCATTCAAACCCATTATATCTGAAAAGTCATGGCAGTCAGGTGAAGTTCCCAAAGACTGGAAAAGGGAAATATAACCCCCATTTTCAAGAAGGGGAAAATAGAGGATCCAGGGAATTACAGACCACTCAGTCTCAACTCTGCGCCTAGCAAAATCTTGGAGCACATTCTCCTGGAAGGCATGCTAAGGCACATGAAAAACAGCAAGGCGCTTGGTGACAGCCAGCATGGCTTCACTAAGGGGGAATCCTGCCTGACCAATTTGGTGGCCTTCTGTGATGGGGCTACGGAACTGATGGACAGGGGTAGAGCAGTTGATGTCATCTACCTGGACTTGTGCAAAGCGTTCAACACTGTCCCACACGACATCCTTCTCTCTAAATTGGAGAGATACCAATTTGATGGATGGACCACTCGGTGGATAAAGAACTGGCTGGATGGCCGCACACAAACAGTTGTGGTCAATGACTCAATGTCTGGCTGGAGACCAGTAATGAGTGGTGTCTCTCAGGGATCGGTGTTGGAACCAGTCTTGTTCAACACCTTTGTCAGTGACATGGACAGTGGGATTGAGTGTGCCCTCAGCAAGTTTGCCGATGACACCAAGCTGTGTGGTCCGGTTGATACGCTGGAGGGAATGGATGCCATCCAGAGGGACCTTGACACGCTTGTGAGGTGGGCTGATGCCAACCTAACGAAGTTTAACCATGACAAGTGCAAGGTCCTACACCTGGGTTGGAGCGACCCCAGCACAGCTGCAGGTTGAGCAGAGAAAAGATTCAGAGCAGCCCTGCAGAGAAGGACTTTGGGATGCTGGTCAATGAGAAAATGAACGTGATCAGGCTTCAGTGTGTGCTTGCAGCCTAGAAAGCCAACCGTATCCTGGGCTGCATCAAAAGGAGCATGACCAGCAGGTCAAAGGAGGTGATCCTGCCCCTCTGCTCTGCTCTCGTGAGACCTCATTTGGAGTATTATGTGCAGTTCCGATGTCCTCAACATAAAAAGGACATGGAACTGCTGGAACAAGTCCAGAGGAGGACCACAAGGATGATCAGGGGACTGGAGCACTTCCCATATGAAGATAGGCTGAGAAAGTTGGGGCTGTTCTGCCTGGAGAAGAGAAGGCTGCGTGGAGACCTAATAGCAGCCTTCCAGTATCTGAAGAGGGATTCTGGGGGAGACTCTTCATTAGGAACTCTAGTGATAGGACAAGAGGCAACGGGTTCAAACTTAAACAGGGGAAGTTATATTGGATATAAGGACGAAGTTCTCTACTTTGAGTGTGGTGAGGCACTGGAATGGGTTGCCCAAGGAGGCTGTGAATGCTCCATCCCTGGAGGTGTTGAAGGCTAGGTTGGACAGAGCCTTGGGTGACATGGTTTAGTGTGAGGTGTCCCTGCCCATGGCAAGGGGGATGGAATTTGATGATCTTAAGGTCCTTTCCAACCCTAACTATTCTGTGGTTCTATGATTTTATGATTCTGTGATTATTTGAGTTAACCAGGTATAACACAGTGTTACAGTGAAACATATCACTAAAATCTAGCAGCACCATCCTATTTAAAAACCTACCAAAAGAAGGATTGTGTTTAGTTATTATTATGGCCTGGAGTATGAATGAAAGAAGAAATATCATGCAGCAGATGCTAGCCAGCTTCCTTTAGAAACTTTCTTTCGATATGGTGCATTATCTCAGCAGCAGAACAATCTCTTCTACAGTCTTTTCTATAGGGATTATTACAATACAGCAACAGCTCCTATGGAAAAAAAAATTGTGTGCACACACTCCACTTGGATATTGCTCCAAGCTCTGAAGCTACCTACTTACACCCTCTTCAGCATTCAGAAATTAGATTTTATCCAGCCACTGCACAGCTGTGCTACTCTTCAGAGTTGCTCATATTCCCAGACTGGCTTAGCTGGAACAAGTCTGCCAGATAAAAGGGGAGGAATGTTGGCCTGCTGGGAAAAACATCTTTTTGTCCTTCACATATTTTTCTCTTCACGTTAGTTTCACACCAAAAAGAATGGTTAAAATACTTGTTATTCGAGGAGTTTTACAAATCAAATTAGAATTGTGTTTGTTTTTACTCTATGTTCATTTCTGGCTTTGCAAGGCTCTATGGGACTCGGCAGCTATTAACGTATGGGTCTAGTGGGAATTGAAATAGGATGTTGACAAAATATTTCCCCATTGTTTTAAGCTTTTTTTTTTTTTTTTTTTACGCACTATGTTGACTGTTCACCTTGTACTAGAAGCTAAATCCTTTTAGCAGAGATAGCAGGCATCGCCCATTTTCTTGCTAAGATACCCTTTTTCTTTCCTCCCCCCTCAAAAAAAAACATATAAGATGCACCTCTTGCAGGAGTCAACAGGAGAGAATGTCAGGCACTTCAGTGGAAAACAGATGCAAATCAGTTCAAAGACCTCAAAACATTTATTCATTACAATGCATTACATTCTGACTGCTCTTTAATGAGCAACAAACTAAAAGAAAATTTAAACCCACAACAGCAGAGAGAGCATTTTAATCTTTGTAGAAAGGTCAGACCCTGAGATATTTGCTGTCTGCATGTGAGAAATTGGGGGAAACCAGCAGTGCTCAGTGCAGTTCATGTATATTTACAGACATCCCATAAACGTGGAGTCAGTGTCAGTTCAGGAGAGACTCAGGGGTTTGGGCTTCTTTTATAGCTTTGCACTAGATGTTGCTTTTTTCACTGGTAAGTTTCAGACTTTTGGAGTGACCAGTTCTTAATCTGAACACAGTAGCTCAGCCACACATCTGCTGTCACAACATTGGCACAGGATCACTGAGAACGCAGCCTGTGTTCAACTGCAGTACTGGTAAACTTGCCAGAATTATGTGAGTCTTATCTGGACCTATACTCAGTCAGCAAGCCCCCACCCAGAGCTGAATGTCACATATTCCATTGCATCAGCATGTGTTGCAATTATAGAACCAAGGATAATGAGTGTACTCAAGTTAGGACAGTTCACGTATCTCATAGCGGGTCTGAGATTTTCACAAAAAGGGAACAGAATTATTGCATATGTCAGTATTTTGGGGGGAAAAAAAGTCTGTTTGACAGGATTGAAAATGTAACAACTCTTTATTATTTTAAAAGTATTTCCTCTTGACATTCGTAGCGTTGTTACTTTCCTTCTACTTCTTTTTAACCTCTGTGAGCAGTAGAAATTAATGACTGCACCATTCCTTTTCCCTTATATAACTACATGCCTTTGCAAATGTTACAGTATCATCACAGTGATGCTACTATAGAGCTAAGGGACAAGAGTTCCTTTTTATTTCTACTATCTAGTAATGTTTCCTTGAGAGGAGATGACAAAGGGAGGAGGGGAGACACACCCTAAAAATCTTAGATTTCACTCACTTATTTATATCCAGTGAAGAAAAAGGAAGCAGAAAGATTAGGAAGGAGAAGAGCAAATAAAAAGAATCCAAATTATATATTTTATTATTATTTTGGAAAAAAAAAAAGAAAAAAACAACTTAAGGAAGCTATCAGTGTATTCTTTGCTTTTGAATGTTTGTCATAGAAACAGTATTTTCTTCTCCACGAAAAACTTGTGTTTTTTTTTTTTTTTTTTTTTGTTTTCAATTTCAGGAACTTGATATTTAAGAATAATATTACTTGTAAAGGAGGACACAGAGATGAAGACCCCAAAATCATACAGATTTCTCACAAGAATACAGATATTAAATCTGCAAAATACTCTTCTTCTGTCAAAATGTGGAGATACTATCAAAAAAGCATAGAAATGCAAAGTATTGATAAACAGACATGGAAGTCTGTTCTTGGCTACAGAATTGATGGACAAGGGTAGAGCAGTTGATGTCATCTACCTGGACTTGTGCAAAGCATTTGACACTGTCCCACACGACATCCTTCTCTCTAAATTGGAGAGATATCAATTTGATGGATGGACCACTCAGTGGATAAAGAATTTTTCTACCAATTATCAGTATATTAGTTATTCTTACTTTAATAAGGTTGTTTTTTTTTTCCATAGCGTGGAAAATACAGATGAGAATTCACCACAGAAACATCCAGGACAATATCTAGAACACTAAGTTCAGTTATGTGACCTTTCTGAACCAGCTATGTTGGAGTTATTTTCATTTCTGAAAAATCATGAGGATAAAGAGCAGGGTTCATCAGTAAATGGAATTTGAAGCAAACACATATGATTGCAGGCACCAGAACTACAAGAAGCTTACATTTCATATAACGTAATATTTAAATCACTGTGGAAGCATGCAGTACATTCAGAAAAGGCTTCACAATGGGTACATAAGAGGAATAATAGTAAGGAATTACTAGGTCACATAGTTGAGTTGCTCTGAGTTAAAACCATATCTTTTTATGAGGATATGCTTTCAAAAATGCTTGGAAAGACCCAAGCAACTTGTTAACTTTTTCCAGTAGCAAATAGTGCTATTGCCCAAACACAGAATATCAAGTCTGTTTGCATACTGCTCTTGATTAATTCTCTTACAATTAACTTTGAACAGTGCTTATTAATGGTTAAGCTACAGGGCAGGGCAGTCTTTCACAGTGACCTTGGTAAGCTAGACGGAATGGGCCAACCTGAACCTCATGAAGCTCAAGGGCAAATGCAAACTCCTGCATCAGGATCAGAGTAACTCCATGAAACAGTATGTGCCAGGAGCTGACCAGAGAGAAGAGTGGCTTTGTAAAAAAGGATCTGAATGGTGGCCAGTAAGTTGAGTATGAATAACAAAATGCCTTCACACAAGGCCAGCCCCATACTAGGTTGCCTTAAGAATACAGCCATCATATCAAGCAAATGCCTCCACTGAGCTCTCTTGAGTGCACATCCACAGAAATGTTTCTAGGTTTTTGGCCACTAACAAAAAAAAGAACCAGCAGATTGTAATGTATCAATGAAGAAGATCTGAAGGCTGAATCATATGGGAAATATTGTGCTGGGTCTGCTCAGCCTAGCTAAGGAGGGGATCTAACTGTAGTCTTCCATTAATAAAAACAGGAGTTGACAGAGCCAAACCCTCCTGAGAGAAGAGGCAACAGTCGTGTGCTCCAGCAAAGGAGATTCCAGCCAGAGAAATTCTCCACTCTGAGTGTTTAAGTGCTGGAACAGGCTACCTGGAGAGGCTGCAAAATTTGTATCTTTGGATACTTCATAATTTAGCAATGCTGAAAACCTTCCTCTTTGAACTAACCTCTGCTCTGAGCTGAAGGTTGGACTGGAGACCTCTGGAGATCCCTTTCAACCTCAATTGTTCTATTACCTTATTAGAGAAATCTCAACCTGTTTTACCATAACTTTAAGTTAAGAATCTGGTCTATGGGATTCTAAGGCTTTAAGGAATTTGACATAAATTCTACAATGCCTCTTTCTTAAGGAACCTCTTTAATATAAAATAATTTCAGCAAAAGACCACTTACCTGTGTGTCTGGAGAAAGAGGGACTAGGAAAAAATGAGCCATCCTTGCTGGTGAATGATATCTCAGGTATCACCTGTCTTTCATGTCAGTGTATTATGGTTTGACTCCTCCAGTATAGGTATCTGAAATATAAAAGGACATCTATCCATAACATATCTACCTTCTCTGTCAATAAACTCAATGATGATCCCCACTTTGTAATTGTGCACATTCACAAATAGGCCTGCTGCTCATCCAGAACAGAACACAGAAAACCAACCCGTGAACTTGATCTGTAACCATGAATTTCAATGTATTCCCCTGCGGGGGGGACAAACAGTCCAGAGAGGATTTTCTGGTTATGTCACCTTATCTCTTATACGTACAACTCAACAGAGGGTAGTAGCATAATCAGATCTAAACACTCATCTCTCCACTGGATCTTGTGGCCAAATTCTTAAAGGTAGTATGCCAAAGAAGTGTCTGTATTCCTCAGAAGGAAATGGTGGAAGCCCAAGCTCTGAATACCCTTGAGTCAAAAAAGTTGAGAATGTCACATATGTGCACTGGCAGAAAGGTACTACAGGCAACCTGAGAACAGAGAACATGGAGAACTTCCCACCAGTGACACTGGAAGGTCTGCTTCTATGATGGAGACAGAATCATGAAACCAGAAGTAATTCAGTCTCCTACTGCTATTTTTATAAACATTTACATTTACAGTAGTATGAAGCTGGCTGATAACAGCAGTTTGATGATTGTCACATTTTCTTGGTCTATGTCAGCTATCTCAATGTAATAATAGTACAGTTGGTGCTGAGATCCATACATTTTCTCTTTGGCTTGAGATGTCCAGATATGATTCCTGAGAGGAGGTAGATACTTATGTAGACATTCTTTTCTGGGTTTCAAGTCATACTCAAGCTTCAACAGTTTCAGTTTTGTGACAGAGTCACAATACCTTGGAAGATCATCAGAATGGCAAGAGGAGATGGGTTGAAAAGCCTTCCACTGCCAGTCTACTACCCAAAGATTCTCCACGTATTATACTTCACTGCTAGGCTAGTTGGCCAACTCTGAAGCCAACACTACCAGCTTCTTCCAGATCCATCTTACATACTTGCAAGTTTAAGAGATGAAAAGATCACAGAAGGAATAACATCCATCTGGTATATGACTTCTAGCAGTCAAACAATATGGGTAGGTTTACACTGTATGAGGCAGATGGCAATCCAAACAGCCAACACCGCATACTGAAACACAGCCCTGTGTGGAGATACTACCTCGGATTCACAAACATTTCAGCCCTGTGATTGCGGCTGAGTGCCAAAGATCATAAAATTTGAATCTTAACAGGTTTCAAAAGCTCTGGCTTTGTGCCATGTTAATGCAACTTGCCATGGATCCAAGCTAATACCAGTGCTGACTGGGAACGTATCAGGGGTCTCTGTACCTGCTTTGTTATGTCTTTAGGATATTTGCCATTCAGTAGGTACCTCCTCACATCAGTAGTAGCAGAAGTCTAGATGGGCTTTCAATGTTCAGGGTACAAGGGAAACTTTCCCCACTAAAATGTTGCCAATGCCCAAAAGAGTAATTCCAAGATGTTTTGTTTCTTGCTGTGCATTGGAAGAAATTCAATAGCCAACTGATAGAGCTGAAGGGTTTCCTTTGGTTTTAACAGTCATTGTATTGAAGATTTTTCACACTTCCTTTATTTAAGAGCTTACTGAAGGAATTGAATTGAAAGTTCCTAAATTTAGAGAATTCTATTCTTACTAAAACTTCCTCTGTTTTCATCAATGTCATTTCTCCAGATTTTATCAGGGAAAGAGGAAAACATTACTTATGGTGAAAAGTGGAGACTCCAGTCTGATCAGTTTGTAAATGCAAAGGTCTAGAAAGAAAATAAGAGAAAAAAACTTAGAAGGTGTGAATTTCCTAAGCTATCCCTCTGACGGGGAAGAGCACAGTACTTTCAGAAGAAATGGAAACAGAAAACCTAAGTTAATTGAAAGACTCTATTAACAGAGCAATCTATATAATTTGCCAAAAAATACCCTAGACCAGTACACTTTTATGTTCCAAGATAAGCATTTGTAGTTGGAATCCAGGATCCCAAATCCATGACTTATGAACAGATCACTGGAAACAGCCTTAGAACTACTCACTAACTACAAAATGCCTTTAGTGTACACTCTACATTATCAGCGCCACCTTGAGTGCATCACTAGAAACTACTCCAGTAACATTAATCCTCTCTAAAGCACGATTGCATTTCAAAGAAGCATTTTCCAGACTTATTCTCTTTCAAACGCTTCCATATCAAATACACATGGCTGATGCAATAGAAGAGAGGCAGGGAGAGACCTGCCTTTTATTTTTGTTGCACCTAGAAGAGGTGGAGAAAAGGTATACAAAACAATTGAGATTCAGCTGAATCCTGTAAGGCAGTGCCTACTGCTTCTGGCTCAATCGTCAGCAGAAATTTCCTCAATCAAAATATAGTTAGTGATGATGATGATGATGATGCCCAAACCAGAACAGAATCCTGTTCACTCTCCAGAGAAATAGAAACAGGTTGCTATGCTTTTTCCATAAACTCTTTAGCTAAGAGTTCGAAGGCAGAATTGAGCAAAACAAATGGATAAGATGTCATAGATATTGCATGATGATTAGGTAATTGGTTTTATCTCTGTTTCTATACACATTCTGTTTACAGCCTGCTTGTGTCAGACCCCTACTCATTTAAAGCAAATTCCTGTATGCAATCTTAATAGCAACAGAGAATATCAGGAAATTTGTTATGGGATTCACACCTGATTTTCCATTGCTTTCCATCAAGGAAAAAATTATTTATTTACTCTAATTTTCTTCTGGTAGAGCTGAATAGGACCTAGCTTACAGTTACACTATTTCAGTTCAATATTGTGAAAATTAAATGCAAACCAAGTAGAGTTATACGAGTATGTGCCTGGAAAAAAATCAGTAGTTAATCGGGCCCTAAATCTGAAGATGATGTTCCTCTCCATTATTTGTGTTTGTATCAGTAAATTTGTAAATGCTGGTAGTGTTCAGAGCTGCTCAGACATACTTTTCAAACCCACTGATATCCATAGGAACACTGTACTTGTCTATGGTTCTGATAAAGAGACACCTGACACTGATAGCACACTTCCGAAGCTGCTTATTTTCATTTTTTAAACAAACCAGTTGTTACTGTGGTTGCATATTTTTTTCATTATGACCTATATTAAAGAATAAACAAAGTAGGAATATAGGCTTAACAAAACAGCATTTTCTTGCATTGTAAATGTATATGCAAAAATTCAGCTGTTAACAAGTACTGATGGACTCCTTTCTGGCAAAGCAGTGCAAAGAGGCTGAAAACAGGGTGTCCTGCTCTGCTGACTGAGAAGCATATGCTGAAAAAGCAGAGCTTCGGATCTTTATTACTGTATGTGGTCTTAATTTTAAGTCTGAGAAGACACTCACTATTGAACGGGACAATCACAGCTCCCGTCTTTTATCAGAAGACAGTTCTCTCCACCTCTAATGGCACAGAGCTCGTTACTACCAATGGTGATCTTTGTTCCTCTCACTCCCATCTTCCATATCCAGTACCAGTTGCCTTCCTGTTACATCTGGGGTCCACCTGCTTCTGCTGTGGGAGTTCTTTTCAGTCTCATGGGATGAATTAAATGCTTTGCCTCTGGCCCTCTTCCGTATTTATCTTCTGTCTTAAAAATGTGTCTAATGTCACCCAAACTGACCTGCATGCTTATATATCCCTTAAACATTGAACATTGTTTCCAGCTAAGCATTGTGAGTTTCTATACTGTAAAGTCAGAGTGTCATTGACTACTATTAGTCAATAATTGTAGAATTGTAAAATAATTTCACATTTGTATGTTTTATATAACCAAAATACTTTGTAGGTGAAAAAGTATAATATTAAAATTAATTATAGTGTTGCACACTAGTGAGATTTACAAATGTCAGTAAAGTACCCATTACCATTACAAGAAAATAAATATACTTACCATAATATGAAAATGTAGCAAACATTCTGCATGTTAATAACTCAAAATGTGTCTTAACTATATAAATACAAATTCTGTCATTTCAAAAAAAGATTATATATATTTAGAGCCATGACCACTAAGAAAGATAAAAAATAATATATGTAAATTCTTCAAAGATAGTTTTCTTTCCTTAAGCAGAGTTATTCCCAATTTTATTGTTTGAAGACATTCTGCACAGTTCTTTGATGCATGTGAAGTTGGAACCTGTCCAGATAAGGACAGAGATCTATCCATACCTTGGTTTTGCTATTGAATGGATCATTTTAATTATATGACGTCATAACAGTACGTTTCTATGTCCTTATATAAAGCCTTGATTATAGCATCTCCAGATCATGAGAGAGGTGAAAAGGGACCTTTTTATTTGGAGGCTGAACACAGAGTTTGAATGAGATATTTAGATTTCTTTAAGCACAGGCTGTTGTCCTTCTTCTGAATTAAAGCAACTAGCCTGAGAAGAAGTAAATCAGCTGGACGAACAGAAGACCTTTAACGTCTCAAGATGGGCAGTGGAGCCAGTTCTGAGAGCAAGGAGTTGGCCAGGAGATCCAGAGAACTGGAAAAGAAACTCCAGGCAGATGCAGAGAGGGAAGCCAGGACTGTCAAACTGCTACTGCTGGGTAAATAGAATAAGAATTGCTTATAATTCTTTTCCATTGGTTATTTTGCTCTGGAATTACATTTCAGTACAGTGAATTTCTCACCTCTCACTGTTTTATTTGAAGACAGCCTTGTAACGCACAAAATGTCTTCTTGTGGACACTCATGTAGTCACAACGAACAGGCTGGAAATGGTCATGTTACTGCATGTATTCCATTTTAAATATTATAAATCCTTGACTTTGAAAAGATTTGAGAAATGAGAACCTACTGCTAGAATGAATGTTCTGATGCCTGTTTATAGAGAATGTAGCACAGGCTTACCTCCTTATATTTTTAATGGACCTATATGCATTAATTTGCAGGAGGATTAAATGAAATAACTGGTTTCATAGAAAATCCACAGGTGTCGTAGATATTGATACTGTTTATTTCCCAAACTGTTGCACTTAATTTCTTACAGAAGCAAAAAGAGACACAGAAACAGGTTTTTTGATTATAAAAATGGTATTGTGGATGGTGGAATGGAAGGTAATGAAATGAGCTGAATACAGATGAATATTCTCACAGACTACCACTTCTAATCCACGCCATAATCAATTTATTAACAGACAGCAGGTGTAATGGCAAAAAATATCTTTTTTCTTGATGCAGCTTTAGACTTCTCTCATTTTCCCCATGGTACAGAGTAGCCTGCAAGAAATATCCAAGAACATAATTAATACTGCCACCGTCTTAATATTTTTCTAACAGTATGATGCCTGCTATGAGAGTTTACATTGGTTTCTCAAAATGAATAAGAAAACAGCCTGTGATCATTAAAACATATCTTTTTTTTTTTCCTGCCTTGTAACTGCAATGCTCAAAAGGGTTTTTAAACGGATGTTTATTCAGACTTAGTGACATCCTTTATATAAAGCAAATCAACTTAACTCTGTTGTTTTGCATCTTATGCAAAAGGTCTATTTATACCTGTTGAGAATCTAACTACTACTATTAATAAAGAAACAAGAGAAAAACAAAACCATGTTGACTTCTCAAATAATAATGGGAAAGCAGCCGTTTGATGCACCTTATGTACATTCAGATTGCGGTTTACAAAGCTTTTCAGCCCAGTGGAGAATACAAAGATCTTCTCTGCCACAATAAAACAAAATATTCCTCCTACTGAGGCAAGCTTGGTTTGGTCAAACAACAGAATCATATTTTCATTTAAACTTTCATAAAGTTTTGATATTTTCAACCTATTCTTACGAAAAGGAATTGGCCTACCAAGTTAGAACCAGGGTCCATCTACCTCAGCATCCTTTCTCTGGCCTTATCCAACACTGATCCATGAGGAAGATGTAAGAATTCCTTTAAGAGGAATTCATATGATAAAGAGGACTTTATAAGATGAAGATATATTTATAAGGGAAGAATTTTAATGATACATTTTTACAAGATTTCATGCCTTGGCAATAACACTGAAGGCTGTCTTCCACCAGGACACAGACTAAATTACCCCTCCCAAAACTTATGCATGTATTTAGTATTAAGGATTTTAATTTTAAATGTTTCCTAATGTATATAACCAGTCTGCTTCTGACACTATTCATATCGGTCTCGAGATACCTTTAGTAAAATACTTGGAGATAAACTGCAAGCTATATGAAAAACACTTCTACTTCATTCATTTCATATTCCAATTTCATCACCTATACAAGCACTCTTTTCATGAGACGAGATGATTATCAGAATCTGAAATGCCTTTACTGAAGTTTTCTTCATAGAATGAATTTCTACAGTATCTTCTTTTACTTATGTCACACATGACAAAAATTCAAATTTGTCAGCAGTTAACACTTCAAAAAGGTTTTTTTCTCCTAGGAAACTGTTACAACAGATCATAAGGACTTAGTAAAAAACATGTTGAAGAGAGAGAGAAAAAATATTGCATACTTAACAGCTCGAATCTTCTTGTTCTTAAAAATGAAAAGGGTGGATAAAATGTGAGTGTTTTGAGCCAATTGCACAGCTAGAGTGAAAGTGTCTCTTGAACACCTGGAATCACAGCTGCTGAAGCAATGTGTATAAGGGGCACGATATAATCTCTTACAGCCAACCAGTGAAGAGGCCAGATAGGAGAGGATAAAATCTGCTGTGTTCAGATCTGTACCTTTCCAAACCTCTGAGGTGATCTCAGAAATTATTAAAATTTTACATTTCTTAAATCAAGGTCAGCTCTATTCTGAGCCGATCAGCCTAGTCCTAGATTTCTGTTCATTCAGACTATATGTCACCTCTGTATTACAGACAAGATGTCACAAGTATTTCTCTTGCAGTAGGCAGATTGGTAGAAAATACTCAGAAAAAAATTCAGTGGGATCATTATGCTTTTATCTTTTCTGAATACAAAAACTACGTATTCTGACCATTTCCTGGGAGGTTTATTTAATATATAGTGTGGTCTCTCTGCATCCTCCAATAGGTCCTTTTGTAAAGAAGAAATTTTACCCAGAAAAATAAGACACCGTGTTTGTTTAAGTCCCGTGACCTGGGCAAACACATTATCTGTTTTGCGGTGATAATTTACAGTTTATATGGCATGCAATAAAAGCTCTCATGTAAACTGGGGAGGGGTAAAATTATGCCACTTCCTGAGCTTCCTTACAAGTTGTCAAAGAACCAGGAGAGTTAAGTCCTCTGAGGTAGGTGTTCCTATGCTGTCAAGGCCATCCCCACGCCCACACCTTGTCCACAAATCTGGCCTTAAGCTTCATAAAAATGAGTTTGTTTTATGAGTCTGGAAAAAACTTCAGGGTGAAAGTTTAATTTCCTCTGAATCAGGGCCATATCTCGCTTACCACATCACCCGCAGTTTATGTTCTTCATAGGAGGGCAGCTTGCGATTTGTGTGTGTGCAAAGTACAGCACACATTCCAAACATGGCCAGAACAGCCTGATGCTCACAGTGATGTCTTGCAGAAACAGGAACCTAGCTTCAGCTTACATAATCATTAATACTTTGAACTTATTTATTTTCAAAGCATTACTCCGTGGCCTCATTTTCTCCAGTTTTCAGTGGCAGGACAAAACTCACCCTCATTTAAGCTGGCCATCTTCAGCTCACTTTACTGAGAAATACTCATTTTTAGGGCACAACTTACCCATTTTAATTTAAATATCTGCTTCAGGGTGAGAAAAAATGAAGCTGTTTGTTCATTTGTTTTAGTAGCAAATATTCTTCTCCACTGAATATAAGGGGTCTCTGATAAGTAGTCTGGATGTAGAAGTTTATAGTATAGGCATTTAAAATCAGTTAAATGAATCAGTTACCAGAAGTCAGGTTAAGTTCCTGTTATTAATACCTGCACTGGAAACAAAGACTGAGCACTAAGATGGTCCAATAGTCTTATTGATTGGAATACATCTTTTCCTTTTTGGGGGGGGGGAGTATGAGGCAGCATTTAAGGAACTTATTCCCTCAAGAGAGCTAGATCTTAGATCTTTTATCTAGTTTTTTTCTCTCGTGGGGAAAATTTGTTGAGTTTGGTAAGAGGACCAGGAAGATACAGTTTCCAGTCTAGTTCGGTTTCCAGAGCTTTGAATGGCATAGACAAGGCTCAGCCAGCAGTTTGGAACCTTTTCTGATTTCAGCTTGAAGATTTTATTTTCCTGCCTTTTGCTGTTTTATGTCATTGCCAGCACCTTTTGTGACAGGTTTCGAACAATATATTCAGGCGGTAGGTTTGGGGTGTTTTTCTTACCTTTAATTCTGGAAACATTTCTAAACCAAAGCTATACTTCCACATAAATAATAACTGTAAGAAGATAATAGCTTTTGATCTGAGACACAAAAGCAGCTTAATAAAAGAGAAAACCCTTCTTCAATGGCTCAGCAGATGCTAATCTTGAAAAGGGCTTAAACCCTCCCCAGTTTCCACAACTATTCAAACACATTCTTAGAAAAACAGTAACATCAAGTTACAGCTGAGGCCCTAGGCTCTGTTCTTTGAATTTGAGAGAGTCTCAGCAGCTTTCAGGCACCTCCAGTTTTTTGTCTGTTTCTGCTCTGTCGATATACCTTGGTGGCCTGCAGGGAAGAGGTTAGGCACTCCCAGAGCAACAGGGCGATTAATGTCAGACTGTTGGGTAAGGTTCCCTTGCAACTCAGTTCCTGCTGCCACACTTCATGGCTCTTCTTGAGTCTCCTCTGGAGCTCCAGTGTACCCTGAGATACAGTGGGCTTGGGACATGATGTGGTACAGTCTGAAATATCCAAAGCAAGAAGAGAGACAAGTTACAGCTTGCTAGAGCACTGTCTGTGCAGAACCCCACTAAAGATGGATGTGACATGTCCTGGGGCACAGTGAATGTGCTCTCTGGGAGAAAGTGTGGGAGCAAACACCCACTGACCTTACTAGAGTCAGGACATCTTTCAGTTCCCAGGAGTGGTGCCAGAGTTTCAGGCATTGACCGAGATTTCTATGCCTTTATTTTCTGTGCTTTTATCCTGGCATCCAAATAGAGACAGAGAAATCAGAAGTAAATTAGTAAAAGCTAGAAGATCTTAAATATGTGAAATGCAAAATATTGGCTGTGGTGTTTTATTGCTGGTTTATATCAGGCTGAGCTATAAATCTTCACAGTGACAGAGTTTTTCAAAAGCCAGTTAAACTTTCCAAGCTCCAGGACAGGATGGAGTTTGGCCTAAGTTCTTGTTTTTTATTCAGAAAATCTGGATTTGATTATAATTGCCCTTCTTACTGCCTACCAAAGAGAAGCTGCCTTCAGCTCTCCACGCAGTCATGTAAGTGCTGTCATGATGCACTTTCGCCACTGTTTCTGCAAGAGAATGGCTACCGTGGGGGGTGGAAACACCCTTGTCCCTGCTGTCCCACCACGGGGCCCTGGCTCAAAGAGCAGGATGCACAGGATGTGGAAGGAAGAAAGGAAGCAGGTGCAAAGTAAATAGTTTCTGACTTATTTCCTGGCATGCAAATGCTGCTACAACTAACACGACACTCCGGAGTGATGCCAATGTCTGAAAGTCATCTGTTGTGTAGATAAAGGCATTACTGGATCATAAATTAAAGAAGATCAGAGGTAGAAAAATGTAGCCAAAACATATAAATTATGCCTCCTGCTCTATTTTAATTTTTCCTTTCAGATCTGGAAGAGAGCTTTATTTCTATATTAGGTTTCCTGGCATCTTCCAATGGGGTGAATGTATGCCTTCTCAGCACAGCCTGCTCTGTTTCCTACAAAAACTGTAGCAAATGCCACCTTGCTGACAGGGCTTTACAAAGTTTTTCAGAAGGGCATTGAAGGGATAATAAATGATCTACATCAAATTTGCATTTTTTCCAAACTGTGGCAGATGGCAGCATCATCCCATTTTGCATAGGCTCGTTTTCTCTCGTACTTTCTGCTGTTCACATCAGAAAATGCTTTGCTTATGGTTTGCTGTCTGCTGTGATTCATTTGAGTAAATTAATCCCTGTCATGTAAATTATATTAGTTTTTCAAAATCTGTTTATGAAGTCTGCAATCAGTTTGTTCCCTTCACTGAGAAGCCCTCAGTTAAAATACCTATGCTTCAGATTTCCTTTTTTGTCAAAAGTATTTGACACCATCCGGAGAGGTAAATCATAGCATGCAAAGAGAAAAGCAGAGCAGTGATGAATGCCGTCCAATGGTTTCATAAAAAAGCTAAATCCTCTCTTGGGGTGCTTTTAAAATCTAGTTCTTGTCTGGATGCTTTTGCTGAGACTCAACTCTGACTGACATACGATGATAGTCACTCACACTGATTTCCAATGAAGGCTTTTGTTGATTATTCATGTTCCATGAGATAAGAAGGACAAATTAACCATACATAATCTGACCAGGCTTATGCACTAGTTTTGCAACTGGCTGATAAAGCAGATGCGTGTGCCTCCCTGCCCATTCTGGAGACTTCCTGCAGAACCATTCCCAAGCAGGATCTGTTGCATTGCTCTACAGGTTTCCCACTTCCACCTGTATTACTTCCTAGCATACCAGTGTCAAGACATTTGCTCATGTGCTGCATCTGCATCATGAGCTAGTCCACATGCAAGTCTCCATACTCTTGTTTTTCCAGTTGCTCATAAAGGCTGGATAGAGAGCTTGGACCTGTCTGGTTTGGCTTCCAAAAGGTCATGATACATATTAAATGAGCAGCTACAAATCACCTAATGTCAGAAGCTGTAGTTTGTTCATGTTTTCATGATTCTTATCTGGCAGACATGAAATCAAAATATGACCCATATTTTATTTCCTTGCTAATTAAAGAGTCTGTATTTTTACCTTATTGACTGAATGTTCCTTTATTTTCAGACATCTCTTTCCTTTTTATAATTAACACTTTTACCAAGATTTCAGTAAGTCTGACACTAACAAGGGTTCTAATTAGTACAATGGGGATCTAAAACATCCACATTTCTTCATAGATACAAAATTCTGTTTCGGAGAGTTATTTTTAATACTTGCTACTTAACTATCAATCACATCTTCTCACCATTCCCCTCCTGCAGGTGCTGGAGAGTCAGGAAAGAGCACTATTGTAAAGCAAATGAAGTAAGTACATGAATATTCATGCCAGTTGTCAAATTTGGCATTTGTAGTATAAGCTATGTAGCTAATGTCTTATTACAATATTTATGCTCATTTGAATAAAGTGCAAAGAAACATCATTCAAATCAAGCTCTCATTCAACCACATAAAGAATAACACAGTGACTATGACACACGGCTGGACTGGTAATCAGATCTGTCTGATCAAATCATGCACCGGTCCAACTTCTTGCTGAAGATCAGGGAAGCTTCCTCCTTGGCTTTGGTAGGAGTTACAGTACTATAGTGAGAATATGAATGAATGAGACAACCAGGCACAGCAGATCCACCTAGCCTAGTGTCCTGTCTCCTGCAGTAGCTAATGAAGGGTGCTTAAAGAAGATCATCAGACCAGACAAGCAAACACACAGTAATACTTGCATTGGATAATCTGACAGTATCTGCTGATCTGTGGCTCAGGCACCACCCTGAACCAGATAGCATCATTGTGTTCAGTAGCCCTCAGCCTCAGCACCCATGCCTATATTTCTCCTGAATCTTTTCTGAACTAATGTAAATAACATCCACAATATTCTATGGCAGGTAGCTCCACAATTTAATTACATATGATGTGATTCATCTTCCTTTGTTAAATTTGAATTCATTCCTTATTAATTTGATTTGATTTCACAGTACTGCAAGAGAAAATACTGAAGCATTCACATTGTATAATAGGGCAAAGTCTGTTTGTTGAGGTTTTTTTTCAAACTGGTCTCTGTAGATCATTGTTGGTCACAACAGTCTTATTCCAGCTCCTGCCAGAGGTTAAAGATGGTTCTTAGGTCTCCCACAGGCAACGTGTGAACATATTTAGCCACCAGCCTACACAGTGAGCAGCTGTTACCCACCATCTAGCACGAGAAGCGACAGTCATGAGAGCTGCTTTTAGCAAGGAAATCATCGCCCTAAAAAGTTTTCATACAATCATCAATTGGGGGAAATCAGGCTGTACAAGCTGAAATGCAGAAATCCCTGTTCAAATTCGGACTGAGTACCTGGTTAGGAAGAGTTTGTGACTGCACCATAAACCTACTGCAAGAATATTTGTAGATGTTCACCCACAGTGCACATGGTGCCACACAGATTGAAGCTAGCAGCTTTATTTGCCTGGCTTCTAAGTAAGGTCAAATATGCCCTTTTACAATTGTTGTTTTACAATGTACTATCACAATATTTTCACATATAGTCAAACAGGCTAAAACTAAATTAATTCATGTTATTCTTTCAAGGGTAACAGAAATACTACTCATGCACCTGGTTTAAGCAGATAATCCACCTGAGTTCAAGAGATTATATTTACACAGGCAGCAAAGAGCCTCCTTTACTGTGTAACCTGATGAAATATTGCTGTTGTATCTAGCCCTGTTTTCATATACAGTGTTCAGGTCTGCTTCCTAGACCTATCCAAGTAGACTGTTTAATGAAATCAGTAATATTATTCCAAATTTAAGCTCTCTTAACTTTCTTATGTCTTCACCAATGCATTTTGAAGAGTTAAGTAAAAGATGTTATATCAAAGACCAATTTTCTGTATAAGCAGTTTAATTTGTAGTAAGACAGATACAGAACCATCCACCAAATTCTTTACTAACATCTTCTGTTCCAGTTCAATGGTGGATTATTTTGTCTCTGATTGTGTTCCAATCAGGAGACGTTCCCTATTCAGACAACCATTCAAATGCATTGTGTTAAAAGCTTCCTCAAGTAGGAGCCAATTAAAGATGTTCCTCTGAATTATACACTCTAAGAAGGCTTATAATGTTAACAGCAGTGAGGAAGGGGCAGAAAACTGCAAAGCTGAGTGTTATCTTTAAAGCCCTATGCATTTATGAGCTGTCAACCTTATCACAAATACGAATTATTTTACTGGAAAACTGTTCATGAAAAATTTAACTTTTTCATATAAAATGTCATCTTCTGTCACAATCAGGGACTTTTTTTCCAAAAAAAAAGGAGATTTTTCAGTAAAAACCCAATTTTAGTTATTAATTTTTTCATTAAAATATAACATTTTCTAGAGAAGACTGATAGCTGCTTACAGAAGCAATAATTTTGCTGAAAATACAACTTAACTTTCTGCCAAAATCAGGGTAATTTTACTCCTATTAATATAATTTTCTAATACATAAACTTCATTCTTTCCAGACTGAAGACTTCAATCAAAGTTAAATCCTTCCACTTAGCTTTGCACACTATTTTCTGATGCTCAAAATATAGACATGCTGCAAGGCCCTTAAAAGGTTTGGATGGCTACAAGACTTAATTGAAAAGGGAAAAAGAGAAAAGCTTCTCTGGAGGATTGTGCCTCTGACTAGATAATTTCCAATGCGTGATCTAACTGTTTTGAAGCCAAGTTGAATATTTCTATGCTATGCTCTAAGATAGCATCACAGACCTAACACAAATAATTCATGGAATGAAGACTATGACCCAAAATATATGACAACTCGTCAAGCCTGTTGTGACTGAATCAACTCTACCTATCTGGTGAGAAGTCCTCCCTTCATGAAAGACAAAACAAAACAAAACAGGAGACTACTGTCCAGTAGAAACACAATTTAGATATTATGACTTGTAGCCTATCACCTCATGCCTTCAGCATCCTGCATTAACTTTTTTAAGTTGTTCATTTTTTCAAAGGAGCATCAAGGAACAAAATTTTCCATCTGCTAAAATGCTCCTTCTGGCCTTAAAAGATGTCAGCCTGCTTTACAATCCTTCCTTGAGAATGACAGATCTTTAACAAAAGCAGCAACATTCCCTGTTGATTTAAAAGGCTGGTGAAAATGCCTTTCTCCAGAAGACATAAATACAGTATTTAAAGCATCCTCATAGATAAGCTAAGGAAGTGTGGGCTTGACGATCAAGTAGTGAGGTGGATCGAGAACTGGTTGAAAGGAAGAAGGCAGAGAGTTGTGGTCAATGGCGCAGAATCTAGCTGGAGGTCTGTGACTAGTGGAGTTCCTCAGGGGTCGGTGCTGGGACCGGTGCTGTTTAATATTTTCATCAATGACCTGGATGAGGGAACTGAGTGCACCCTCAGCAAGTTTGCTGATGACACAAAACTGGGAGGAGTGGCTGACACACCAGAGGACTGTGCTGCCATTCAGCGAGACCTGGACAGGCTGGAGAGTTGGGCGGGGAGAAACTTGATGAAATTTAACAAGGGCAAGTGTAGAGTCTTGCATCTGGGGAAGAACAACCCCATGTACCAGTACAGGTTGGGGGTTGACCTGCTGGAAAGTAGTGAAGGGGAAAGGGACCTGGGGGTCCTGGTGGATAGGAGGATGACCATGAGCCAGCAATGTGCTCTTGTGGCCAAGAAGGCAAATGGCATCTTAGGGTGCATTAGAAAGGGAGTGGTTAGTAGGTCAAGAGAGGTTCTCCTCCCCCTCTACTCAGCCTTGGTGAGGCCGCATCTGGAATATTGCGTCCAGTTCTGGGCCCCTCTGTTCAAGAAGGACAGGGAATTGCTTGAAGGAGTCCAGCGCAGAGCCACAAAGATGATTAAGGGAGTGGAACATCTCCCTTATGAGGAGAGGCTGAGGGAGCTGGGTCTCTTTAGCTTGGAGAAGAGGAGACTGGGGGGTGACCTCATCAATGTTTACAAATATGTGAAGGGTAGGTGTCAGGATGATGGAGCTAGGCTTTTTTCAGTGATATCCAGTGATAGGACAAGGGGCAATGGGTGTAAACTGGAACATAGGAAGTTCCACGTTAACATCAGGAAGAACTTCTTTACTGTAAGAGTGACAGAGCACTGGAACAGGTTGCCCAGGGGGGTTGTGGAGTCTCCTACACTGGAGATATTCAAGGCCCGCCTGGACAAGTTCCTGTGTGATGTACTGTAGGTTACCCTGCTCTTGCAGGGGGGTTGGACTAGATGATCTTTTTAGGTCCCTTCCAACCCTTGGGATTCTGTGATTCTGTGATTCTGTAAAACAAATACCTAAAAGCAAAAACCCCCCACCATACAAAACAAAACCATCATGAAAATACTCAAGCAAAACCAAGTTTTCTGTCTGCAATTACCAAATCTAGTTTTATTTCAGGGTCTTACATTTTCTTCCTTTGTTCTTCAAAGTGAAAGCATGAAGATATAAAATAGTAATTTGTGTACTGTTTCAGGGCCTTTCCTTCTCTTGCGTCCCAGATTTTTGCAGCCAAAGGCAAAACACCCATCTTCCCCAGAAATCTTATTATGGCCACTAGTGTGAGACACGCAAAGTAGTTAAACCAAGTTCAAATAATTCCTGGGGTTTGAGTTTCTATGTATTTAATTCCATTATTTCTAGAAAAACTGCTTCATTTACAGGTAGTAAGGGGAAGAGTGACAAGAATATGCTTAAGTACCAGTGCAAAGGTACCAGAGTGCATAACATGGGTCCCCTTTTTCTTTCCCTCAAGTTCAATAGGATTCCTTTGAATCTTGGAGTTTCATTTGAAATTGTGCTGAAAACAACATTCAAAAAATCAAAGCTTCAAAGCAGAGTTTATAGATTTGCCTGGTCTAGCAATGAACGGGGAAACATGAAGGGAACCTTTTTTTTCCTACAGATCCTATTCCTACAGACACAAGAATGAAACTTTTGGGTTTTCTGACATTCATTCATAAGTTATAGAGATGTTAAGACACACTGAGTTTGATCTGGGTTTTAGATGTGTGTGTGGGAGCAACTTCTTTTCTGACAGGGCTGACTTCTCCCTCTGAAGGGAAAGTCTCCCCAAGACACACACCTATGCTTATTCTGGGCTAACCTGTCAGATCCTTTCACATCAACCCTTTATGCGTATAGCTCTGTCCAGACTGTACCCCTGGCAAGAGACAGGGAAAAACCCGAACTCCAATTATGTAATTACCTGGCCTTCATCTCTGAATAGCTGAAGTGAGGAAGAACAGACCCATGGTTTCAGCAGCAGCCAAAGCACTTTGGGTGTATGTTCATTCACAGAATCATAAAATGGTTTGGGTTGGAGAGGACCTTAAGATCATCTATATCCAACCCCTCTGCCATGGACACCACACACACAAAACCATGCCACCAATTTGTCATTGAGAGCATGCTACTCCAAAACAGGCGAAGTTTTCATCCTTCTTCCTAAGTTCAGGAAAAAGATATCTTTCAGTCATGGTATATTCTGCACACTGATCTTGAAGAACTTTAACTACATGCGCTTTTCCAGTCAAGGAGGTTTATGAAATTATAGTTCCTCTCTCAGATGAATTTGCTATGACTGCTAAGGTTCTTTGTCCTCTGGAATACAGGCTATATTCTCTGGAGTAACATGCATGCCCCAAAACCTGTAGATAACAGTAACACATTTCAGTAACTAGAAATAGTAGCTGATATACAAAGAAATATTAAAGATTTTTTGGTCTGTTTTCTTGAAGAACTACCTCACAGGTCTTTGTAATAAGATTTTACTCTATGTAAAATTCTGGGTAAAAATGATTGAATAAGCAATGTGACAGCCCATGACTAAATTGTAGATTCTAATAACAACCTCGTGAATTTAAACTAACATAATTGCAGAAACTGCTGTTTACCTGTTTCAGCAGAATAGGCAGATCAGCCATTGATATAAGCTTTTTCAAGGGCCAGGCAGATTCAGTTCTTTCTCACACTGACCACAAAAGCAACTGAACCAAGTTTTCATTATTAATACATCTCTTAAACCTTATGTTTTCTATTTTTGCACCAGGATAATCCATAAACATGGTTTCACCCACGAGGAACGCATGGAGTTCAGACCTGTCGTTTACAGTAACACAGTGCAGTCTATCCTGTCTATCGTGAAAGCCATGACTAAGTTAGGAATCAGTTATGAAAACCCAGCTAGACTTGTGAGTATGACACCCTTTCTCCTGCAATTGGCATTAGAATGCGGTTTTTGTAATATAGTAGAGACTATAGAGCAAAGAGGGTTCATATTTGCTTTATGACAGCAGAAACTAAGTATTGCTTGAATTGTATGTGACAAGAGGCCCTAACTGATTTTTATTTTCTCAAGGCTGATGCCTGGGGTCAAACCTTTGCATGAACTGCCATTTTGCTTGTTATAAAAGAAATATTCAACTTGCAAAGACAAAAGGAAGGAAGAAGGAAGGAAGGAAGGAAGGAAGGAAGAAAGGAAGGAAGGAAGGGAGGGAGGGAGGGAGGGAGGGAGGGAGGAAGGAAGGGAGGGAGGGAGGAAGGGAGGGAGGGAGGGAGGGAGGAAGAGAGGGAGGGAGGGAGGAAGGGAGGGCGGGAGGAAGGGAGGAAGAGAGGGAGGGAGGGAGGGAGGGAGGGAGGAAGGAAGGAAGGAAGGAAGGAAGGAAGGAAGGAAGGAAGGAAGGAAGGAAGGAAGGAAGGAAGGTAGGAAGGAAGGAGGAAGGAAAAAGAAAGAAAGAAAGAAACTTTTCTTAGCTCCTTTGTCATTTATTGCTGTTGGGAAATATAATAAATATTACCCTTTTATGAACAAGCCTTAGGGCTCAGCCATATAAGGAACGGTCATCCACACATGTTGGGAATATTCCAGTTTGGCATTGCTCCTGGAGCAGGTACCTCCCTGTTGTATGGATGCAGCACTAGCCCATTGCAATAACGTGGAGTCTGACCTTCCTAATAGAGTTAGCAAGCTTATGCACAATCACATAGAGGAAAAGCCATAGTCAGAAGACCTGCTATTCTCTGACAATCATACTGAATTTTCAGGGACAGAAGAAAGGAAAAGCACATACTTCTCAGTGTAATGTTTTAATCTATTACATGTAATTCAAACCTTGCTGAGAATTTCTCAGAATATCAGCTGGTTCCAGTTTTGGTAAATTCTGCCTATTCCCTAGAGGTTTACCTTAGAGGGAATTATATCTGCTTATCTGAAAGAGATTTTTCTGTTCTGGAATTCTACATTTCATTACAATGACATGTGGTACTTTGACCTAAACAATTATAAAGGAATGTTTCAGACGTTACTAAAGCTCTTACAGTTGTTCCACAAAATAGAAACTGAGTATTTTCTCCCTGTATTCTCTTAAGGGTCCATGAATGCAAGTCATTCAAACAAGTGCAACAGTGGTCAAAAGCAGCATACAGAAAATATGCCCATGCGAATTTACTGCAGCTTGGCCCCTCTCCTCAACTGCGGTAGACAGATATATCGCATAAGGTCCCACCCGCCAGTCTACATGGCCTAAGGCAGCTGAACCTTGGAGCACCTAGCCACAGCTCTTGGCTCATCCTCTAATATCCACTGTGTAGTCCAGACTGTTTGCCATCTGTAATTGAGATATTCTGCCTGTGCTTTTGTACTTCAGCCTCTTTTCTCAGCCTTGCTAAACTTTCTAAGAGGCTCATACATGTTCACACACTGTCTATCATCTACATCAGTTTCATAGACATTGTTTTACAGTTCTGGTGTCCTCAACATAAAAAGGACATAGAACTGTCGGAACGAGTCCAGAGGAGGCCACAAGGATGATCAGGGGACTGAAGCACCTCCCATATGAAGACAGGCTGAGGAAGTTGGGGCTGTTCCGTCTGGAAAAGAGAAGGCTGCGTGGAGGCCTCATAGCAGCCTTCCAGTATCTGAAGGGTGCCTACAGAGATGCTGGGGAGGGACTCTTGACTAGGGACTGTAGTGACAGGACAAGGGGTAACGGGTTAAAACTTAAACAGGGGAAGTTTAGATTGGATATAAGGAAGAAGTTCTTTACCGTAATGGTGGTGAGGCACTGAAATGGGTTGCCAAGGAAGTTGTGAATGCTCCATCCCTGGTGGTGTTCAAGAGCAGGTTGGATGAAGCCTTGGGTGGTATGGTTTAGTGTGAGGTGTCCCTGCCCATGGCAGGGGGGTTGGTACTCGATGATCTTAAGGTCCTTTCCAACCCTAACTATTCTATGATTCTATGATTTTCAAGGGATTTCACAGCCTGAGGAACTGGGAATTGGAATTATTTTTGTTTTTATTAAATATCTCAGTTCATTTCTTAGCACTACATAAGCATCAAAATCCACGGTTGTTGCCTTTTGCACAGCGATCAATAAACGTTTACTGTGCACCTGGAGGCTCTGAGCTCAAGGCTTCTTGTTGTAGGCTATTCAACCAACAAATCCAACATTGTAGGACGATAGCTATAATCATTAAGTGATATGTGATATCTAGGAGAGAATGTTCCAACCCTTATCTTCAAGAAGTGTGTGCCATTGCGAGCAGCCCTTGAGACAGATGGGGGGTGCGCAGGAGAAACCATGACTCAGTTCTGCTGATCTCGCCACCCAGTGAGTTCACGGAGTGTAAACATAGCCAGTGTTGTTTAATGTAGAAGGGAAACTGTATGGCTGCTCGCCTTCCTTTTTAAAGTAAAGGCAACACCTTAGTGATTATTGCCCTCCCCCTTTTTCTTTATATCCATGACGACTCAATTTCTCCAATATTTTAGAAAACCTGCAGCATTTCAGTTTTGATCAGTCTCTGGGTTTTACAAAGTTTCCATAAACTGCAATTTCCACTGAAAGATAAAGATACAGAACATTCCCAAAATAAATTTGTTACAAATTATTTTGAAGATGTTGCCTATTTTTGTATAAAACCTACTCCCTGCCAAAATAGTGTCTGTCAGAATCCATTTATACTCTTGCAGCTATTGACTGCAAGTCACTTCATTTGTCTACTTATAGGGCTAGGAAGGAATTGCATTCTAAAATTATCCACTGCTGTAACAGTGTATCAAATGACCCTATTTTAATAGTGCTTTTAATTTACAGTACATTCTTAAACTCTTAACCACTGAAAGACATATTTTAATGTAATAGGTTGCTTGAAGTCTTTTTGGATTGACTGCGAAAGGAAAAAATACAGAATAAAACATTAAAATTATTTGGGATTTTATACAGTTATATGTTTCTTCATTCCCAAATTAAAGAACATACGGGAAATACATTCATTATTTATATTCACTTTGCCACATTTTTCACTGTGGCCAGAAGCTATAAATTTTATCTTCTAAATACATTAATTAGATATATTTAGCTATATATTTCTGCTTTGATGTACTTATAACAGGTTTAACTTCTAAATATCCTTTTTAATTTAGTTTTTGATATCCATCTACTTTCACCATAAATGCCTTCCATCCAAGCTGGACCTTCTGTGAACTCATGGTAAGGTAAAACTAAGCCTTTGTATGAACAAAAACAAGAGCTAAACTCTGTGTATCACAATTTAAGTGTAATCCTGGCACTAACTAAAGGGACGCGAGCTTGTAAAAGGATGTTTACAGGCACAGGCAAGTACAGGTATGTAGAAAAATTAGGGAAAATGATAAATTTTGCACCTGCAATTCTTTGTAAGCCAAGCACGTCTTCAAGGAGGTGGAGGAGCACAGTCCGCTTGCACGATACTTACTGAAATTTCCTTTTAGGAAGATGAAAGGAAGCTGTGTACCATGGCAACAACTCTGGAGGATGGCGACATGTCTTCTGAGTTGGTTGAACTCATCAGACAACTGTGGAGTGATGGTGGGATCCAGGCCTGCTTCGCAAGGGCAGCAGAGTACCAGCTGAATGACTCGGCAGCCTAGTAGGTGACAACAGCTGAGGTGGCCACTACCATGACAACATAGGAAGGCTTGTGACGTCCCTCGCATGTGCAATAGCCTAGGGAAATTAGCGCTCATTAACCTGAAAAAGAATTAGGGGGTTTTCAGCTAATGTTTATAACAGAAATGTTTAACTAAAGGAAACCAGTTGAAACAAGGAAATCTTTTTTCTGTGAGTTTGCTTAAACTGTAAAAAAAAAAACCCAACCCAAAAACCTGTTCTCTTGCCACGTAATTATAAGATTGACAAAATGAGGCAACAAATGAATTGAAACAGCTTAGGTTTTACCTAGAGTTGTCCTGTGAATGTATGGATTTCAAGCTGCTAAACATACATCTGGAGAAAACTAAAACCTTTCTTCTAAACTAATTTGGCTGCATGGGTGGGTATCCCCTGGGCTGTTACCATCTCAACATCCAGCAGGTGTTGGCCAGCCATGCTGCAGCCACTCTCCAACCTGACAGCCCTCTTTCTTCAGCCTGGGAGGTGGCAGGCAGATAAGCAGGGGACTAAGGCTGCACAGCTTTGGCTTCACTAAAGGTCACCATTCAGCTGGGGTACATCTCCTAGTTTACGTGGAGTCAGTAAGCTTAGACTTTTCAGGATTTCGTGGTTTGGTTGCTTCTACAGCTGTTCTTGCAGGCTACAGCAGTCCTGCTCTGGTGTTCTCTCCCTCAGCTCATACAGGATGGAGCAGGGAGGTGCCGCCTACATCAGAGTTTTCCTTGAGTGCACAGCAGTGAGTCTGACTCTAGACCTGGGGCAGAGGTTGTTCCAGCTCAGGACCATATCCCAAGGTCTGCAGTTGGAGGTTTCCCCGCTCCTGCAGCTCCTCCTACAGGCTGAGGGCACCACACCAGATGCTGGGTGTCCTGTTCAGCAGTGAAAGTCATAGTCGAAGGCTTGGCCAGGAGCCCTGGGTGCTGAAGGCAGTGATAGCTCACTAATAGCAGATACTAGAAGGGCTTCCATGAAAAAATGGGCTATATTATCATTATATGGGCTATTATATTAATATTATATATTAATATTATACAGGCTATATGAAAATACGAGGTACATAGCTAGAAAAGCTATACCATGAAAATATTAAAAATTCTACATCCCTTTATATCTTCAAAACAAGAATGAAGACCTTTATGTAAGATACCTGAGCAAAGGAAATATTGCCTGTGTTGATTTGTGCTTGATTTAGCAGTATTTCGATAGGAATGGCACAGAGCAAACATTTGTTTCCTTTCTGACAGGCCACACTGCTGTTCCCAGCACTAAAATCCTCTAACAAGTCAATCATCATAATTAAAAGGAAAAATACTTATTGAAATTTAAAAAAAACCCCACAAACAACAAACAACAAAAAAAAAAAAAGAAAAAACCTAATACAGTAAAAAATACATATTACCTTCATATATATATACATCTATATATACATATATATGTATGTGTATATATATATATACATTCTAGTACACTATGCCTTGCAGATTAGGTTTTGTTGCCTAAAAGAAAATAAGATAGCCTAAGGTAGTTCCTTCTCAGTGTTATGGGCTGTGTCTTTTAACCTGCAGTGGTTTTCAGAATTTAAGGGAGCTCATATAGACTGCAAAGTAGACAATAATCTTTATTTATCGCTGGTCACATCAGAAACAACAGTGGTATGTTTTTCATCTGCCTGAACTCTTCCGAAAATCCTGCTAATCCTTTGTCTTCATTTCATAGCCAATGCTTCTAAAACTCTAGCCTTGGGCTCTGAACCATTAAAATCAACTTAATTTATGCTCTTGCTGCTAGGCTTCTAATGATCAGTGCAAAACCAGCTACAGTCAGTCAAGAATCTAATGCTACATTTCCATTTCTTTTAAAACCAAACTCCTGTTTCTCAGTCCTGTGAATTAGCTCCTACATAGAGTACTGAATTATACTGTATAAACTCTGATTTTCTGAGGTTACCTTCTCCGCGTCTTTTCATTATTAATTCGTGCTAATGAAGTTGGATCACTGTCTGTCCTCTGGGTGTTTTAATTGAAAAAAAGTGAGATCTTGTGAATAGAAAATCCCTTGTATGTCAACTTTAGCTGGGATTTCTTCCTTAGACTCACACAGATTTAATCATCTTCTAAGACAGAGTGATGAGTAAGGAAGGGAAAAAATCAGGATTATAAACCATGTCATTGTATAGTTACCAGTAGTACTTCTGCTTGCTTGCTTCTGGCTTGCTCCACTCTTGCTTGCTCAGTCATTTGCTTCTCTCAGAGCAAGTCTTATCACCTGAATGAAACCAAGGAAACCATTTAAAGTAAACTACCAGTTTGTGTTCCCTCTTTTGTCAGTGGAGAGACAGATTGCAGATCATTCCCTTAGAGCTGCCTACAGCTCTAAGAAGAATCTGAAGATGCCTCTTTTGCTCCATTGACTAGAAAATTAACTTGGTCTAATTTTTTTTATACAATTGGCTGTGTTGAACTGGACTTAGGTATTTGTGACTAAGAACTATCAGATCTTTATAGTGAATTTTATATTCTAGTGTTTATTTTAGTGTTTACATGTTTTATAAATTGCAAAATTACTTTTGTGTCTTCTTCCCACAAAGGTGAGATGAGTTTGCCTCAGACCCCACTCAGAGAATCAGAGCTATATTGCATGTTTTAAATAAACCAGATTGTTTCCTGGACTTAAATAATGGGCAAATACTGAATTACTCAGATCAACTGCAGCACTCCTTGCTCCAGTCTATTCAACTTAAAATGGAAGAAAAACCCATTCCAAGTATTACTTAGAAATCTCCACATGGAAGACTCTATTTAAAAATAATAAAAAAAAATTTTAATCTACTTTAATTTTTTTTTTTTTTTTTTTTTTTTTTACTTACAGAGATATTAAATATTGCAGACAAGGATGATGAGCTCTGGGGCTTGTTTTGGTAGTTGTCTGGTTAAACTGAACAGCAGAAACTTCATGCTGGGCAGACATTGTGTTAGAGAATTAAGTAAAAAAGGCGTGAAGCCTGATAAACATTAGCAAGACTGTGTTTTGCTTGTCAAATGGGAAGGTACCAACTGGGACACCAAAAGGTTGAAAATGCTTCAGCCATTGTATGTGGATTCTTGCTTTTGGCTTTGTTCTTTATTTGAATATTAATAGTTAAAAGGTAGGAAGACACTTGGACATCACATCTTCTTTTCCTTATATCAATTCATAACCTCTTGACGCTGATTCCTAGACCAGCTAGTAGGATTCATAGGCTCTCTCCAGTCATTTTAGGACTGCTGCATGCCCCTGGAAGTGACAGGAGAAATGTCTCTTGACAGGACAAGGACAGGATTCAAAGATCTGGTCTGGATTCTCATTTCATGTAGACTTTATCCCTGTATGCCAGACAAGGCAACCAGACAATCTACTCTTTTCCAGGGTGCTGAGAGAATACGCAGGGGGTCCTCAGCTTCACTGAAGCTTCCAGTTTTGATTACAAAATATACATCTTTTATCTATCATTTGCCTTCTTGTAAACTGATAGATCTGCAGAGGAAACATCCCTCTAGTGTGAATTCCTCCAAAATATTATGCCCTCCCTTTCACTTAGGAAGGAAGATACTGTTACAACAGGTCTGATAACAGGCTGCGGTTGCTTCTGGTCAATCTACTTATGAAAAATGCTTATGGTTCTTCCCCTGTGGTGGCAGTTCCTGCTTCCAGAAAGCAAATGGACAAAAGCCCATTCTGACAAGGTAGTTTTCCAGCATCCCTGGGAAAATAAAGATTTTCTTGAACTGAAATTCTCAGAAAGATGTTTATTATAAACAACTAAATTACACTTCTATATAAAAGGAAAAAAAAAAACAAAACAAAACAAAAGAAAGAAAGAAAGAAGCAAAGAAAGGCTCTGAATTGTGGATCTAGGTTGTATAAAAAAAAAATATTGTATTTAAATGTGTAATTTACATAAATATTTAAAAGCAGCTCAATATGAAGTGATCTTTCTCATGTTCATTTCACCTTTTGAATTCAACAATTACAATTTCTTTTCTCCTTAGTTACCTCAATGACTTGGATAGGTTAGCAATGCCGGACTATGTGCCTAGTGAGCAAGATGTTTTGCACTCCCGAGTGAAAACAACTGGGATTATAGAGACTCAGTTTTCTTTCAAGGATTTGAACTTCAGGTACGAAAGCCATATTTGACAGTTTTCTGTGGTTTTATCTTTCTTATGCCTTTGCAAATGTATTGACCTATTATCATATTGGTAATCCCATTGCAACAGCTTTGAATCCACTCATTGAATATTTTGCAATAGCCAAAAAAGCAAGCTATTTTAGTACCAGTACTCCAAACTTAAGTACATCATGGACTGTTATAAAATATCTCAGAATATCAGGTCCTAAGAGGACATTTTTGCATATGTATGTGTCTAAAAAGCATTATTTGTATCCTGCCATTTGAATAATTGTTTGTGACATTTAGGAAATTTGCCTACCTAAATGCCCTTACCAGCATGCAAAACATTTGATGACTACTAATTTGCATGCACTCTCCACCTTTCACTCTCTTCTTTTGAGAGTGGAAATAACTGCTCTTCACATAGGAATGCATTACATTTGGCAAAAAAAATAACAATTTCTGTCCCATGGGAAATTTCAGTATTAGCATTAGAAAAAAATCTTTAAAGTGATGTCTCTGAGAAATTTGACTGAAAGTAATTGACACTTTGAGATACTCAAGATTTTGTTATGCTTGGTTAACCAATTAAAAACATTTATTTCCACATGAAAATGTATTTGAATAAATTATGATGGTTTAGCGTTCTATAATGGTTTTCTTTATGTTTCATTTAATTCTTAATTTAAAGTCTTAGGTGCATGTTACTGGAATGCTGTCTGGACAAGAAACTGTAGCGATAGACACATGTATAAAGCCCCAAGATTATAACTTTTACATTTTTCTTTTGGTTTTTTTTCCCTGATGTGGCAATTAAACATTTCCTAAACCATCTATGGTACCACACAGATGTTTGACGCAATGGAGTTTACATATACAAAATAAGATTCTGAAATAGATGCCTTAGAAATGAATTCTTGTCACCTCAATACACTGATCACTCTGAAAATTCAGCACTTACCCACAAACACTACTGTGCAATGTCATAGACATCATCTTCTTATTCTCTGATTAACGTATTCCCAGACAGCTTTGTATAATGGAAATCTGAGCGCCTTCAGTTACAATCATAGTTTATGTAAGAACTAAAATCAGGATGCAGACAGAAATCATCCAAGTCATGTCAGGACTCTGACATGCATGCTGCCAGTCCTGAGGTTAGATCGGTATTAGAGGCTTAGTCCAACTGAAAAGCAGCATAACTGAGAATTAAGTTACCCAGGTGTCCTTAAACAAGAGGAAAGCTCTTGATGTCATCACAAACACAAAAACGCTAGTGTGTTTGGACCCTGTGCTATGCATCACAGTAGTGTTATATGAGTAAATCCATTGGTGGTTTTAGGCACTTTAGTAATATAGGGTAGAACCACTACAAAAGTCTGAGGGCTTTTAGCTGCTGTAGGGATGCAGAGTGGCTATAAATCCATTCTAACCAGCCAGTTACTGCTACTCTGCTTTGCCAGAGCAATACAAAACAGCTGGCAATCCTGATGACTCTGCACTCAGTTTGATAAGTACCATAAAAACATTTATAAAGAGAGGAACACTTCCACATTCAGAGTGAGTTTTGGTTGATATACTCAGCTGAGGCTTTGGGTCACAAGCTATCCATGGATAAAAGGAAAACTTGAACAGATGCCTCATTCACTAAATGCTTGTCCTCTTCTGAACTGAATGAGGCAGAAAACATTTTGTATCAGTGCAGTAAAAGTCTAAATCCCAGTACTGTAATTCAGGGAACTGAATTACTGTTGCACAGATAACGTCTCTTGTTATTTGCTGTCTTCTTAGTGGTTACTTTGCTGGTTTAGTGTAATTTAGCTTTCGTGTGCTCTTTGATTTATTTCACCAATGTTGACTTTGATTTACAGATCTCAAAACATACTTTAATAATTTTAAAAGAAGATCTGATCTTCATAGGTCATCTCCTGCTGTCATTTCCGTTTATGTGATAGGAACAGTTTGACTGAAATCTGGCAAGCTTTATTTTAGTCTTTAGGTCTTACTACATGTACCATTAGGACAAATAAATATACAGCTACTCCCAGGTCTGTAGCTAAGTTTTCCAAGCACAGTGCTGGGAAAATATAGAGACTGTTTTGGTTAAAGAAGATCATCTCAGATAAACATCTACCACTCACAGAGACGCTTCAACTTTACAGGCGTTTATGTTAAACTCTGAGCTGGCAGGAGCAAACTAAGGTTAGTATAACAGAAAATGCCCATCAACATTGCCTCTGGACTTGCCTTGATCTTCTCCTATTTTAACTGACTTATCATGAATATTCACAGGGCCATATGCTAAAAGCTTGCAGGAATGAATACAGATTCATACAATTCTGTATGCTTGTGAAACTGTACTGCAGACTAAATTTTGAAGCTTTTTTTCCCCTATAATCTTTATTTCAGAGTTACATGCCACAAATCAAGGACAGCTCCACTTCAGTTGAGCCGTAACTAACTAGGTCCCAGGTAGTTGCACTCAGTTGGCTTTGGACCGCATAGAAAGAGTCCATAAAAAGCTCATATGACTCTACACAAAGGTAGCAATTTCTGGCAGATACTGAAGGAATAATGCAGAAGAGGACAGACATAAAGTTTCCTCTCTATACACAAAGGGATTCCTGCTCCCGTGAATTGCTGCTTAAACAGCAACTAATGAGATTGACAGAACAGAGACCCCCACACTGCAGGTTATACAGCTAGCCAAGTGACTATGATAGGGCAATGAGTAGGTGACTTAATATTGATCTACACCAAGGGCAACCTGTGACCAGCTTCCAGATATATGTTTTATTGATCAATGTGTCAGTTCACTGCAAATAAAACTATGAACGAATAACTGTGGATTTGAGGGGGGATTTGTCAATGTTTGATGTATGAATTCTGTCCTGAATAAATCCTTGCCTGAATGGCTGAGTCCTTCACTGAGCTCTTATGCAGAGCCCCACTTCCTCAATGTGGAGTGTTACCTGAAAGTATTTAAGCCTTTATGTTTCATTTTCTGTCCACTACAAAGCTGTAAATTATGTACAGTACTGCTTGACCTTTTGGAATGGAAATGGACAATAAAGTGGATGTTTGGTTGCAGTCCAACTCTAGTTGCACTCAGCATATTAACAGCATGACTACATCCTTACAAGTTAGTTTTTTACATTGTACATATGCTATTTTTCTGCAAAGGATGTTTGATGTGGGTGGACAACGATCAGAGAGGAAAAAGTGGATTCATTGCTTTGAGGGAGTCACTTGCATCATATTCTGTGCTGCACTCAGTGCCTATGACATGGTTCTGGTGGAAGATAAAGAAGTGGTGAGTCAGAAGAAACAAGCAACCATTTTTGCTGCTAAGTTTTAATGTACTCTCTGATGGCATATCAGAAGTATTCCTGTTCCCTGATAACCATTTAAAGGCTATTATGCTATATTGGTTCTTATCTGTAAAGAACATTACAGTAAAACTGACATATGGGGATGAGATTCGTCAGTCTCTCATGTTTACCTTTTGCATCTCAACAGAACAGAATGCATGAGAGCCTTCAGCTGTTCAATAGCATCTGCAACCACAAGTGCTTTGCAGCCACTTCCATTGTGCTGTTTCTAAACAAAAAAGACCTCTTTCAAGAGAAAATAGCAAAAGTTCATCTGAGTATCTGCTTTCCTGAGTATGATGGTAAGTTTGAAGTTTTCAGAAGAAAATACATTCAGATGATGAGTGTAGGCCACACATTAAAGACTGAGGCTTTTACTCAGGTCACCTATATTTAACCATTTAAATCCTAAGCACCTGGCCTTTCTCTCAAAAGAATGGTAGGCGTCACATGCAGGGAATCCAATTCATCTCACCCACCCATCATGCTTGTCCTAGGAAGGGGTCATCTGTCTCTCTGGAGATGCTTATTTCTCTCCGTTGGCAGTAGAGGAAACTGAAAGAACTAGAAGTTTCAGATAGCTGAAGCTAGCCCGCATTTCAGCACAAGTAAGTGCTTATGACTCCCAAACCATAACTGAATCCAAGTTTTTTGTTCCTTTTCTGAAAACCCATTCCATAAAGGAAGTCTGCCTCTTTCTGTATGTCACAGTAGTGTCTACTGGAAACAAAACCCAGCAGCTGTTCCCAGCTGATGTAAGAAAATATACAAAGCCATGCCAATAAGTGCCAGAGAAAATCCAAAACCTGTCAGTATTTTAGTATTGACCTAATGTGTTTGGGACAGGGAGTGTCCAGAATGAAGCATACTTAAAGCAATATTATTAGAAGATAGATTCTGCTCACTTCCTGAAAACCAGCTCCTTCACTCCCTTTCTCAGGACGTATCAGCACAGCAACTTAAATTCCACAATGCTTCACTGAGGTATTCAAACATTATGTCCTAAACTCAGTGGAGCTCACCACTTTGCACTGTCTGAGGCTTCAGACAGGACGGGATCCAGCAAGGGCTTTCAGCAGCAGCCTGCCACCAGGAGTCAAAGCCTGCTCCAGCCCTGCAGTGATACTAGCGTCCATACCTGCTGCTGTTGTAAAGCAGTGGTACCAACAGGCAGAAAAGCTGCATGAGAAAATTGTGACTGAATATACAAACGTGATTTTTTCCCTTTCTCCATTTATCTCTTCATTTTTGTACCCCCACCAATTTTGTCTGCTGTCTGATTCCCTTTGAATTTATGCTCTTTCCTTTTTATTTCTTTTCCTCTCACTTTCTGTTCTCCCTCTAAGGTCTTTAACTGTTTCACAATGACTGACTCAGGAGCAGTTCACTTCAGAAATGAGGACTTCTGGTTAAGCATTGATATTTAAATGTAGGTAGGCAGTTTAGATACAAAATTTTCATAGCTACTGCATGAAGTTAATTCTCTTTAGGAAAAAAATGATAAAGAAAGGGGAAGAAAAGAAAAATGTCAGAAAAAAGAATTCTGGTTTCTTAGCAGCTGTGAGGAAATTCCAATCGAAATGTGTTTTTCTTTTACTGTTTTCTCCACTAGGACTAAATACATTCGAAGATGCTGGAAATTACATCAAGAAACAATTCCTAGACCTGAACATAAGGAAAGAAGATAAAGAGATATATTCTCACATGACATGTGCCACGGACACCCAAAATGTCAAGTTTGTGTTTGATGCAGTCACAGACATAATAATCAAAGAAAATCTGAAAGACTGTGGGCTTTACTAGCCATTCATTCCCTTGCTTATAGCCTGACTTCGTCTCAGTTCACTTTCCTTTCTTCGTCCTGTGTGCTGACTGAAATAAAACACTCTAGGGAAGAAACAATATCAATTAAGCTTTTGTTAGCGGTCAGATGAAGCCTTGGGTATAGCCTGATCATTGCAATCAACACTGACTTTCTGTATCTCATAAGACTGAAAAAAATGTTTCTGCTCCACAGAGGTCCCAGCCACTGATAAATCCTGCTGGAATCAAAGGGAAATTCCTATGTTAATCAATATGATCTTTAGGTAATCAGCACTTCTTAGGAAATGGCAGACACATCAGTATCCTGTATTTTCTAGTGATGGGAGAAGAAAGATAATATATAAGAGAAACATTACTTTTATTTACATTTGAAACCTTAAGAGAGCTATAGCATTAAACAGCATCAATGCATCATTTCCATTCAGTACTCTTTTGTTTTCATGTTACATACACAACTAAAAATTGCATACCATTAACTCAACAAAGGCGCATACACACACGCACACACACACCCCACCACCACCCACGACTTAACTGGTGTACAACAAAGAGCAGTGCAAATCTGACTTTAGAAGAGCTGAGGAACATGTACAAAAAAAGTGCACATGTGTAAAGCTGACAAAGGATGTTACCTAGTTTGGAGAAAAGAAAACACAGTAAGATGTAGGCAATTTATCTGGATCCCTAAGGAAAAAAAATGTTATAGTAACCGGCATTTCCTGCACAGGCCATAAAGGCAAGTTGAAACATTATTTTTTAACAAGTAAATATAATACTTTTTTGTTTTAATAATAATTAGCAGCCTTGTTGCTGGACAGCTTCTCCAGTGCCCTATGACTGCAGCAGTGATTTCTACCAGAGCAGAGCAGGTATAAACCCACCAGTCCTCATGGCAAAAACACATTGTTGGGCCCAAATGGCTCCTAGAGCAAGGGGGAAGCAGCCATCAGCAGCAACATCATGCTCCTCCCAGCAAAGAGGAGAATAAAACCCTACCATGAATGTTATATTTCTCCCACCAAGTATCTGAGGAGGACAACTTGCTGTCACATCTCTAAGACAAAAACCATCAGCATTAACAGCTAGAGGAGCAGTGGAGAGGTAAATGTAGCACCAGAGAAAATGAATTAGAGACTTGGAGGGAGGTTTTATTACAACTTTTAACTATAATATTTTTTACGACATATATTTTTTTAATCTGGTATTTAAACTGCATTTAAACTGACTAACATCAACCGTTTTCTGTATTTTGGTTATACAGTCAGATCTTTAAATTACATAAACAATAAAATTTTGGCTTCTGGTACAAGAAGTGGCCCTTCTTTTGCCTATAATGAGATGCTTAAGAACAGCATATGTGGCATATATAAATACTCTGGTATAGTAGTGGTATCAAAATGGCAATCTCATTGCTGCCCTTCTACTCCAGAAATGTACACATTCCAGTGGGATAAGATGGCAAAAGATTTGCTATGTTTGACATCACACCTCTTTGTAACTCTCTCTGAGCTTCCCATTTCAAGAACTACAGTTCCGATTCTGTAAATTGCACTTCATAAGGGTTTTTTTCTGGCATTTATTGTGGGTATGGATTCTTCCAGGAAGCACAAGAGAAAGGAATAGATTTATCACAAAGACCACTGTTGCTTTTGCTTACTTTGCAAACTCTTCAACAGGAAGGAATGCCCAAAGCTGGCAGCTGCCAATTGCCATTAAGTTGGTTTTAGTTTGCAGCATCATTACAACATTGTACATGTGGTTTTGATAGTCCATGAATGTTTGAATGACCTGTCTTTACTTTGAAACTGGCATCCAAAACCTTGCATAGTGGCTTTACTTCCTATAGCACTGCAAATCCAGTTCAATGGGCTGTGTGAGATCATTCTGTTCATGCGTTGAACTTGTACTGATGGTGTGACCCTCTGTTAGATAAAAGGCATGAAACACTGTGTATCAACCTGAAACGCTGCTAAGAGGGCTTCTATATAGGCAACGACACTAAGGTTTAATTTTTTTATGTCTGATTGATTACTAATATTATGATACCTACGATTTCAAGAAATGGGGTAGACCTTGACTACTTTCACCTTTCCTGAAATTCAGAAGTTACAAATGAAAGATCCATGAGGTCTTATATGGGATGGAACACTTCAGTATCTAGATATCTCTATAAGCATTCTAGATTTCCCTTTTCTAGGTTTCTTTCAGCTTCTTCCTCTTCTCTTTTGACTAAATGTTTCCTTTTAATGCATTCCTATACATGTTTTCCTGCATCTAATCACAGGAAGCATTCGGAGACGTTAAGGATCAGAGAGTCATAGAATGCTTGTGGTTGGAAGGGACCTTTAAAGATCAGCTAATTCAACCCTCCCTGCCATGGGAGGGACACCTTCCACTCAAACAGATTGTTCAGAGCTCCATCCAACCTGGCCTTGAACCCTGGCCTCAGAGTTCGGGTATCCACAACTCCTCTGGGCAACCTGTTTCAGCATTTGATTCCTTTTATCGTAAGAGGGGGAAAAATATCTGAACTCTGCCCTCAAGAACTGATGATAAGCAAAGTCTTAGGGAAGGAAACAAGTAATCCTGGAATGTTCTTACTTTTGCGCTGCTTTATCTTTGAAGATGAAACATTTCCCAAGGGCCTGATTTAGCAAAAATGTCATGCATTGAAAAGAACGGTTTAAGCAAGTGAAACTGCTTAAACTGTACTATAGAAACTCTGCACTGGGGCCAAAATGGCTAGAAACACCACTCAAGAAACACCCAAGTCATATTTTTCTCCCTGGTGAGTACAAGGAGTTTTTCTGCATTGGTGCTCGGAGCAAACGACTGATGTGGAAAGGTCATGCTCCTTCTCAACTCTGAGTCAGCCACTCATTCTAATAAATTAAATTAAAGACTCTGCAGTCCATTATTTTGCCCACTGGGACATGTAAATCTTATTAGTGTCAATGAAGGTCGCAAGACACTCAGAAAAGATAATATACCCTCGTTATGATGTCTACCTGTAAGATACATTGCATGTCCTAAACCCACTCTCTATAACATTGTAGAAAACCTGCCATAAATACAGCCCCATTCTGTAACATTTTAAAAGCATAGGATGACATATAAATCACAGCATGATGAGCATTGTGAAAGCCTCTTATCTTTGGCACAGTCCATTAAAAACAAAATATAAATTCTGAAGAAGTACATAGGAGAATCCTCTGAGACCTAAGATTCAAGGGCATTTACGTGCTGAACATGCATTGACCAAATCCGCTAACTGCATTTACCCATGGGTGTAAATCCTGTCCATGTAGGAGCAAGCAGCTGTAAAAATAAATTATATAGCCAGGAGATGCATTCCTATGGGATCTTACTCAAAAGATAGATACAAAACTACAATTTGCTACCGAGCAGCACTGTTCAGTGGCTGGTTTTGTGATAGCAGGCTGTCACAGAGAGGAATGAGATGGACTGTTAACTCTGTTCTGTTTATGAGGGAAAGAACATAGTAGGGCTGAGGATACTTTTACAAGTTCTGTGCATTGATTGAAGCTCTGCTAAAGAGCTGCATCTTAAAGGCACATGATGTTCATTCGTATTACAAATAAAGATTTGTAGAAAAGAAACCTTAATGTCTCTCTTTAAGTGTATTTTTTCCCCTGTAAAACAGGTTGTTAGGTAGTTTGTGAGCTATACCATCTGTACTTACAGATGCATCGTGTCATGCTACTGAGTTTTGATCAGAGCTTATTATGAATTAAAAGTCAGTGGATTGTTCTGCTTAACATCAATAACATGATGTACTATAGGAGATATTTTTTCCCTGTATTTACTTTGATCTGACAACTTTTTTCTCCCTTACTGTGCTATTATCAAAAAAGCCAATACAAACCTTGTTTAGGAGTTCTTCTTAAAATTAATGTTCACTTTATTTTACATTGGTAATAGAACGGCAATTAGCAATTAGTTTGTAGGTTAGGTTTGTGAAAATTTCCTCTAAATGTTTATGCATTTGTGTGTGTCACATTATTTTCTTCTCTCTTTTCTATTTTTTTTTTATTTTACATGGGATCAGTAATGACCCTTTTGGATAATGTCTTGTTGTTTAGTCTAAGGTGCTTTAATTCAGTGCTTAGAATAAATAACAGTTAGAAAAAAACAGGGTTTCTTCCATTGAAAAAAAAAAAAGAAGACTTTAGTTAAAGACCATAAGTAGATCTCACAGGAAGCTAAAATGACAGGTAGGTCTTAATAAACTACATTGCACCTCTCCTTTGGAATAAACAATAATTTACTTTAAAGCTGATTTACAGTCAGTGTTTTTCATATTCGAATTAATCTGAAATTCTAAATAAGTGTATCTCTGAAAAGCCAGATGGGGCACAGAAAACACTTGTTTAACAATTTTGGAGCTTCAGAGAACAGGAGCTAGAGAAACAAGGCGAAGGTGTCCAGGCTCAAAGGAAAGGGAATTAAATGAAGGACAGAAACATTCTCAGACTAAATAACACCCATTTTCTCCCTTTCAAAACCTTTTTTTGTTTGGTTTTTTTTTTAATTTTGTATGTTATAACTGAAAAGCTTCGAGGCTAAACAGTTTTGTTGAAATAAAATATTTTGATAGGTCCCAACTATTTCTCTCTTCATGTGTGAAGAACGAGCAGTATCTGTTAAAAGAAAAAGACAGACAAATGCTGAAAATCTGAGATTCTTCCCTGATGGGGAATGCCCATTCTCTGTGTAGCTCTAGACAGCAATATTCATTTTCCCGTAGTTGACGCGCTTTCAGAAACGTCTGACTTTGCACCAGCAGAGAGCAGTAGTCCCCCCATCATGAAGGGCTGGACCCTGCAGTAGCTTTGTGGCTTTTGTTTAGTTTATGCGTGCGATGGGGCCTATGGTCAGGGTCTGCACAGGTGATAGTGCTCAGTATTTAGCTGTTCTTCTCTATATATATTTTTAGGTTGACAGGAACAGTGAGGAATTCTGCCCACAATATTAGCTTAGACTAATCATCTCTGAGCTCATGAGCATTGAAAGGGCTGCTGCTTTCCCCTTTCAGTATTTTATACGGAGCTGCTTTTAAGTTCTGCTTACTGAATTTAGGTTTATTAAATTTTCTCCCATAAAACGATGTTTATATACATATACCTCAATGTTTATATTGTAACAAGGTTTCTACCTCTTAAAGAGACAGTTCATGCAAGCAGAAACCTTCTACTTCCACCAGGCCCCAGTAAATGCTTGTTTACATTATCTCTATCTGTAACAACCAAGCACCCAACTGAGCCCCTGCAGATTTACAAGTCCAATGAATCCCTGATGTTGAGATATCAAACATCCACTTGCTAATTGTGACATTAATCTCACACTGTCTGCTGCTGAGATGTTAATGCTGTGCTAGTGCCACGTTGCCATTTAAAGTCATTTCATCCTGTAGTGCAAGTCATGTGGTTCTGACTGCTGGTACAGATCCAACAGATGGATGGTGAAGCAGTAGGAGGCAGAAAGCAAAATGCAAACACACTCGCTGCTTTTAAAGTACAGCATATTCAAAGGTTGCCTTTGCTTTTAGATTTCTCGGTTCTTAAGCACCTGAAATAAGGTGGCAGCTCTCACTGCAACATAGGTAACTGAGACACACACCCAGACCTGGGTGCTGGGGAAAATGCTTCTGCCCTGCAGTTTACCCAGGGCGAAGGGATTTAGGCACAGACAAGCAGCTCTTGAAGCAAAATTAACTCCCCTGAGTACAGTGGTGAAGCTCCTTCCAAAGTGAGATGGGAGAGCTCAGCAAGTCATGGTGAGGTAGCAAGAGCCAGCATGCTGCAGGAGCTCAGTGCGGTCAATAGGAAATCCTGCAGAGGAGGTTTTGCTGCAGGGACATTGACTTTTCTAAACATAAGTAAGTGGGAACACAGACACCTCTTTGAAGGAGAATCTAATGCCAAAGCCAACCTTGCTATCTAGGTGACTTTGTGAAGGGGCTTGAGCACTTTGCCAGAAGTACTCACAACTTGGTAGAATTGGGCCCTGATATGATACTTGCTTCATAAATGGGTTCTGCAATGAGAACAGTGTATAGGATTTCTGAAAATAAGCACAATTGCCAAAAGTGTAGATGTGCCTCAGTATTTCCATTTACTTTATGTTAATTGAATGCTAAAACCAAATAACATCCATCTAATGACAAAGAATAGCAACATATCATGGAATTTACTCATACAATCAAAATTAGTTAAAAAGTCACACACTGAGTAGCTACAAAGAGAGTACATTATACAAAACACATTTCTGAGGCAATGGAACATGTGGTAGCTTTAAAGATTATTCAAGAATATTTTCATAACCAAAAAGAAAAAAAAATGTCTTACATACACTTTTTAGTGAGAGTTTGCCTAGCAAATTCTGACAGACATGATGGCAAGAGGGAGAAGTCAGGAAAGCTGCAGCCCATTCTAGGGAAGCAGCTGCTTTCATCTGGAATTGACTGAGAGCTGTCATGACTCAAACAAGGCTAGCCAAGAAAACACTTGCTCTTTGCATCTTGTAAAAGGTTCAGCCTGTTCTGCCTCTCTTTCTTCCTGTCTCTGAATAGTTTATTAGGAGGTGGATCTTTCCTGCTCAAGTTGCAGCAGCCACAGGTCAGACTTTTTTGGCTTGTGGAGTAATGGATTCTTCTTGTTAGCCTCACTCTTCAGCTTCTGTCTCCTCGAGGTTTCAGTGTTATATAGTATTGTACAATACAAAAGAATAATGTTAATGTAATCAGTGCCATGAAATGAGATTAATAATGACTATTCCATCTGGCAGGCTGAAACTGAGGGTTTATCATGCATAGGAGGGAGTCTGTATGGCTAACACTGACTTTACCTTTCCCAGGTTCATTAGCTTTGCTTTCTTCCTTTGAGGAAAGGGATTCGCAGTGAAGCATTCTGCACTTCAGCAACGTTGTTTGATGAGAAGAAAAACATGCAGTGTAACAAGGGCAGATCTTGCCTTCAGTTTCTCCCAGACAAGCCTGCAGCCTTCAGCAGGACTGTATGAAATCTCCATTTCATGTTTCCAAAGCCCTGTACAAACATTTGCCAGGTAACATTTTGTGTTGTCTGAGGAGTGCTCCAGGTCAGCAGCACCAGCTGACCATCAACAAAGAGAAGCTCAAGCAGAGCATTAGAATAGTGTTTTCCTGCATGCCTTGTGACAAGCAATCCAAAGGCTTTTTAACCTTCTGGAAAGGATGGGGTTTAGTATTTATTTTTGCCTTTTCCAAATTTCCTGGGTGCAAGATGACCTGGAAAAATTTGCTGAAGGTGACTATACTTTGGCACTGATTATAGAGTCCCTGCAAACTATACTTCTAACTTTGACCTCTCCACAGGCTAGCTGAATACAAGAGATTTGAAGATGTTAGGCCAGCTCTGTCTGGAAAAGAAATGGCTAAGGCAAACTTGGCCCCCAAGATGAAGTGCTGTCACTAGGCATAAGTCAGAGCGAAGTGGTGTGCCAAAATGTGCATGTGTGCATACATGCAAGCGTCTTTATGAGAGTATGAAAAGTTTATGGGTTGCTTTTGATATATTCCATTTCACAGAGCCTTCCTGGGGGTAAAAATCCTAACCCCTCCATCTGTGTGCAATAGACATTTTCTCCCAAACAGTTCTGATTTGTAACGTGCCATTTTCTTCAGCTACAAAAATTACAGCACAGTCAGGAGGCTGCTAACCCAGCAGTGTGAGCAACATGAAGCTTTAAACTATAATGATTTGAAGGCTTTTCTTAGCTGTAGCAAAGTGTTTCTTGTGCTTCTAGTAACCTATAATAAACACTCAAGGTTTATCCCCTAGAATTGTGGGACAGGCATTTAAAGAGACAAAGCCATCATTTGCTGTAGAACTTTCTATTTAAGGCTCTGCTCTTCAGCATTTTCGAAGACCTGCATAGATTCATGTTTATCCTCCAGCTCCCTGAAGACCAGGATTTTGTATGAACTTGGGCTGTTATGAGAGGTATTGTTTATGAGCTTCTCTAGCTGCCATTATAAACACAGGCCTGCCTTTGTGCACATCACATCTTTATGCAAAGACTATGAAGAATGTGGGATTCTCCTGCCCATGGCATCTCCCTTGTGGGAGATGGGTCTGGGAAAGTGATACATGATGGTGGATGTGGAAAGAGTAAGAGTAATCTTTATTCTTTGAAATCAATAGGCTTTTGAGACATCAAGATGACACCATCTTCCCTCCTTCCTCCCTTTCACGCCCAGCAAAGTTTTCCTGTCATTACATTGGCTGTCCATAGAAACTTCCACTGTGATACTTGGGCGACATGGTCTAGTGTGAGGTATCCCTGCCCATGAGAGCTAGATGGAGAACTAGATGATCTTAAGGTCTTTTCCAACACAAACCATTCTATGATTCTATGATTCAGCTTCCTTTTGGCTTCAAAGAAACAGCTCATGGCACAGGAACATGGGGGAGTTGTAAAGGTGGTGACTGAAGAAATAGCTCCCTTCAAAAGAAAGGGCAAAGAGCTAGGAAAGACATTTCTCCTCCCTACCAATTATGCTGAGCACACACACACATACTGTAAGAGGCAGTAGAAGCAGCACAGTGCCTCAGGGCCACTGTTACATACTGTCTCTTGCAAACTCCATCAAAGAAGGGGTGCTAGGAATTGAGCCTGTGGGGGTCACAGCAGCCATTGGAGGATGGCCGCTCTCGGGAGCTATGGATTGCAGAACAGTCCCTTAGCTGATCTTTACAGCCTGGCACAGAAGAAGTCTTCTCACAGAATGGCTCCTCCAGATCAGCGTCTGGTCGCTAACTTTAAATGACTGATTCAGGTATGTTTATTCTTATCAGGGTTCCATAAAGCAACAGCAGTAGGTAAAAGTTTTCACAGGGCTCCCCTTACGTCTAGCACTGGATAAGGCTAGCCATGTTGGGAAATCCTCAGGAAATGTCCTTGACATAGAGTAGACTGCTGACAAAAGAAGAGAGGCATCCCCTGCTCACCCTCCCTCTGTTTCAGTGAAGCACAGTAACTTTTACCGTTGCTGCTTTGAAGAACGGGAGACTGAGTTCACTGAGTTGTCTTTCTTTTAGTGACTGCTTTTTAGCCCGCAGTGCTGGACTCAGTGCCTCTCAGTGACACAAGGTTTTATTTTAGACTTCAAGAACTACGTTGGAGTGATGTCTTGGGTAACCTCTGTTCTGCCAGTTGGCGTGACCCCTTATCCCAGAGCACTGGCCAGTGCCTGTCCTGTGCTGCAATAACCACCACCGCTGAATCTCATCCTTTCAAGCCAAGCAGAATTAACACTTCACAAGTGGTTTTAGAGAAAGTACAGCACCTTTCATCTTCCCTGACAGCTGAGTCCAAAAAGATTTGGTACTATGTGTGTGAGTCCAGATGGACAAGAATTACAGCAGCACATCTATAGCACTGCTCTGTAGCTCTGTGGAGCTCAGAGAAAATTATTTTCACAGCAAAAGACTGGTATATCATTTGTCCAAAGGCAAGATTAAGTAATTACGTGTTTTCACTTGAGCCTGGCGGGTTAAGATGCAGTGGATGAAGTTTTTAACAGTGCACAACGATCCTGTCTGCTCATGGGAGCTGGTGATAAACAGCTCCTTCTGAAAAATAGTTTCCCTGAACCTACTTACAATTCCCTTAACATCAGCATCCGATATGAGGAAGCAGTGAAAGTCCAGGTTAGTACATATGCCAGTAACCACGAACCCTGCTACAGATCCCAGCAGTTCTGGAGGCACTACATAAAACATCAAGGGTATGTAAGCTGGCTCTGAATGATAGACAGTCTGAGCTGGAAGTGCTTTTCACTGATACCAGTAATCAGTGCTATTCCTGTCAGTGATTATAGCCAGTGCTGCCATTACCAAATGCAGCATCCATAAAAAATATTTTTAAAGTCCTGATTTAGACTATTGCAGCTGGAAACATTTTAAGCAACCAATGCATTCCCTCTACAGATGAGCTGTGAGAATGGAAGCTGCATTTCAAAAGAATTTCAGGATTTCAGTGTTTGACTTCATCCTGATAGGGATCAGTGTTCCAGATTTTTCCTTGAAGATAAGTCTCAAAAAGACACAAACAAAAAAAGTTTGAGCCATTCTTAATGTTTACTTTTGTCAAAACTGAAATATTTTCACACTGACTTTTAAGAGATGATCTTCGGGTAGCTAGAAGTATAAGAAGAAAAGCCTTAGGAACTAAGCAGGAATCCAAATGTCTTGCTCTGAATCTGTCCAAATAAAGTGTCGAAACTCTACTGGAATCTTTCATTGGAGAACCTCTGGAGAGATCAATCTGATTTTACAATGTACTTTAGATCCAATTGAAAGCATATTCAAATGCAAAATCAGTCCATCAAAATTGCTCTCAGCAGTTCTACTTGGGATACAAAAGTTCATCTAATTGGCATCCCCCAGAATGGTTATTTCCTCATTCAAGATGAGAGACCAATTTTCAAAGCAAAATTACATCCTCCTAATGGAATAGGAACCCTGACATGAGACTCAGCTTTTCAACAGTGTTTTCAATGCAAATAAGGTTTCAAAGGACTGTTCTGAGGAAAAAGAAAAAAAAGGAGAAATAAAGCCCCAACAACACACAAAGAAGTGAACAAGCTCCTTCCTGTCTCATTCTTGGAGTATACTGTATGATACTTTGAATTATTAATACGAAAGTAAAATAAATGTTCATATAAGGACCTTTGCACATTACTTCCCTGTCTCTCCTCTTTACAATGAACACACAAACAAAGCACTGTCAGTAGGTTCATTCATTTTGAAATGTGAATGGACATAAGAGGCCTCTACTCTGTTTCCTGGTCAGCAGCAGAACAGGAGCTGAGTGAGTTGAAACTTTAGTTAAAGACTTATCAAGACAGCATAACTTACTGTAAGCATCTTTTTATGAGTTTTGCATCATATAAACCACAACTAACACATCTGTTACACAGTGACTTGTGATTGCTTTGTGGCTTATAGCAGGTCTCTGTCTACAGACTGTGTGAAACAAAACCACGTAGAAGGCAGACCTAGTACAGCAAGTCAAATGGCTAAGTATCTCACATTTTAGTGCCCTTTGTAATATAAATAAAGCAGATGATACCCTTCTGGGAGGAGTTACTCAGTTTATCAAAAGTACTTCTTGAGTTGCTACATCGCACTTAATCTTGTAGCTATAAGAACTATTCCTTACATAAATATCCTATAAATACTGCAGACATCGGCTTGTTTTCATTGTCACAGAGAGACCCAATGCAATGCATAAACAGAACAGAAAGCAGACTGGAGAATGAGGTGTTGCATCTATAATAAATCTCCTTGCTCTCCATCTTGGCACACTAACATTTTTAGAAGGCTCCATGCTAGCTGAGATAAAGTCCATATTTTGCTGATGGGGAGAAAAAAGGGGTAGTATTTCTTCTTGCTTGGAAGGCATTCAGATGCTGTGCTGACAGACATAATAGAAATGCCCACACAGATTAGAGCAAGAGAAAGAGAAAAAGACTGCAGAGCCAGAGCTCTGAAGATAATCACAACATAATAGGAATATTAGATCACTGCAAATTTTTCCCTCTGTTACTGTCTGCTGGACTCTTTCTCAGAGCAGAATTTTTTAGGATGTGATCCTGGTTTTCTTTTCCTCAGTCACAGAATGTGGTCTGAATCACTGGGAAGATGCCTTGGACAGAAAGATGCCTGTCATACCCTGTGGATCTTGTTTGTATCACACATACTGCATTGCCTTAGGGGAGTGTTCTGGAAATGGTGACGAATGTACAGCTATACACGCTGACCTGATTGCTGATGTAATTTCATAGCCAAACGGTAGAAAGAATAATGTGAAAACAACCTGGCACCAAAATATTTCAAGTCTATCCATGGTAGGATTTTCATGCAGTATAGAGGGGGATTTTGCTGTTGAGGTATTTTCCTTAATCAGAAGATGCTGTGTGCAGAGCCTGCTGCCTTTTCTCATCATGAGCAACGTGGGGTTGTGCTGGAGGCACAAAGCTCATCCTAGGGGCCTGCCACGGGGCTGACTGCCGATGCTTGCTCCTGTCGTTTCCCCGTGCTCACTGCAGTGCTGCATGTAGGCTCCTCCTGCCATAAGTGCTAGTGAAGTGCTGCCATTCCCTGTACCCTCTGGTGTAAATCCTCTATGATTCCAGTGGATTTAAGAGATTTGCTTTCTATTGACACTAAATTTGCTGGCAGCAGGGTGCTTTCCTTAGCCTCTAGCATAAAAGAACTGGCTATCTTGGATTTGGAGAAGGCTGAGGTTCTGAATGACTTCTTTGCCTCAGGCTTCACTGGCAAATTCTCTGATCACATCACTCAAGTCTTGGAAGGCAGACGCAGGGACTGTGAGAATGAAGACCTTGGGCCCACTGTAGGAGAGGATCTGGTTTGAGACCATCTTCAAAACCCAAACGTGCACAAGTCCATGGGACCTGATGAAATCCATCCGCGGGTCTTGAAATGAAATTGCTTAGCAAATGAAGTTGCTAAGCCACTGGCCATCATATTTGAAAAATCATGGCAGTCAGGTGAAGTTCCCAATGACTGGAAAAAGGGAAATGTACCCCCCATTTTCAAGAAGGGGAAAATGGAAGACCCAGGGAATTACAGACCAGTCAGTGTCACCTCAGTGCCTGGCAAAATCTTGGAGCACATTCTCCTGGACAACATGCTAAGGCACATGAAGAACAACAAGGTGCTTGGTGACAGCCAGCATGGCTTCACTAAGGGGAAATCCTGCCTGACCAATTTGGTGGCCTTTATGATGGGGCTAGAGAACTGATGGACAAGGATAGAGAAGTTGATGTCATCTACCTGGACTTGTGCAAAGCGTTTGACACTGTCCCACACAACATCCTTCTCTCTAAATTGGAGAGACATCAATTTGATGGATGGACCACTCGGTGGATAAAGAACTGGCTGGATGGCCGCACACAAAGAGTTGTGGTCAATGGCTTAATGTCTGCCTGGAGACCAGTAAAGAGTGGTGTCCCTCAGGGATCAGTGTTGGGACCGGTCTTGTTTAACATCTTTGTCGCTGACATGGACAGTGGGATTGAGTGCGCCCTCAGCAAGTTTGTTGATGACACCAAGCTGTGTGGTTCGGTTGATAGGCTGGAGGGAAGGGATGCCATCCAGACGGATGCTTGTGAAGTGGGGTGATGCCAACCTTATGAAGTTCAACCATGCCAAGTGCAAGGTCCTCCGCCTGGGTCGGAGCAATCCCAGGCACAGCTACAGGTTGGACAAAGAAGAGATTCAGAGCAGCCCCGTGGAGAAGGACTTGGGGGTACTGGTCAATGAGAAAATGAACATGAGCCGGCTTCAGTGTGTGCTTGCAGCCCAGAAAGCCAACCGTATCCTGGGCTGCATCAAAAGGAGAGTGACCAGCAGGTCGAGGGAGGTGATCCTGCCCCTCTACTCTGCTCTTGTGAGACCTCACCTGGAGTATTGTGTGCAGTTCTGGTGTCCCCAACATAAAAAGGACATAGAACTGTTGGAACAAGTCCAGAGGAGGGCCACGAGGATGATCAGGGGACTGGAGCACCTCCCATATGAAGACAGGCTGAGGAAGTTGGGGCTGTTCAGCCTGGAGAAGAGAAGGCTGCGTGGGGACCTCATAGCAGCCTTCCAGTATCTGAAGGGGGCCTATAGGGATGCTGGGGAGGGACTCTTCATCAGCAACTGTAGTGACAGGACAAGAGGAAACAGGTTCAAACTTAAACAGGGGAAGTTTAGATTGGATATAAGGAAGAAATTCTTTTTTGTTAGGGTGGTGAGGCACTGGAATGGGTTGCCCAGGGAAGTTGTGAATGCTCCATCCTTGGCAGTGTTCAAGGCCAGGTTGAGTAAAGCCCTGGGTGGTATGGGTTAGTGTGAGGTGTCCCTGCCCATGGCAGGGGGGGTTGGAACTAGATGATCTTGAGGTTCAGATTTCTGAACTTCAAACAGGTGACAAACTTGACATATCCAGGAACTTTGCCATTGATTTTCATGTGATGACCCCCATATACAAACATGGATGAATAGGCATATGCAGGCATAAGCCCTGATGTCTTAGCAACATAGCAGCAAGGAGGTTATACTGCATAACTTTACATTTGCAAGTTAGAAAACAGCTGAGAATTTCATTTCCAATCAATAAAAGCAGGGAATGTAATAAAAAATAACTGTGTAAATAAAGAAAATATTTCATCTTAAATTCCATGAAACTCTTGCAAATTATTTTTATATACTGAATTTAGAAATATATGGCTTCCTAGCAACTAAATTCCTCCCAAGCTTCTGCAGATCTCAAGGTCTGACCTTTGTCTTTCCACTTCAGTTATCATAGTTTCAGTCATGTGCAGTCCCAAAGGCCTCTATGTTTTTGGAAGAATCAAGGACTTTTTATAAATTATTTCCCACTTTCCGCAAGAAATTTGAAATCTTTTTTGGTGAGCGAACGAATTTTTCCTGTGTTCCTCTGTTTGGTTTAAGTCTATTTGATACTTGAGAAAATAACAATCGAAACAGAAAAAGTGACCCAACTTTACTTTAGTTCAGTGAACTTAAAAAGATACACCCTCTGTTAGGTGATTATTGCTGTTCTTAACACACGAAAGTGTCAGAATTCGGGGAAAGTATTATTTCCAAAATAACCTGTGTATAAGGGGTGGTATATTGGCTACTGAAGGAACACAATGAATATGAGAAAGTACATCATAATAGAATTTTTTCAGATTCAATTTTCCATGACCTCCAATCTGCACACACAAAGATACGCACACAGAAAAGTACAGGTCGTAGAGAGTAAAGAACAAACTTCTGCTCTACCTATTTTATAAGGGGAAAGCAATCAGTTCTCAGAAGCACCCTTCAAATTAGCAAGACATTAATCATACATAAAAGGCGGAACATTGAGTACTGTGTTCAGTATTCCAACATAAGAAGGACATGGACCTCTTGTAGCAAGTTCAGAGGAGGCCACAAAGATGATCTGAGAGCTATAGCTCCTCTGCCATGAAAACAGGCTGAGCGAGCTGGGCTTGTTCAGCCTGGAGAAAAAAAGGCTCAGGGGAGACCTTAGAGCAGCTTTCAGTGCCTAAAGGGGACAAAAAGAAATCTAGAGGGGCTTTTTACAAGGTCATCTAGTGGCAGCACAAGGGGTAATGGCCTTACACTGAAAGGGGAAATTCAGTTTAGATATCAGCAAGAAGTTCTTCACTATGAGGACGGTGAGACACTGACACATGTTGCTCAGAGAAGCGGCTGCTGCCCCATCCCTGGCAGTGTTCAAGGCCAGGTTGGACAGGGCTTGGAACAACCTAGTGTAGTGGAAGGTGCTGGAACTGGATGATCTTTAAGGTACTTTCCAACATAAACCATTCTACAATTCTCTGATTCAAATGATGTAAATGAAGTAAAGACATACAGGGTGTTTCAGAGATCAGAAGTCACATAACAGATATCTCTGTGGTTGGGTGCGGACAGGTGCAGCAAGAGAGAAGTGGGTCATCTGTATTCTGGTATGTTGTAATAAACACCATTCCTCAGCTGGTAAAATTGCCCGTTAGCATGGCTAATTAGGTCACACTCTTCAGCAAATGAACTGCATTCACACAGCCTCCAGATCTCAAATTGCCTTTTGCTTGTTGTATGGATGTGGGGAGGACAGACAACTCAACCACATATAAAAATGCACCTAACAAGTCAAAACATTTATATGGCTTTGTGAAAAACAATATCCTTAGATATGATTTTAAAAGTACCTCAAAACAATCTCAGAGAAGATCCAATCTGTTAGTGAGCCACTTCAGTAGAAGAGCACTCCACCTCCAAGTACGAAATATTGGAAGAAAGCATGCCGTTAGCTATGTCAGTCCTTTGTCTTCTGTAGCTCTTTGAGCTTATGCCGAGGTTAAAATTACAATATTGGAGAAAAGATTCTAGTTTAGATACAGGCTGCTCTGACCCAGAATAGCCATTCTGCTTCCCAATGTGAAGCCTGGTAAAGTCAATTGAACCAATCTCGTTAAGTTCTCAGAGCAGATGCCCCACAGGAATCAGTGTCTGCTGTCCTATCTACGAGCCAAAAATCAATGAATGAGACTTTGGCTGTTAATTTCAGGCACTGAAAAGTTCCATGCCCGAGGCTCTTCTTCCGTGCTGGTGGAGCCTCTGCTGCTTGATGTTGGTGCTGTTCCATCATTCCCCTGCTTACCCGTATGAGACATGATGGACCAGGAATTGACCTAATGGCAAGTCAAAAAAGTCCTAGGAGAGGAGTCTAATGCAAAGTGATACCTGCCATATTTTCCAGTTGGTTCTGTTATGCTTTTCATTAACTTTTGCACCTATGTGCACACATTAAACTTTTCATATGTATCAATGTATATACATACGTACATTAAACACTAATTACTTTATCTGACAAGATAGAAAACATGTTTTCAGACCTAGGCATGTGCTTGTCACATACTTTTATAAGATAAACAACAGCTTTATGGAGTCTGTTTTCTGTTGTGGTGCATTTCCTAGAATCCAGTGCTCTTTTCTGACTCATTTGTAGAGTGCATCATAACGGATTTTTTTTCATCTTTTCCATGACATCCAAACTACAAAAATAAAAATAACAAAAATAAAAACACTAACAAGGGGTAGTGTGAATATTCAGCTGATTTCCAAACTGGTTTCTACTGGCAAAATAAAAGGCAGGAAAGATTTCTGTCTTTTATGATCAGTTTTCATTTGGAAAGTCTTCAATAACTTTTCAGAGTGATTAGTAGACTCCGACTGAAAACAAGCTACTATTGCATACTAAAATAACAGATGACCTCAGTTAACATCTAAATTTGGTTTCCAAAGGTGAATTGATTTTGTAGTCTGATACATTTGGATGTCAGAGAGCAAGAGCTTAATTTCTCATTGACCAAAATGAGTTTTTTAGTCAATGGGGTTGGTTTTTTTTTCCCCTTGTAGATTAAAAGAAAGAAAAAAATGAGGTGAAGCACAGACTTCACTTGAATATCGACAACGACATGAATCATAGAATCATAGAATAGTTAGGGTTGGAAAGGACCTTACGATCATCTAGTTCCAGCCCCCTGCCATGGGCAGGGACATCTCACACTAACCCATACCACCCAGGGCTTTACCCAACCTGGCCTTGAACACTGCCAAGGATGGAGCATTCACAACTTCCCTGGGCAACCCATTCCAGTGCCTCACCACCCTAACAGGAAAGAATTTCTTCCTTATATCCAATCTAAACTTCCCCTGTTTAAGTTTGAACCTGTTTCCTCTTGTCCTGTCACTACAGTTGCTGATGAAGAGTCCCCCACCCTGCATCCCTATAGGCCCCCTTCAGATACTGGAAGGCTGCTATTAGGTCCCCACGCAGCCTTCTCTTCTCCAGGCTGAACAGGCCCAACTTCCTCAGCCTGTCTTCATATGGGAGGTGCTCCAGTCCCCTGATCATCCTCGTGGCCCTCCTCTGGACTTGTTCCAACAGTTCCATGTTGTTTTTATGTTGAGGACACCAGAACTGCACACAATACTCCAGGTGAGGTCTCACAAGAGCAGAGTAGAGGGGCAGGATCACCTCCTTCAACCTGCTGGTCACACTCCTTTTGATGCAGCCCAGGATACGTTTGGCTTTCTGGGCTGCAAGTGCACACTGAAGCCGGCTCATGTTCATTTTCTCATCAACCAACACCCCCAAGTCCTTCTCCACGGGGCTGCTCTGAATCTCTTCTCTGCCCAACCTGTAGCTGTGCCTGGGATTGCTCCAACCCAGGTGTAGGACCTTGCACTTGACATGGTTAGACTTCATAAGGCTGGCATCAGCCCACCTTACAAGTGTGTCAAGGTCCCTCTGGATGGCATTCCTTCCCTCCAGCCTATCAACTGAACCACACAGCTTGGTGTCACAGGAGACAGAGATCATAGTTCTAGCGACATTTCACTTAATCTCTGCATCAATATTATGTTATTTTATTGAAAATAGACTTTCATGAGTGTGACTTACTGATGTCTTCCTGCCAGGTGTGTTTTTAACCAATGTATTTAACATTTTCTCTTAATCATTGAAGAGCTACTGCCATTAAATAGTTCCTGGCTTGTTAGTTTTTCTCTTTCATACATCAGTAGCAGGGCCTGTGTGAGAATTTTTATCAAAGGCTCATTAATACATGGTCTTCAATCTCTTACAGAATTTCAAGCTGTGGTATATGCACAATTGGAAGCAAGGTATACTAAAACAGTATTTAAAGACCATGTGGAGAGCTGAATTCCTCTTCTAGGACAGGAACACAGTTGCTCTGCCATTCTTCATCTGTTTTCAGCTGGGGGATAAGATGGCATATAGTGCATATTATTTTGCTGTAGTCCAGGTGCAAAGTGACCCACTAGAAAAATCCTGTAAGAGCAGGATTTCGTTTGTTACTTCCCGTCTCCCTAAAGAGGTATGGAAACTTGTTATTCTTATCAGAAGATTAAAGTGAAGAAAACACCACCAAATTGTAGAGAAAGGGATGTCTAAAAGGTCAGTCTAAATGTTTTCATTGCCTAAGCAAAATCATCTAGAGCAAAGCAAGACAAAATCAGCAGGTATCCTATAACATTTCCTGGGTTTGAAAGATAACCTGTTCTAGCACATTTCCTCATTGGAAAAGGCAAATCAGACACAATTGTATTTTTCACTCTGACAGGAGCTATCAGTGCAGCCACAGTTGCAAGGCAGCCATCCTGAAGATCCCTAAGCAAAACACATAAAAGAAGATAGACGGCAGCAGTGTAATATCCATCATAGGAGTTCCACTTTTTGTGCTAGTGGAAAATATTGCTCACTCCACATTCCACTGCATTTCACAATAATATCATGTACTGTATGGATAGAGATGCTAATTCTCAATTCTTTCTCAGATACATCTCAGATGTTTAAAAATTCAAGAAGTTATCCCTTCGGGTGAGTTACACTTTATGCTTTCTTAGGAATGAAAGATAGAAAGATGCATATTAGATCTGAAAAAAGCAAGATAATCAGTTCTCAGTCTTCATGTGCTCAGCTATCCCTTCTAACACAAGAAAAGATGACAGTCCATTTAGTTTTCTTCTGACAACTTTCCAGCAGTAATTCTGTAAGTAGGTGCTTCCTTAATGCAACCCTAACTGAGCAGTTTTTCACACATTCATGCTCCATGATTACAGTTCTGAGGAGAAAGGTACTTACTTCCTAACAAGATCTCTAGTATGGTCTAATTTTAGCAGACAGTCATCTAGATTATACCTACACCTTCATCAGCCTACTATCATGGAAAAGCCTTGTCCTGCATGTCTTTCTGACCTTCCTGACCATCCATTCAGTTATCACATACCTTCTATGGCTCTCTTTACTCTCGTTGTCTTTTATCTAAGACAAAACAGAACCTGTTTCATAATCACCTCAATAAAAGAGGATGTTACTCTGGTTGTGCCATTAGGCCATAAAAAAATAGCTACTCACAATCAGCATAGTGTGCATTTGGTCCATCAAATGCACTGATTCATTTTTATTTTGAATTGAAAAGGATTGGGTCACAGCATGTGGATTATTCATACACATTCTAGTTGTGCCTGGAGGGGAAGCAACAGCTTTCCTGAAGGGGCTTAGTGTTATTACATGGATGGTGCAGGTAAGGAAACAGAAAAAGGTGACTGGGAAAACAAGGAGGGTGAGACTAATGAGAAGGTGAACTGTTACATGCAGAGCAAGTGAGTAGCTCTCCCCTTGGAGCAGCTCACTGAAGTAAAATTGTGGTGCTTTTACCAGCCTTATCAAACCAATGCATCTTGAAAGCTGTACAGAAATAGGTGAAACACTGATCATAGAAGTTTTTAAATCCCCTTTGATTTTTGCTCCATTTCTTTTATTTCTGTATGAGAACTTGACAGTAACACAGAGGCAAAATAGGCCTTTAAAAGAACTTTTGCTTATAGGCCTGCTAATCAGCATGACTCATCCACAAATTCGTCCCCCAGCTAACCTTTCTCCTTGGTGGTAAGCATGCTTACATTTCACACTAGCATCCCATTTTAATGCGGAGGGGTAGTGCTTCATTAGATTTCCTGACAATGGTAATGACAGGCTTTTCTCCTCCATCTCCTCTAGGATTACCCTTGATTGCTGCTAGGGCTTCCAGTCTGCACTTGAAGAGGAATGTTCACACCTATAGGTCAACACAGACTTGTAGATTTTTAATTCATTGAGCACAGGATGTTTCACTTCACAGCTTTCCTATACTCGCCTACCTTCCTTCCTTAACAAACCAGCTATATGCAACTCTTTCTGCACCATGCTGTATGAAATTACATATCTGCAGGCAGATCTGCCACATTTTTTTTGGTATATCAGAAAACTGGAGAGGAGCAATCTATTTTCCATCAGCAACTCAGATATATCTTTAATTCCTGTAGGCACATACAGAGTTTGTGAAGAATTTCAGATTCTATCTTACCAAGTAAAAAATATCAATTTAATTCAGATTTCCATCAAGCACCATGCATACTCCAAATAAAGCTCTTTCTCCTTTCCCATCCTTTTATTCAATACAGCCAATATTGCTAAAGTTTTCAGAAAGGAAAAAACATAGCATGAAAACACCTCTTTACAAAACCCACTTCAAGTAGGTTTATCATTGATGAAAACATAGATTTGAATACAACACAGGGTAGAGCATATGCTCAAAGCTTAGAGCTGAAGGACTATCTGATTTGATAGAAAGTATAGAAGTAGGTACCAATGCTGGCCTTCACTCAGGTGCATTTCAGGCCTCCAAAATTAAGGAGATAAAGCTGAAAACTCCAGTTTACTGATGCTTGTATTGAACACTCTAGTTTATACCTACTTTGCGAGACAGGGGAAGGCACATGACGCTTTCTCTCCCTGTTACCCACAGAATCAGGCTCCTAATTATTTATACTACAAAATTGTTAATGTATCTGAATCAATAAAGTACTCCATAAAAGAGACTGGGAGTCTCTTACCCTAGGAAACTTACAAGTAAGCCTGTAACACACAGTTTCACTTATGCTTATAACAAGCTACTTTTCATCTCTCTCTCCTACCTCATCTAATGGCAGGGTCAGTCAGGCACAAGGAGAGGCAGAGAGGAAATGTGATTAGAGAACTGGGCACATAGCTAATCCACAGCTCTAGATTTCCTACTGGGGACTCTGGCTTCATCTGCAGTGTCTAGGGTGCCCTAACCAGCTCACAAGTCTGCTGCGCAAAGGACCGGGAAGCCGTAACTTGCTGCTTATAGCTCTTGCTGATGATGTAGAAATTTGTCCTGTTATATTAAAAGATGAACTGTGTATAATTTTGGTATCATTATTGATTGGAAAAGTGACTGATGAAGCAAAAGAAGTCTTGAATAGCACCCTCCATTCCATTTATCTGTGCTGTTTTACTGTGGATTTTATTCTATGAAATATTTTCTTGATTGCTAGTAGTTTCTTTCCTGAACTAATACCAGTAATGCTCATGTGCCTATCCAAAGTACATGCCCTTTCCCATAATTTCAGATAGACAAGAGAAAAATACAGTAAGGTTGATTACAGGCTTTACATGTGCACCCTTATATTTGCACACCTAAATTAGCTACTACACTGAGTACTGAACTTTCACACTCTTCACACCTTCCTGTATAAATAGAGATGACAGCAAATGGTGGTCAACTGAAATCTCCTTTCTTCATGTTGCCCTCCTAGGCTGGAGCTTTCAGCTGGGTTATGGTGACATTTTGGGTCCCCTTTGCACTTTGGACAAAGAAAGAGTGCCATGACCTGGTCCTTAAATTAGAGACAGCTATTATACAGCTAACAGCAATGATGTAGTCACCTTAGTTCCACAAAATGGTATTCTAAATATAGCTCTCAAGGTCTTGGACTGCACAGAATCATTCAATTAACACAGAGAATACATCTTCATACTGCTTTGAAGGCTTTTTCGTTGTGACAGTGGCATCTCCACATTTGTTTGAAAATCGCTGACACAGATTATATGAATGTGACAGAAGGTCTTCAGACAGAAAATAGCAATTAAAATTGCCAAACTTATTAGAATGGTCAGCATCCTTGCTACAAACTGTTACAGTCTTTTAAACGCACCTCAGCAAGGCAACAGCCTGGTAATAGTCCAACCAAGTGTGATCTTAGCCTAGTGAGAAAGAATTAGGATCTGAAATTAATAATAGAAAATGCTGTTATTCTTACTAGCATCTGATTCAGGCATCACTGATTGAATTGTTTATGGCAGATGATTTCCACATGCAGCAGTTGTTGCTGTAGGAACTGTTTGTTTGGAATTTGTACTGTATTATAGTCTGAAGCATTTTCAAATATACAGGTAGTTTGGGGAATCAGTTCAAATCCCTTGAGCATATTCCTTATTAATGGATATTTGAACAGAAGGATGAATTTATTTGATCACAGCTTGAATGTCACTGCTACATAAAAAAGAGGGGAAATTAATAGGTTTTTCATATCAGAAGTGTGGTATTCACAAACTGAAAAGAAATACAAATTGTGATAAATCTCAGCTGCAGGTTGCATGACAATCTTTTTTATATATCTTTTACATCATTTCACATAGGTCAGCAATATCTACTTTCCTGACACTGAGAAAAGTATCCAGTGGGTTCCCTTCTGATGATGAGCCTCAGGGGATTGCCAAAAGGAGAGAGAGGATGCATGTTTTCTTGGGATCCCTGATGATAATGCTTTCCAGTGTGTTCTCTTCTACAGGTTATGGTAGAGACTTAAGGAAAACATAAGTGGGGATTTACCTGAAATTATATCAACGTTTTTTAAACTTGCATGTGCAACTATCAAAATAATCTCTACAGAGCTTTTAATCCAATGTTTTAAATCCCTTATTAGTCACTCGAGTGCCCTGAACAAAGTGCTAGGATTAGCACTCATATGTCCTAAGGCACAACAGCAACTTTCTTCCACTAAAAGCCTAATCCAAATACTACAGGGGTCAATCACAACATTAACATCACTTTTAGGGGCTTTATTTTCATCCACCAGTGCCCTGCCAAGTCCCACATCATCTCACTTTGCTCTCCTGGTTTGGGGAAGCTCATCTTGCTTGTTCCTTGAGGACTGCATAAGACTCCAGCTGAATGTGGCAAAGTTTTATTCCCCTCTGTTGAATTAGAAAAGATGAAGAACAAGAGCCAAAACACTTCTGTAAGGGGGGGGGGACACTACCTCTGAGATTCAGAAATGCCACTGTTTTATCATGACTGTCTACCTATGGCTGGTCTACACACAGAGTTACTTGAGCTAACTTCCTTCAGCTCGTGTTTTCCCATGATCAAGAGAAGTAGACACCATTCTAGTTAGATTTTGGTTTTAGTAGTCTGGTTCATTTGATCTAAGAAACTTCCTGACTTGGGTAGCTCATCCTGTCTCCATCACTGAGCATGTCTTGGGTTTGAGTGTCTGCAGTCCCTCATCATTCCTATAGCCAGGCACTTGCCTTCACCCACGAGCCACCCCAGCCCTGAGCAAGAGGTGCTGTCAGAGAAGAACTCAGCATCTCTGAGAGAGTGCTGTAGGATCCTCCCCTTTTGCACAGCGTGCTGAAGGATCAGGAATAACCAAATACAACCACTTCCTTTTTCAGTTCCTTCTCCCTGAATATTTATTCTTCCTTTGGTAGCAGGCCAGGAATTCCTGCATGTGAAACAGAGCAGTAATCCTGCTGTCACTAATTTACTGTCACAACTTATATTAAATTAAGCTCAGTGCTTCTAGTCTTGGCACATGGCTGTTCACTCCACAGACTGTTTTCTATTCTATCTGCTGTGTATAAGCACTGTTATCTGCATGAAAGTGATGCACCGTACCAGTATTCAGATACGGCATAGGCAATTTCAGCAAGTACAAGACAGAGGACAAATTTTAACTAGATCATTTTAATGTGACTAGCATTGAATATTTATCCATCCAATTTGCCTCCTGGAAACTTTCACAGTGTTTAAAAATTCCCTGAAGAATCTGTCTGGATGAATTAACTTCGGAAAAAGCTATCTTCAGGCTATCAATCAATCAGCCAGTCATGTATTTCTCCATCAGGTTAGGTTTTGGCTGCAATCTTCAGGACACTACAGAGAAAGGTCATTGTGAAATGTAATCTTTTTCAAGCTGCTGTTTCAACTTCTCATTTTTGAATCCCTCACTTGAAACCCAGGAGACATTCTTCACTGAATGAAAAATACACTTGAGCCACAATAACCTATTAGTGGAATCAGAATATGGAGCTGGTTGAAAACATTTGGAAAGAAAATTAACAGAAAATTGGTATTTTATTGAAACATACTGATTTCAGTATGCTAAAAGTATTCCCTTTGGCTATGGCAACCTAGGGTTAGAGTCTGCTGGGAAAAAAGAGCACTGCTGCTAGGGACAAGCAAACTATGGGACTGATTCTTAATCTTTCATGAAGAATACTCCACTTCACATTGATTATTAAATACTAATTATGTAATGGACCAGTACTCTGCAGTCTCTAGGGCACTTTTTACACAACAAACCTAGAGGTAATTCTTAGCAGACTGCCTAAACCACAGGAAAATCCCTGTGAGAGGGTGACAGGGTCTCTCATATCTGGCTCCCAAAATGAATTACAAATCCTCCCACAAAAAGCCATAGATGTGTTGTGCCCAGCCAGGAGGTAATGATTCACATGCAGCTGGAACCAGCTTGTGAGCTGCATAATAAAAACTCGAGGAAACAGGGCTTTTTTTTTTTTCCTTTGTTTCTTGCAGTCAGAAGCTGGATTTTGTTGATGAGTAACAAATATGAGAGAAAACCTACTGAGAAACAGTGTACTTCAGAAAACAGCATCAGTTATAGATGACAATAGGTAGCAACAGGCATCTTAGCTTTGGAAACAATGTTTCTGACAAATTCCCATAACCATTTAGGTTCTAAATTTTCTGTGCTTTATGACTTCTCTGCATGCATGTGCTTTTTTGATGACCACAGGAGAAGCTGAGAGGTGTCAGACTGATGCTGACAAGGATAGAAATCCTTCGTTCAGCCATAGCTGGCTGACTCTCCCCTCTCCCTCCCCATCCTTACCCAGATAAAAATCCCACTGACGTTTTACAACTAAGTATTTTCAGGCCAGAAATAGCATCAGGACTGATCACTTCCTTCCATCATCCCTTCACAATGTTTCACAGCAGTGTGGGTGACAAACAGGTACCGGTGCTCTGCTCCATCAGGAGACTTTTCATTACCTGTCAAAAACATGTCAGAGGCAATGAAATCCATCTCATTAAATGCCGGCATCCCCAGTGCAGAGCCAGCCGTTTGGGCTGATGAGCTTATGGAGAGAAAGAAGCACTTTTGGAGCAGCCTGATATAGATAAAATAGGTCAGGTTTTTTGCTATAAAGGTGCCTATTTTTCTTCTTTGGTTTTAACAGGAGCTCTAAGGGTGACCAGCTCTGATGGAAGTAGTCTGTAGAATATTAGAGTAAGGTGGTACTAATCATAGAATCATAGAATAGTTTTGGTTGGAAAGGACCTCAAGATCATCTAGTTCCAAACCCCCTGCCATGGGCAGGGACACCTCTCACTAAACCATCTCACCCAAGGCTCTGTCCAGCCTTTCCTTGAACACAGCCAGGGATGGAGCATTCACAACCTCCCTGGGCAACCTATTCCAGTACCTCACCACCCTAACAGGAAAGAATTTCCTCCTTATATCCAATCTAAACTTCCCCTGTTTAAGTTTGAACCCATTACCCCTTGTCCTATCACTACAGACCCTGATGAAGAGTCCTTCTCTGGAATCTTCAGGTACTGGAAGGCTGCTCTGAGGTCTCCACGCAGCCTTCTCTTCTCCAGGCTGAACAGCCCCAACTTTCTCAGCCTGTCTTCATACAGGAGGTGCTCCAGTCCCCTGATCATCCTCGTGGCCCTCCTCTGGACTTGTTCCAGCAGTTCCATCATATTCCTCTTCATGATAATTCGAGGTGACATGACTCATTATTGTCTGCTCTCCCATTTAACACCTATGACTCACCTGAGCTCAGTTTGAACAGTGGTTTAGAAAAGGGTTGGTGTTTAAATTTAAGCCACCTTTGTTGTGGGAACATTTTCAGGAAAGGATGTGGAAAAATAATGTGGAAGCCTTAATTTCTCTGTACTGAAACCTTTGTCCCTCAAATGGGGGGTGGGGGCAAAAGCCACTGTTGATAGTGGCCTGGGTAACAGCACTTACCAACACACAAGTGCCCTGGGGGCCCCAAGTTAGGCATCTCCCTGGAAAAGGCTTTGGGAGTAAAGTAAGAACGTGTCAGAACCACATATGGTTCTGCTATGTCTGACTGTTGGCACATGGCCCTTTGCAGACCTCTAAAAAGAGTCGAAGTAGGACAGCAAGGAGGTCTGGACTTCTGCAGTATCAGCAACTTGGGACTCTTGTTCTGATGTTCTAAGGCTGCTGCTCCTGTTCTGTCACACAGTCATAGCACATCAGAGAGAAACTGAGATCTGAGATTTGGTTCTTAACCCATCGTGCTATGGTAGAAATCAGTATCAGGCCAAATAAAATGAGGAAGAAAACATTATGAAAGAGAGAGGATCATGAAAGATTTAGGCAGCTTTTCCTTATAGCTGTACTCTGCAGGTTCTTTTCATAGAATCATAGAATCATGGAATAGTTGGAAAGGGTTGAAAGGACCTCAAGATCATCTAGTTCCAACCCCCCTGCCATAGGCAGGGACACCTCACACTAAACCATCCCACCCAACGCTTCATCCAACCTGGCCTTGAACACCGCCAGGGATGGAGCACTCACAACCTCCCTGGGCAACCCATTCCAGTGCCTCACCACCCTCACAGTAAAGAACTTCCTCCTTATATCCAATCTAAACTTCCCCTGTTTAAGTTTTAACCCGTTACCCCTTGTCCTGTCACTACAGTCCCTGACAAAGAGTCCCTCCCCAGCATCCCTACAGGCCCCCTTCAGGTACTGGAAAGCTGCTATGAGGTCTCCATGCAGCCTTCTCTTCTCCTTAATGTCCATGTTGTCTTTCAGGAGCAATAAATTTCAAGACATTAATTTGGATTTGAAATTATGGTCCAGCACGTTACTAAAGCAGATTTTCTCCCTTCTGACAGTTACTCTTATTTAAGTCAAAAGGCTTGGAAATTTGTTTTACTTCCATTTTGTGAATCTGCTCCTAATCTGGTGCCATAGTTAGTCTAGCTATTTGAGTCCTTTCTCAAAACATGGCAAGAATGCCAGTTTTATCTCTAAAAATGATTTAATAATCAAAATGAGTCTGTGTAGCTCTGCCAATATCTCAAAATCTGAAAGCAACATTTCCATGGCAAAGGTTCCCAGTTGCCACAGCAACAAAACCATGAGGTGCAAACAGTAACAACTGAATTCTGGCTAACTTTCAGAGCCTCTGTGCAGCACAACAGAATTTGCAAGTGAGACTGAAAAAGTGTGTGAAGAATCAGGTTTTGTGTGTACAACCACCCATATGTGTATGGGTACTTTGCAACAGGCTCAGCATCACTCGCAGGCATTAGTAAATGAAAGCCTGAATCCCAAGTAAGCTGCAAGAGTCTACCATTGACATCTGTGACAATGATTTTACTCTTCGCTGGTTCATACAAACGTGTAGCTGAAGGCTCCAGTACAGACAAATATATCACATCTAGTGTTATAAGCATGCCACAACTGTATTGCAAGTGAGCTCATAAAGTGCCTTTTTCTGTCAGAGGCTGGACGTGTGTGTGTGAGGTATGTGTTATCCATACTTCTTTACAAACCAGGATAAGACTTAATCTTTAACCTGTAGTCTGGAAAACACTGAGAATACAATAATCTTTAAGAATCTGTACTCCATTAAATTTGAAAACAGCAATACGTGCCTTTGAAATACTGTAGTGCTATAAGTCATGGTTAACCTGGTTCCTCAGATTGTCTTGACTGCCTTTGCATCCACAAAGACCAACCCAATTCCCACAAGAGTCCTTCCCAAAAAATGAAATCCTTCTACTGACTTTGTGAGGGGTTTGAAGAGCCCTGGCAATTTAAATGGCTAGTTACATGTGTGTGTGTAAAATAATCCTCTCCCCTATCCTTTTGTCATAGAATCATAGAATCATAGAATAGTTAGGGTTGGAAAGGACCTCAAGATCATCTAGTTCCAACCCCCCTGCCATGGACAGGGACACCTCTCACTAAACCATGTCACTCAAGGCTTCATCCAACCTGGCCTTGAACACTGCCAGGGATGGAGCGCTCACAACCTCCCTGGGCAACCCATTCCAGTGTCTCACCACCCTAACAGGAAAGAATTTCCTCCTTATATCCAATCTAAACTTCCCTTGTTTAAGTTTGAACCCATTACCCCTTGTCCTGTCATTACAGTCCCTGACAAAGAGTCCCTCCCCAGCATCCCTATAGGCCCCTTCAGGTACTGGAAGGCTGCTATGAGGTCTCCACGCAGCCTTCTCTTCTCCAGGATGAACAGCCCCAACTTCCTCAGCCTGTCTTCATACGGGAGGTGCTCCAGTCCCCTGATCATGCTCGTGGCCCTCCTCTGGACTTGTTCCAGCAGTTCCATGTCCTTTTTATGTTGAGGACACCAGAACTGCACAGAATACTCCAGGTGAGGTCTCACAAGAGCAGAGTAGAGGGGCAGGATCACCTCCTTCGACCTGCTGGTCACGCTTCTTTTGATGCAGCCCAGGATACGGTTGGCTTTCTGGGGTTTGCTGTTTGGGAAGTGTCTTTTTCCAAAAGACATGAGCCCACTCGCACACTGATTCATGCCCACCTTCACATTTGTGTTTACATTCTTGAGGCAATCATCAGAAAACATGCTGAAAAATGGGTACTGTGGAAACGGACAGAGATCTCGCTGCAAAACCTTATAGGTTAAAATTACCAGCCTCAAATCTTTGTGTTTTATTTCTAACCTACAGTGCCAGCTCACAGCCTGGAGACATAAATATTTTATACTTTTAATTGAATCACTTCCCGTGCACTGCATTGACGTAATATTCCATCCCTTTATAGGCTCAGTATTAGGACCAGTAGCAGAATCATTAATTAATACTTTCTAATAAGATTCAATTTATACTTTTGCAACTTTGCAATAAATATATGATAGCTTCTCATTATCCTTATTACTGTTAATCTTGTCTCAATATAATTTACTACGTAACTAACAATGTCATACCTTCTTAAAGGCATTCATCTGTTAAAATAATCACCTTTGAGTCAAAAATTGGGAAAAAAAAGAACATGAAAAAGAGCTATTGTAGCACAAGTAAGAATTATATAAGTGAAAGAAGCATTTCAGCTTCTGGAAGGGCTCTTGAAATGCAGTAAGTTCTTTATATCACTAACAAGTTCACAACTGGTGGTACCTGAAAATGGAGATTTTGGGAACTGTGAGACCCACAGAATGAAACTGTGTTGCAATACATGTGCCAGTAGGAAATATTATAGTTCCCCTTCTGGTTATTTTTTCATCTCAAAGAAATAATTTCATCCCCAGAGATGTTTTCCTAAATGCTCTTATACAGATGGTCTCATCACTTTCTTCTTTCCTTTAACAGACCTAATTCTAGAAGAAATGCAGAAAGCAATAAAGCCAAGCTTCAAAAAAAGACCCTATGTTCTACTGAGCTTCACATGGAAGAATCTTAAAAATGGATCATCAATGCAGTAATAAACACTCATCCATTCCTTCCTTGTTCCATTGTGTAAAAGCAGATTGTGGCTCATGGAAAGCTTGTGTTTTAGCTTGTAAATATAACTTACATGATGGATGGGCATTAGGAGGCCAGAAATAAAAAGTCAGACAGTGAAAGCAGAAAATTGACTACAATGAAAGCACGTATTAAGTGGAAACGACTTCAGTAAGTGGCTGCAGAATGAGTTGCTGTAAAAGAAAATACATAGGCAACATTCCATGAATCACACACTGTTTTCATGAAAACAGTGCATAGAAAGACTGAATTAGATTTGAGGTCATGCATTTCATTCTTGTCCCCAAATCTGTAAATTAGTCTGCACTAGATTAGGGTGTGCTGAGGAGTCGCCTTAGACCACTCAGGAAAAGCTGGAGTATGTAGCCGGCATTTTGTACCAGAACAGTTGTAGGGTTCAAGGAGCACACCTAGAGAAACCCAGAGTTGACTAGTGGGATTTCTCCAAAGCCTACCTTTTCACTTTGCCCAGCCCCAGTAATTTCTAAGAGAAGGGTGTCCTGTCATGAGGAGACCCAGGAGAAGTAGGCTGTACGTCATCAGAGCTATTTTGAAGTAAGCAATTCTTTTGGCAGTTACACCTGTATTTGAGTGCTCCCCACCTGCCTATCCATTTGTGCAGGTTCCCTTCCAACCAGCCACACTGTTGAGCACCTCTTTCATGTAACCAAACACTCTCTGACCAAATGGGTTCAATGCATTTCTTCAAGGAATTTGCAAGTCGCATAGCTCACCTCCTGCACTTCAGTGAGCAGCAGACCTCTGCCATGTCTATATTTAGACTCATAGCCATCAGGAAAACATCATGTCTGTGCCATTCCTGCACATTTGCTGCTTTAAAACCTCATATTTTTAGTTTATAAGCAAAGAAACCAAAGGTTAAGAACATGAATATTTGTAGCTAACGTATGTGTTTTCCCTTCATGCTATTGTCAAAGGCTGCTTGCTTGTTGTTCCAGTCTAGTACAATGCTTTTTGGTACTATGTATGTACCAAACAATAGCTGCAGGGACACAAGCCCTTTTTCAAAAGGACCTATTTATTCAATAGATTAAAACATATGAAGCAAAAGCAACTTCTTTAAATCTCTTCTGCTTCAGGCACTGGCTTCTTGAGAGGTGAATGAGGTCAAGGAGATGATGTGGTGTGTGTGAATTTAACAAGGCAGAACCTGGCAGAAAAACTCATAAGCCTGAATCGCTGAGTGCTGCTGTATCCTTGGCCTGGATGCAAACTTTACATGAAAAAAAAGTCAAGGGATTTGTCTAAAAAATAAATAGAATGTATTTTAAAATAGGTCAGCATGCCGTGTGCAATTCGTAATGCATATTAGCTTGAGTATTCCTCGGGGCTTGACACTTAAATGGGAAATGAAGAAAAAAAAACTCCATCAGGAAAGAAAACAGCCTATATCTGCTTCATTCTCCTAAGATGAAGGCCTTCAATTCAGTCTTATCCCTGAGTCACATCAGTGCATAATGCTGAAAACTAGAAGGATATATTGAAAGATCAGGCTTTAAGAAACAAAAGGGCTGTCAAATAAGGTTTTAAAAATGAAATTTTATTGTGATGAGTACATAGAAATATTTGTTTGTCTTTTATCAGTGTTGTGAAAAACACGGAACTGTTTTCTCTGATTTAGTAGGTATTTAGACAGGCCTAAGGCTCACAAATAAGAAGTTGAACATAGAATGAATGAGCTTCTGAAACGTGAGATAAAGTGTAGTTTCTCCATTTCACACCATTGCAGTTCCTTTCCTGTGAGTACTCAGATGACTGATTTTTTACATACTGATGTTTGAGAAGGGGCTTTGCTCGTACAACTATGAATAACCGTGTTTTAAAATCTGTTCATTCAGAGAACATATGCTGTCCAGATATACTTTACATATGACTCATGAAGAGTACTGAGGACACAACTGAAAATGCCAACTTAAATACGGAAAAGTTAAGAAGCGATAGAAACAAGGTAAAGGCCCAAAGAAGTTTAATTCAACTTTTTTATGTGTGTGCAATATTAAACAATCTTAGTGATATAATCCTATGCTATTTTGAACACAGATGTTCCAGATAGCCGTGTTAAAAGAGCTCAAAGTGCTCTTGTTCTGTTTCGTCATAAAACCATTACTGCTCGGTGGCAATGTTTTTGATCTGGAGGTCAGATTCTCAGTATTTCTTAAATACACTTGAAGGAAGGAGGTTACAGCTCTCACAAAATGGAGCAACCGAGAATAGCCTCCTGAAGAAGCCAAGTCTTTATTTTATAAGTGAAAATGTCCACTTCCCACCACAGACCCCAGCTAACCCATGTGTCTGCAGAGGAGGACCCACCACATCTGTACAGTATTCATGACTGAAGGCACAAAGCCTCCCTCCCCAGCCGCACTGGGACAGGGACAGGTCAGTGATCAGCTCTTCAGGAGCCCACAGAGCCCACAGGAGGGACCAGATCCTGTCTGCTCTCTGTAAAGAGTGGCCAAGCTTTTCCTTTGCTCACAGGAAGGAGTGGTTTAAACATTTATTCACAGTATGTAAACAGTGGAACAGAAACAGATCTCCACAGAAGAACATGTGATTTCAGTTCAGCATGAAACTAAATAACCGATTTCCAAAGTAACGCATCCACTAAGGCATTTTGATACCAACTAGGGCAATTTTTTTACTTGCATGCAGTTAGGATATAAATACGAGGCCACATAAATGTTCAAAAGTGCTGCCAGCACAAGGGAGGGCTAGCAAAAGTCTGCTTGGTAACAAGAGATATTCCTTAATCTTCTCAATTTGTTTTATAGCTGCTGTTGAAACGGGTAAGACTTCGTTCAGATCCAATAAACAGAAAGCTACAACGCAGACTTCTGCCACAGTTTCTGAAGATTTACAACAAACAAATCTTTTGCCAAAGGTAATTATTCTAGGAAAAAAAAAAAAAATCAGGCAGTTTAATGGAGAAAAAAATGAGTAGAATGTGTAGTTTTTATGGTACAAGAAGTCAAATGTCTGCTGACATTAGTGTGTGTGGGTTGGGGAGGTGTAGGCAGTTTTCAGTACATCCTATTTTATTCAGATATGAGACATATAATAAAAAGAGGGAACATTTAAGCACTGCATATTGAATAGTTCAGGAAGAACATATATTATAAATTACATTCTTAAATGAAATGCATTTATATATTTCCATTGTCCACATGAGAGGATATCTGTGCTGAAGAAAGGTCAATACCAGCCTCATTCGTAGAATCATAGAATCATAGAATAGTTAGGGCTGGAAAGGACCTCAAGATCATCTAGTTCCAACCCCCCTGCCATGGGCAGGGACACCTCACACTAGACCATGTCACTCAAGGCTCTGTCCAACCTGGCCTTGAACACTGCCAGGGATGGAGCATTTGCAACTTCCCTGGGCAACCCATTCCAGTGCCTCACCACCCTCACAGGAAAGAATTTACTCCTTATATCCAATCTAAACTTCCCCTGTTTAAGCTTTAACCCATTGCCCCTTGTGCTGTCACTACAGTCCCTAACGGAGAGTCTCTCAACAGCATCCCTATAGGCCCCCTTCAGGTACTGGAAGGCTGCTATTAGGTCCCCACGCAGCCTTCTCTTCTCCAGGATGAACAGCCCCAACTTCCTCAGCCTGTCTTCATACAGGAGGTGCTCCAGTCCCCTGATCATCCTCGTGGCCCTCCTCTGGACTTGTTCCAGCAGTTCCATGTCCTTTTTATGTTGAGGACACCAGAACTGCACACAATACTCCAGGTGAGGTCTCACGAGAGCAGAGTAGAGGGGCAGGATCACCTCCTTCGACCTGCTGGTCACACTCCTTTTGATGCAGCCCAGGATACGGTTGGCTTTCTGGGCTGCGAGAGCACATTGAAGCCGGCTCATGTTCATTTTTTCGTTGACTAACACTCCCAACTCATTCTCCATGGGGCTGCTCTGAATCTCTTCTCTGCCCAATCTGCAGCTGCGCCTGGGATTGCTCCGATCCAGGTGTAGGACCTTGCACTTGGCATGGTTGAACTTCATAAGGTTGGCATCAGCCCACCTCACAAGCATCCCTCTGGATGGCATCCCTTCCCTCCAGTGTATCAACCGGACCACACAGCTTGGTGTCATCAACAAACTTGCTGAGGGCGCACTCAATCCCACTGTCCATGTCAGCGACGAAGATGTTGAACAAGACCGGTCCCAACACCAATCCCTGAGGGACACCACTCGTTACCGGTCTTTAGCCGGGCATTGAGCCATTGACCACAACATTTGAGTCCAGTCATCCAGCCAGTTCTTTATCCACCGAGTGGTCCATCCATCAAATTGATGTCTCTCCAATTTAGAGAGAAGGATGTTGTGTGGGACAGTGTCAAACGCTTTGCACAAGCCCAGGTAGATGAAGTCAACTGCTTTACCCCTGTCCATCAATTCTGTAGCCCCATCATAGAAGGCCACCAGATTGGTCAGGCAGGATTTTCCCCTAGTGAAGCCATGCTGGCTGTCACCAAGCACCTTGTTGTTTTTCATGTGCCTTAGCATGCCTTCCAGGAGAATGTGCTCCAAGATTTTACCAGGCACAGAGGTGAGACTGACTGGTCTGTAATTCCCCAGGTCTTCCATTTTCCCCTTCTTGAAAATGGGGGTTATATTTCCCTTTTTCCAGTCGTTGGGAACTTCACCTGACTGCCATGATTTTTCAGATATGATGGCCAGTGGCTTAGCAACTTCATTCGCCAGCTCCTTCAGGACCCACGGATGGATTCCATCAGGTCCCATGGACACATTCAGGTTTTTAAGATGGTCTCGAACCAGATCCTCTCCTACAGTGGGCCCAAGGTCTTCATTCTCACAGTCTCTGTGTCTGCCTTCTAAGACTTGAATGGTGTGGTCAGAGATTTTGCCAGTGAAGCCTGAGGCAAAGAAGTCATTCAGAACCTCAGCGTTCTCCAAATCCTGTGTAGCCAGTTCTTCTGATAGCTTCTGGAGAGCGCCCACGTTTTCCCTAGCCTGTTTTTTGTTTGCAATGTACCTATAGAATCCCTTTGTGTTATCTTTCACATACCTGGCCAAGTTTAATTCTAACGGGGCCTTAGCTTCCCTAACCTGGTCCCTAGCTTCCTGGACAACATCCCTGTACTCTTCCCAGACTGCCTGTCCTTGCTTCCACCTTTTATAAGCCTCTTTTTTCCTTTGAAGATTCCTCAGCAGCTCCTTATCAATCCAAGGAGGTCTCCTGGCCCTCCTGCTGCACTTCCTTCTAGTTGGGATGCAACACTCCTGAGCTTGTAGTAGGTGACCCTTGAATATCAACCAACAGTCTTGGGCACCCCTGCCCTGTAGCGCTATATTCCCTTCCTTTCAGCAAATCACTGTCAGTTTTACAGAAAAGAAGATGGAGAGAGAAATGTTAAATGATTTGTCCAAGGTCACATAAAAAAGCTGGGCTTGAGATCAGAAATTGAACCTATATTATCTGATTCCCTGGCATCTTTAAGTAAAAATATGTCAATTTTTCCTATATTTTACTTTTTCCTTCTCTTTTGTGTTTGATATTTCAGGCAGCATATTTCTACTGCCTTTCTTTTTTAATGCTCAGAAGCTTCACAGAGTCACAATAACGGGACACACACCATATCAAATACCTGCCATAAATGAAATAATAGCTGTGCTCACACAGAGCACAGAGTTAGGCGAGAATTAATGAGCACCATGCCAATGATTAACTGTTTTCTGCTGCTTGATGTAATGTTTGGTTCAGCTTTATGGCTAATGGCTAATCGAGCCTCAAAAATTTAAATAAAAAGTATGACAACACAACTTTTCTGTTTGGTTGGTTGGGTTCTTTTTTAAATCTTCAGTATTTATTAGGGTGGGGTTTTTTTTTCCTTTTTGAGGCTTTTCAGCAGACAATCAGCTAACTGGATTTGTTAGTAGCAGCCAGTCTCAAACTGCCAAGTATAAAGGAACTGGAAAAGCTCCCAGCTACAAGAGACAAGAAAAAAGGGTCTCATTTTTAATCTTCTCTTTCTAACCCAACACGACAGGCAGCCTGACAGTCTCATTGACCTGGGTGTGCAAATGAATACGACAGCGGAACTCGCTTGCAATTCAGCATGGCAATTACGCATGCACTTGGCAGCTTTGCTGAATTGGGACTGTTTAGCTCAGGTATTTGAAGTCCTTTGCAGCTGGACTGCCCAGATTGTCCTGTCTGCTGACAGTGAGTACCATGAGCTGGAAAGGGTGAGGTGCAGGCAGGTGCCCCATGTTGCACAGTCTGGTATGGGATGATCTTCAGCATGATACCCTGTCTGAGGACTTGCTGCACCCAGCAGAGAGCATCTGGCTTCCCAAACTCTGTGACACACAGCGGGAGTTAAGACCCTGATCAGAAGCTCAGCCAAAGCAGAACTCCTGTCAGCTCCTGTAGGATTCATAACCTCCATAGCTTTCCTCAGCCAAAGAGGATCTGGGAACCATTAATCATGTTGGTCTTACCTAGAAACACAAAACAAAAAGCCTCAAAAAATTCCTGTGAGATGAAAATGGGAGATTTTGGGAGATGAAATCAGGAGATATCGCCAAAAAAATTCTGGAGATATTTTCCATGCTTTTGATTTGCTCCTTAAAATTAAAAATCCATAATACCAACTAAAAGAACCACTACTTCAGACATTTGTTAAGTGTATCACTTTCAACATGCTTAATAAAACAAAGCCTGCTGCGCAGACCAAACATCTTTTACACTTGTTTCAGCACATTATATTGGCTGAAACCTTGGCATAGCAGGTTTCCCTTAACACAGAGATTGGTTTTGGTACTTCACCTCCACAGGGCAGTGCTACTTCAACTTGTTATTTATGTATAATTGCAGTTTGCCTAAATTAGACTGTAATTACAGCCTAGAACCCAGAACTCTGCATCCATTTCAACTTTCAGAGATTTTCTTAGTGTTAAGATTTAGACTCTAAGTTTTCAGATTCTTTTGCTCTGAGTAGAAAAACAGATGAAGCTTTTTGAGGCTATGTGTGTGATTTATGTTGCAATGGAAAAATGTGTCAGCTTTATCAGAAGTTCTTCTCAGATCTTACTACAAAACATAACAATCTGATTTCTTTGCTGAATTCTTTCCCTCACTTTTCAAAACATAAATTGTGTTGGCTTATTTTAATACAGATAGATGAAGGCCTTGTACTTTATATCGGGTGCTTCATCCTTGCAGTCTCAGAGCACTTTATAAATAGATGAAACATCAAAGAAGGAAAAGAGTACTCAAGGGCAGAAGCATCGCACCATGCCTCTTATTAAGGCAGTAAACCATCATCTACTTGAAGGGATCATCTTCTATATCTTGCATTAGTTAATGGGGTTATTGTCTCCTCCAATTTATTTCATATGTCGTGGGAGTAAGGGGAGGGCTGAATCAATCAGTAAATCTTTTGCACAGCAGAAGAAAATTATTTGACTTTTTTAATCTGCTTTTAGCTGTAGAATTCCACCTTGAGAGTCTTTTAGCAACAAAATAGCCAGAAACTTCACTTTCACTACAAAAGAGCCCACTATCTCTCAGCCAGTCTACTCTGAAATGCTGCTTCATGACTGAGAATTTGCAAAGCTGTAGGTCCAAACAGGATTCAGTGCCTGATACTTTGTTTAACTACCAGGTTAAATGAAATTCATATGCCTAAACAGATAACTATATCCCAGACCAAGAAAAAACTAATATTGCACAATAATAGAGAGAAATATGGTTATTATGCAAGTGTTTTACATTCAAATCATGCTTCACAGAATAATTCCTCTGACAAAATCAAGCTCCTTTTGCAAAGAGCCATGATACTGTGCTGTTCACCAGCACACACCCGCTAAAACAGCTGCAAAGAAATCTCTGAAGATAAGATAGCAGAGGAGTGTTGATATGTGCTTTGTCATTACCCTCACTGGATCATGATCTTAATTGCAGCATCAGCGTCTTCACTGCTACAAATCTTCACTGGCTGTTCAGTATCCATGGGTAACTAAGGCTGTTGTCTATCAAGAATCTACCTACCAAAATCAATATCAAATCTGCTCTTTAAATAAACCAAGCTCTTTCTATTTAAAAAGTGACTGCTTTCCACAAAGCTTAAAATGAAATAACAGACTTTACTCTTGTAATTCAGAAATGCTGGCGTGGTGCTTTGTGGGTATGGCAGTTTGGACCACCAGCGTTTATGGTGCAAGCAGGGTCAGACCTCTCTCCTGGTGAAGAAGAGCAGGATGTCAGGAGCTGGAAGCATAGTGGGGAGGGCTTTGTCCCTTATACAAAGCATAGTCATGGGCTGCCTCTCAGAGTACCACATGGCATTTTTTAATCAAAAAGTTTCACTTTTTGATCAAAATGTGTTGTTATGGCTGGAAGGTCAGTATTCTGTAGATTTTCCTTTCCAGTCACATTTTTTACACACAAAAGAAAAGGAAATGGTGAATGGAACTAACCCAAACGTGCTGCTGCTTATCTTCTGTGATGGATAATTTTGTCAGGACCATCAAATTTCTATGGAACCTGTGTTTATCCTTGCTGTGCAGATGTTAATGAAAACACCACCCACAAACAGATGTGTGGGTACAGAAAAGAGGCTTCTGATGTGCACGCAGAACTTGCTTATCTCAGAGCAGTGACGTTGTTATTGAGCACTGATCCCAATATTTGCCATACATGTCATGAGTGAGGGGGCCTGTTATGGCCTTTTCTGGGGTGCTCTGGGGGATGGATGCTCTGGCAAAAGAGATTCCCGTCTCCATTTCAGGGGGCTTTGTGTTCAGCAGCTCTTTTCTAAAGCAGGAGTTGCAGAGAGCTGCATGTCTAAGGATGGTCATCCTTACTCTGCCAGATTTACTGTGCTTGCTCAGCCGTGGGACACTTCAAGCCACTTTTCCTTATGTAATTTTCTTGAAAGTCATTTAACCACACAAGTCCGGAAAAGAGATTTTTAAGAAGTCTGAACAAATTTACCCTCAAGCTACTGCCCTAGCAAGAAAATAAATACTTGTGGCCATGTCTGAAAAATGCATGACGGTCCCATCATCTGATCGGCAAGCCCGAATGGCAGCTTTTCAGTGCCCTACCTCTTTGCTGCCTGTATTAGCAGCTGATGAGGGCTGTCTCAGAGCAAATATTTGAGGCTTGGCAAGAATACGCTGCTCTCCCTTTGCTTCCTGAATGTCATGTTTGCTCTGACTGAGCTCTTGGAGCGTCAGGGTAGTACACAAACACCTTGGGATAAGATCTCATCCAGGGTCTATGCAGGATTCAGCAACTACTTCCCTGGGTGGTTAATAAAGTGGGAGTGTTCTTTCTGCTACACAAGTTTATCTAGGTGATATGTCTGGTTACTAATTCTATAATGAAGATAAACAGAACTGTTCACACTGCAGGCTATTCTTTCAACTATTGGAAGTGAGGAACTCAAATATACGAGATAAGAGAACAAAGTAAAGGAAAGACCAGGTAATAAATTATATCAAGGACACAATACTGGTTTTTATTAATCTCAGCAATCTCAGTTTAAAGAAAAGCAACCAAACCATGTGTGGTCCTGAACTCTGAACAGAGGCTGTTATCAAAGCCTATGCAAGGAATCTCGAGTTTATGTCAGAGCACTTCAGTAACAGTCATCAGTGAAATCTAATCAATAGCCGCTTTCTAAGTGATGCACGTTAATGACCCAGTCCATCACTTGTGCAGGGTCTCACGTAGCACTACATGGGCTTGCAAGGGCTGTTTGTGTGTTGGTGTTTTTTTAATAACCCCTCTAATTTCTATATTATGAACATAATTAGCTACTGCATCAAAAGATGTGTCATGATTTACACTGACAAATTAAATGGAATGACATTTGTCAATGGAAATCCTGAACCATCGCTTTAGCACAGTGGAATGAATAACTATTTCACAATGAAACTTACTATAGCCTGCAGATAGTGTTCAGAACACACTTCAGCAGGAGTAGTGCTAAAAATCAGTAGGCAGAATTAGAACATTTGAAAGATAAATAATTTCAGACCTGGGTGGAGGCACTGTCTTGCAAAGATCACATTTACTTTCAAGCCCTTTTACAGACCTCACCCACGGGTGGCATGGAGCAGCTTAGACCCATGGGCAGAAACAGCGCTGCACAAATGGGCTTAGAGAAGAAAGGAGAGGTATTGTTCTTTCAAAAAGTAGGAAAAATCCTGACTAAACCCATCAGATCAAGCTTTTGAATTCCACTAGAGTTTTAAATAAGGGCATGTTTATTCTGTCTGGGGAGCCTGGGATATTCCCAGGAGACTGGGGGGTCTGTGCAGCCACAGAGGCCACAAAAGCAGTTTGGTTACGTTAATGAAGAAGTGCACTGGAGCTATTGAGACCAGCCTTGCAGCAGGGCTGGGGACTCACAAGGCTGATATCTAGCTCCAGAGCCAGCTGAAGCACAAGAAGCTTGGGGATGTTTTCAGAAACCACTGTGTGATACAGACAGATGCTGCGTGCTAAAACTGCTGCTGTTTCCTGTTGTCTGGGCTAGTCTGTCCTTACAAGACTGTTGCATGTGTTAATAACTTTATCAAATATTACACACACCAATAAAAGTATCACAGAGGTCTTATCATGATGATGGCCCATTTTCTCATTTCAGGATATATTAAGTTTAGCACACAAGACTTACTGGCCACAGTTCTGCATCTTTACTCTAAATGAGAAGTACAAATGAAGCCATCAGGCTGATTAAGATGAGACTGAAAGGACTAACCTTCAACTCCGTTCTGCTCACCTAATCCAACCAACAAATCCACTCAAATCAGTGGTTCAGAGCAGGGAAAGGAGAAGAAAAGAGCTGTGTCTCTACCCTACAGTGATTGATGAGTGTGGGGTTGCAAGTATTGGAGTTTCGTTTCTAGGGCCTCACTGGAGCAATTGGTTTTCAACGCTATATTTCCTTGCCAGCTTCAACTGAGATTTGAGGTCTGAACTCAGATACTGAACACTTCTATTTTATTCAGCAGAGTTAAACTTAACAGGGAGAATTCTAGCAGGCCAATTAAAAGTAGGGGTAAAAAAGCAGAACTCGCAGTCTTGTGACCTTAAACCAGATAATCTTGTGACTCAATGTGCATAGAAAAATAGTTTGCAGAAACATGTGATTAGGGATAGACAAAACAAGTGAGAGTGGAAAGGAAGAAAGAGGGGGACAGGCGAGCAGAGAGGCAGAAATTAATTCAGGCACAGTGGGAAACCCAGCTATCAGGATACCTGGGCCGAGATGTGGAGCCCACATGTCCTGTCTGCATCATTCAGAAGCAAAACCACCCAAAACATAGTACCTCTCCCACCAAGCACTAATGAGAAGACATCATCAGATTTCATTTAAGTTTGGTCTTTATTTTCTACAAAGTGAGCTTAGTATCAGTAAACTTAAAAAGGAGGAAAAAAGAATGAGGTTTTTGCTTGTAAAAGTCTCATGATCTTAATCCAGCCAATATTATCTTTTTGGTATTTGTGTTAACTAAAAGAGCTGAGTTAACTCTACTGAGCTGTGAGGACAACTCTCATGTCGAACCGTCACATGTGCTGCCTTATGCAAAACAGCAGATTTTGCATAATTTCAGTGAAATTTGCTCTGGTAATTGCAAGGATTCACCTTCCTCAGACAAATTTATCTCGGAACATTGCCCAACTTCCAGGCTGTAACTAAGAGCAGGAGCAGCAGGTCTATGATTTCTAGTTTCATTATAAACAATTTCAGTAATTCCATTTTGAAACAAGACAAGGCTACAAAATGTTCTTAATGGGTCATTGCTGGCTTAACTGCTTAAATTTCAGTTGCTGTCATTCACTGTGGTCTGTTCAGAAAATAATGAGATTATACTTCTGTGTATCCATGAAAAATGTATATATTTCTTCATAAACACATACATTATCTAACACCCAGTGCCTAATTTTATATTTACCTCTTGTGTTCACTGTAAGTTGAAGACCCTCCTCTCCTTTTATAAATGAAATAATGTTTTTTTGCACATAAATCACTACATGATGCTGATATTGGTACTTACCCAGCTAACATCTTCCAAGTTTTATATAACCCTCCTTTATCTTGCCACAACGTTTTCCATTTGTGATGTCAGTAAGGTGAAAGATCTTTCATGTGGGGAATTTACGCCTGCTCTGGTGGGTTATCTGAGGGACTGATTTAGAGAAACAAATCTTCCAGGCTCAGCACTGACCTTTGGGCTTGCAGATGGAGCCTTGAATCTATATACTTGCAGATTAGGAAAGGAAAGAGTTTGGAAGCAAAGCTTTTATTTTTGTGATGGGGATTCTCAAAAGAAATTGAAGCTCTGAGTCTGTTCCTTCTAAACCGGTAGAGCCTTCCCTGCAACAAGCACAATTTGAACTTTACTCAATATAGGCTTGGTTTTGCTGTTAGGTTTTTAATACTCCACAAAGTTGTCAGTGGGCAAAGAGAATAAACCTAATCACACCAATCTAGCAAGCTCATAAACTAGCCTAAGGTAGATGCTGAAGGCAGATAAAGAGCCGGGAGCTCTGGAGCTGCCATCCAGCCACTGCAGGCAGCTGAAGAGCAGTGAGTGCCTGAGGCTCCAGGACCACCATCTTGAAGGCTTAAAATGTATGCTGGCCAAAACGCCACCAGGCTTTGCTTTGGAAAGTATCTGAACATAACTGCTTGAAGAATACATAGTGTACATTCAGTTTCTAAGCACACAGTATGTGAAGCTTTACGTGAAGCACTTATTACTCATAATTCCCACGCACATCAAAGGAAACACAGGGCCTCTGTTTCCAGTGCTACCCATTTAATCATGACTACCTTCCCCATTTGGCCCATTACACAGCCTTTATTCTTTAGCTGCATAAACTAGTAGAAATTTGTTTTCAAAAAGACCTTTTTTTCTAAAAATAGGTTTGAAGCTTTTTGCAGTTTGTCAGCCTATGATTTTGCTTCTGCTTAAAATCTGACAAGTAGCTTTCCTTCCTGCATTATTATTTACCTTTACTCTTGAGCAGACTGACAAGTATATACTGCTGGCAGACCAAGTTTTAAAAAGCTAAATCCTTCCTTTCTTTCCTGTTACATTTTTTGAATTTTCTGGGAATCATCTGTCATTCAGTCGGTAGAAATGAAACCTATTCTATCTGAAGTTATTTTAGCCTGCAGGTTTAAGAAGCAAACCAAGAAATTAACAGCTATGAATAAAGGATATGACTAAAGTGCATTAGAACTGAGTTGAGGCCAGTCTCTGTCAAAGTGACTTGCAGATTTAAGGGATTTAAGTCCCCAGTTTTTAAGACTGTCTATTCAGTTAACTCAATGAAAATTCAGTTAAATACATTGGAGTAGTGTCAGATGTGACAGTGTAAAGTGTAGCCCATGACTTCTAGATACATAATTAAAACGAAGAACTAGTGGCCAAGAGTAAGGGTTCTGTTGATTGAATTATACTGCCTCACTGTATGACTGTCAACACTGCGGAATCTTGTTTGAATGACAACAGGTAACAAAAGAAACAAGGAAAAAGAGAAGATGGTGGGAAGAAGAAGGCAGAGGTACAAAGCAGGATAATCAGATATTGCAGAACATTGCTTAGTCATGAGCTCATAGCAATGACCTTTTTCCTGACAGAGAGGAGTAAAGGTTAAGCATCAGCCGTGTCTCAGCCAGCATGGGCTTTTCAGTGTGATGCAGTTGCTAAGCTGTCCGCAATAGGCGTCCTAGCATATGCATTTGGAAAGCAACGTGAATCATCCTGGAGTAATGATAACTGAAGAGACAAGAGGAATAAAACAAAGAGTCAAAACTCAGTGAGGCAATCTTAAACTTCATTTGGAAAAAGAAAAAAGTCCACCCTCAGGTCTCTAAAAATAGTCACAGAAAAATACTGCTTCAGATACAGAGAAATGCGCTGCTGCTTTAGTCCTGCACAAGAGGATGCCTGCTGACAAAAAACACTCAGGTTGTGAGAGGACAGATACATTGGACTTTGTACATGAGGAATTTCATGGCTGCATTTGTACAGATGGAAATGCTCATAGCTACCACAAGCTCTGAAGCCATACTTGCATTCAGTGGGGGTAGGTGGAATCGTTTACAGTCCAGGGGGAAAGAGACAGACAAAACAGCTCACTCTTCATAATGCCTTTTATGCTTAAGCCCAATATGTGGCTTGGGCTAAATCTGCTGTGAATATTTAGCGTGTTTTTTCCTGGTAAAACAAGCTGGTCTGTGAGAGACCTTGCTGATCAAGAAAACAATAGACAGCTATCTCCCAGCGAGAGTTCAATCAGCTTGGAAAATCACAGCTGGCTTAAAAGGAGGGACATAGAAGCAGGAGGTAAAGTTCAGTGCAGCAAAGCATATTAAGAGGTGAATAGGACAGGATGAAACATCAGAGACGAATGAATGACACAGGGATTTGGAAGCTGTTCTGCTAATCACAGCCAAAGCTGGACACCCTGAATGAGCTGGGGAAGCCAGCTCGTGGCTAATGTTGGGTTGTACATTTGTTGTGTGGTGTAGAATTCAATCCATGGAAACACTGAAATTCAGGATATTCTTCAGTCAAAAGGCCTTGGGATTAATGGGTTTCCCCGAGTTTCTCCGGAGTAACTGAGATATATAAACAGAGGATGCAAATGGCAAGCATTAAAAGTGATGCTTGCCACATTTCCCCCTCTCTTACTTTTTTTTTTTTGTGCTTAATAGGAGCTATTAGAGATTGTGTAAGTCTTGTATGAAAGCTGAGAAAAAGCAATACCCTGTGGCAGAAAGGAAGACACATTTACAGATATTGCCACTTTTCCCTCCACAGAAGCTGGGTGGAACAAAGGTCTAACAAAGGAGAGGTATGGAAAAAAGACCTTTAAAAAGTACTTTTAAGTAATACAATTAAAAATACATCTGTTGAAGCCAGTGTGCAACATCAGTGATGAATGTTTTGCTGATTGCCCAGTAAAATAATCCTAGTCAAGATAAAACTTCTGAGATGAGTATTTTTTGGAACCTCAGAATATTCTTTTTTTCTCCCATGGAAAAAGAATAATGGAGTCTTGTAAACCTGTGCCAACCTTACTTTATCACCAGCTCACCAGGAAAGGACTAGAGCAGTGAAAAACGATGTGATAGAAGATGTCAGGCTTATAGCCCAGATGACCTAGTACTCCTATTAAGTAGTTTCAGTACTGCTCTCAAGTAATGCTATCCATAGAAGAGGAATTATCACTTTCTTGGGTAAATAAGACACTGTAATAAGCATTTTACAGATTAAAGAAGAAGGATCAGAATAAGACACAAAGTTTTGATGTCAGACATGATTTTAGGGCTGTGCAGTGGCATTTAGCAGTATTCTCTGAGGATGTAGACCTCAGAGAAAACAAGTGCCTTGCAATGAGTTGAAGGATGCTAACACAGTTTGTTTGCATACCAAAGTCTGAGGATTTCATCTAACAGTTCCTGCAGGTGGTTTGGAGATTCTGAAGGCATGAGAAAGGACATAAGAGCTGTGACTCTAAATAAAAACAACACATTCAGATTGAGCTTTCTTGATCATTCCTGTAAGAAATGTCTAACAGCTCAGTAACTCCACCAGGAAAACTCTAACTTGAAAAAGGTAGAAAAATATGTTGGTAGGAAATACAAGACTAAAGAAATTAAGTTCTAAAACAATTCTGGCATTTTGGTCAGATTCTGAACCTTTTGGATAATTAATACATTTTTATATGCAGTAGTATCTATCTTATTAAGGGTTTCATCCAGAATTTGACCTATTTGGCTGGCTCAGTTTGGCAGAGCCAGCTGGTAATGCAACTTCAGCAGAGAATACGAAGTCATTAGGAACTGAAGCACTTAGGGCTGAATTCAGCTGTATTTACATGTTTTACACCTTGCTTGCACAGTAGAGGCTAGAGATTTTGTAGGGGAACAGAGAAAGACATTTCTCTCATTAATTTTTTGTATATTTAAATAGTGAAATGTATACATGCAAAAAGAGTTGAATCCTACTCCAGCTTCCAGCTGCAAATATTAAACTGATTGCATTGTTTCTTTTGACTCAGAATTTGGATTGTATGCACCGCTGTGATAAAAACCGGGAAATCTGTTGGCATTGAGAAATTCTGTTTACAAGAAAAATAACAACTATGGGCCTTATGGGAATTCAAAACCAGTCAGCTACATTACAGAAAGGAAGGTCCCATATATTTCCCATATAAGAATCCCTACAGAAGCAAATTAGAACCAGTGCAAAGCTTTGAGAGTTCATCCTGTTTCAACTGTGGGATTGGAGGTTGTCATGAAGCATTAACACTAGGCCCAGTTCCTGCAGGGTCAGGGAGTGTTTATCCCAGTCAGCGGTTTCAGCTGGTGCCACTTCCCATGCAGAGGCAGAAGGAGCAGCCTGTGAAGACAGTGACTTCAGCAAAATAAGTGCATTAAATGCAGGAGTCAGTTCCTGGTACATACACCAAGTGCCTCGCCATATGTAGCATGAGCAGTTTAATGATCTAGCTACTGCATCATTTATTCCTTTTAATTCACATGCTTGCATTCTTTAGCAGCATGGGAGGAAGAGAAGAGGGCAGGAAAGGGCAGGAATCTAGCAATGGCACCTTCAGTTTTATTTGCCAGCATCTTCCCAATTCAGTTTGTTGGCTTTGGCTCCATGATGCATGTTGGCCAACTGTCAGGGCTTTGGACATGCATGAAAACAGAAATTTAGACAACAATTATGATGAATGTGAAAATGTATCCAGCTAACCCAGTGATACAGGGCCAGACCCTGCAGCCATGACTTTTGTGTAAAAATCACATGTAATGCTGGCAGAAATCCTAAATAAAGAGTCAGGTTTTAACTTCCTGAAAACAATGGGACAGAAGTAAGTGATGCATTTTGGAATAATAGAATATGAAAAGGGGTGGGGAAGGGGAACACAATAACAAATAATACCCTAATACCTTTGCCATCATTAAGGAATGATTGATAGCAGATGTGCTGATATTCACATGATTAAATAGGTTCCAGAATTTAGTGAGAACAAAAATTACTTCAGTTAGTGACTAATTGCTGAGCTGCAGTACATCATATTTCCTCCCTTTAACTTCTACTCGTTTCAAGTACCTTGCTTTAAAATCAATATACAGCTATCTGGTTTATGTTTCACTGTGCTTGTGATACTTGTTTGCTGCTGGCGAGTTACTTAAGTGCTCCTAATTCTGTCCTTGATGCCATCATGTAAATGATCCCTGCCTAGCAACCCTGAAAATACAACATAAAACCATAAAAATAAGGAAACCTGGATGACTGGAGTTTATTATTAGAGGATGGATGTTTGCTGGGAGGGGTTACCTTCCATATGCAAGAAACACAAGTGGAGTTTAAAGGCAGCAGATCCTGCAGTGTGGCATCTGCTCTGAAGTGCGGCAGGTGAGCTCCACCTTAGCATCATGTCAGCGCTGCTGCGAATGCCCCACACCGCCTCCACCTTGTAAAAGACCTTGTGAGTCAAGCTACAGGAGCTCAGCGTGCTCTCTGCCGAGTGGCATTTACAGTATTTCAAGGGAAAAAGAACCAGAAATATCTTTCCTGCTTCCTGCAGTCAATGGCTTGAGGGCAGCACTGCTAGCTCATTGTACACGCTGGGGACTGAGAGTCTTTTCTGGAGGCATACATATTTTGAGGGCACTTAGGCCTGAATTCATCTCCAAATTCAGGATAAAAGGAAGAGGACTGGTGCAGCGCTTAAGTATTCAAGTCGATTATATATAAAATTTCTCATCAGGTTATTTTTGAACAGAAATATAACAGGGTTTTTAAGTCTGATTTACAAAAATGTGTTTGCTAGCATCTAGTCCCAAAATCTTACTTTGTTTTGCATTTATACTAGAAGCAAAATTCAGATACTGAACACAGTAATTTCTTCTATATTCCACTTACAAGCGTTTTCAAATTACCATGAAAAATAAATTATCCATTTCCATTGTACTCCCCAACAACCGCCTGAAGACAGCACTTAGGGTGAAAGGAACATCTCAATAATTACCATATAATTTACAACCAAATAAATTTGTAGACAGCACCAATTTAATAACCAGCCAAGAGGTGACAGTACGAAAAGATTTGTGGAGGTAACCTCCTACCTGAGAGTGGCCAATGCCATTAAATTAAAGATCTCTCTCTTGTGGAAGACGACTAAAAGCCTGAGGAAAGGATTTATTAACTCATTTGTCATTAAACCCAGCATTTCCTTAATATACTAGAATTACTGGAAAGTTCATATAGCCAAACATGAAAGGGCGCAAACTATTCCCAGTCTTGTAAGCCAGGTTACAACCATCTTCCTCTTCTTGTAGACAGGTGCCCTAAGAATTACGTTCCCTGTGATCCCTTCTGCTGTCTCAGCCTTAGAAACACTTATAAATTACAGCCAAAATACTATTGAAATGAGTGCAGAATTTATCACCAGCACAATAGCAGTGTTTGTCATTACAAGAAGACAGACATATACATTCCCAAATTGTGAGTAACTTGGGAATACAAGCAGTCTGACACAGCTTCCATTACAGTGACTGGCATCAGCTTTCATAACTAACTACAAGGGGAGGAGGGGAATAAGCTGTCTGATGAGCTGATATAGGTTGTGACAAACCATAAAGATGTCAGTAAAGTTCAAGGATAAAGTGATCTTGCTTATAGAAGACCATAACCCTTACTGACCCAGGTAGGAGTTGTATCAGCTTATCCTAAACCTCAGACTAGTGCAAACTGTGCATTTCCAGATTTCTCCTTTGTAAAATTATTGCATGTTTCATTATCTCAGCATGTTCCTTATTGCTGTAATTTTTATTGAAACCTACAACAGATCCTTATTGTGAAAACTGGACAATTGTTTTGAGCGAGTGTGTTTGTACCTGTGATGGGTTTCATGTCTACCCATGGAACAAATAATAGCACCTTCCGGAAATGCCTTAACAGGTGGCATGGGGGTTTTAGGCATTTCCAGAAATAAGTAAGATCAGCTTGTAAGATCAGCTTCAATAAGATCAGCTTGTGCACATCCCTACTTTCTTTCTTTCATGTACTTTAGGAAGGTTGGATGGCCACAAGGTCACAGTGTTGGGAATGTGAAGTACTAAATGTAGTTGGAGGCCCCAAAAAGGTCACAGTTCAAGCAGAGGAATTGCTGCTGTGCTGCCTCGGGACGGTGCAGTTACAGTCTGACACCTCAGAGGATGAGCTCCAGTGAAAAGGTATGTTCAGTTCCTTGTCGGTCTGAAACTCATGCCTTGTAGCAATGACCTAAAGCCAGCTGAAAAGACAGACTTTAAAGTGGGTCCTGTTTGGAAATGTAAGGGCATATCAGACAAATTTAACCGATTTTCCTTTGTTTCACATATAAACAACAGCTGCTAAACAAACATAGCCTTCTAAGAGCTGTTTGTTCCCAAGTCTCTCAGTTTAGAATTAATTTTTCTGGGAAATAGTAATAATGTCACAGCCAATACATTTTTGCCCCATGATACTTATTTTGCAAAATGAAAACCAACAGTTACAGCTTTAAGGAGCAATAAGCACAGCAACTACTTAACAATTTGTTCTTGGCAGGATCTGACCATGTCCCAATACCCTACAGATTAATGTTTTTATAAAAGAAAAATGCAGTATTCAGCAGGGAAAGAGATTATTGCTGGCTGGAGTGCAAAGCAGAACATTGCTTCCTCTGTTCGCTTCTAGCACAGTATCTTTCCTCAAAACTCTGCTAACCCATGTCTTCAAGGAACCTGCATCACAGGCACACCTTAGAAAAACAGATATCCCAATCATTACCTTGGAAAACACTTTGTGGGAGAGATTTTGCACAGTTTTACTTGCCAACTCTATTGCAGACTCCCTGTGCAGGACAAAGGAGAATGCACATCTTTGCTTTCTATCAGCTCACTCAACCATTACTTAAGGACTTTGACCCTTTCCACGTGCTGGATGTCAGAGCCAAAGTAAGCATGTATGAGTAAGGTTTTCACGCTCTGCCAAGTTTGACAATGTGTCTTTTCTCCATGGGAAGAATGATAGCAATTCACCGAACAGACAGATGAAGGGACTTAATAAGGCAACCCCTGGATCTGGTCCCATGTGTCTGGGCTGCCGGACAGTCCATGCCTCTGGCTTTCCAACATCCTTCCTTTCCATCCAGGTCCCCATACCAGCAGCAAGGCCCAGTGCAAATCCCATTACATGTCAGGAGGATGTATAAAGGGTGAGAGACTCTGTCTCTGCACTGAGGTGCCAGACAAAAATTCATCAGGTCTCCTCTGCCACAGTGCGGTGCAGGCTGAGGACCATAGGCAGTCCTCTTATAACTTTGCAGACAGCCTTGATCCATGGTCATGGTGTGAGAACCATTATTCAAGACAGTAAGTAATAAAATAGTAGGTTGAAGGAATAAAACATATCATTCCACACATGTATACTACCATACAGCATTACCTTCTGCTGCAGAGCTGCCCCAGCAGTTAATGTCAAGCCTATGGTTCCCTATGGGGAAATTAAATCAATTTATTCATAAATACACAGTAGGCATTTTGTCAGAGGTTAAGAATTTGTTACAAATTTTTCGTTAATTTACATTTATACAGAAAGAAAGAGGAAAAGATCCTTTTCCATCTGTACTTCAAGTACACAGAAAGGCAAGCAAAGACATTTTAATATATTTCTGGATTTATTTACATTTTACATATCACCCAGAGTGGTGTTTCCATGACCCTGCTGCTTCAGGCCTTCATAGACTAATGAACCACAGACCACTAACCCCTGTGTTGGAAACACTAGCTTCGTGGGGGCGAACCAAAACAGTGTTAGCTGTTTGCTAACCAAAGGGAAGTATTTTAAAGCAGAGCTATTGCAGAAGATAAAGTGTCAAGTAGGGAATGCAAAGAAAGATCTGGAAGGGTTTCGATTAGGACAGATTGACTATTCACCAGATAAGGTAAAACAATTACAGCCAAGGGTTTAAATATGTTCAAAGCAAGTAGGGTATTTACTATTGATTACAGGGAAGTCAACTTGGACCTCAGACACATTGATGGCAAGAGTGAGAAGGGACTGGTATTTCTGTGAGCTGCCCATTTAACTTACAGAGACTTGTAACATCAGTACCAAAACTGGCTCATTTTTTCAAACTATGGGGTTGTCTCTGCTTAACATGTTTGATATTGATAAAAAGCTTACTGTTTATACACACTTGCAGTACCTACAGGAGTGGTGTCAGGAATAAAACCCACCAAGAGTACAAATAAGGTTAGTTAACCTTGAAGGTTATTGCCCTCTCAGAGTGAGAAATATCTGACAGTGTCTTCAAAAGATACATTTCTTTTTTAACATTAAACATGAACACAGCAGTACCTGAACTACATCAAATGGAAATGAGCCACTCTTTGAAAACAGCAGCACTATCATAGTTTTAAAGAGAGATTTATGCAATCTCTGCCTATGCTGTGCACAAAATGACTGTTAGGATGACAGGGCTGGATTGCCAACAGCCTTCAGGCTACAGTCCATGCTGCAGTTTGTGTCCATCATTCAGCAGCAAGAAATATCAAGAGGAATTAATGATGAAGTAGAGGGCTGTGGTTGCCCTTAAGCCTTCCAGGAAATGTTCTCAGGAGCAGAATTTGCATTGAAGCTCTCAATATATTTTGGATGTGTTTGATGAAAGCTCTGATGGTCCATGCCAGAGCTACAGCAATGCCTCTTCCAACTTCAATTTGGGGCAGTCATTGCCTATGAAAAATATCAGCCAGGCATAATTCTGCATTGCAGAATGGTGTCTTTTCTAGGCACACCTAGATCTTACCTGATTTCTAATGTTTTCCACTTCCAATAATGCCAGAATTCCCTAAAAGACTTAGTTAAAGGGGTTTTATTTTTTCTGGTTCTACAGAGACCTTAAGATCCCCATAGCCCTTACAAAGAATAAGAGAAGAACTGTGCATATTTGTGGTAATGCCACCAAAATCAGTGATGTTGACCTGTGTGTGTAGACCATGTGTTCCTTTTGTTTTATAGTATCTCAAATTAAAAACCCTTGGCTAAACTTACTGAATGTCTTTCTTGATTCTAGAAATACAAGACTTAACTGACTCAGGGAAAAAAATATCAGGAAGAATACTATTTTACAACAGAATCTTTAATGCTTCTTTAATAAGCATATTTATTGCAGTTTGCGGTTTTCATTTCCTCACAAGAACCCCAGCAGCACAGATTTTCTCAATCAAATGCATTACTGGCCCTGCTCCACCTTCCCATTAACTGTAAAACAAAAGCTAGCGCTAAAAAATAACCCTGATTTTTACTACTTGAAGTAGAAAGAGTAAATAAAAGTAGCTGAAATACCTCAGGTGCTGAGAAAAAAGGCTGCAAAGTTGAATTTTAATACCGAGTGAGTGATCTGGAGCACAGCTAGTGCATGTTCCTAAATACTATGGTGCTTGCTGTGCAAAGGCTTTCTGCTCTCAGCTTAATGCATGTGACAGCTTTACTGATGGGCCCTCCTAGGTCTTTAATGCTGTGCTTTGGATTTAATGCTCCAGTTTGAAGAAAAATGCCTTCCCCTAAGAGCGTTAATTATAAGGCTCTAAGTTAATTGATTACAATCTCCCATTATTCATTATCTAAGGTGCTACACCTGTAGCTCCAACTGAAGTATTTATCACTCTATCCAACAGATAGTTGTCTGTGCCATACTCCAGGCAAAATCTGCCTGTACCAAAAAGTACAAATGTAATGTGCTATAAACCTAGCAGGAGCAGACAGCTAGCTTCTCATTGAGCTGAGGACAAACAGAGCCTGAAGGACAGCAAAGTCCAGGTTGTGCACAGGGATGAGGAGATAATTTCAAGGGTGCAGACCTGGAAAGGCAGGCCAGGCACACTCCCTTCCCTACCAACGGGTTAAAGCTGTGTGGAAACAACCAGGGTGTAAGGGAAAGAGGAAAACAAGTTTACGCAACATATTATTCTAGGTGGACACAGCATGCTACATGCTGAAAAACAGCCTTATGTTTTTGCATATTGAAGAGATACATCTAAGAAACCCCTCTGAGATGCTGGGTGTATCAGCTTGGCCATGGCAGGGGCATGAAATTTAGTCAACAGGGGTTTTTTTTCATGAATGAGTGCAGACAGCACACTGCCCCTATATAAAGTGTACATGTATCTTAAAAGATAACCTCTCCTCTTTGCTCTTCTGACGCTGCTACAGCCACTGGAGGTGCCAGAGTAGTAACCACAAGGAAACAGGAGATAAACGAATTTTCCAGAGCCACTTATAGAACATAAGCTTAGACAGATAGGTTTTATTTAGGGCTTTGAAGTCCTAAATGAACATCCAAATCAAAGACAGCGAGTACAGGCAGAGGAGCAGAAGGTTACTGACTCAGACAATTCGTACTTGACAAGCAGGAGGCTGAATGCTGCAGCAGCTGCTGTTTAAAATGGGTTTTATCAGAACTTTACCAGATCAGATTCACCCTGGGCAGGCAGTGAGGGTATACAGGAGAGAGACACATGCTTTCGGGATTAGCTATTTGAGTTAACATGGCATTTTCCACTTTCGAGGAGACCTGATATAAGCAGGAAGCAGAAGCAATAACACCTCCTGCATCCTGACAAGTCTTAGTGAAGCCCACTGAAGTCAGCAGAAGGTAGAGGGGAGCAAGCCATCTCCATGGCCTTTGCTATCCCACAAACTTCAGCTTTCCTCAGCTCTGGCACTACAGCTAGCAAAACATGGGCAATAGCAACACAGTCTGAACCACTGGGAATTTCTGTGGTTTTCTGGCTCTTATTATTTTTGTTACCCTGTGGCTGTTTTCATGTATCCTTAAAGACAACATGGAGGTTTGCCCAATTACTAATAGTCAAAATTTCATTGACTCAAAAAGGGGCAAGTTCCAACCTGGGACAGAAAATCAACCAGAATATGAGGGGAGAAGATATAAATGTGGCAGATAAAATTCCTAATTTTAAGCTGCAGCTTTTACGATATCCACTACTCTTCCTTCCTCCCAGTGCTTGTTGATCAATGTGACTCAATCATTCTTTCAAACTTATAGAAGTCCCTTCCTACAGTAAACAGAGTGGTAACTATCTATGCAAGTTAAGAGTGAACAGTTTAAAAGATACTTCAGCTGATATTTGTAATAGGAATGTTCATAGGAAAAATTAACACCGTTTTAAAGGAAAAAGATTAGTAATCTGTGGTAGCCTGAGGGCAGGAAGAACTGACACAATGTTATTGCACACTTTATGCCCATGCAATATTAATGCAATTGCCATGCCAACTGTGACATCCTCTGAAATTATATACCCTTACAATTGCAGAATGTCTTCTGGAGGAAAAACAAGTCTGCAGCTTTCAGAGAGGCTGCTGTAATCTAAAAACTACCTCCTCTTTTTATGAGCATTCAAACACTTCTCCAACAACTCTTTCTTCTAAAGGCTATTGTGATAAACTAGTTTCTAATTTGTTTCAGACCTAAGCTTAGCCGTGTCCGTCTTTTTTTGATACATACTGAAAAACAAATGTATAGTTTAAATTTACAGGATTATTGTTTAAATGCAACAAATCATACAAGAAAAAGCACAAAGTTTCCACAAAGCACCTAACCAAAGATTTACGAAAACTGAAAGGTTCAACATGTCAAAACCAGCCATGGCTACATTCACCAGCCCCTTGCTTAATCAGGAGCTACGGCAGGATGAATCATTTACATTTCTATAGTGCTAGTACAGTGTTTTCTGAATCATATTAATAATAATATGGGAAAGTATATAATCCGGGGGCCTGAATAGCAGTCATAAAGTAATTGCTCAGTAAAGTAATACAAAGGCACCAGACACCGTGTCATGGTAATGTTATCCTTTTTATAATGTATTCAGAAAAATAAAAATGACATAAGCAGATTTTAGTAACGATGTCTCACTTCTAGCAAAATGCCTCATGTGGATTACATACACTGCAGTCCTTTTTATAGTCTCATTACAATTCCTATCAAATTGAAACCAGGCTGTGAGTCAAGTTCCCATTCTTCTACTCATTTCAATACAAAGTGAAAGCACCCAGTACCTCAGGGTTATTAGAAAGAAAACAAAGGCTTAAGAAACAAGAAACAGTGAAAACAAAGTGCTAAATAAGAGTCCTGCCCACAGCAGAAGCTGGGGTGGAGGTTCAAGGTAGCAGCTACTTAACTTTCATTGTCCTTTTACCAAGGGAGGATGCACTAGATGGTGTCAGAGGGATTTCAGACTCACTTTCTGACTGGTTGAAAGTTCTCATCCAACAAAAATACCACAAAAGCATTTAAGAGTTTCAGTGTCCTTGTTTATCTTCATGAAAAGGTGCAGATGGAATTAAGACAAAGAGGGGACTGTCTGATCCACTAAAATCAAGTTCAAAAGTCCAACTCCTAGCACTGGATGAGAGACTGGTTTTAGACTTCTCTCTAGTATTTAGCAATCATTACCATGTCCTAGTTGGACACACTCATGGATCTTCAATTTTATTCCCACCTGTTCAGCCTTATAAACTACTTCAGCATAAACACAGCGTACTCAGAACTTACACCGAAACATGCTGACTTCAGTCATACAATATCCAACCTAATACATTGGCAGAATAATCCTGCCCTGGTTTCTCTTCCTTACAGTCCAAGCAGGCAGTGGGAACCTGGCTGCTGCGGTCAGGGGATGCTCTGCCTCCAGAGCCATTTCCAGGTCAAGGAGTAGAAAGATGCTCTGGTGCCAGAAAGAAGAAGGGTGTCTGGTCCTGACCTAGGCATTCAGCAATTAGAAAGCTAGGACACTGATCTCAGCCATGGACACAGCTTGAATATAAACTATCCAGCATCCTCACTGTTCTACCCAACTGAGACATTGGCTTAATCATGTGCCTGTCTTGTGAACAAAGTTAAAACCATGTGAGATGGGCTCTGTGCAACTATGTGACCCAAGTTAGGGGAGTACAGAAAACACTGCTTTTCAATTAATTCCTACTCTCATCAGGCTTACAGCAGACGTGAAATTGGCCCAGTGACACAAATTCTTGAACATAACTTTGGTCTTCTCCTGACAGTGGCTGACTAATGCAATATGTGGTGAGAGATGCTGAGGAGAGAGCCTTAGTGAGAGATACTTGTTGTATTGCCCAAATCTCTGTATGCTTTGCCACGGCAAGAATAACACCATGGTATGGGTGATAAAATATGGTCTGAGTATAAAGAGAGACAACAGTCTTACACTTCATGATATAAAATTATAAACCTAGCATAGCTAACCAAGAAATGTAGAACAGACCAAGCCAAATGCTTTTCACTACCACCCCCCCACACCAAAGATGACAAAAAAATCCAACCATCCAAGTAAATTAAACCTGCAAATCCTTATGACATATTTTATCTTACATTTGGTTAAACTATGATATATGTGTATATGTTAAAAGGACCTGGAGAGGTTTTAAACAGCTTTCTTTGGAAAACACTAGTCAGCCAAACAGCAGACTTGCGCAAAGTTCAGTTCCAGTGACACTATGGCTTTATTTATGACACTAACTTCTGTGGTTATGCTGGCAGGAATCGTTGAGCCACCCACCGTAATAAGTATTAGACCATTTTGTTTCATAGCTATTTCTTGGATATGCGTTTATGTACTTTTCATTAAAATGAAGCCATTTCTGAAACAGAGAACAGTGGAAGGTACTTCTAGGTCAAATTTCAGGCAAACCTGCTCAAACTGGTGGGAACATTTAAGGCAAACGCTGATAAATCTTTACCTTTGTATGGAACAAATCAGGTTACAGCTCATCTGAAGGACTGAAAGATCTCAGCAGGAGACCTTCTAACTCACAGCTCTGCGGCAGAGCTCAAATCCCCCTCCTGGAAGCCAGACAAACCCCAGGCTTCAATCACCACAACGTGCCTCTCCAACTTGCCGTTCACCCTGGAGCTTTTATTATTGTTATTTTTATTATTTAGATTATCATAACACCAAGAAACACCACGAAGAACACTGCCTTGAAAACATACAACAAGATGCACCATAACCTTGAATAAATTCTATAGCCTCAGCACAAAGCAAGAATCAAGAGATTACACACATGCTGGTGTAAAAGAGCAGTGAAACAAAATTGGTCAGCACGACTAGGAAGGATCCCAGCACACCAGTGGGCTAACTGTTATAAATTAAGCCAATGGAATTGCGCTGATTTACTGAGAAAACATCCTGTCGAGTTTGTATTATACTTAACTGCTGCTTCATATTTAATTATAAGAATGTTAAAGCAACACAAAAGCCTACAGCAACAAAGTCGGCGCCTGCTGTGCACCAGCTGTCTGCAGTGACAGAGCATGATGGATAGCCCCAGCCTTTGGGGGGTCTATGGACTAAAGCAGTCCCTCAGCAACCAAAACCACTGGTTTCTTCATGCATTACAATCTTTGTTGCAAGAGTACTTTCCCACTGTGCCCATTTCCATCACTGGAAAATAATTATTGTTGTCAGAGCTGATCCTGTTTTCATTTACTTCAGTGGGAGGGAAAAAAAAGAAATCCATGAGACAAAAATTACAGGGCTGGAATTTTAATCCTAACGCATCTTTTGGGAATAACGAAGCACAAACTCCCCCGAGCTTCCCAGTGTTGCCCATTGGAAGGGTAGAGCTCAGTACCACAGCCCAGAGGTTTGCTCCAGGACACTGCCATGGCTTAAACAGCAGCATGCACCTGTGCCAGGACCACGCACGACTAAGCTCCCTGGGGCCCAGGGAGTCCTGCAACACGCACGCTGTGTCCTTGCAACACAGATGTTGAGGAAGCAGACACACACAGCAGGCAGAAATCCGTCCTTTTGAGGGAAAGCAAAACGTGATGACAACCTGGTGTACAAGCAAGAGCCCATGGTTGGTTGGGAAGGTGGACGCTTTCTTCAAGGAATGAGATTCACCCCTGAATTTGTGTTGTGGAAGCATAGAAAAAGAATCTAGAATGCTATTTTTGTCTCCTAAACAAATTCAGTGAGTGTATTTCAGCAAATTACTGTCATTAAACACATCTGAAAGCAGCTGTAAGTAGGGGGAAAAAACAGCAGTAGTCATACAGAGAATCACACTGCCAGGACTGCAGCAAGAGTAATTAATATTTTAGAGGAGACTGGAAGAAACTTATAATAATGTTAAATTATGAAACAACCAAGTCAAAAGAGATTTTTATTTCTGTTTTCCGCTGCTGAAGATGAATTCCTGATAAGTCCCAGAGGGTGTTCCCTCCCCTCTTCAGTCCCCACCTCCTCCCAGAGAGGAAAAGGGAAAAAAGGCTTAAAGTTTTCTGTGCAGAAAGAATCTGAGATCAAAGGAGCTTATAGAAGGGTCCAACATAAACTATAGCCCATAACTTATCCATTTTATTTCCAGCCCCCCTTTCAGGTGTTTATTTCTCTTCCCATCTGTTTGAGGAGATGCATTCTATGATTTTGGACAATCAGACGTGCTAAAATCATGCTAAAAATATTCCAGTTGCAAAATATGATGCTTCATAAAATACCAGAAAGCCAGAAATAATTCACAGGGAAGCTTTCAAAATGCTTCAAGAATGGTATAAAATTGCATTCTCAATTATAAAAACCCTATGAGAGAGAGGGCTCCCTAAAGACATTTAAAGCTGACTGAAACTTTTTGTACATTAACATTTAGAAATTTGGAGGAAAAGGAGGAAAAACGTAGAAGACATTTTAAAATATGCTTTCCCAATACATAGAGGTCCCCGAGTGGATGTTCACAGATCCGGCTCATATCTTTTATTTATAAACTGTCAGATGAAAGTGAGAAATTTCAGGTAGGTTTCTAACCAGAGCAAACACTTTAATAACAGGGTGCTAATGTGTCACCACTTGCCTGCAGAGCCAGGTAAGATGACTGTGCTATTCCAATGACATTGGAAAGTAAAGCATATTAATTGAAAATACCCTGCAAGCTGACTTTACATTTACTCTTGACTGGGAGCACACAGATAGTTAATCGCACAGCTCAGCTGACAGCAGTAACGTGTTAGCTAAGCTGCTCCACTGACTACATGTGGATGTGTGAAAGGGCAGCTTCTATTCTGACTCATTGTTATTTTGCACTCAGTAATTCTGTTTCTGACTAATTCACTAAATCATCATCTCTCTATATGCTTTAATGTGTTAATTCCTCCATGCTTTTAGAGTGGGCTGCATTTTTCACCTGAGACAAAGACTGGAATGCAGTAGATTTTTAGCTATCAGCAGTCGCCCATATCATATCTTCCTCGACATAAAAAGGCATGGAACTGTTGGAACAAGTCCAGAGAAGGCCACGAGGATGATCAGGGGACTGGAGCACCTCCTGTCCGAAGACAGGCTGAGAAAGTTGGGGCTGTTCAGCCTGGAGAAGGCTGCACGCAGACCCTGTAGCAGCCTTACAGTGTCTGAAGGGGGCCTATAGGGATGCTGGGGAGGGACTCTTTGTCAGGGACTGTAGTGACAGGACAAGGGGTAATGGGTTAAAACTTAAACAGGGGAAGTTTAGATTGGATATAAGGAGGAAATTCTTTACTGTAAGGGTGGTGAGGCACTGGAATCGGTTGCCCAGGGAGGTTGTGAGTGCTCCATCCCTGGCAGTGTTCAAGGTCAGGTTGGATAAAGCCTTGGGTGGGATGGTTTAGTGTGAGGTGTCCCTGCCCATGGCAGGGGGGTTGGAACTGGATGATCTTGAGGTCCTTTCCAGCCCTAACTATTCTATGATTCTGTGATTCTATATTTTGCAGCATCATTTGACAAAGCCATGGAGAAGTCTAGTGTTCCTCCTCCTGAAGCAGGGCAGTAAGGCAATATTACAAATGATCTTGTAAAACACATTTCAGTGTGCAATGTTCAAACTGCTCCAGAGACAGCTGTGGTAGATACTGCAAATCCAAGAAAATCATATGTCAAGAAAGATTTCTGACAGACAAGGAACTCAAAGCCATTAAGCCCTCTATAGATCGCATTATTTTTAGCCATTTGTTCATGTCTTAGTGACAATACCCTCTCCACTGCCTTTTCTTCACTACATATTACTTTAAATGACAACACATGGACTCAGTGTGATAACCACACTCAGTGTGATAACTGCAAGACTCAATGTGATAACAGATTTTTGCCAAAGTCTCAGTTTACAGGACATAATAGATGTACAATTATTTAACGTAATGAAACCAAACTATCTGGCTGAGCAACTTGGCTATCCATGCTTTTGAAAGACCCGGAATGATGAGCATGAAGTTTAAATTTGTAATTTCAATCCCTTGCTACAATATACACCATCAATTCTGCACAGTTGTATATACCTCCCAAGGAATCAAGCTGTCGGCATCATGACCACATTCAAATAGTGTTTCTGAGATCAGATTGGTTTAAGCCAAAGAAAAATATAACAACTCCCTACACTTCACTACCTGCTACTTGTGCTTTAGCACTGTGGTATAACTTCATTTCAGCTTTCCTAGATGGGAAACTCCAAATTTCCCCCTCTAAACTTTCTATGTGCAGCCTGTAACAGGTATTACAAGGCCAAGCAGATGTGCAACATCAGGAGACTTCTCAGTACTTGCTTCTGGTAACTACGACTGTCTGTGCTGTTGTTCAGCTAAAGTAGCTGCACTAAACTTCTGTAATTCATAACAAATCATAACAATAACAGGATTATCTGTGGATAACCATCTGTGAGAACTGCTGACAGAGTGGCAGGAGAAAAGACTGTCCATTATGTTAAGTCCAGTTTGGAGGAGCCCAAAAGGAGGGGGAAGTGCAGCCCCATGGCCCTGGAGTGCTTTCAAAGCAGCCTACCGTGATCCAGGTAACATCCTCCCTCAGCTTTCCGAAGCTCTGATTTGGCCAGGTAGGGCTACCCAGCAGAGCCAAGGGCAGTCTGTTGTCCACTAACAGCAGGCATGTTTGTTGGAGACTCGACATAGCAAAAAAGCCTAAAAAGTCAGAGAAGGCTGGATTCCACCCCATGGTCCACCAGACTCTCCTTTCCACAACACAAAGGATGAGGGCAAAAACTGTTTCCATCTCCCACATTACAGAGATAGCTTAGTTTATCACAAGAGCCCGTGTCATCCCAAGAACATCAGTAGGAACAGCATGGTCAGATTTGCAGGACAACCTTTGTTGCTTATAACTCGCTCATCTTCAGTGCCATTTCTCTAAGCTCCAGTAAAGCAAACAGCTCCATATTCCACACTGTTACTTCAAAGAAGTTTTAAAACAGATGTCGCTCTACAGATTCATGGAGTACTCGGAGCAGAAAGGAAGTCTGCCATGAAGAAAAAAAGAGGTCAGTTTCCTTTGTTGCATTCAGTGGTGCAGTTGTGCCATTTTGCTTCTGCCACACATTTGTTGTTGTTGTGAAATAGAATATTGATTGGAGAAAGTAGAAAGGAGGCAGTCACAAAAGCCCGAAACATCAAAACTGGTAAGTATGCCCATTTTAGGGACTGTCTGATCTAGAATGCACCAAAGAGCATTTGATCTTTGCGTTCCCCCCAACCCACAGATATAAGCAGCTGCAAACCTAGGTTTGAAAAAACAAATGATCAGTTGCACAAAGAAAAGATGTTATCTTTAGAAGTTGGGTTATGGCTCTTTTTGCTGATTGCCAGGCACAGTAAATATTTGCCTAGAGTATTTACTTTTACTTTGTTAAAGGTCCAGATTCATAAACATACCCTACCTGCTTTATACTATCCCAAAGATGAAAAGCAGCCATAAACTCTACTGAAAAATAAACTGATTACACTTGCTTTGTATGGACAGAATGCAATAAGCCAGCAAGAATATACCAGTCAGTGTGGACATAAAATCTGTCTCCACTGCTAATAGACAATTTACCTTCCTAAAATGTTACACTTTAAATGGAAAAATGTGTCTCTTTCTTTGCTACTGAAATAGTTTCCCCCTTTCCTATAACATTGAGATATGTCTTTAAAATTGCATGTTCTGATATTAGTTCATGTTTTTCAAAGGTCACTTGTATTTCCAAATCTATTGATGATAAAGCTTAGACACCAGGGAAATGATTCTTGTAATGGCTTTGCCTGTTCAGTGTCTATTTCTATTTCCTGAAGGAAATCAAATCATGAGAAATATTAAAGTCCCTGGTCACATATGTGAATGTTTCATAAGTGACTTCTGTATTTATTTTCCTAAAAGGGATTCATCACCTCTGAATTACTCTGCTTATAAAGTGTTACATCCAAAGAATACAAAAGTCAATTCAAGTCTTCTGAATAACATTTAGTAGGCTTAACACCAAGCTTTAAAGTGGAAGAACAAATGTATTCCTGTATGCCTGGGTTTTTAGATTGAAAGCCATTGAACTTGGCCATTAAGAATAATTTAATGATATGTTGTACTTTTAATTCCAGATACATGTCAAGGTCTTGGGAGGCCATTTCCTCATTCTATCCTCACCTCCCTTACTGTTACACATTGCAGCCCAATGAGGCTGTCGAGTACATACACAGCAAACCCAGTTAGCGCACACAAAACCTATATGTTTACATACACAGCAAACCCAGTTAGCGCACACAAAACCTATATGTTATTCAGCTCTTTTCTTTATAGCTTGCAGCACTTTGCTTGAGCTGTGAATGGAACTGTCTATGCATGAACTCAGGCAGATTGAAATGCATCAGCAGATACAAGAGCTGTCTCCTGGTTGTCTTTCCCCCTCTGCTAGATCATCTCTATTTTCTCAGGAAACAGAAGATGGAAAGTTCTCAAAACTGTGATTTCATATACCCATCTTCAAGACCATGTAACACCTCATAGATCTCAGATTAAGTGGCTTCACATTGCTTTCAACACAGTGTTGTCTTTTAGCTTGAGTCAAAGCACTCCACAAGAAAGCTTTCATCTGCTAAAACCATTATCATTGTTTTCTGCTAAACAGGAGAGTACTCAGTTGAACAGACCCTGCACTTCCTTTATTGGGACAATAGAGTAATTCTTTTTGTTGTTTGTTTTAGCCATTTTTAAGCAACAAATAAGAATTCTGGCAGCCCAAATTAAGTGCTGTCATTCACATTATCAAGTGATTTCATTAACTGGAGAAATGAAAGGAATAAGGAGCTGCAAGAACACAATTTTATTAACTCTAGTGGCATAAGTAACAAAATATTAAATATATGAGTATTATCACCAGCTTTATCACTTTAGGAAAAAGCATATATGAATATATTTGGTTTTTTCCCCAAGACAACAATAGGTGCCCCAGAAGAAAGCTCAAATAACCCCATGATCCTAGTCTGAACTGCACACTGGGTCAGCCAGACAGCTAACCAGAGATCATTTCATTCAGGCACAGGGTTGTGGAACAAAGACAATTACTACTTTTGTTCTCAAGACTTAACCCTTCTTTTAGAAAGGTGACATCATTACCAAGCATTAGTAAACTGAAAGAAGACTGAGCTGATTTCCTGCTGCTTTGCTACCTCCCTTAAAGATGCATTTTACAGCCCCTGCTCACAGAAGACAATGCTTATTTTTAGCAACATCCTTGAAGGTTTCTACCAGTGAGCAGATCTATAAGCAAACAGTACAATTGCTAAATCTCATTGATCCAAGCGGGTTTTGTTACTGAAGAACAAAGCTAAACAGACTACAGTGGTGGGTTTATATAATGAAATCAAGCACCAAAGACTGGAAAGAACACCAAAATCATCTTATGTTTGCTTTTTATTAACATTTTAATTAAAAGAAAAATAGGTAAGCGAACAAGTGGAGGTCACAGCTTATGTTTCCAAGCAGAATGATTCACATCTACAGTTCTGAAAACATTACAAAATTCAGACCATGCAATCGAGTCCTGTGATAGAGATACAAACCTGCTCCAGATGATTTGACTTCAGAAGCCTCCAGCAGCAAATCTGCCTTTTACCTTCTCTTCCCATGCCGACAGCACCTGTTCTGTCATATTACCCACTATAAAATTCCTGACAGGAATCCTGTGCTACTTCACTGGATTTTAATTCACCACAGACAGTTCTAAAACAATATTTCTTGAATCGAGACAAGGACAGAAATTGCAGATCCTCAGGTTTCCTGTTTTGGCATCCCAGAGTACCAGAATCCACATCTCCATGGTAGCTTTCATTGGATCTTAAGTATTCCATATTCTATGACTGCATGGACTTAATACCCTTGAGGGCACTAAGGCCACAGAAGGCCTTAAATATATTTTCACCACACATCCTTCTGCTTCAGTCATAAACAATGTACCCCCAGATCGTTTATGGAAAGGTAAAATGCAGATGCAGCCCTGCTGCACTGCTTTGCTTTGGCTGTGCTTGCCTGGGACATGAGGAAGTGCCAACACCAGGTGCACCCTGGGGACACATGGGATGGTTTGAAAGCAAGCAGCTGTTAGCACCTAGGAGACAGACATCACAAAATATATATAATCTGGTACAGAAGAAGCACCAATTACTATCCCATTCCAATCTTCCTGCCCTCCACACTCCACCTTCTCCCACAGAAGACTACTCCAAGCTCCTAAGGCTTCATATTCTTTTTCAGGACAGCCTGTCCATAGTACAGATCCCAAATGCTGAGCTCCTTAGTAGAGAGAACATCAGCAGATTTTCCTGCAGTGCCCACCCCAGGTATTTTGCCACCAGAAAGAGCAGCAGATCACATAGCCTCAGTCCCAGATCTGGCTGAGAATCAATAAGACTAAGGGCAATGCCCAGCAGAAGATGTCTCCCTAAAGGATGATGTAGCTATTGCGGTTAACGATGGAGCACTACTTGCAACAGCACAAAGGAACCAATCCAATCCTTCCAGAGCAGGCAAAAAACTAAAACCAGGGATGGACCATTAGCATCAAATCCTTCCTCCAGCAGACTCAGACCATCTCAACTACTATTTCCCACAGTTACAGGAAAACTCATTCCAAGTACTCATCTCTGAGTCACTACTAAAACAGAGAGATCATCCAGACTGAACACAGAGCGCTGCCATCCACACCCTCTCCACACTGAAGGATTAGCAGTACTTAGGAAGTCAACTCAGTAAAAGCCCTCCTCCAAGAAGTCTTTTTTTGGTATGATCACCAAGCTGAAGATTCTTACTAAAAACTCTAGTGTCGAGGTTCTACTAAGATAGGTGCAGATATGGGCAACAGTGTGTGCCTTGAGACTAAAGCACTTCCTCACCACAAACACATCTGAGAATTTAGCCACACCTATTCCCAGGCTGGCACACCAGATTCAGTGCGGGTCATCCAGCAGCAGGCTGAATGCCAAAATATTGCATACAGAAGAAGGAACAACAGAAAACCAGGCTGTCTCATCGGCTGCATTTGAAAGATGGTCATGGGTAGCAAAAAGAGAGCAGCTCCTTGTTCATGTTTTCTAATCTAAGTCTCCCACCCCAGAAGACCCCATGGCAGGACACTTGTCTGGCCTCAGCGGAACAGCAGGGGCCCTGGCAGAGGCTGACTAGGCTGCCACCAAGGCTGCTGGCAATCTCTTCACAGTGTCCTCCACACACATACAGGCTGGCTGGATCCTTACCAAAACTGTAAAAATAACCCTTAAAAAATTATTTGTTTCAATGTTTTGTTGGGAATCTTTGCTGCTCCTACTCTTTTCCAAAACAGCGAGCTTATTGCCAAGAAGGCAACCCACATAGAAGGGTTGATACAGGCTGCTAGACAGGAGAGATATTATGGAAGAACACTTTATCTCCACAGATAAAAGGCTGGCAGCAGTAAGGAGGAAAGCCCAGAAGCTTGTAGAGATTTGGTGGAGGCTAAAGAGGAGCCTTCACACATACACACACAGATTTTTTCATAAAGATTTTCCTAGTCCTGTAGAACAGGGATGACCTTTACAAGGATTAAATGATCTGAATAAAAAGCAATATACTGCTTATGCCTTGTACTATACAAGGGTCCTTTTAAGTGCCATTGTATGGTAGAGGGTATTTTGTGCATACAGCATGCTTTTGCTGTGGAGAAAAGATCAGTGCTTTAGGCAGGGAAGAGGGAACAATACAGGTGAGTGCAATGCCTAGTTGTGCTAGAAGGGAAGTAGGCAGGTTCGGAGAAAGGCAGCATGGAACAAGGCTGAGCCTATTAACCCCTGCCTTGTGAACAATTCACTGCAGCTCACGGCTCTCTGCTCCCTGCACTAAGCACTTGGCCCTGTTGGCAGAAAGGCTGTCCCAGTGACATCCTCCTCCTTACTGAGATGACAGAAAACATGCTGTGTCAACACTGAGGAGTTAGGAATCTCTCAGGGCACGTGCATGAGCCTCTTGGTCTCCTGGTACAGCTGAATAGTGACAAAGAGTGTGGACTAATATACTGGTACCATGGAGGATGAGGTTTTCTTGGAGGATAAGAAATGTATTCTCAGTGGAAGAGGGCTAAGGTATAAAAGTCAATTTGCTGCAGAGACTCACAGAAACCACTTGTCTTCCATGATGGTTCACAGGGCCTGTAAAATGACAGAACGATAGTTATTAGTTAACACAGTCATGAGCTGCACACAGGGATGTGTGCTTCTTTTCAGTTGAGAGATCCCTGATAACACCACCAGTACGATTAACCTTGGGTACACAACCATTATGGGCTAAACTACACAGAAAGTGATACGCAGTGGCTGAGCATCCATGCGTAGACTCTTACATAGAGTGAATAGTATAAGGTGTGTCCACATTAGATTTAACTTTCATCAGGAATGGGTTTCCAAAGCAAATTTCCTAGTCATCCTTACTGGCTCCCACTGCGGCCAAGTTCTGCAATATCTGAACCAAGCGCGCACCTACCAAGTTCCAGCTGCTAAGGGCACTTGGCCTTGCAGCTGTAACGCAGAGATTGGGCACTGACTGCATCCTTAGTGATAGGCATTGTACTTGAACAGATCTGCCCCTCTTGATCTGCACTGCTTGCCGACGGGTATAGCCGAGGTGAGAGTGAGACAAGTGATCCATGAGCATAGGCAACACTAGAGACACATTGAAGAAGCAGCAAGTTTGTCCTGCAGGTGAACCATAGCACAGCCCAGGCAGTCCACTGTAGAGCACAGCAAGACAGAACAGTATGGTCACAAGACAGACTGCAACCCTTGGAAGAAAGACTTACACGTACCCCTGATAATGCCTATTAAAGTTAGCATAAACACGACTTTCCTCAGCTTCTTTCTATACTCAAGGTGTGTTTGCAGTGTTCTGTTTTTCTCTAATGGATAGAAAAAGCACACCAGGCTGGAACAGGCCTGGCAATTTCAGTTTCAGCTACAAACTGGTTTTAGTATCAGTTTTTATGAACCCTTGAAAAGAGGCTCAGTTTTACTTTAACAGGACTGCTGACAGATCATATTGTAAACAGTGATAGTACATAACATTTACAACCTTACAACTGGATTTGAGCAGCTGGCAAAATGTGAAGAGAAGCTACGGAATATGTTTCCGAGAAGTTAATCCCACTCTGAAGTCAGCTCTTCTTTATGGCAGAGAAAACATGATAAAACAGACTAACATAAGGTTCAGCTAAACATGCTTTCTCAAAGGACATAAATATACGTTTTCCAAGAAAAAGGTTGTACACCTAATTTCTAAAGTAGTGGTTTACTCTGTCTCTGTGGAAAATTGTGGAGAAGACTACTTTTTAACCTATGGCTTTAAAGAGAAGCTCAGTGCCTTTCCAGGCCAGATGGATAATTACATAGTAAATAAATTGTCTGTATTACATCACTGCAGCCCAGAGAACCAGATCTCAGAAATGGCTGAGGGATAATGGCGCATTTTGAGAGACATCCTAAAGAGTAAAGCTGAATATGATTATCTCATATTCACTTGTTCTGCACAGACTTCACATTCAACTTAGAGCAAGAAATTTAGTGTAATAAATTAGGTATGCCAGGAAATGGGTTTTGAGAGATTCTACTGAAGTCAGTTTTGGCCTTTGTTTTCAGTAAAAGTAATACCCCATGTAATTTCCATCAGTGGAAAAGAACTTCCAGTTTATTCTTACAGAAAATATCTTAAACATAAGACAGCACATTAAAGTCCGCAGAGTGTTTTACAGGTACAAGAACCATCTTAGCCTGTACTCTACATAGTATTGTTTATATACTCACATATAAGTAAAAAGCAACTGAATTCAGAATAAAAGTATATTTAAAATATATAGTGGAAGTATTTAGATTCATTAAAACACAGTAGTAATACAGTAAGTCTTGCTGCTAATTATTTTATGATGCTTCTGCTTCTGAAAACATTTGGGTCCCATTCATCAATCAGACAGAGGCCATCTTAAATGCCCATTGGACACCACTAAACCACTGTGCATCAGACCACCCACTGAGAGAACTGCCATGTTAGGAGGTGATCGTTCACCTCACTTACTAGCCTGCATGGGGCTTTGTGGCCATCTCGGGTAAGTCAGCATTGTGCTAGCTGATCATCCTCTACCCTTAACAGGAGCAGAATTCAGTTGTATGAGACAGACAATGCTGAACACAAAACTCCCATCTGTGTTGGCAGCAATGAGCAGCACTGCCTGGTACATTTTGCTGTTGTATTCTAGAACCAGTGGGTTTTGCTAGTGTCTTGAGAGAAACTCCCTACCTCTGATGGCCTTTTCTCATGTATACAGTGTGGCAAAGCGTTCTGATGGTTGCAGGTTTTTTTCTAAAGAGGATTGGTATCCCTGTCAAAACCAGGCTAATCTCTCAATCTTATTTACAGCAGTACAATCCTATCCAACTGGTAAATCACGATGTCATCTGTACATGCTGCAGACTCCTTCAGCTGCAATTCACTTTGTGGAACAACTTCTTATGTATCTTATCTCAGTTAACTGTGGGGAACTGAACCTTACTCATGTCTTATTTCCATGAAATGTTATTCCAGATAGTTCACTTCAAATGGTCATCTATGGAAACAAATCCAAAAGGATTTTGCGTTCCTGGTTACAGTGGGCAATTTGCCTAAGAAATGAGGCAACTTTCAGTTCAGAAGGAGTTTGCTCACTATAAACGGGAAATATTTAGGAAGTCTGGTTTAGAGTCCTCCAAATCTTCTTGTACCATCACTGCTTCATCTCTAATTCAGCATGGTTTCATAGCACTCCACTGCCTTGGATCAGACAGACCAGCTGTGACTACCACTATTAAAACAGCAGCATCAGGAGTCCTCTTTTTTCTAGAGCAGGGTAATAGTGACTGGGACCTGCACTTTAAGAAGTACCAACCCCAATAAAGACACATGATATAGTTGATAGTTGTAAACAAAGCACTTAAAGCCACAACACAGCAAGTGCTCAGAAACACATGTCAAAACCTCCTTTGATCATACATAAAGCGCAGAGTTCAGGAGCTGCATGGAAAACAGCCAGAGGCTGCATGTATGCCCATATGGAGACCGTTACAGAAGAGAGATCCACCCGTAAAGATTATGTATTGCTCTGAATGGGCTTATTCTTTATCTTTCCATGTTGTGCAGATCTGATAGTCTCTTTCCATCTGCTTCCTCTCCAGAACACTAAAAATAGCAATCACAACAGAGACATTAAAAGTCTTATTTTTGAGCTCTAACAAATCCCGCAGCCACCGGCAACCCCAGCTGCTTCCTCTTCCCCAAGATCTACTCACTGCCTTTCCTCCTACCTCCCCTCTGCTAATAAAATTCCTCTTAAATCAACGCATTACTTGGAAAGTGCATTTATTGTAGCCATAGATAAATAACTAGAGGAAAAAAAAACAACAACCCTGTAAGTAGAAAGGTACACGGGCTCACAGCTTCATTAAACTACTTAACTTTTACCAAAGTCTGTTTCATGAGCTAATGGCCCAAGTTAGCCTACATGCAGATTTCAGGCAGCCTACACTAAAAAGTAATTTGAAAAACACACTCAAACCTTCAAGTGGAGTCTCAGAACGGAAAAAGAAAACATGCACGACATTTTTAAACTGTCAGAGACATTTAATCATTGTGGTCCATAATGATCATTGTACCAGCAAGACCATAGTACCTGTGTTGTTTCACTCTCAGTATCTTCAGCACAGCTGTAGTGCTATAGAACATAGAAAAAGAAAGCAACAATAGAGAATAATAATTAAAATCCCAAACCCTCTAAATTCAAGCAATGAAATATCTAAACCCACAATAGGGCAATGAAAATAGAGCTGCAGAAAGACGGTTGAAGCATTTTCCATATACTGCATAAGATGGCTCTTGAAGAGGCAGTTCTGATGGGACACTTTGCAACAAAGACAGTATGAAATGTTTTCAAAGCATTTCAAACTGCCACAAAACTAACCACCTGCCTCTTGAGCTGAAGAGCCTCCAATGAGTAGCAGCCAGCTGAGATCTAAAGCCAAGATCATTGAGCAAAACTATTCACATACCCCACAGAAGTATTAAAAGTTCTGTCATTTGGCTGTTACTCCTCCATTATCTATAATCTTAGGCAGTAGAAGCCAATTCATCTTTGTGACTCAAAATACATTTTGATTATGCTGCTTCACAATTATCATGCTCCATGGCATGCCCTCTATGTTGTCTGACAGCAATAAAAACAACAGAACAGATTTTAAAGATACAGGAAGTCAAGTGATGGTAGCTTCTTACCATACTTCTCTTGCCATCTCTAACAGAACCAAGCCCAGAGGCAGAATGCAGCACCATTGGGCACCTACTTCGAATACAAGTGAAGAGCTGTGCTGATACAACGGCTAACAAAGTACCTTATTTTGGTATAATGAAATGCTATAAACTTCAATTTGCTGTGTTTGAAGCAGAGAAGCTTGTATAGATACTTTAACTCCACAAAATAGTGGCAAAATAGCCTTCCAGAATACAGCTTATAAGAAAGATATGCATTAAAAGTGCAGCTAGTACCTCTTGGGCCATTGCCCACCTAGGAACATGAAAGTCCTCTGAGGAAAATTAAAGCAGACAATGACTTCTTAAGAATCTCTTTCTGAATCAAAAACTAACAGCTCTAGAGCAGAATTCTGGTTGGCAATGAGGCTTAGAAATGCTTTAGTAGTAGCCTTTGCTCAAAATCAAATCAGAAAAGGGACCAACACCTCACAAGAAAGCTGCATGCATTCACTCAGAAATGTAAAGCATTCTGCTGTCCACTTAAACGCCTACAGTCCTGTTTCATTGAAGGCATTTCCTCAATATGCTACCCGAATTCTTCCAGAATGAATACAATATTATATGTCTGTCTTTCCATTGTCTAATAACATCATGACTTAATGGAAGTCATCAATTACTTATTCTAGTCTGAACACAAGCAGCATGGAGACAGAAAGAGGGCTTGGTATTTCAGCCTATGATGATATATTTTTCTGCCTTTCAATCTCCATTTTTATTTAAAAACTGTATTAAGTTGTTTACTAATCTGCAAACCTCTGAAGTAATAGTTAAGCTTTGGGAATGGAAAATTTTGAAGCTTGTTGAGATGTTTCAAACTGATATTTTTTAGTCAAACACTCATTTTGTATTCCTTCCCCATTCATCCTACCGAAAGGAAAACAATACAAAAAAAAAAAGCTTTCCACTTTTAAACCCTTTTCACTTATAAATAGCTTTGCAAATCAAGATTCACAAGGAGAAATGGAAATTGATGCAGAAAAGAATTGCAAGAATGAATGGACAGACTAAGAAATCCCACGCATTGTACATAAAAGTCTCACCAGGCTGCATCCATCCAGCTCAAAGAAACAGCTAAAAGATGGCTAGATCAGGCTTAAGTGAGCTGCAAGCTTTTCCTGTTTGCTGGCAGCTCAGAAAATAATTGATAAATTAATTTCAAATTAAATTGGACATTGTAACTATTGTGAATAAGATGGTATCTGGAAAAGAGATCTGAAAAGATGAATTTGTTACCATTCAAAGGTAAAGAGGAGGGACACAGCTGTAGCCTCACAGAACACAATAGGGGTACTCCCTCAGGATACAGGCAAATGAGTTCAGCACCTGCTTTGGTTCAGAGCAAGGACCTAAGTGAAGGTTTAACTCTGAGATTATAGCATAGTTTGGGTTGGAAGGGGTCTTAAAGATCATCTAGTTCCACCCCCCCGCCCATGTACAGGCACACTTGCCAGACCAGGTTGCTTCAAGCCCCCTCTAACCTGGCCTTGAAAACTGCCAGGGATGGGGCAGCCACAGCTTCTCTAGGCAGCATGTGCCAGGGTCTCACTGTCCTTACAGTGAAGATTTTTTTCCTAATAGCTAATCAAAATCTCCATCAGTTTAAAGCCATTCACCCTTGTCTGCCACTACATGTCCTTGTAAAAAAGTCGCTCTCTAGATCTCTTGTAGGCCCAGATTTCTTGTAGATCTTCTACTGGACTTCATACAAAATACAAACATGCAAAAGAATGAATTATTAGGGTTGGAAACTGTGATACATAAATTCTAGCCGTTGCAGAAATGAGGAGCATTATGTAAAGTGAAGTCAGTGTAACAAGCCAAGGTAGAATAACCAATTCAGAGTGTTTACTAACTGATTCATCAGGGCACTTCCCTCAGATTTGAGCAGTACACATCTATTTAAAAAAGCAGACCAAGTCTGAATCTTTATGTCCCAGGTGCCAGCTAAATAGCCTTTCAACCAGACTATGGAAAACACTATGGGTGGTCACCAACCCCTCAGTTCTGTCCATAGTATGACAATGAGAAGTGTTACCTCCAAAACCTGGCTTAGATCTACTTCACAAACAAGTTTCTGAAATACTGGCATACCATGATTATGTGTGTATTATCAAGAGAACACTAGCCTGGGCTACCTAATTTTAATTGTACCAATTTTAATTTTGCAAATTATTTCCTCATTAGCCCTGTGTTCCTTACTTCTAAATGTACAAGTTTCATTGTGTTTTAAATGAACTACACTGCACTTGTCAAAGGCTAAGAAAACATACCCATTACCACATGCCAGCTGATAGGTGATCACTTGACAAACTGTTTTAACTTGAAATGCTGAACATTAAAGTGAGGCAAATTACCCCATTTCTAAGAGAACTGCTCATTGCTTTCTGAAATCCTTTTGAAAGTGATGAAACAGCTAACTCCTTTTAAAGCTGTCAATGAAAGTCAGTTTATCTAAAGAGCCCTTCTACAGCAGTCACCACAGTTTGGCCTCAAAGGACCTTAACACTTGTACTCCGGTAGTTTAGGGCTCTGAATCATTGATACAATTTTAATATTTCTTTCTTCTTTGTCAAGGATGTCAACTGTCAATGTACCAGATTAAAACACTAGAGCTATCAGGAAGTGGTATCAGTTCTTTGCTGCAATTCCACAGAATATAGAAATGCTTTGTTCTTCCTCACTTACAGCACTGTATACAGCCTATGCAGTGCTGTCTCAGGAAGGCTCACAAAGAGCACTCTGAGTGCTCTATTAATCTTCCCTTCACACATTTACTGGGGAAAAAAATAAGTTAAAGGAAATAGCTTGTCCCTATCTCTGCTCTTTAATATTTAAAGCACTATAAAACTTATTTAACAGCTTCAGGATTTAAATTTTAGATCATCTTTGAAACTCTACAATACTAAAAATTCTAGTTTTGAAGAGAAAGCTCATTCAAGACAAGCAAACTATTACTCTGCAGCTGCATCAGCATTTTAGTCTTTCTGGCACAGCTTTTAACTAGAGGAATACAGATCTTCAAAGGCTGAGAATCTGGATAGGACAAGATGTTTCAAGGTTAAGTGTACAATATACCAACAACTTTCTCCCAGAAGCATCCAAATACATAATCTCTTCTTGTAAAACTGTATTAAACCCTCAGAGCATTCAAACACAGAGTTAACAGACATCAAAGGAGCAGCCACCTCCCTCCCTCTCCATCTCTCTGGAGAGTCTCTCCAGAAGCTGAAGGCCTTTTGCAGGTTTCTTTTTGCTGAATAAGCTCACAACCCTTTGCCTCAGCATTTGTAAGTTCAGGCTGCCTGGGCCTCTAATACACTGGCACCTAACAGCCTCACCTGGGAAAGAAAAGGGTAAAGGGCTGAGCAACTGCACATACCTCACTGTATCTCCTCACAATCAGAGCTCCAAAAACCAGAAACATACAAGAATCTGCCAAAACACAACGCTATGCCATGTGACTCTCCCAAAGTTGCTTCTTCAAATGTTGGACACAGCTGTGAAGTTCATCACTATTTTCTTTAAAGCCTTCCCAGAACATCAGTCTCATACGCCTGAGTGACTACAAATGTCTTGAAAATGTTCTTTTTGCTCAGTAGATGTTATAGTTTATGATTTCCTTCCATCCCCTAAATAGAAGGACAAAGACCAAAAACTGTATAAGGAATTAATTTACAAGCAGAAAACCAAGGCAAACTAACAACTTGTAAGCCAAGCCAACATAACTTGGCTATGAAAGATACTGGCAGAATCTATAAGCAACTTCAGAATTTGATCACATGTACTCATCTCCATGTGCAGTACCTAATAAGTTACTTTTTTTACAGTAACATTTGCATTAGTATGAAAGATTAAACCCAGATTTTTGTTAAAGACTAAAAATAGCAGAAAGATCATCAATAAAAACTAGATGTGATGAACTATCCTTGCTGACTTACAGGTATCTCAAAATGTAATACACAGGAAAAAAAAAAATCACTTCCTGGACATGTGATCAACTAAGACTGTTACAATAAGCCACTGAATGCAATTTGTATATGCTTCTTCTGTTTGTTTGTGTCCAGTTTTACAGTCTAAATTATGCAATTGATGACTTCTGATTTTTATCTAATAAATACACCAATAATTCTTATTAAGGAAATATAAGTTTTAGCAATTGACACCAAGTGAAGGTTAATATTGTTCTCATTGGAAAATTGCCTTTGCTCTAGCAACAAAAGTTAGACAAAGTATTTTAAGTTTCTAATTTATGTAATCAAAACAGGAATAGCTGCATCTTTGTTTTAATCTACGAAAAAAAGTCATGACCAACAGGACAAATTATCTCCAAATACTGGACAAGCATTTTCAATCAAAACTATGCAATTCTCAAGATGCCTTAGTTTCACAGGGTTTTTAGAACAGATTACAGGGGGGGGGGGTGGGGTATCACACTGTTTACTGGAAGAGAGGAAGAGTAAGAATTTGTGACTACACCTCAGCATATTTTTGTCAGAGTAAGACATTTTGGTTCCTGAGGTAAACTATTACACCTTTGAGTTTATGCACAAAACCGATGGATTACTAATTCGGTTTAGTTTAGATAATCTCTACTTTAACAAGTGGCCAAATCCTCCTACAAGTATTCTGGTATCTATTTGAAATGCGTTTCCCTCTCAGCCATTTGTACTGTACGGTGCCAAAGTATACTCTTGATTTTGTAGAAACAATGACACTCATTTGCAAGAGGTATTTGAGATGCTCTCTGTGTCATACTATAACGCCTTCTGATAAGACTGTATCACTCGACTTATAAGCTATGTAACTGAAAAGCTTTACCTGCTCAAGTTCCTGGTTTCCTAGACTTTTCTTCATACTTGTCAATATAAACACATGAAGTTTTAAGTACACTTATTTATTATCAGTCTGCATATTCTTACATTACTATAATAACATTATATAGACACATCTGTATGCTCTTTATTTGCAAAACTAATTAAAGATCAGCATATTCTGCAGGATTCAAGGCACCCATTCCTTGGATGCCTATACAACAGCATAACCTGAGAGTGAGAAAGCTCAATGACAACACCACTTCCCAAACTTCTCTATCAGTGGAAGGATAGAAAAGGAGGGAGAATAACAAGGGTAGCTGGGAACAGCTAATTCTATGAAGCTGCCAATGCATTTGGTCTTACACTCTTGTTCCATTGCAATTAAAAACAAAGTCAAACAGCACATTCGGCTCAGTACATTCTTGCATATATACATCTTTCTTTTGTAACAGCTGCTCTGAAATTCGTTTCAGAAGTCAGGCACTGCACTACAGGAACATAGTTCTCCTACAAGGCCTGTATTTCCACACTGCAGGCTCAACTCTTTCCCTTCCTAAAATCCGGAAGGGAATGAGACCAAGAACGGTATAGCATTACACTATCCCATTTGGAGCTCAACCCATTAACTGCACTTTAAAAAATAATCTAAATTATGCCTTAGTCCAAGCAAATTATTACTAAAATAGAACTGCTCAATAACCACAATCTCTGCATCTATAAGGAAACATATCTGCTGCCTGCTGATGTCAAAAACCACAAGCTTATTTGCCTGGACTAGCAAGCTGAAGTATATCACAATTTTGTTTTGTATTAAGATGTAAATACTTCAGAAAACACCATGTATGAAATTTAAAACATTCTCCAGTTGAAGGTATTAGGAACAATGCTCAAGGGAAAATATTTAGGAATTAATCAACAATCATCAATTTCTGCTCATTTTCACTGTTTCTTGCACAGTTTTTGCATTTACTCTGGACTTCTCTTTTTTCCTACCTAGTTACCCCACATGATGGATGAAAAAATATTTCTATCAGCATATTTAATGAAAAACATTTCTTTCAAGCAAGGCACAAAATTTAGATTTATTTGATTAATCCCAATTCTAAGTTTTACATTTAGTACAAAAACCAACTTGAACGTAGGTGTAAATACAATTTCCACAAAGTAGTTCAATGAGATTTAAAATCAGTTATGTATCCAGAACCGTAAAGCACAACTAAAACCAGCCCAGGATATACAGATTGTTTACCATAACTGGTGAAAGAGCTCATAATGTATGAATATATTTAACAAACTCCAGTAATAAGTTATCTCCTTTCTAATCTTTCATTTGAAACATATTTAGCAATTCTGTACCTAACAAAGCATTAAAGAATAAGAAGTGCAGGTAAGTGTTACTCAAGCTGAGGCCTAAATGAAACACAATAAATAACAATGACTTAAATAGTTTGGCTGAACATTAAGAACATAAATGTTAAGATAATATAGAAAAATAGCAAGAGGTTGAAAGACTTATTTACTTCTCAAAGAGCCTATGGTGTACTGTAGCTGCCTGAAATATTTTAACAATTATAGAAAACCATATTTCCAAGTTTGGTACATTTGTACTTTCTAGATGACATACATTTAAGACAACCATCCATGAACTTATTTACAAACAGGAGCTTATTCATTTTAAAACTTGTATAAAAAAAATCAGTTTTGGCACTACCCATAAGGCAATGGATGATATGTACCTAAGATAGCAGAACACATAATGAAAGCAAAATCAGAAGAAAATCATACATTTTAGCTTATTAAAGAAACTGTGAGACTTTAATTATAATTAAGGAAATTAATCAGCATATGCAAGTCAATAAAACATCCTATTCAAAATACTAATGATTCTTTCCATATGCAACAGGATATAGCTTTAATCTGTGATGCCACTGTGCCATGTCTTGCAGGAGAACCTGATATTTCTATGGTTATTAAATTATCAAACTAGTTTATTATCAGAAAATAGCAAAACGTTTAAAGGAGAACATGATTTGAATTTTAAGCTAAGCAGAAAAAAAACATTACTCTGAAGTCCAGCCTTTGTTAACTGTTTAAAAAAGTAATTTTGCCATTCACTTCACTGAGTAAAGACCACAGTTTCAAACTTTATTGATATGATTTGTTTTAACAACTTCCTTTTTGCATTTCCAACAGCTTCAATAACAGTGGAACTTTAAAATTCAATTTCAGTGTTGCCACATTTGCACTGCAAAGACTGAAAATGTCCAGATTTCATAAACTATCAATTTCATTTAAATTTAGAAAATAATCCTTGCATTTATCTTAAATTTATAAAAACATTTTTTCCCCCTGAAACTTAAGGCAAGCATAAGTTTTATTGGTTATGTTTAAGTCTGAGCAAGTGTATGAGGCTGTTTAAATATCAAAAAAGCTAACGCCATATACAGTATTACCAACAAAAGTAAAGAATAAGGCAGCATGCACCTTTAAGATGAAAAGAAAATTTAATTTTACAAGATGTTTAAATAATTCAAAGGCAAAAAGGTCTGTCTCCCCTAAGAGTATCTTCATAAAACATGGAAAGTTTAGAGGACACCAAGTTACTAAAATATTCCATTCAATGTTTATACAAATACATTACTACAATTATAAGTATACATACAATCAACTGACATCTCAGTGTTAACTAATTACTTAAATTTACAAGACAAACATAAATAAAGCTGTTAAAACAGGCAAGTACAGTACTGATCTATCATTCAGCACAATGCATTTTTCATTTCTTTCACCTTGAAAAGAATCAGATTAGAATTGTGCGAAGTCGTTCTCCAAACCTAGAAATAAAATGAAAGAGAATTAAGTATATCTATGCAGGTATTACACAGCATGGGCATATTCCAAATGCTTAAGTCCTGTTTCCAGAAATGTAATTTACCATTTAGCAACCTTCTGTCTGCTCTCAGAAGAGGCCACAGTCTTTAAGGTTATTTTTAATAATGACATCGGTTACAGCATCGAAAACAAACTGCACATTTTTTGTGTCTGTGGCACATGTGAAGTGAGTGTAGATTTCCTTCGTGTCTTTTCTCTTGTTAAGATCTTCAAACTGACACTGAATGTAAGCAGCTGCTTCTTCATAAGTGTTTGACCCTAGAAGGATAAAAATTGCTCAGTAAGCAAACTGAGAAAGAACAAGATACATAGTGTATCTTTCAAGGAAATGGTTCTCTGGAAATAGTTAACCTAAACCTGAAAGGGAATAGTTCCTCAGCCATTGCTTTAAGTTATTACAAGTAAATTATGAAGGAAACCTTTCAGAAACATTTTTAAGGATAAAAACTAAGGAGACAATTCCAGCTGCAGGAACAGTCTTTCCATTTACTTCAGCAGAAGACAGAACAAATCATTAATAACCCATCACTGCTCCCTAGATTAGGATATTTTGTTTCCTTCATTCATTTTATTTGCTTTCTATTTTTATGTTTTTAAAAGCTTTGGAGGTAAAAATTAGGGGGAATGTGTATGCCAAGTGTCTTTAACTGAATTTGAAAAGAACCCAATCTGCTATTTTCAGTACAATGGAACAGTCTGAAGTTACAATGAAATGATACATAAAAAAACTAAGACTTGTTGAACGAAATAATCCTCTTTTGCTATGTATTTCCTGAACAAGCTACCTACTTCTAACATACATGTACACTCCCTGTTCAAATACACTCTCACGTATCCCAAGGGATTCCTGCTAGCAAAAAAAAAATTACATCCAAGTACATAAATAGGAGGTAATCAGAAAAAAAAGAATGGACTAAATAAATTAGGCTGAAGAGTTGCAGCAGTTTCATGTAAATGCTTTCAGTGGACCAGCATTATTTTACTCAGTTGAAAATATGCCTCTGACTTAGCGCACTATTTTATTTGTGATGATAAAAACAACCTCCCCCTTCTTAACCTTTACTTTATTAAAAGTATTTTAGATACCTAAAGTTTAGAGTTATCAAGCTCCCCCTGATTTGTGCATCAAAACTGAGGCATTTTAGCCAAAATTACTTGACACCTGCACCCGCCCTCTGATACCTGCATATTCAGGGTAGCAAATAGTGAGAGGACTCCTTTTGATTTTTTCTTCAAAAAGATCTTTCTTGTTCAGGAAGAGAATAATAGAAGTGTCTGTGAACCACTTATTGTTGCAGATACTGTCAAACAATTTCATGCTTTCATGCATCCGATTCTGTAATTAGAAAAAACACCTCACTGTATTTCAGACTTCAGTAGTAAGATCAGGATACACATTATTGAATAGATACAAATGAGCCAAGTAAGTTACAGAACTACGTTTCTAGCCTACAGAATCACATTTTACCACAGGGAAACACCGAGAAGCCAAGATCACTACAAATAACACTTCCACGAGCAGGGTTTAGTCAATCTCTTTTCTTTCTTCTCATTTCCAGGTTTAAGCTGTTTAATATCTTAGGAATTTTTGGTGTGTTTTGACATTTTCCAGTGCAGACATTCTACAAGAGTTCCTGAGTTACCTGAATTTGTCCTACACCGATGTTCTGGATACTGAAAATTAAATTCTGCACCTAGCAGAGATTCCAGCATAAGAAGAAAAAAAAATATTCTACAGGACTAGAGAGAGAATCAAGTGAACAGGTTTTTTATCTCAGCATAATTTTTAACTGTAGAAAAACTGACCAACATGTAAGTACTTTGGCCAAGATCCAGTTATTAAGTAGCAAGGTCCTAGCTATGACCTTCTTTGACTACATTTGACCTGAAGGGTTTTTTTCCTTCCTCTTTCCTCCCCAAAATATATTCTGTAAGAAGTTGCAGAACTTGAGGAAGAACACAGAAATCTGTTAATGATTCACACAGTACAGATTAAGCATCACTTTAGACCACTCTGTGCATACTGATATAGAGGAGTCACACCTTGAAAGAGTAAAGGAACAGAGGGATTTGAAAAGGAGAAGGTAAAGAAAAATTTCTGCAACTAATGAAATAAATCAGAGAAACACATTTAGAAAGAAACAAAACCTTCAGGTTTTGAAGACTGAGGAAAGGAAAACAAAACACAAAGTAAAGTACAAACACAGAAGCTGAGCAATTTCTTACTAGATACTTCCAGCATCCATAAAGAGACTAAAATATATACTACTACTGATAACCTATCCTCCTGAATTTACGCATCCTTTAAAACATGAAAGAGTGTGGCTGGAAAGAATTGTCTCAGTATTCCTTCTGAGAATATGAAGAAAGACTTTGAAACCTGAAAGCATGAATTTTATCACAATTTCTCTGAGACCTTTTACAGAAACCCCATACATCTTACAAAGCAGTAAAACTCTAGAAGATTTATTTCTAGCTTTCCTTTCAAAACTTATTTAGTTTGAAAGAACTAAGGTTTATCCAAGAACATTCTTCAACATTACAGTACTTGCCATTTCCTCGTCTTCAGCCAAGACCAAGTCATAATCACTTAATGCCACACAAAAAATAATTGCCGTAACACCCTCAAAACAATGAATCCACTTCTTCCGCTCTGATCTCTGGCCTCCAACATCAAACATTCTGCAAAACAGAAGTGAAAAGCAGAGAATGAACTTTAGAATTTCTAACTTTCTGAATGTTAACCAATAAAATCTGAAATTATCAGCTGTACACGTGATCACAACATTTCTAAAAAGGCATAAAAACATTTGCCACATTTATTACCATTTAATGTCTCAAGTATGGAAAAAAAATATCTATATAAAGCCTTAAAAAGCATTCCTGTACAACATTTTATAAAATATGAGAAAGGGCAAGATGAAAGCTAAACAAAACTACTTATTTACAATACTATATTTAATAATTAATTGTAATCTATAAAAAGTAAAAATGCAGTTAGCTTTACTAAATGTAAACTAATGAAAGTGTTATTCAGCCTTTAGCCCAAATGAATTTAAAATATTGAGTTGAAAGGTACTGATCAACACTGTAAGATTCTTTACAAGCAGCATGGCGTCTAACAGTTGGAAATAGTGCAATACTAAGGAAGCTGGATACAAGTAACACTGTTATTCTAGTATTCTGAATGTAAATATATGAAATCTAATTTTCACTTTTTCAATCATCCCTTTTAAATCGGGTTTTTTTAAGAGATGCTAATATTTTCAAAGTTCACTTAAAAGACAAAACAAGCATCACATAATAAGAGTAATTCTTTTCCCTCTAATTAATGCATTTTTTTTGAAATGCAGTTAAGGGGGTGGAGAAACTGAGCTCTGTAAGTGAAACTTGTTTCTTTTAAATTCTTAGCTTAGCAGGAAAGAAAACCTTTCTGAATGGTTTATCTGTAATTGAGCAAACTGAAAGCCTTATGCAAGGTCCTTTCATCAGCACCATGTATTTTTAAAAGCAAGTGTTGCCACAACTGCTGAGTTCTGCTTCTTTCAGGCTATTTAAGCAACGAACATCGTCCCAGTACCCATACAAAATGGGATACAGGCCAAAAGCACAACAGATATTTCTTGTAATTGCTTTTTTTAAGGTTATACAAGTTGTTTGTTCCAATCCTCATCCTTGCGAAAGACTTTGACATATATTTTTTTGAATCGGGGTGTTCATAAAAATATAATATATATCTGGAAAGCATCACAGATCACACACTTGTTAAATCTGACCTGTATTTTTGTTATCCCCCTTTCCTGTTTACCTTGAACTGTGTGGGGGCAGGCAGACAAAAAAAAAACTCCCAATGTTAAGTTAGTGTACAACATGACTAGGTAAATTGCACTTGAAGAGGTTCAATTACAGTTGTTATTTTTAGAAATCTTCAAGTGTTCTGAGGTGCTACACTTTTATTTAAAAAAAAAACAAAAAACAACACAGTAAAAATAAAAAGAACCTTTGCTTTCCTATAAAAAATTATCAGAAACATCATAACCTCGAACAAGGTCTTCTGCTTGTGTATGCTATTGTGCAAGTGACAATACTCATTGTGCAATTAATGTTATCTAATGGAATAACGCCAACTTAAAAACACTTTGAAGATGACTCCTGTTAGAATTTAGAAAGGAAAAATGGATTCCTCGGAAGTGTTCCTTACTTTCAGAGACATCTTTGAGGGGAAATCTCTCTCTGGATATCAGCTTATATACATGTAAGTCACAACCACCTACTCTTAATCAGTTCTCAAATAGTTAGTGATGGCTGTACCCATAGGAAGGTATTTTGTACTTGTATACCTTAATAATTAATACCTTAAATTTTAGTTGTTACCAGCAATCCTAATGCTAATATTTTTTAATTTTGTATTAAGACCTGGATTCATTAGGTTATCAGAAGAACATTTCTACAAAATAAGGTGTTCTTTGAAGGCAAAAGCAGTAAATAATCAGACTCAACTTCTGAAATAGCCTATATAAAACATAACGAAGATGACTTGCAATTTGCATTTGAGATTGAATCAATAATCAAAGCTAGGCTAAGTGCTTCATAGAGAAGGTAGAAATGAGGCTCAACATCAAAGAATCTAAAAGCACACAGCAAAACAGGAAAGAAAAGATAATGAAAAACAACTCAAGTACGCAATATTGCACAGCTAGTCGCTTACGTACCCTCATCTTGGTATAATCAAGCCTTTTATGCCTTTAGTTCATCTTAAAAGTTCTTTTCAATGTTATGCAAGAGTATACTTCAAGCCCTTCCAATAACTCAAAGTTATCACTATCTCCTAAAGCACCTAAAATTTAAACACCTGCTGTTCAGGTGTTTTACATGACAGCTAAATACTTCCAAAGACCTGCCTTTAATTTGCACATTTTATAGAAGTGTAATCATATGGTCCTTGTAATAGACTTCATAGGACTGTAATGATATGATCTTTTCAACAGCCCAAAAAAATCAGTACGGACTGGAAATAGCCACCTGCATACAATCACTGAGTGGAAAAGAATTTAAACCCATCTACAATAGGGTCTGAACAAGAAACATTAGTAAGTTAGTGAGAAAACTGATAGCTTCTCAGAATACTGAAGACCTCCCTTGAGGCTTGGCTAAGGACTACTCTTAGGTTTGCAAGAGGTTCATTCACATTTAAGCATCCACATTACAGTACTTGCTATGCATTTACATGAAAAAAATACTTTCTATTAAGATACCATACATTGAATAGACATGACAACAGTCTCTGCATAATTTAAATGCAGATGCAACATGAGTTTTACTGAGTTATCTTCCCATTCTTCCTGATCAGGAAGAGGTAGGGTATTATTGCATTTAAACTATCCTATGCTTTTATCATGAATGTCTTTGGGCATAGAATGTTCAGATTTTTAACATTATTTTGTCAATCCCACACAACAGGAGACATAAGTCATATTAATTTACTAAATAAGGTACTAAAGTACAACACATTTTAATAAAGTTCTCCAGGAAAACATGTTTACTCTTTCATACAACACCAGCAAATGTTCATAAGCCTCCAACTCTCCAACTGAATTTAAAAGGGACAAATCTTATAAATGAACAGCTATTTAACATGGCAGAAAATTGAGCACTTCGAGATTTTAATTTACATGTATCTTTACAAAAAGCTTCCAATACATCCAAAGCATTCATTATTTAATATCTGCATATTTATTTCTGAGTTATTACAAGAGTTCCAATAACTCCCCATGTCCCTTCAGAAAATTCAGCCAAGCATGTAGAATTTTTTTCATAGGGAAACAAACAAAAAAAAAGGATGGGGGGTGTCAAAGTTGTAATTTAACAAATTTGTCTAACAACATCATTGTACTTTACAGAAAGCCATAACAGACAGATGAACATGCAGCATGATTTACATACTTAAAATGAAGATCTTTGAATGTAAAGTGAGTTTCCACTATTCCTGTAGTTTTCACTCTAGTCCTGAGAACATCCTGTTGGGTTGGAATGTAGCTGGTTTGTGCTATCCTGTCCAAGTCATTCAAGTAACTGAAGGTAAAAATAAATACTGCTTTCAGTCATTCATAAAATAGCAACATAATTACAAAGAAGTTCTAGGTCCATTTGTCATATTGTCCTTGACTTACTTTATGAAATAGCTTTCTCTGAGATAAGGCAAAAAACAAGACACATACTTGCCCTGAATTTTCCAAGGTTTTTTGAAATAAGCTTTAGAGACACAAAAGATATTTCATTCCAGAAGAAAGAAAACATATCCAACTGACTCCACTACAAAGAATTCTTCTTTTGAAATCCTAAAATGCAAACATGGCTCCACGTGCACTAATGTTACCTGCACTCACTGGAAGAACACCTTCATATTTGCAACATACTGAACTACAAGTTATTTTGAGCAACCAAAGCTCAAAATTACCCTGGATTTGATAACAGGTATGACAATAGTAACTCTGCATTTTAGCCAGAATTAATGTGTTTAAGAAAATGCTTAATGCTTTAACTTTCTATGAAGAATTTATAATTGCACACTTTTTTTACAATAGCACACTTCCACTACCAAAATTCCTGCAAAGCAGCCCAACATTTCTAAAAGCCATACAGATCTTATTGTGCTTTTTCCATAGTAAATAGGGAAGGCATTATGATGTTCTCAGAGCATAACCAAAAGTTTGCAATTTTAAGAATACAATTGTATGGCTGGAAGAACAGTCTTATGAAATTGGAGCAAGAGTTATCTAAAACAACAAAACAGAACCAAGGAGGTTACTAAGACGAAAGTGATCCATATTGAAGAAAGTTTGTGCAAGTGGTATCTCTTAAATTACGAGATCTGTCATCATGAGAGCTCAGCTTGTTGCCATCTACCCTCTGTACCCTCAGAAGCACTTCAGCAAACAAGTAACAATCATGCTGGAAGTATCAGTATTATTTCAATACAATTTGATAACATTCCTATTCATTCAGCGTGTCTATTATTATGTTACAGTCTTCTCAGTTACCACATCTGCATGTTCATTGTTTACATTATTCTAAAGAACCTTATTTTAAGGAAAGTGAAAATCAATTTCAAACACTACAAATTAATTCAGAACAATAAGGCTTTAAAAAATTGCCCTGTGAGACCAGTATCACTGCTACATTGTTATTTACCCTGTTATCACTCTTTCTATGGACTCTTTTCCTTCACTGACTTACCATTACTTGCTGCCATCACATCTTATTTCTCACACCCCCGATTCCTTAATATTTTACTTTTTCAGTGAAGTACCCTAGCATAGAAAACATCATGATTGTTGCTTCTGCTCAACATGTTTCTAACAGACTTTTAATTAACAAAGAAAATGCAGCAATGTTGAACCACAGAAGAAACTACTATGAACATGACAGTAGTATCCTCAGTAATATAGAATCACATCGTGCAATCAAGTTTCCTGGACATGTTCCGATACCAAACAAGTATTTGAGTCGTGTTTTTGCAATAAAAATGCTCTGGAAGTTATTTCTGTCTTCCTCAAGAAGATGAAACAACTGATCAGGTCATGACTCATTGATAATTATACCACATCTCTTCCTTTCCAAGCCTGAAGCTTACTTGGAGCATTTTGACCTAAGTAGACAGTATCCTTCTGCAGATACTTCTAAGCTTTCTATTTATATGGGAGCAGAATTCCTCAAAAGATGACACTTCCTTTAGCTACTACTTACAAGATGAGGAGAATCTTGTCTGTCACATAGTACTTACTAAGCAGCAGAGTCATTAAGCTGGTATTCTCTAGATCTGTTGAAGCAAGCCTGAACTCCACTGTCTTTCCACAGTCTCTTGATGACTCCGGCAAGCTCTGAAGTCATAAACCCTTCTTCTGCTGCTCCAGCTAACACAAAGAGTTGACGAGCATCATCCTTTAGGATGTAAACAGAAAGTGGAGACACAAACATTGAGAAATACAACAGAAGTATTATCACCTAAGAAATATATTCAGCACATTAATGATTCTCTTAACCTGGTAAATGTGAATGTAACCAAACAAAAAAATTTGAAGGAAAACAGCTGAGTTTAGTGTTCTGCATAGGATATTAATTCCCACATTTTTCAACAGAAAGACTAACAAATTTAAGTTCTCATTAGCTGATAAAGCTTCTGATCTGTTTGTAACTGGAATTAAGCTTTTATAAACAGAAGTAGTAACATTTTGTGCTCAAGTCTAAAGCAACCTTATTTGCTTACCAAATATCACAAACTGCACAGAATGGTTACAATGCATACTAGAACCTTCAGGAATGCAGATGCATATTGACTGACTGAAGAAAACACATTAATCACTTAAACCTCAAAAACCAACTTTGTCTAAAAGTAACAAATAATCATTTTTTACCAAATCCTGCATCAGGAAATAGAAAATTACTTTTTAAAACCTTTCTAGATAAATCAGTTACAAATACCCATTACCTTAATTGTTCTACAAAGACCCAGTTTTCTCAGTAATGCAATATCAAGGAAACATTAAGATTTTTGAAAGAGCAAATGCTGAATTTGAAGACTACATATAAGGACTGCCTTTGAGAGTGAGGCTAATGGAGTATGGGATGTCAATTCATCAGTCTCCTTTAACAGAATTTGACCGGTTAGCTACCTTCATCCAATTCTGAGTGAGGAAAGAAACTTCAAAACGTTAACCCTGCAAGGCACTGGAAAAAAAGAAGATAGCACATGGTAGAGGAAAGAGACCCATACACATTGGTATTCTACTGTGGGTAGCTACCTGACCTTGGTTATTAGTTCTACATGATCTAACGCCAAGGTATGTCAGCCAGAAAAACCAGCGTATTTGTGGCTTGTAACTACTGCCACAGCATGTACTGTTTGTCCAATGATTATGAGAACAGATGACCCTGGAAAGCGGGAAGGAGAAAAGAGAAACTTGGGCACATCAGCCAGGAACTGAAAGTATTTCAGTAAAGAGGAGGATTTTAAAAAGCAACATGTAAGGTTATTCTCATAAACAGTAAGTTAAAATACAGAGGCAAATTTTAGAAAAATCCAGTTCTGTCACTTTTGCTGTTCAAACAATAAGCTGGTGGGGAAAACCAAACCAAACCAAACCAAATATTTCAGGCTAACCACAGGAAGTAGTAATTGTTCTAAAGATACAGTTCTGCTGTAAACTTAAATAATCAAAGATCAGGACATGGAAATTGTTTACAGATGGATTCAGTAACACTGATATTCACAGCCTGAAAATGAAAAGCTTACATACAGTCAGTCAATTCAAGGCAAACTTGAAGAGATTTTTATATATATGTATACATATGTAGTTATACTTATGATATACATACACATATATCAGATATCTGATGTATATCACTCTATGATATAGTTGAAAGTCTTTTGAAAGCTAGAGTAGTTACAAATCTAAAACTAAGCATTTGTCAAACAAATTAACAGAATACTTATTACTGTACATGCACAGGACAAATTGTGGACAACCGAAAATTCAATGGGTTGCACTAATAATTATATAAAAAAAAGTCCAGAACAGCAAATATCAAAGGCCTGAATAGTCAGATCTCACAGACTGTCATGTGAGCAATATGCCTGAACAAAAGAAACCTGAATGACAATTCTGCTTTTGAGCATTGTTTGTGGATGCAAATACCAAGGACCTCAGACTCACAGAAGGCAGCAGATCTTGAAGAAGAGCCAATATATTAAGATGCGTTATGGAAACAGCTTAGAAACTAACAGTCAATTTTGTCATGAATGACCATGCCATTTTATACCTAACATGGTCTGACTTTTCAAACACTCCAAATTTACTCTGTTTCAAACAGCTCTAAAATGGGACGAGGTGAGGGAGGTGAATGGTGGTGGTGGAACAAGAAAACCAGTTTCAGCCCAAACATTAACATACAAAGTGGTCTCTGTTACCCCTTTCTAAGTATGAACAGTACTACAAGACGCAAGTTAGTATGCAGTGATCAAGTCCTATTTTCATTATTAATGAATGCTAGATACTTTAATTATACTGGAATGGGGTAGCTTTCTCACTACATATCATCATTTTTATACCAGATTTCATAAATAAGATTACATAAAGAAACTTATTTAACCATAGAATCATAGAATCATAGAATAGTTAGGGTTGGAAAGGACAATCTCTAGCTCATTACAGCAAATTTCACATTCAGAAAATGGTCTTTATTCCTTTAAAGTACATTCACTAATTGTCTCTCAAAACAGGTTCTACTTCAGTACTGAAACATCCTGTAGGACAAAGGAAAATGTACCAATCTTGAGATGGACCCATTACTGAAGCTGCTGTTGTAATCTGTGCTCTTGTGACTCAAGAGCGTTAAAAAAGAAAATGTTAAACTCGCTGCTTTACCTTTAGTCTTATGACAGAATTAAGAGTGTATGATTTTCCAAACAAACTCAGCCCATTTAGAATAAACCTCTCAGAAATGTATGGGAAAGAAGTCTGAATGTAATGGTTTTCATCAGGAATTACAATTCTAAGTTTGTTTTTCTGGTTCATTTCTTTTTCCTCAAAATAAAAAGGATAAAATTGCAACAAAATAACATTTAAAAAGCTACATTATAATAATGCAGGAGTATGCCTATTTTTTTATTATTTTTTTTTAAGCAAGACTGATGTATATAACTCATGCTCTGAATTCTTTTTTCCATTTCTGACACTACAATTGACGCTCCACAGCAGTGTTGCTCTGAAAAAAGAATTTGGACCACCAAGACCTGCCTAAGTGCAAACGGATGGACAGCTATTTTAAGATTAGCCCTGACAAGTTTGCCTCATCATTTACATAGCTCTCTGAAGCTGAGAAACTCAAGATGACTTCAGATTGATATCATGCATAAAATAGCCCTCAAAACCTTCTTGTTAGTCATTTTATCTGCCAAAACCTAAATTTACTCCTCCTCCATTTTCTCTTTCTGTGTATTTAGTAACACAAGTCTACCATCTGCCTCTTTCCAACATTAACTGCCAGACTCCCGGGAGGACTTCATTGCGCAAATACTGAACTAACATGCAATAAGATACTGTTTGTGCCCTGGAAAACTTTAGTCTTAAGGAAGGACACCAGCAAACACAAGAATAATGTAGAGATGGACGGCCAATGAAAACAAAGCTTCTACTAGTTGTGTTTACAATTGAAGAGGTGTCACATAGAATTAGATTAAATTTAGACTTCATATACAATTTTATGACCCACTTTATGTAAACTTATGAATGTTTGTCTTCTTTTGACAACCATACATAATGCATTTCACAAGGTCACTGAAGATATATACTAGTATTACTAGCGCTAGGCTAGTTCCCACTTCAGAAAGTGAGCATTCCATACTCCGATATTAATTTCTATGGAGAGAAAATGAAAATACACATCCTGAACTAAGGTTCAGTAGTATGCAGACTAACAGCTTTGATGATCAATTTCAGCACTGCAGCACAGTGTATTCCTGCAACCAGAAGATACACAAAACCACTTAAGCTCAGCATTTTACAGAGATTCAGAGCATCTAACCTCCCAACCAGACATGGACATAATCAGGGTCACCACAAGTAAAATTACAGGGTTAGGACTGGAGAAACTGTAAGCCTTATAAGAAGCAACTACGCAGAACGGCTTTAATAGTTGGAATGGCAAACAGACCCATCAGAGGCTTCTGCATGGAACATTAGATGAAATGACATGGAAAAGGAGCAGAAAAGCTTAGAAAAGGTCTATTCCTTGGGGGAAAGCCTTAATCCTTAATTTGATATAAAAAAATGCGATACCAGCAGCAGAGTTATGCCCATGTAAAATAAAGTCCTCCGCACTAGAGATTAGTATGAAACAGGATTAAGCTCAAAGGCTAGAAATGTTTTAGGCATTGCTGTGCCTACCACCTAATAGAGAAACGCAGACAGCAGGTAGATGCCTACCTATTTAAGCTGTTTTTAAGCAACATGAAGATGTCTAACTGAAATGACTTACAGAACATAATGGGCCACAAGTCCACACAAGTAAAGAGACCTAAGTGCATAGCTTAATGTTTTTCAAAACCTCCCTAAGACTCAGCTCTCCAAATTTAGGCAGAATTTGGAGAACTGTATCTAAACAAACAGCTGTTGTGAATCAGCCCAGCATTGACTGCTGTGTAGGTCACCTTGCCATGTTAAGATCAATGACACTTAGTTTTCAGTTAAACTTTTTAGCCTATAAAGAAGATTTCTGGATATCTGGAGAGTTTTTTGGGAAATAGTAACAGACAAAAATTGAAAATGAATGGATTTTTCAGCTGTGCATCTGTGTGCATACTTCAATACTTACAGCCCTGCCTGGATCACCAAAGTCTATCTTCAGCCTCCCCATTGCTCTAATGATAGCAATAATGGACTGAATGGTGTTACTGTAGACAACAGCTTTGTACTGTTTACATTCTTCTTCTGAATAACCAGCTTCATGGATAATCCTACGAAAGGAGAAAAAAACATAAATTCTCTATTCAAATAAACAAAATATTTCTCTAGGATAGTCTTTCACCATACTTACTTCATTTGTTTGACAATTGTGCTTTTTCCTGATTCACCAGCTCCTGAAAAATAAATGTGTGAAAATTGACTAGACTTTTAGTGATCTTTGAAAATACATTTCGTCTCTATACTTATACATACCCAATATAAAAAACTTCAATAATTAAAAGTACATTTGCTAAAAATGAATTTTTAATATCAAAACGTGTCAAGTCAAAATTAAGACATTTAAGAACAAATCATTTCATTCTAAAAAGTTTTTGCTTGCCTTTTTACAGAAGTGAATGTATTCTTTACACAGTCTGCCAGGTGTTTCTAATGCAAACAGGTATCAACTGTTCAAAGGAGTCTAAAGCTCAGCTCCTCAAAGAACCTTTTAAATCAACACCTCACCAAAAAACCTCCTTTATAAGCACTTCAAATTGCATTGATGGTCTTCAGTATTGCAAATGAGCAGCTTCAAACTCCACGATTCTAGTCCTTGTAACCATCTTCTTGGTCTTTGCAAGAATAAACCAGCTCCTCTTTGTTGGAACAGATTGCATGGGGTTTGCCAAATGTGCTAATACCATCCTCAATGCTTTAGAAAAGTGATAAAAAAGGCAAACTATGTTAAAATATGAAGCTTACAAAAACAATTAGCACGTCTATCAGCACATACGACAAAACTGCTGTTTTTGCTGCCTCAACCACCTTAGTTTACTTTACCTTCACTTACATCTGCTTCTTTCTCTGAAAAAAGCCTGCAACTCTTAAGAGGTGTGATCTAATCCCTTTAAACAGCACACTCCCAGTTTGTGTGTGACTTGTGCTGTATACTCCCTCCTACATTTCCTCTTTCTCAACACGGTTTTGCAGAAGTGAATATAATCTCATAGTCTATGGTGTTTCCAATGTAAACATATCACCATTTGCAATACAATCAAACAAAACTCTCTTCTTCAGAGGTCACTGTGACCACATGAAGCCACTGATAAAGGCCATACTTACTCATCTTCAGAAAAGGGGCAAGAAGGGGAATCTGAAGCATTATGAGAGAGTCAGCCTCACCTCAATCCTCAGACTAAGTATACAGCAAATACTCTTGGAAGCAATTTCCAGGCACATAACTGAGAATGCCAGGATGGCTGTATGAAGTGCAAATTGCACCTAACTTGGTAACTTTTTCTGAGGAAACAGCTGGTTTGGGGAACAGAGGACACCAGTGGATGTGGTTTACTTTGACTCTAATAAGGCTTTCAATTCCACCTCCCACAGCATCCTAGCACCAAATTCGATAAATATCAACTTCAGGGTGTCTGAAAAACTGCCAGACTTAAAGGCTTGTGGTCAATAGTTTTAAACTTAACTGGAAGCAACTCAGATGAGGCAATCTTCAGGAGACTACACAGGGATATTAGAGCTTAACATAGAATAGTTAGGGTTGGAAAGGACCTTAAGATCAACTAGTTCCAACCCCCCTGCCATGGCTAGGGACACCTCACACAAAACCACGTCACCCAAGGCTCTGTCCAAACTGGCCTTGAACTGGAGCATTCACAACTTCCTTGGGCAACCCATCCCAGTGCCTCAACACCCTCAGAGTAAAGAGCTGCCTCCTTACATCCAATCTAAACTTCCCCTGTTTAAGTTTTAACCCGTTACCCCTTGTCCTGTCATTACAGTCCCTGACAAAGAGTCCCTCCCCAGCATCCCTATAGGCCCCTTCAGGTACTGGAAGGCTGCTATTAGGTCTCCACGCAGCCTTCTCTTCTCCAGGATGAACAGCCCCAACTTGCTCAGCCTGTCTTCATACGGGAGGTGCTCCAGTCCCCTGATCATCCTTGTGCCCCTCCTCTGGACTTGTTCCAACAGTTCCAAGTTTTTTTTATGTTGAGGACACCAGAACTGCACACAATGCTCCAGGTGAGGTCTCACAAGAGCAGAGTAGAAGGGCAGGATCACCTCCTTTGACCTGCTGGTCATGTTCCTTTTGATGCAGCCCAGGATATGGTTGGCTTTCTGGGCTGCGAGTACACACTGAAGCCGGCTCATGTTCATTTTCTCATCAACCAACACCCCCAAGTCCTTCTCCCCAGGACTGCTCTGAATCTCTTCTCTGCTCAACCTGTACCTGTGCCTGGGACTGCACCAACCAAGGTGTAGGATCTTGCACTTGTCATGGTTAAACTTCGTAAGGTTGGCATCAGCACACCTCACAGGTGTGTCAGGGTCCCTCTGGATGGCATTCTTTCCCTCCAGTGTATCAACCAAACCACACAGCTTGGTGTCATCAGCAAACTTGCTGCAGGCGCACTCACTCCTACTGTCCATATCACCGACAAAGATGTTGAACAAGACCGGTCCCAACACCGATTCTTGAGGGACACCACTCGTTACTGGTCTCCAGCAGGACATTGAGCCATTGACCACAACTCAGTGGTCCATCTATCAAATTGATGTCTCTCCAATTTAGAGACGAAGATGCCATGCAGGACAGTGTTGAATGCTCTGCCCAATCTTCATCAATGTTCTGAAAGCCAGGATGGCATGCACCCACATCAGGTCTGAAGGTGACATCAGCCCGAGAGGCCATTAAGTGGTCTCCAACACTGGTCTCCAGTGTTGGAGAATAAAGGTGCTATCAAGAGGGTCCTCAACAACCTAGAGGCCTGAGCTGACGGGAATCTTATGACAGTGAACAGAAACATATGTGAGGTCCTGCAAGTAGCACAGAATAACCCATGCAACGATATACACTTAGGGCTAAGTTAGGGAACAACCTTGCAGAAAACTGTGGGGAGCAACAACCTGAAGAGTGAGTAGTGAGCCCTTGTGGCAATGAAGGTCAACCACATACAGGGCTGCTGCACTAGGACAAAGTTTACTTTCTTCACAGCAACCCTGTATGGTTCAGTACTTTGGATCTGTGGCTAAAACAGTGTTGGCAAGATACTAGTGTTGGTGCTACTGCTGAAAAGTGCATGTACAGTATCAAGGCGTTATCTCTTTTCCAGCCCCTCCCCACCCCTAGTGAGAAGGCTGCGGGTGGACAAGAGGATGAGACAACTGACCCAAGTTGACCAAAGCAAAATTCCATACCATATCATGCCATACTCAGCAGTAAAAGTTCATGGAAAGGAGGAAAAGGGGACATTTCTGGTTGTGATGTTTGGTATAACTTTTGGAAGGGTGATTATGAAGAGTCTAAAGCACTAGAGCACCCAAGTCTTATGAGGAGTGGCTGAGGGAACTGAGGTTGTTTAGTCTGGAAAAAAGGAGGCTGAGGGAAGACCTTATCACTCTCTACAACTACCTGAAAGGAGGCTGTAGTGAGGTAGGTGTCAGTCTCTTATCCCAAGTAACAAGTGATAGGACAAGAGGAAACGGCCTCAAGTTGTGCCACGGAAGGTTTAGATTGAATATTATAAAAAATCTCTTCAAGCTCATGCAAGCACGTGAACATGCTTCTCAGGGAAGCAATTAAGTCACCATCCCTGGATGTATCTAAAGACATGTAAATGTGGTGCATTTGGCAGTCCTGGGCCAACAACTGGACTTCATGATCTTAAAGGTCTTTTCTAACTTAGAATCATAGAATAGTTAGGGTTGGAAAGGACCTCAAGATCATCTAGTTCCAACCCCCCTGCCATGGGCAGGGACACCTCACACTAAACCATCCAACACAAGGCTTCATCCAACCTGGCCTTGAACACCGCCAGGGATGGAGCACTCACAACCTCCCTGCGCAACCCATTCCAGTGCCTCACCACCCTAACAGGAAAGAATTTCCTCCTTATATCCAATCTAAACTTCCCCTGCTTAAGTTTGAACCCGTTACCCTTGTCCTGTCACTACAGTCCCTGATGAAGAGTCCCTCCCCAGCATCCCTATAGGCCCCCTTCAGATACTGGAAGGCTGCTATGGGGTCCTTCTCTTCTCCAGGCTGAACAGCCCCAACTTTCTCAGCCTGTCTTCATACAGGAGCTGCTCCAGTTCCCTGATCATCCTTGTGGCCCTCCTCTGGACTTGTTACAACAGTTCCATGTCCTTTGATGCATTCCATACATGCTGAGGCCCTGCTTTCCAGGAGATGGCCAAACATCTGCCTCCCATCAAGAAGGAAGGAATTAATTCTTCTCTTTGCTTGCACGTGTGAGCTTTTGCTTTTCCTATTAAAACATCATTATCTTGATTCACAGGTGTTTTTGCTTCCTTCTGTTTTTCCCTTATCCTTAGGGAAAGGAGAGTAACCAAGTAGCACTGTGGGTGGTTGGGTTGTTTAGTCTGAATAAACCCTGGCCAACCACAATGCTTCAGTGGCAAAACTGCAGTCAACAAGTCAAAGAAGCTGTTATTCCCCAGCAGTCAGCATTCATGATGCTGTATCCGAGTACTGTGTACTGTTTCCCCCTCTTCAAGCATCCAGTAAATGAGGAATTGATAAACTATACAAAAACCAGTGGAAGATCTCTTAGTTGATTAGAGGGCTGGTGCACAAGGCATACACAGAAAAGCTACACAGAACTTGGCTACTTAGTTCTGGAAAGACTACTGGTGTGTGGGGTGGGGCTGTGTGCTGGTGAGGTGGGGTGTGTGTCCAGTTGCTGTCCTCCCCATAAAACCCACTTAAGACAGCTGAAGACTGAAGCAAACTCTCAGAGGTACACAACAAAAAGAAGCAAGGCAATCAAGAAGCTGCAGCACAGGAAGTTTCACAGAGATATAAGAAGGTACCTATCTGCATGGAAGAGGTTAAGCACTAGAACCAACTGCACATAGAGGAAGCAGAAACACAGCCTTGGAGATCTTAAAGATTTAACTGCACAAGGCTCTGAGCAACCTTATCTATTCTGATGTTAGCCTGTCTTTGAGCCAAGGGTTGAGCTAGATGCCCTCTAAAGGTTCCTTCCAATTTAAAATACTATTTTCATACCAGTGTAGCAGATTATTTCTATACTTTGTCTATTGTAAAGCAATGTCTTGGGATAGTCTCCAAACCAAACATGCATCTTCATGACAGGTTCAAGCAAATTCAAAACTAGCTGCCAATAGTTGTCCCACCTCCTCCCCAACACTGATACTGATGTGATGACACTGCTAATGATGACTAGACTTTCCTTACTCCAACACACAGCAGAATGAGTGTCAGCACCAACAGCAGCTAGCATGCTGCAGAGTTAACTAGCTGAGAAATAAAGTAGGCCTGTCAACATCAGTCTAAGATTGCTTAATGCCATCTTTAGCTAATGTCCAAGTAAAAGACTTTTTCATAAACCTGCAAGTTTCCTCATAAAGTAGCAACAGTTCTCAGACTCTGAGCTGCCATCAGAGCTCAGTATATCAATATATCAATATTATTATAAATAGAAAACAAAGACACAAGTACAAAAGTCATTTGTTATTGTGACACCAGAAGCATCTGTAAATCCAACTAAGACCTTATCTGTAAATACATAATTATGGACTTAAGCACAAAGAGGTGGCAAAAGTTCAAAGATTAGCTTTATTTAATGAAATTGCTGTAATTTGCTTTGGGTTAATATTTTTACTCAAACAATTTGAAGAAAGTATATACCCCTTCATTCAACAGAAATCTTTAAGAAATATTACAGCATTCAATTTATATAACCTCGTGAAGTGCTCTTTCTGCTAAAAATTCGCCATATTTGACTAACCAAGCAGGTCAGTGTCAGGGCTAGTCACAGTATCAAAATTTAATTATTTGTAATAATCTTTCTCCAGTTTTTCTGGAGTCAGATGCGCTTCTCTATGGCATTAGAATTCACATGTAACAAATACCTAGAACTCTCACAAAAGCCATTTCAGTAATATAACCACAAACACATAATAAATAAGAAAAAAACCTAAGTAATTTATTACGGAGTACCTAACATCAACGGTGAGTTCCTGGAAGGTGAACTCCCCTACTTTATTTAATGGAAAATAGAAACAGCATGCTCAGGTTGGTTTTTTTTCTTGAACTGCATGCTAAAAAGCCTGCAGCTTGCCCAACAATCTTTGCTTTAGTAAGAAAATTACACCTTACTGTCCCATTCTGAAAGGAGATTCACCCTTTTTGCGCTCTTAAACGCAGAGCTCAGCCAGGTTTTCTGATGGATGCACTTGTAAAACTTCTCCTTTATCTCAGCATGAATAAGTTGTCCACACAGCAAAATGAGAGCTAATTCTGTTTTAGAAAGTTTTAAACAGGAACAGCAGTATCAAATATTTCATGTGACAGCTGCATATAAAATGTCAGAGCTAACTGTACTGTCACAACCAAACCCCACCCAAATTTAGACAGACTTGATTGTATATTCCTCAATCATCTAGTAAAGGATGCTATTTATTGCCTACTACTCAAGTGTGATACTTGATTTCAGCTTCACTACTGCCAGTCATTTGAACAGTCTTATTGGCTCAGTTACTATTTATGTCTAGCATAAATATTAATAAAAAGACTACAGTTCTCCTCAGACTAGAAAAATAGTAGTGTGTCAGATCTGAATTTGAAAGAATGGTGGTTATTTCTTGTTTGCTTAGTTTTAAATGACAATCTAAGCTAACTGTCAGGGGATCACTTCGACAAAAGAAAAGTTTTAATAACCGATGGGTGTTTTCATTCCTTGCACACTCTGTGTCCTTTTCGCACTCCTCAAAGAAAACAAAAAGAAGCAACACATCCTATTAAAATCCAATTTAAAACTTTTATTCACACAGTTCATTAGTAACGTAGCTTCAGCTAAGTCTCACACTCTTTATTACATCTCCTTGCCAGAAAGCAGGTAGATCCTTATGCTTTATTAGGCAGACTGGTCAAGTGTGGAAGCAAAGCATGTGCAACTTAACGGAGACAATTTAACACAGCAAGATGCGGAACCATGTTTTCCCCCATAGATTATACTATAATCTGAACGTCTTCTGCCTCAAAGTTTAGTAATCAATATCTACCCTCACCTGTCAATAGTTCCACAGCTAGTGCTGTCCCAAGCAGTCATTAACCTGGATCAAACATGAGTTAAAACAGCACTCAGTGATTTTATACCTAGCATATAAACCCAGGCCTATGACTAACCCGGCTGCACCATCCATGGCACAGTTGATCTGAAGCTCAGCTAAATAACAGGACTACATTTTGTATTAACTTTTCTTTCAAAGCCAACTTTCACCTTCGGAAATAGAGAGAAAAATCAAACCATCTTCATGTTCAAATAACCAAAAGACCATTTAACAGATCAACTTCACATATAGTGCTCTGAAGGAACTGAGTTGAGCTAGCAAAGCTCAAATAAATTTCAAGAAACAGCTAAAGCAGTACTTGATTTTTGAAGATGCTATTTGGCCAGTTAAACAAGATCTTACTAAAAAGTACTAAAAAGACAGACTCAGTTGGACTCCATCTTAAGGGTCTGTTCCAACCTAAATGGTTCTATGATCCTATGACTCACTACTGTGAAATTGTAACAAACGTCATTTTGCACAGATTCTGTATCCTTCTACTTTCCAAGTAGAGCAGGTCTGTGCTTACAAAGAATTTTACAATTTAATTAAACAGGTCAGCAAAAATGTTACTTTAAACTCCTCATAGTGTCTCATGATTTATTATCCCACACTGCCTACATAGCAAGCATTCCAGAACTACAAATTTCTAGAACAAATGTTTTCCGCACCCAAGCACAGAAACTGGTGTTTGTAAATGCTGAGATCCTAATAGCAACATTTCTAACTTGTGAAGCATTTACTACCTGCTTGCTGAAGAAACTAGTCAAATACCAAAATAAAATGCAATGCACACTTCCAAGTTCACAGGATCCCCCCTTTAGACAAAACCAACTGTCAAGTACTGCAATTCCTAATAGCACAAATACACTCCACACAACACTAACAAAAAAAAATTGTAGACTAAATTTCCGGGAAGGGAAAAAAAAAACCAACCAACCACCACAAACAAAAACAACAAACACAAACCCCTCGGAACAGCGGCTGGCTTTGAATGACCAAGTCAGACAAAGGACAGAACCCACTAAGAATAGTCTTGTATGCTGCCAGCAGAGAGTTCAAGTGTGGACAAAAGTAATTAATATAAAACTTTCGATGGATGCTTTTCAGCTTTTCAGACTGTTAAACAGGAGACTTGCACCAAATTAACATACAAAGGCACATGCAAAACAATACACAGATTTGTAAATTGTTGGCTTCATCTACTGTAAAGGCCTCTCCTCACAACAGTCCTATATCCAGTCTTCTGTCAGATGCTAGTATTTCCCAGTTGAAGGCACAAGATGAATGCTGCCTGCTCCTTCAGCTGCTAGTGGTCACAGCACAAGCTAAATATCCCATGATTTTTACTGTTTCTGCTGTGGGGCCAGTAATCTTTTACAAAAGCACATGGTAAGGATACTGTTTGGAAGTATAATCTCTTAAATTTAACACCTCATGACACATTAGCAGACATGAGACAAATTAGAATTCAAGCTGCTAATCGTTGTTACTATACTCAAAATACATCAATACTAGTACAAGAAACCCACAGTGAAAACTTGTTGCTACACATCCACTAGATAGGCTGGCCACTAAACAAAACATTCCCTGACACCAGCACCTACACTGCTCTACTTCCCTGCAAATTAGTTTTTGTCTTGTGTTCCCGGTCTCCCTTTTTGAAGCCACCCAGAAGTTACAGTACTTGTCTACCACCATCTTGTATTATTCCAATTCTGGGGCAGCTGCTACTACCAACAAAATTCATGTTCCTTTTCCCCTTCCCAACAGTTTTTATACAGTCAACCAAAGGTCGACAGCACTCAATTCTTAGAAGATGGCATTAGTCTTGGACATTAGTCCATAGCTACTGGAATTTGAATAGACCAGGAAACACTGAATGAGTTAAAAAGAAAGCTGTCTGAACAATATCTGGAAGAAAATATCTCAGCAACTTAGCCATGCAGTAACAAAGTGTGAATCCCAGATTACTTCACTGGCTGAAACCAGAGGAGTGACAGATTCTAAAATTATGACACTGACACAGATAAAAGATCTGGGCTAATTCTCAAGATTTCAGTTGCTGCACACTGACTTAGTTCTCCAGAAGAAGCACCGTTTAAACCTGTAAGCTGCTGTCACTTTTTAAAGTTCCCTGTCAAATCAGGAATTAATTACAAAAAATTATTTCCTAGGTCTTCAGTATTGCTCTTAGTAGATGTCTGAAATCAATAGCACACAACAAAATATATTATATATAAATCACTAAATAAAATTATTAACATTAAACATTACCTCACAGGAGCAATTGCTTATTAACTAGTGTCCTGTGTGTTTGTTCAGGTCTACACATCCAATAAACTGCTTTGAATTTTTTAGATATCCGAGTCATTACTATATTAAACACATAAGCAAGGGATAACAACTCTATTAATTAGTTTAGTACTGAAACAAAGTATTGGTTTATATTCGTTATAAGCTCTGAACTCAATGAATTCTAAAAACAAAGTTTATGGTGAAACAAGCAGAGCACATGTTCCACTTTGCAAAACTTAAGGTAACTTAGGTTTACGGTAACTTTTATTCACTTCTTTTCAAGTATTAAGTTTCCAGCTATTTTAAATATCCTATTAGTGCCTAGTATCTTTTTATGACAAAGGTTATAATCTTTTTCTGAAATCATCTTTTTGCTTAAACTAAACTTGATGCAGGTGATAAGCAGACACCTAAATTTGCCATGCGCAATTTTATGTACAAAACACTTCGCTGCCTGAAGCTTTTGAATACAAATTATATCTCATCAAAACTGTTCTTCTATCTATATTCTGCAATTGTTTCAAATTACTGGTTGTACAACTACTGCTATGTAGTAGGACCCTTTTATCATTACATGCGTCACTTATACCATAACCATGCTATGGACTCAGTACCTCGCTATGAAGAGCACCAGTACAATCCCTCAGAAACTGTGAAATATTCAAAATGAAATTTGGTACCTTGGAATTCAATCCACTTTAAAAAAACCACTTATCTATTGAAAAAGAAGACCTCTCAAAAAACAGTACCATCGCCTTACAATGTTGTACTTTAAATCCTGAAGCATTTCTTTAAATTAACATGCAGAAATAGTTTCCTTTATGCAAAGTGCCAAACCCAGCAAGACCATGACAAGCTGAGACTTGAAACTTTGGATATAGATTTCTTTCTTATGCCATAAATTAAGTAAGGGAATGAATGTGTATTTAGAAATGAAAACCGCATAGTAATGATGCTGGCTGCCTGGTAACTATATGCTATACCACCAGTAGCTAAAATATTTGTGGCTCTAGGTTTACCTAACATGTCAATGCTGACAGCAGCTTGTAAGATTATCAGTTGATTACTTAAATGTCTCAAAGACCAGCCTCCACACTACCATACTCTAAAAGATATGTGAATCTCCTCAAAATTTCAAGTCCAGAAACTTGTGTCATTGATAGCAACTAAGTTATCATTTCTTCAAAATTAAAGTAAGATTTAAATTTGCTACGTAAAAAATTAGAGTGGTTATCTTCTTTCATACATGAGTTTGAGTGGATATTTTATGTGACCACACTACACAACATAAATGTGAAGCGCTCTAACAGTAAGAGCCAACTCCTTTGCAAAGTTTACCAAGACAAGTTACTGTCAATTTCTGCCAACAGGGTACAGAATGTCTTATCCAGATCTCTGAAGACACATCCAGTAAACCTCAAGAAATTTAAAGTGCCCTGACATTTTCCTTGACAGTGTTGTTAGCCTTCATGAGCTTTTACTGTTCACTGAGCTATAAATATGATGTGCAAAGATGGCAGGTACAGTGACTGAGAAGCCAGAGAGAACTTCTATTACTAATCAGACTACCTTAATCACAAAGATACTTCATTAAAAACTCAAACAAACAATGCTGCAAGAGGCATACTTTATGCAGGTAGAGAGATACAACAAAAGAACGTAGAATTCACAGCATATTTTCATCTCAGAATCCGCTTGTAATTCAGAACAACAGTACTGTTGTACAATCTACAATTATGACAGATCTGACTGTCCCTGCTACCTCATATTACTATGCAACTGTCCAAATAAGTTGGTAAAAATCAGACAGCGAAGTGCACACATCCTGTCAAAACAGGAAAAAGATCTTGTGTAGATCCCAAATAATTATAATATATAATATTTATAAATAAATAATATATACTATTTATAATATATAATATTTATAAATAAAGCTCTACTTGTCATGTAACACCAAGGCATTATTCACAAATAAGACAAATGGGTACTGTCAACGTTTAAATGAAGGCAAATGCAGCTATACTAAAGGTGAGCCCATTACTGCAAAAGTAAGGCAATAAACTTTGGTTCACAAATTCTGTCTTCATCCACAACCAACTCAGTGTGTTTCATCTCATACCCTGAGGACTAGAATCCACAAAAATAAGGAGAATAAGCATACTGGTTTTGACTTAAATTCACTACAGAAGTCTCCACCTCCACCAAAAAATTGTAAGGACTTACAAAGTGACACAGACTAATATGTTAAATAAAAACCTAGCTAACAAAACTGATGCTTTCAAAAGCAAACATTTTCAGAACTCAACTTGTGAATCTGCTTTCCTGGTTCAGATACATGTATACTCAATCATACCATTTTGTTACATGCATTTTCCACACAAGGCTACCCATAAGTAGAGTATTATTTATAGTTAACACACTAAAACAAAAATCTGCCTTTTCTTGGTTGCTGTTGTTTAAACAGACTTTGTATTTAACTGTTCTCAAACTGAGAAAGCTTTGACATATATAAAAACTTCAACCCATTCAACCAGGCAGTATCACCAAAAAAAGCCCAAAAGCAAGGAATAAGAGAGACACCTACATAAACAGCTGTCTGCTTGGCCTCAGACAAGTATGTTGTCAAACCCCAATTTAATCTAACCCTAAAAGGTCCCCTGTTCCAACATGGCAGGCAGAGAAAATAACCTAAGTAGTCTCTCATCTAGGAATTAAATGACAGCTTTTGCTAGCAAACACTGAGGCAGTAAAGCGTATTAGAAGGAATCCCTGTCAATGTTTTTAAGAGCCTTAGAAAGCACATAATGGTTTTGCACAGAGTTTACCAGATTTATTAAGGATCAGTAACTGAATCTGCACACAGCTGAAATCCACTTTCAAAGCATTTCAAGAAACATTTAATCCATCAAGAATACATGCAACACTAATGAGACTTAGCAGCTTATTTTCAGTCCACCTTTCTACAGTACATCATTGGTAGATTCAGAAATCAACAAGCATTCAAAATAGCACTTCATTAGATAAGATCTATAAATACTCTTGTTTACTCCCAATTTTGTTATTGCAAGACACTTCTCTCCACTCATAGCAACTTCTAAAAATTGCATTCCAATACTACATTCATACTGTGTTCTGTTTGCAATATTAGTACAATTTTACTGTTTCAACTGTAGCCTATTATCTCCATTCTCCGCCGTTCAGCCAACAGGCTGGCAGTTATGCTTCTTGTCCACTATCACCTCTCATTCATGAAAGGGCTAGGTAAAAAAGGATTCTTCCTAGTTCAGTCTACAACCTGTAAATTACATTAGCATAAGGAAACGGAGGTCTGAGACTGCCTGGACTTGGAACAAAACTAAATTCCTACCTCCATTTGCTGACCAAATGCCCTAATCAACACACTCCTTGAGAAAGATTGGCACTATCTCCTATTCAAGCAATCATGTTTTTAAATAAATGGGTTTTGAACAGAGTTTGACATGTCTACCAACTGGACCTCGCAGGTGAACACTATTTCACATTACTCTTAATCTAATTCAGCAGTAAACTTTGACACTGAAATGCAGAAACAAAGAATCATAATCTGCAGCCATTTTCTCCTGCAGCCACTGCTATTCATTTCCAGTATCCATTTGCATAAGGCAAATATATTTCTGCTCCTCCTCATGCTTTCATTCAGGTCCTCAACAAACCATTATGACATACCAGTTAAAATGACTACTCTAGCAGCAAACTGACTCCAAACAGGACAGTCAATTTGACTATTCAACCAGCAGAAAACTGAATTAGGCATTTAGAAGTGCCAGAGAGAGGGCAAAACTATTCAGCCAACAACACAGGGCTTCTAGAATGGCTTAGCTGCTCATTAGACACATGCACTACTTATTTCCAGCATTCCAATGTGGATTTAGAAAGGAGGCAAGAGCCTCTTGAGTTTTACTGGAAACTATTAAAAAAAGACCAGAGATTCAGAACCCCTACGATTGTGATGGGTAACAATTCATATTATAAGCCAAACAACTACAACAGCTTCATCCATGAAAAAAAAAAAAAAAAAACCCAACACATATTGTATGCAGGAAATTATTTTCCCAACTTTGCAAAGAAAAGATGGGATACAGGTAGCCATTTGATTCCCACAGTACTTTAATTCCAAGAAAGAGAACATATTACATTCTAGACTATCTTAGGAATTACAAACGTGCTTCACAGCTTCAACAGAAATTTTCATTACAGTACATTGATTTCTTCTTTAAAAGCAATCTGCTTAAAGCAATGATTGTAAAAGACTTCCTGTCCACTCTGGTTGCCTAGATACTGTTATATTTCACTAAAGATTTAATCAGGTACCTTTGCTAAGTATATTACACACTTCAAAGGCAGTACTCCATTTCTAAAAAGCATGTATGAAAAAGTAATGAGGTAAGAATTTACTTTATATACTGAAGCACCAGATATATATAGTGTTGATTCCTTTAAATAAGTAGCTTTATGAAAAGTATTTTTAATTTCAATATTAATTTACATAGTTACACGTAATACTACAGTTTACATGCATCTCTGAATACAGAATCACAGAATCCCAAGGGTTGGAAGGGACCTAAAAAGATCATCTAGTCCAACCCCCCTGCAAGACCAGGGTAACCTACAGTACATCACACAGGAACTTGTCCAGGCGGGCCTTGAATATCTCCAGTGTAGGAGACTCCACAACCCCCCTGGACAACCTGTTCCAGTGCTCTGTCACTCTTACAGTAAAGAAGTTCTTCCTGATGTTAACGTGGAACTTCCTATGTTCCAGTTTACACCCATTGCCCCTTGTCCTATCACTGGATATCACTGAAAAAAGCCTAGCTCCATCATCCTGACACCTACCCTTTACATATTTGTAAACATTGATGAGGTCACCCCTCAGTCTCCTCTTTTGCAAGCTAAAGAGACCCAGCTCCCTCAGCCTCTCCTCATAAGGGAGATGTTCCACTCCCTTAATCATCTTTGTGGCTCTGCGCTGGACTCCTTCAAGCAATTCCCTGTCCTTCTTGAACAGAGGGGCCCAGAACTGGACGCAATATTCCAGATGCGGCCTCACTAAGGCTGAGTAGAGGGGGAGGAGAACCTCTCTTGACCTACTAACCACTCCCTTTCTAATGCACCCTAAGATGCCATTTGCCTTCTTGGCCACAAGAGCACATTGCTGGCTCATGGTCATCCTCCTATCCACCAGGACCCATAGGTCCCTTTCCCCTTCACTACTTTCCAGCAGGTCAACCCCCAACCTGTACTGGTACATGGGGTTGTTCTTCCCCAGATGCAAGACTCTACACTTGCCCTTGTTAAATTTCATCAAGTTTCTCCCCGCCCAACTCTCCAGCCTGTCCAGGTCTCGCTGAATGGCAGCACAGTCCTCTGGTGTGTCAGCCACTCCTCCCAGTTTTGTGTCATCAGCAAACTTGCTGAGGGTGCACTCAGTTCCCTCATCCAGGTCACTGATGAAAATATTAAACAGCACCGGTCCCAGCACCGACCCCTGAGGAACTCCACTAGTCACAGACCTCCAGCTAGATTCTGCGCCATTGACCACAACTCTCTGCCTTCTTCCTTTCAACCAGTTCTCGATCCACCTCACTACTTGATCGTCAAGCCCACACTTCCTTAGCTTATCTATGAGGATGCTGTGGGAGACAGTATCAAATGCCTTACTGAAATCAAGAAAAACTACATCTACCGCTCTACCATCATCCCTCCACCTAGTCACTTCCTCATAGAAGGCTATAAGGTTGGTCATACATGACTTCCCCCTCATAAAACCATGTTGGCTGTTCTTAATGACCCCCTCATCCTTGATATGCCTAGTGATGGAGTCAAATACATAGCTCCCATATATAGATCTATGTCAGCATTGCTACTTGATTAAGTTCATACTGAAACATAAAGGAAATAGTCTTATTCAGAGCTTCAATGACTCTTCAATTACAAAAGCCAGAAAAGGAAAGCAATTTATTTGCCTATCATATGTTTAACAACCCATCTCTTATTTAGCAAATTGATTCTTAAATGCTCTATGCCAGCCACCCCCATCAGTTGAGATCCTGAAAGAAATCTAGCAAAAGAAAACTTTAACAGTTTGTCCTGGGTTTAGCAGTAGCAGTCAATTTTTCTTCTTCTTAGTAGCTGCACCAGCTATTAAGAAGGAGAAAAATCTGACTGCTACTGCTAAACCCAGGACACAGTTACACAAAAATATGTTTTTTCAAGAAAGGGGCTAGCCATCAATTAAACCGAAGTGAAACATGAAGTCAAAAGCTGACCTGAACAGATAATATACACCCAAATCAAAGAATAATGCATATGGCTATCTGTGAAACTAGGTGATTTTTAGGCCATTTTGCTGGGACACCATAAAGAGATAAATGATACTTTACCTCCTGTTACATACATAATCTATAGACAATTCCAGAGATTTTGAAGCTGGCTCCACAGCACAAATTCTAACAGCAAAGCCATGATGATGGGAAACACCTTCCAAACCCCCAACTCTAACATTTCTTACAGCTATAATGTGAAAGGGTTATGAGCAGTCACAATCATGGATAATTAGTCTATAATATCACACTCATTCCTTCATTTTCCACCCTGAATTTCATTAAAAAACTTTTTTTGCCTTGTCTGGTCCTACTTAATGGGCAAGAAGAACAAAATTTTAGTGTAAGAAGAGATGAGTTCAAATCTTTTCTTACATTCCAAAGCCTCAGCAACAAGAGATTATTTTTGTCTTAATCATCTAACATTTCAATATCTTAATTATTCTCCCACTCAGAAACATCACTAAATTGACCCATTTCAAAACCTGCATTTTCCTGAAAATTTTCTACTCAAAACTTCTGGCTCTCACAAGTTCAAAGTTCTGATTCTTTCAACTGCTCTGTATATTACCAACTTAAAAACTTTTTGGATACAGGATCTCTCAGGTGAAGCCAACTAACTTTTCCACTTACAGAATAACAAAAAAGTAATTTACACAAAGCCTGAGGTAACAGCAGGACACTGCGCAAACAAAGGCAATAAATAGAACAGCTGACCTCAGGTAAAGCTGGACAATGACTAAGATTCAACCTCAAAATATCAAGTTTTGCATCAATACAAGTTGTCCTATATATACACATCTGGGGGGAAGGAAAAATAAGTTATCTTTTACCAGGTAATTATCAAATAATTTCAGATCTTTATTTCAGCATTTCCACGGCAGAAAAACTTCACAGAATATCTTAAACACCTCTTTTCTACTTCCAGTTTTCTATCTTGACATTTGCCGGGATAGCCTATTACAGGAAACACTGTAGATGCACGCCAAGCTCAGTAGCAAAACTGACTTCAGAACTCATACCCTCTGAAGTTGGACTCATGGCTTGGTTTCAAAACATTTAGCGCGGCTTTAGCATGTGCTGACTATTCCCAGGAGACCAAAACAACTAAAATGTAAAACGTGGCAGCAAAAGAACAATTCACTTTGGTGATGTGGTATGATACCATCAGAGTCTGGACTCTTTCTAGCATAAAGCCCAAGTTCAAGTTGTGCCAAAAGAGCTATGCACAGAGCTGCTTCTGATACGAGCTAAAACTAACTTCTCAAAAGTAGATTAGCTTAAATACGCAGTCATTTCAGAATCTACAGGACTTAAGTAAACTGACATATCAGAACAATGATGACAACGAACTGTACCACCAGAAAAAGTAGGAAGAAACCAATTGAATCAGCGTATTATAGAACTTATATGTAGTCTTGAGCACCACTGATACTGGGAGTGACTGGCTTACCAAAAAAGTACCTTCCCAGAGCATTTTTGGTCTCTTATTGGGGGCCAATGGAAATATTACATGATTTTTGAAAGACAACTTGAAGGAAAATTTTTTCTTTAACTTAAAATGTTTTCTAACTCTTAAAATATATTTTAAAAAACCTTAATGCCTGATGCAAAAGGCACGCAATTTTTATATATCTGTAACTACACTTTTTAATCAAGAGAAAAAAAGCAGTCACCACTACTGGTATCACAACATAGTACAAAACATACAGTTTCTCCTTAATCCTTTCTAAAACAACTATCACTTAAGTGAATTTTTCCCTAAGGATGTTAAAGAACTAAAAACATTATATGAAAAATTCTTCCAAAATTAAGATTTAAAATAATGCAACAGATGACCTGAAATCACTAAAGATAACTTATATTGTAGTGAAAAAAATCTATGCAGACATTACAAACCACTATTAGGATGTTGTAAATTATACCAACATTCAAATATAAAAAGACAAGCATAAAAGAACCTAAACTGCAATTACACAAACAGCCATAGCTGAATGGCTGTGTTTTCTGTACATCCATAAGTTTCCTTTCACAAAAGCAAGGGGGATTATTACACTACCGGAATCTAGCAATTTTGACTTTGTTCCTTGAAATTATTGTTATATTTAGTACAAAGACTTGAGGATTTCATTGCCTTAACTACAAAGTCAGACATAAAAGTCCACATAAATAACATCCTGATTGTCAGAGACCAATTGTACCATATTAAAATGCAAGAGAGCTCCTAGTGCAGAACTCCTGCTAAATCTAAGTGACAGGCAGAAAGTTGGGGGAAGCTGACAAACAACAATAAAAAGAAAACTGAAACAAAACAAAACCAACACCCAAAAACATTAGACTTTTAGGTACCATAAAACAGCTTTTATATAAGAGGTGAACTTGGTAAACATCTATAGATAGTTGTCTGTGAAGGTGAAACAGGAAATTCTGACAGGAATGTTTTAGACTAGGCAAGTATAAAGATGAGGTCAACAGCTCTGAAAATGTGCAATGTTTGTTTGTGAGAATAAGGCTTTTTTGAGAGCTTTGATAAGTTCAAACTTTGAAAGTCTCTTTTTGTCTGCAAGTATGAAGAGAATACTCTGGAGGAAAGGCAAGAGGAGTAATGGTACAAACAGCATATCTGATGTGTGGTCAGGTCTGGAGCAAGACAGGTATTGCCAAGGACTGCAAGGATCACACTGTTGAAAAGATGGATAGCTGACTGAGCAAAAATGCAGGTCTGTAACGAAAGAAAAGCAGCCAGAAAAAGACGCCTGCAATGTGAAGATTTAGAGGAACAGTGGAATAGAATTGTTTTAGTTACAGACTTAAGGAACAGAAAGAATTGCAATGAAAAAGACAAAGAGCAGCACTATGTCTTAAGTTAAAAAAAACAGGTATCTTTAAGAACACATCAACAAGACGTTTCAGTCTGAATCACAAGGATCTATTCAGGAAGTGAAAAATGGCTCCGTTGCTTGTAAGTACAAAGGTATCCATTGAACTTCAATCTACAAACATGATTATTCAGAAAGAACAGTTAATTAACAGTTGACAAATATACAGTCTGTGACCAGCTGGATCCCAGGATCCACTTCTAAAGAACATTTAAGACACATGTATCTATCACCTTTTTGATTCCAGATACCAAGAACCTGAACACTGAATTTGCTGTATTAGGTGAAGAATGTGATAATCCACAAGACAAAGTGCTAATCCTGTAAACTCATGCTGCCAGTTTGAATGCATTCAGAAAGCCTGATGAGCTAACCTCATACCAGAAGGCTTTCTACTAAATGAGGTACTGCCTGTTTTCCTGCAATTGGCATAAATTCCATCTTATGTGCTTTAGCTAATTTAATAGAAACGTACTTGTAAATCCACACCTGATCTGGGTCACATGTATATTAATGCAGCACACAGATCGGTCACACAGAACCACCATCTCCCAACATGAGTAGAATTACATTCCTTCTGCAAGCATCACTGGAATTCTTATTTGTTCAACACTAAACTTAAGATGAGGAACCATGCAAGAGAAAAACAACTTAGGTCTACTGCTTTCTCTACTTGGAAGCCAGCCAAAATATACATTGCTTTTCTAAAAATCACACTAAGTATATGAGTATACCTATAAGAAACAACAATGGCAAAAATAATGTTTTTGTAAGTTGACAGTTCTTAAACTTCTGTTTCCTGGTTGAAGTAAATTTTTTTTTTACAGTAAAGTGCTTAAGGAAAAGTACTTTTGTATGTTGCATTTTTAATGCTGTATGTGTTTTTTGAGTTCCCATGACATTTAAGTATTTCTTTGTCACACACTGATACAATTTTGAATGACAGAAGACTATTTATTTAATGATTTTAAAAAACAAAATTTCTGTGTATAAACAAGCATTTTGAATTTGCCTTACAAACTACATGCTCAAATTCAGTCTACTTCTAATAATGAGGACGGTGCTGAGAAATTTTCCAGTAAAGGTTCTCCTGCTGCTGGGATAGCACATTAAAGTGTGTAGGATTACAAGGTTAAAATACTGCTGTAGATGGATCTCATTCAGAGTTCAGTATTCTTATTCCATGGCCTGCATATTGATAAGCCAATTCACAAATATGGTGAAAGTTACATATTCCAGGCCAATACTGTTTTGCTCAGCTTAAATATGTCTGCTTCCTTCTACAAAGAGCACAACAAAATATGTATCTAACATGGATCAGTGATATTGCTCACAAAGTTGTAGAGTAGGTACAGTCACATCTATCTCTTAATTAAATCAATGCAATTTCCTGTTTTAGAAAAAACTCCAGGAAAACATATAATGCAAGAAATTAAATTTTAGGGCTAGAAATAGGCTGATTTTATAAAAACATATACCCTTAATTGAGCATTCTAGCTCAAGCTTCAGTAGGATTCTCTAATTACTACACAAAGATATAATTTTTACAGATGCTGGAATAAATCCATCCTATTGGATTAATAGGTACACAGCAACATGCTCTTTATCTACATAGTAAGGTATTTTAGATGTCTCTCACACACTGTATTTCCCTGGCAGCAGCCCACAGTTTGCACTTTTCCTTTCATTTCAGTATCTTTTTGACAGAACAAGCCCATACATAGATGCAGGAGTACGACCAAGTAAATGATAAACTATGACATATGGGCTGAACAAGCAATTGGGAAAGTGAACAGTGAGAAGACAGTGACACTAGTGGAAGTAACTTTAAATAGTTTTGCCATCAGATAAGGCATTCACATAACATTTAAGACATCTGACACAGTTACAAGGAAAAGTAACAGGAAAACTTTCACTCCAAGACATGCGAAATACACAAATACATCCACAGGTGTATATACAAAACCTCGAAGATCAGTAAACATGTAGGTTATTTTTGTTTAAATGATGATTCAAACACTGGTCCTAAAGAAGTTAGCCTGCTAGTTTTCAAGCCTCCTTTTACTGCTTAGAACACTACGAGAAAACACGTATTTGAGCATTTGTTCCATATACTAAGATTTCATGAGATTCCAGCAGAAAAATATACTTTCCTCAAAAGCTGTGCTGCATTATAAACAATTTATAAAACTTAAATAGAAGCTCATAACACATGGCTTTAGACGTAACAGCATTAAATAGCTGAAAATGGTGACAAAATTAATTCCAAAATTTAAAGCATCTTTCTACAGATGGCAATTTTATCCATATCCCTAGAATAAGAGATACGAAGATGACTACCAAACAATGTGCACTAGAACTTCCACACAGAAAAACAGAAGACTGAAAAATCATTTTAAATGCCTTGTCAAAAGACATATCAAGCATTACTCTGACACATTTGAAAAAGTCAATAACTTCTTCTGCAGTACTGTTGTTGAACCCACACAGGAAAACCTTTCCACGCAGCAATCTGAGGATTCCAGAGGCATACAGGACCAGGCACAGCACCAACCAAAAGCCTACCACTTTCTGGAAAACAAACCGATTAAAAAAAGCTCTAATCGTTTCCCTCACAAGCAAATTTTACAATCCATAATCACACTTTAAGACATTCCTTTTTCCCATACTAGTTTGTTTCATCTCTTCATCTACACCTGAAAGAGCTTCACTTTCCTGTTCCCTTCTGGAGCTATTTTAGAATTTCTCAACAGAAAGAAGTTATTTAAGAGGTCTATTACAATGTCTGCAGTGAACAAAGCACACCAGATGAGTAATTTAGCATAATCAACATCAAGGTTTGCCTGAAATTGTAGCTCTGGGAGAGGAAGCCTGCACGAGGAAAGCTGCAACTCAAAAGCTCCTTAACTCAGGATTAGGAGGATCCAGTCTGGTTTAACTATATTGGATATACTGCAAAACTTCCTACATCATCAATACAATACAAATCTTTCAGCATTCAGCTGTCTGCAAGTTGTACAGTATTTTTACTTCTGCACAAACGTATTTATAATTAAACCTCTCGCTTTCTTTTTTCTTGTATAGCCGTTTTTAAAATCATCTAATTTTACTTATCTTTACAACCAAGCATATCCCTTAAAATACACAAAAGAGTCAGCTTCGAGTACTTGTGAGCAAAACTCAGCAATACACGACAGCATATTATGTAGGTCACGTAATTTGTGGGTCACAGATTTGGAACCCCATCTAGGTTATAGTCCCCAAGCAACTTCCACAAAAATAAACCACCACCAGAAGTTAAACGGTGCTTTGCCGTGTGTTCCTTTGATGCTTTCCGGACTTTATTCTTGCAGCAACAGCTTAGACGTTTAGGTCTACAAGAAACATTAACAGCGAACATCCTCCATCCTAATACCTCCTTCCTCTGAGCCCAGGCACGCAGAACCCACGTCACAAGTTTCAGATGTTATCCCCTTCAGATGGAAGCCAGGGCCCGCTTTCAACAAGGGCCCCGGGGCAAACGACACCGCCCCGTTTCCCTAGCGGGCCCTATCTCTATCCCGGGAAGAAGCCGAGGCGCCCATCTTCGTCTACGGCCGCTGTGTCCCCCTCCTCACCCCGGGAACTTCTGAGGGGCCATGAGCACAAAGCCCACTGAGGCGTTACCGGAGGCGAACATCCCACCAGCCACCCTGCAGCCCCCCGCGGTGCCGCCTCAACGGCGCCCCAGCTCGGCTGGCACCTGCCCGGCGTCACCTCAGGCAGGGCGGCGCAAGGGAGAGGAACCACCTCACCTCAGGGCTATGGGGTTACTTCATGGGACCATCACCTCCCGGCAGCCCTTACCTAAGAGGAGCAGCTTGACCTCCCTGGCCGCCTTCTCGCCATCCTCTCGCAGGTTCCTGTCGATCATCTTGCTCCTCTCCACCGCCGCCTTGTCCTCGGCACTCAACGTGCAGCCCATGCTGGCGAGGGGGCTGGTTGTACTCCGCCGGGAGAAGAGAAGCGAGGGACCGGTGGGGCTCCGCGCGCGGGGCCGCCGGAAAGGCGCTGAAGGGAGGAGGTGGGGAGTGAGTGTCTCCGAGCTCTTTCTACTTCCCTCCCTCCCTCCCTCCCTCCCTCCCTCCCTCCCTCACCTGAAACGCAACGGCGGCGGAGGCACCACACACCGAGTTTACCTCACTCACAAGCGAGCGCAGGGGAGCGGGAGGCTTAGCTTGAAACCCGCCCCGGGATAAGCGGAGCGGGAGCACCAGCGAGACCCACGCACCGAGCGGGGCCGCCGCGGGCCGAGAGGAGGCTGCAGCTCCCGCGGCACCGCCCCCGCCCCGACAGAGGCGATCGGCGGCGCGCACCGCCCACACGGCGGCGAGGAGCGGGGCTCAGGCGGGGGCGAGAGCGCGCACGGCGGGAAGGGCGGGGCGGCGCGGGCCGCGCGTGCGCACGGCGTCCGCTGGCCGTTGTAGTGGGGGGGAAGAAAGGTGGGGGGGGGAACGGGGTGATGGCAAAGGTAATGCAACGGTAACAAAACGAGAATAAAACGGGAATGGTGTTTAAAACGGGCACAGGGTGGGGAAGATGGCTTCCCTCCCACCAGACGGTGCCACCCAGAGCCGCGCTCATCTGCCGGCTGCGGGGGGAAACCGTTGAGGGCTCGAATTTAAACGTTTCTGGGCGGGCGGTTCCATTGGGCGGTGGGGCCGGGGAGCGGCGGGCAGGGCTGTACCAGCGCCCGCAGGGGCGGTTCCAGGCGGTGAGGCCGCCGGAGGCGTGGCGGGGAGCGGGAGGTGGCGGCGGGAGCGTTCAGCTCGGTTGTAGTCGCTGCTGTGTGGTCCCGCCATGGGGGGGTCAGGGTGCGCCCCCACCGGCGTTAGGTGCGTGTGGGGGAATCGTGCCCTCAGGAGCGGGACGGGGCCAGGGCAGCGCAGGGTTTGCTGCTGTTGATGCTCGCCGGTCAGCTGCGTGTTCCCCCATGGAAAGAGAGCCAAGGGAAACGATCCCACCCCACGGCCCAGAACTATTCCATTAACTTCCTTTTCATGTGCCTGTTTACTTGCACAGAGCTCGAGTGTAGTCCTGCACATCCACATCGGAGCTGGGGGTTGTTTTGTTGCTTGACTGTTGTGTTCTGTAATATCAAACCTCTTAAGAACATGCAGTGCTCGCAGTTCTTTCCCCAGCATGCATATACTGAGGCGTTTGGAGTCGAAAAGAAAGATCTTGTTGCCTTGTACCTGAGATCATCCGGTCCAACCTCCTGCCCAAGGCCAGGTCAGCTGAACTACTGCATGACCCCTGGCTCCACTTGTGAGCACAGCCAGCTTGAAACAAAGTACATTTCACAGAGTACCATAGATAAAAAAGCCTGTACATGAGATAAAATGAGATAAAATGCCATGAATCTCAGCGAAGTCTCAGTCAAAACATAAGACGCAACAGTCTACACAAGGCAGACCTGTTCAACTGAGGTTAGTCTTCCCCAGTGAGTCCTTCGAATGTTTTGATTCTGTAGGGTATCAAGGATTTCTGCCCCCAGAATGTGCTCAAAACAAAGCAGAATTTTACAGTACAGGAGGTGTTTTTAGCATTAGAGTACAAAGACTTTAGGTCAGACTCAGATATTGCTACACTTGGTAAATTAAAAAGTTTTTTGTATAATACTTGATGGAAAAGTGTATCAAATTCATTTTTTTAATTGGATGTGTTGGATTTTCTTCTTCACAGGGATCTTTGCTGATGCTGAATAAACCATAAGAAATGATGTAAAATTAAGTAGATAACGCTCAATTAAACTGACATAAACAGTTTTTAACATTTTCTGGTTGGTAAGCATGTACTCTAGCAAAGTATGGTATAAAATTCTTTCTTAAAGAAACCCTGAGCAGCATTAACTTTTAGGATTTCATCAGACCTCTGAGACATAGTTAGTGTGAGGGTGGTGAGGCACTGGTACAGAGAAGCTGTGGCTGCCTCATCCCTGGCAGTGTTGAAGGCCAGGTTGGACGGGGCTTGCGGTAACCTACTGTAGTGGAAGGTGTCCCTGCCCCATGGCAGGGGGTTGGAACTGGATGAGCTTTAAGCTCACTTGCATTCCAAACCATTCTGTGATTCTATGATTTTATTTGGTTATCTTCATTGTGCTGCTGCTCTGGAGAATGGCTGGGCATCTGAGACTTACTTCTCTGCCACCAGCCGTTTGTCTACCTGGGTGGTTCATGTACACACTCCACTTTCTGTTCTCTTGTGCAGACTGGTACCATAGGATAAGAGTTTTTGCAAAACAGTTCAGCTTATATATGGGAACTTAGTCTTGTTTTAGGCCTCCTGGCATCTTCTGTGACAAAGTGAGAGGTAGTAATTTTGACTGCTGCTGAATGGAGTTAGGGGAGAGGAAAATGAATAAGCTTAGGGATAGTTTTCTGGTTTGGAAATAAAGGATAAAAATAACATTGTTTGGTTATTGGCAAGTGAAAGGGTGCAGATTAAGGGATAAGAAAGCAGTAAACAGATTATAGTAGACAGAAATGTGATAGTGAGAGAGGTAGATGTTATGAGGATGAAGACACTAGAAGTAGGACACCCCAACTCTGCATGGATTTTGTTTTACTTAATCACGCGCCTGGCACACACGTTTTTATACTTCTGACTAGGAGTGTCTGCTATGGTTCTGTCTCTGCCCTCTTACCCTTTTAACACTGTCACTATGTCTGAAGTGTAAAGGGTGAAGTAGGCTGGAGTGCCTTTTATCTCCCTGTTGTAGGAAAACAGAACTGTCTACTGTCTGCTTTCTGACACATCTGGCTAGTCTGAAATATAAATAGATTTCATTCTGGTTTTAGTCCTTTTTTTTTTTTCTTCATAATTAGGGACTTTTCTACTACCTTTTTGCTATTACAAGCACATGGATAAGGTGTACCTGTTTATACATGAATGACATTACCAAAACCAGGGTTACTCCTAAAGATCTGCTTGCATATATTTTTTCTGACATGCATGTTCCTTGTGTTGAAATGTGCAGCCAATTTCTGTTGATATCTAATTTTACATGTGTAGAAGAAATAGTCATTGCAGGTTACATGGGCTTTTCCAATATTATTTCCTTATTCTGTCTCCTTTGAAACAATAAAAAGGTATTTTCAGCTGTGTTCAGCGATGTCAGTTGTTTAGTTCTACTTCTAGAATAACGTCACAGGCGATAAATTATTACATTCTAGAGTCACTTCACAACAATAGAAGCTCTCAGGAACATAGAATCATGGAATAACTCATACTCTTTTTACATTGCCCAAGATGGCTGAAGAATGATTGCACTAACTAGTGTGGCCAGGAAGCTTTTAATACTCAGAAGAAACATTGTCTGTGCAGTGCTTTACAGGTACTGTCTTACATGATGTTTAGTTGTAGAGCAGTGGAGATCTGAATCTCTATTTGGAGCTAGTAAAGATCTGTACATGATACCTTAATGTATTTTCTTACAAATTAAAATATTCTACTGCATAGTAAAAGAAGCTGTAGTTAAATATAGTCTGTATTTGGGCAGTACACCATCTTTTAGTTTTATTCCAAAATGTCAGAAATGTGTTTGCTCTAACCCATTGATTAGATTTGCTTCACAGCAGTGTGGTTATATGAAATAATGTATTTCATCCCTATAGTTAGAACTGTACAGATTTTCCCTTATCCAGCAAGTTGGGAGATTGCTCAGAAGCGGTGCTAGTTTTTTGCCTCTTCAATCCTGAGAGAGGATTGTTTTAAGAGATTTTGTTTGCTTGCTTTAACAACAAATAGCTGTTGTTTGGTATGACCTCCTTTTGGCTCCCCATCAGCTGCTCTTAGGCTCAATTTTCTCTTAGGTTATGTTTAGTTATTACTGCATGTGCTTAATAGATAGAATTCTCATGTTTGGTGTGGTATATATAGTGGTTTGTGGGGATAATAATCACCCTCCAGCCTTCTATTTTGCTGGTTTTCAGATATTGATTTAAATTATCTGATTCAGCCACTTTTTTGCCCTCATTTTTAACCAGACACAGTATGCAAAATCATGTATGAGAAATTGAATGTAATTGTTATGAAAGAAATAGAGGAAAGCGGGCAAGAATTTTAATTTCTATGTATTTGAAAAAGTGAATAGACCAAGATAAAGTACTTTCTGAATAAAGCACATAACTATATACATAATTATAGGTCAATGCCTAAACTAAGATAAAATTTTATCTAATTCATTTATTGTGCTAAGAAAACAAAATGCTCCAGGATTCAATGCAAGGTACCTTCTTCCATACCACTGCTTTACTTTTTAAATTATTTATATATTGCTGTTCTGCCTTTAGCCAGCTTGACATTTTTACAGTTCTAGCAACCCCCATTTCTTTTCCAGATAGATAGACTAGGGGCTTCCCATGTGTGTTGTGTTCCCATGGGCACCATATGTAGATGACTACCAATTGCGGGAATCTCTGTTACACTATCTGAAATTTAAACAAATGAAAAAAAACAGTAAGTAGACATCAAAGCAAATAGAAATTCATCACACCAGCACCTATAGTGCTTGTTAACATGGATTTAAGTAACTATTGTCAGTGCTTTGGTGGATTCTGAGGTGTATATTGTACGAGGATGGTGCTGTTGGGAGGGAGACACATGCCGTATAAACCAGTGAGTGCTATGCATGACCTGGTGCCCAGTGCTGCCCTGAAATACACAGTGAGGATTCTGTTAGTGGTAATGAAGGTAGTGCTAATTACACTAATATGGGAGGAGAATCAGCTTTGTGTACCCATACAGTGTAATCCAGAGGTCCTTGAAAGTGGACTGCGTGTATTTTGCTGGGAGAAGGCTCAGCAAGGGGGCAGAGGGGAATTTGACATTTAATTCATATTGTTTTAACCTTTCCAAAAGATCAAGTTTCCAACAAGTCCTGCGAGTCTGTAAGTAAGTTGATGGTTTCAGTGTTCAAAACACTGTAGATAAGTCATCCACTAAAATATGATAGAGCAAATGTTCTTGAAGGCAGATTTCTTTTTGTGAGGTCTGCATGTTTTTGAAAGATTATCTTGTTAAATTTAATTCTCAATAGTTACAGCAAAGAAAATACATAATCTACTGCCTGTTCTAACCCTGAGCTGCAAATGAATTAGAATATCTATAGCAGAAATGAATTATGCATAAAATAAACCACAAAAAAACAGGCAAATGTAATATTATGAAATACGTGCCTCTTTGGTATGTTGTCTGTGCAGTTATATTGTTCTTTGTTCCTCTGTAGGTATGGAGAAGTTGAAATTATTTCACAGTAAGTAAATAACAGCACTGTGAACCACTAAGTGTGTTTGTAGGTGTTATTTCATATGAGTAATAATTAGATATACATAAATGTATATATTCATGTGCAGTTGTTACATCAGCAAAAGTTATAAATTGGGTATCATTCTATTTGTGTAAAGCTTTAGTAAATCTTTTTTGTGGTGACTGTTTCAATTTCAAATTATAGGAAATAAGCATCAGTGTATATGCAAAAATGCCCATCAGTATAATGTTTAATCTTATGATGCTAGGTCATCATAAATTGGTGTCTTTTTAAATTCATTTAAGGTAGACATCTTTATTCAAGATCCGTAGAACTACAGTGATTTAAACAGCCACCAAATATGTTATATTGAGACATTCATGAAAATTACTGTGGGAATGTGCCATTTCCTCTCACATTAACACAAAAGTAACTGTAATGAAATATTACAACTTTTTGATGTCTCACACAGACTCTGAAAGGCACCTCTTATGAGTACGTACCTCGAATAGTCTATTTTCTTTTACTGCATTTAAAAATCACATATGAACATTACTTACTGTGATAGATTCTATAATGTATTAATACAAGTGTTTTTTCATTCCTAGTTATAAATATACTACAAATCCAGTAACCATTTTGCTGACAAAGCATATCAACAAAGAATAGGACTGATTACTTATGGAGAGTTGGAGATTTTTTCAGTAATTGCCAGTTTAAAATAAATTGCAGTCAAAGTCTATTGATTGTATGGTGCAGAATATGACCATGTTATCCAATAAACTTTTCTTTTCTTGCAAATTAAAAGTACATGATATTTACATGTAAATGAAAAATATTCTTTTAATACGCGGTCCTTTTATTCTTGCAAACAGTTTATGGTTATGGCAGTAGTCTTTCCCGTTTAGAATGCTGAGTAACTGTGAGTACTCATCAGTAAATACCAAGTAAAATAACTTTGAAATACATATCAAAGTGGGTTTTTCCTTCTCTTCAGCAGGCAAAAAGTCTTAATACCAGACCTTGGGACTCCTATTACTATGATTCTGTAGAATTTTCTTGATTACAAAAGACAGAGAAGAAACAAAGTCTTGAAGCTGCCTGTGTAAAGCTGCCTAAATCTTTTCAGTGATTGCTATGGAGCAGCAACATGAAGCAGGTTTGAAGGAAGGCCTTTGCCATGATTTTATGTTTACATGTATGCTGAATCTTCAGAGTGTTCCTGTTCATTCTCAGCTACACAAGGTCCAGATTCAATCCAGAGTTACACTAAACATCTGTGCTTGCTTTTAAGCTTGTCCTTAGCTTTGAATTCTGCTGCTTCTGAGGAAGGGCTTGTGTGCCCTGAAGATTGTGGGGGTTTTTCTTATCTACACCAATTGATCTAAATAAACCAACAAACCTTAGATTTAAGCAGCTTATTAGAAGCCACATAGTTCATGGTTCAAATTCTGGATAGACCAAAGTCAATGGAAATGTTACTATTACTTTACCCTTACTGTACCTCAGTACAGCCAGAATTTCTTTTGGAACTGCTCAAGTGCTTCAAGTTATACACGTGTTTAAGTGCATTCCTGATCTACAGCCAGGGTGCTCAGCATCTGTCAAAATTCTTATGAAGTTAGACAGATCATGGTGACACACTATGGTACAAAAACTGATTTTATTGGGTAAGTTAGAAAAGTCATTATAACCTTTTTGTCTAAAGTCTGATACTAAATTACTTGGGAGGAAGGTAAAAATACTTATAGTTTAGGCCTTGAAATAGTAACATCTAAGTTAATTTCCATTTCCAAATTTTGTGTGTCTATTGACTAATTTTCTCACTACTTTCCCCTTAAATTGACTAGAAAAAGCAGAGCACTTCCTGGCATCATAGAGATGTGGATAAATATGCAGGATATTCTCTGAATGCAGCGGCAACATGGGTTGTATTTTGTTGGTTTATATGAAATGAATAATTACTCAGAGCAAAACAGATAGTTTTACTTCAGGAAACAGCAGTTTATGATGCATCTTCCTTCACCTTCCAAATAGGAACAAATGAACCCAGCACATATCTGGTTATATTCCAGTGCTCCTTTGTTTGCCTTGGCATTTGCTTCACTTTTATATAAATTAGTCCAAGTTGCTTGGGTGGTGTTAATCATTCTATTGTTTGTCTACATGTTCAATGTCCTTAAAGCTTGTGGTAGTAATGGGCTGCTATTTTTTTTCAAGTAGACTGGTTCACTTTCCCTGATATCTGTGCAAACTACAGAAAAATGAATGGTGGCAAGTTATTAATTTTCAATTTTCATTGTGAATTGAATAACATTATGGTGTTTAGCTGAATAATACATTATGTCTAATGGTGCCTTGTATTATAAATTACACTTTGAATATAACCTTCCCTTTGAAAGCCAAGAAGTTTTGCCCTGGAGTATTCTCTTGATCTGTTTAAGTCTCACACATAAAAAAAGCAATCACATGTACCTGAGGAGGATTCTGACAGATTTTTTTTTCTCTGAGTAAAGTTTGTAGAATCAATTGTGTAACAGAATAATTTTTTTTCTAAAAAATGTAGTGCTAAAATAGGCATAAAATCTATTTGTAAAACAACATGAAAATATTTTTAGTAATATTTTGTCTTTAAAATGTTATAGTTAGCAATAGAAATAATAGATAAATACTGTCAGCATTATTAATGCCAAATCCTAGATCCATTGTAAGGAAACAAGAATGCTGTCATCACTATCTGCAAGACTCAGTTGTAACTTTGAATTACAGTGTTGAAGAAAGGGGTAGAAGATGTAGAAATAAAAGCCTTGCTGAACAGTATAATTTGTTCTTCTCTCCAATATACAAAAATAATTCTTCCTTGCTGTCACAAGATCACCTGCTTGAATAATCTGGCAAAGTATTCTACGCAGTTTATTCCGTCATGTTGAGTTTTGGCTAGTATACCTAGGCTTTATTCCCAAGAAAGTAGATGCTGTTTTCAGCTTCTCTCATGAGAGGCATTTGGAAGATGCAGACATTTCCCTAACTGAGGCAGAACTATAAAACTCAGTTGTGAGCATTTGCTGCCAAAATTTGAGGAACCCAGATTAAGGAAACTATGTATGGATAAAACTGTCTAAGGGAACAAAAACAGGAAATGTTTTTAGATGAGAAAGAGCTATCAGGAATTTAAACAGGAAAGGCTGAGTACAGTTTGTTACTGCAGAATGCTAATGCTCTGTGCGGAAGGACCATTGCCTTAATGATTAGAGCTTTAACAGAAAGTCACCCCAAGGTCAAGCAATCCAGGTCAGCAGTACTAAGTGGTCCACAAGGTACTTCGATGGTTAAAAAAAAAGCTGAAAATGCAGTTGCACACAGGGGAGGCAGATGTCCAGCTATGCCCTAAATTAGCAGGACCAAACTGCAAACAAGAATTATCAGAAAAAGATGTAGGACACTCCAGAGAAAGTTGTCAGGAGCTGATCACAGCTAGAGGTACAAGCAGATACGGTGCACACACACAGAATGTGTCATTATCTGCAAGACAGAAAGCCTTGAAGAAAGGGAAAATGTTGGAATGGTTTAAATGGCATTATGATAGCATGCTTTATGGCGTGGCTAAAGAGCTGGACTCCCCGTGGGCACGGCAATGAAGGTGGAATACGGTCAGGCCACCTGCTCACTATTCTGATTACTACTAGGAAACTCAGAGGCTTCAGGGCTCACTGAAACTTGCCAGTTGAGTTATCAGCTACTTTGCAGATGGGTAAGAATTACTGTGCCAATGAAGAGCTGCATTTCACGGATTTCCACTTCCTGAGGCTCACAGCAGTTATCCAGGGAGGCAACTAGGCTGGGCTGCAGCCTGAGGCTCTGATTTCAGGGCAGACCTGCAAGCAGTGGGCAGTTAGACTCTTAGGCTGAACTCTTAGACTGAAACCCAATCGACAGTGAGCAAAACAAGACTGCTTTTTTACAAAAATGAAACAACAAAAAAACCCCAACCAAAACACAAGCAAGAAATCCCCCCAAAAAACCTTACAGCATTCTCCCAAGTTCTAAACTGACACATTTGGTAGGTTTCCTGCACCTTAAATAAGACCTCTCTCTCACTGATCTACCCTTCCTTTACGCGTTTTAGCGAAGTAGGAGTAAGTTGCATGACAACCCTTGTTTTTGCTAGGCAAAGTTGTTGTAAGTCTGGGCTATATTGTGCTTTTTAATTTCCGGAGATATTCAGATGTATATTTAATTAATGTATAAACAGTAGGTTTCTACAGTGAGTTTCTGTTCCTACAAAAACAGATCTGGTGCTATTGCATTATCTATTAAACAGTAACAGTAAGATGATACTTATAAAAATATTTTTTTTTAAAGTTAACAGTAAGACGATACTTATAAAAATATTTTTTTAAAGTTTTGTGATAGTAACATTGTAATACTGCTGCCAAGATATACCCTGTTGTAGCCTGGTCATGCTGAGCCAAAATAACAGAAAACAGATATGCAGTTAACTTCCTTATGAATGTAAAGGTAAAATCAATTCAAATCAATATTTTACTGAATTTTATTTTCCAAAAATGAGTATTTTTCCTTTTTTGATGTAAACTTGTAAGATTTTTGATTAAGTATTCCATGAGGTTCAGATTGAAAATGTGGCAATATGCTTTATCCATGATTCAGACCTTAGAAGGATTTAAGAGAAGTGAGCTGGCAGATTTTGAAAATATATATAAAATTATGTATCTTTATATAGATATGTATATTTGTCATTTGTGACATTTATGTAAATATTATGTCCATATTTTCCACCAATGGATGTGATTTGTAGAAGGGATCTGCAGAAAACAGGGCTCATTTCTGTTCTGTTCAGCGCTGTGCTTGATCACATTGAATTAATTATCCTATCTGATAAAACTTGCACATGACTCACAGGCCAACAAAACATTAAGTAATGGTGAGGCTAGACAGTTATACAGAGTAACCTAGAATCATTGTAATGCTGGGCCCTTAGGGGGGAAAGAAAAAAAGATGTTTATATAGCTACACAAAGGATAAGTGTATGAAGAGGCAATTTTATCTCTTCTTGAAGTTTTAATGAGACCAATATTGAAATACTACTTACAGAGCTAGTGTAGATGTGCCAAAAAAGAGAAATTGAAAATCTACAGTCTATGTATAACTCATCATAAAAATCCCCAAGGAGATTTCTCTAATAAAAAGGAGGAGGAACATGAGCGGCAACAGAAGAGCCTGGCTGCGCTGCATCTTGCAGTGGCTTGGACAGTCTCTTCAGAAGGTGCCGCACATCCATCTTTTACCAAGATGAAGGCATGGATTCAGAGCAGTTACCTCATGCCAGGCAAAGCACTGAGGAGACAGCTGACTGTCTCCAATGACAAGTACATAGTTTAAAGGTCAGCGATAGATGGAGAATCAAACTTGACAATCCTTTTTTATATTTCATTAATGTCAGTATACCAATGATAAAATAATTCAGGAATGAATTATAGCAAATCTCTTCTAATTGGAGATTACAGATTGCCTCAATGTGATCTTGCGGAATATCCACAAGCAAAGCTGATTCTCTAAATGGTGTGATTGTCCCTTAGTTAAACTAAAGCTGTGTGACTCGTCATGGGTAATTTTGACACAGAATTCTGTAATTTGAATAAAAGTAACCTTTTAGTTTGTTATAAAACCTGATGGAGATACCTGGCATCTTTCATGTTACTTCTTTTTAGCTCATTGCTAGCCTAATGGCTGCTAGACTTTACAGTTACAGTTCAAAGCCTGATTTATGTTGCTAATTAAAAAACACCTAAAAGCCATTGAAAACAAGAACTGTGGGCACAAAAGTATGCAGTCCAGGTCTGTCCACCAGGTTTACCAAGCCTTTTACTGGATCTGGCTGCTGAATTTTGACTCACAAAGGTTTCAGATCTTGGTGACTGACAGAAAAGAGAAGATTAAAAAATCACTGTTGTAGTTTTATTACTGTGCAGAGTAGTCAGACTCTTCAGTCTCTTGTCTGATATCTAAACAAGATAGTATGTGTAATTGATAAATATGACAGTGAGAGCAGGGAAGAGAACAAACAGTGCTTTCCAGTTACAGCATCATGGGTTAACATGTGATGTGAATGTGTAACTTGACCGTGGAGATTACAGAAACAAAGGACACTGTGACCCGCACTAATAGTGAGCTGATTTTACATTGAGAATGTCTGCACTGTGCAGTGGTCAGGGGCTGGCAATTTTGGAGCTAAGAGGAACATTTTGTGCTTCAAATAGGACTCTAAGGCCAGGTGTGCTGCAGTGCCTCACCTAAACTGCAGAACTGGCTCCCCAGCTCGGTTTGAAAGTGTCTGTATGACCTGGACACCCTCTGCCCTGTCTGCAGTACGAGCAGTAATGAGCATTCAAAGCTTGCTATACCCCATTTAAGGCTGTAGTAGAACAGCAAACAACCCAGATTTGGGGGATGAGAAACAATAGAGGTATGATGGCAGTATTCTCAGGAACGGGTGTTGCACTATTGACTTGGCCGCACCAGCCTAACCTGTCTGAATCTAAATGTTATTTTTCAGACCAAACTTTTTCATTTTGACTTCCTCTTAATATATGTATATATATTGTTTATTCACAAGCATGTTACAGCTTCTAGTGGGTTGAAGCAGGCAGTGGGGTATCTCTCTATTCATACATTTCTGCTTTTTAATAGGATCCTTTCAGAGCAAGACAAAACCCTGACTGAATGCTGGGAGAAATTTTGTATTGCGGAGTCATTTAAATGTGAACTAGGACATTCTCTGGACAATTACATAAAAATGGCAAGTGACCCTCTGTACAATAGTTGCTTTCAACATGATCCAAGGCCAAGACAGGCTTTTGACAGTTACATAATGCAGATGGGTCATGATCAGCCAACACAGAAATGTTCGGCATTGTGCAAAATGAGAATCACATTTAGCAAAGTTGAAACCAAAAGGATTAAAAAAAAAAAAACCACCAGACAAAAAAGCCTCAATTTTCAGTATGCTGATCAATTTCTAATTGATAATATTTAAATTTATAAATATTTATTTGTAGTCCGAAAACTAAATGCTAATGGAAAGATTGGAAAAGGCTGAAATAAGGAATCTGGGAGGTCTTCAAGCTTTGACACACCTGTTTGCAAAACCATCTGTGATATATTGTAAATGGTTTATAAAGCTACAGATTAGTGATCATATATGCTATATCCATATGAAATGCATGTGGTTTTATTTAGAAATAATTTAATGTGCCTCTAAAATAGCTGTACCTCTAAAATAGCTATAGACTAATTTAGTTACACAACTGAATTCCAGAATTCACAAATCCAAATAATATAGCTTACTACTAATGTCCTGCCACCTCTGCTTTTCTGCAAAAAAAATACACTTGCATCAGTAAACACCGCATTGCAGTAGTGTGAATTTTCTCTTCTCCCAGTGGTAATAAGGTCTTAAACTAAATGGAATTCATAGAATCATAGAATCATATCATGGTTTGGTTTGAAGGGACCCTAAAGCTCATCCAGTGCCAACCCCTGCCACGGGCAAGGACACCTTCCACTAGACCAGGTTGCTTCAAGCCCCATTCAACCTGGCCTTGAACACTGCCAGGGATAGGGCAGCCACAGCTTCTCTGGGCAAACCTGTTTGAGGGTCTCACCACCCTCATAGTAAAGAATTTCTACGGTTTTTCAATTTAAAGCCATTCCCCCTTGTCCTGTCACTACATGCCCTTGTAAAAAGTCCCTCTCCAAGGGAATTGTGGCATTTCAGTGTACTTAATTTATACTGTGAAAGCCAAAGGGTTTACAGATGTATGTATCTTTTTGTTTAGAAAAAAAAGTTGCACTTAAAAGCTTATATATATATATATAAAATATATATATAAATATATAAAGCCTATTATCAGTTGGCTGCAGGGAGCTAAAGCACAAGTTTCTTTGCTGTCTCTCCTTTAATTTTTTCACTATAGCTTGAGGAGAAATCTGCTAATATTAAACAATAATTCATGGTCTCCCCTTGCATTCTCTGTTTTACTTCATGGATGAGACCAAGAATATTAATTGCAACACAGGAATTATAATATCATTTCAAGTCAATTATCTTTTTGTGTTATCCCTTCTTTGAGAATAGCTGGCCCTTAATGCTCCCCAGTATGTATTCCAAAACACTGTAATGGACAATCACATAAAAATACATCAACGAGGAAACTTTTTTGTGAGTCTAATAATGGGTTGTTTGCACAAACTGGTGTTGCAAATATTAGTATCTTGATTTTGTGTTGCGAAAGACAATATTTTATTATTGACTCTGATATTTTTTCCCTCCTAAAACCTTCTTCTGTCCACTAAAATACTTTATAGTAGTGAAGAAGTGAATTATAAGTTGTGTTGAAAACAAGATTTCAATATCTACCCTTAGGTTCCTGGTTTTAATATGTGTAAACTGAATTACAGTGGTGAATTTTATCAAGAAGCAGGATTTTTATGCTAAATCATAAAAAGAGGCATCTATTACGTGTCATGCGGTATTTTCTGCTTTGAGGCTAGCTAGTTCTGGTTACTACTTCTTTTTGCCATGATGCATGCTGTCAATCTATGGAACAAGTATTCAAATGACTGAATCTGAATCTGTGTTTTGACAGCTTTTTTCTAAAGGCGAACTTGGTAGGAAATTATCCCAAAATACTTGCATCTCTCAACACAGTAAATATGCAGGGATTTAAGCTTTAACTCTTCCATGCAGCCTTCCTTACTATTAAAGAACATAAATAAGTAGAACTACATCTTTTTGTGGAACGTTAGTACTTGAACTAGTACATCATCTCTATATATCAGTGTAGAATTGTGGAATGACAGGTCCTTGATAGTAGAAAATGTGTTCATTATGAAAGTAGTATTGAATCAGTTCGTTGCCAAAAACACATAAAGAAGTGACAAAGCAATCCAGCACTGGCTGACAACACATAGTCAAAAGCCTGACAGATTAAGCTTGTTTAGTATACTTACTGATTAATCAAGACCTTTCCAACTATATTATGCCAAAATCTCATAAAATCAGGTGGAACTTGCATGAGAATAAACTGAAAGATACAGAGAGAAAAGTAAGGTTTCCTCCAAACTCTAGTACTTTCCAACATAAAGTATGTAGATATCTTATTTAGACCCTTATCTTGATCCCACTGAATTTATAATGAATATTTAAAGAATTTCAGTGAACTTCAGATAATGCCCTTGCTGCACAGGGTATCTAATAGTGGGTATTATACACCTCAAGGCGAAGCAGAAGTGCAAGCTTAACAAATATTTAAACCCTTTCATTTAGTTTGGATGAATGTACCTCCTTTGAGAAATACAGTGTTTAGCTTTGAGAGATATAGTATTTAATAACACCGTACCCTTTGCTGTGTTTTTCAAAAGGATGCCAGAGAGGGGCTCTTCATCAGGGACTGGAGTGGTCGGACAAGGGGTAATGGGTTTAAACTGAAACAGGATAAGTTCAGGTTAGATATCAGGGGGAAGTTCTTTACTGTAAGGGTGGTGAGGCACTGGAATGGGTTGCCCAGGGAAGTTGTGAATGCTCTATCCCTGGCAGTGTTCAAGGCCAGGTTGGACAGAGCCTTGGGTGACATGGTTTAGTGTGAGATGTCCCTGTCCATGGCGGCGGGGTTGGAACTTGATGATCTTAAGGTCCTTTCCAATCCAAATCATTCTCTGATTCTGTGATTCGAGGTACCACAATGCTGGCTGAAATTCACTTCGAGTCATAAACTTCCACCTAAATTTCCTGTGTGGTTTTTCTTACTAGGAAAACATTATACTTCACTGACCTTTTTTTGGGGGACATAGCTTTCTTTTTTCCGTATTAAAATGGGGGGGAAAAAAAGTTAAAGATAGTTACATTTCTTAGTTTAAAGGTAGTTACATTTATATAACCACTTTTTCTATCCATTTTCTGTCTGCCTACCCAGAATCATCCACACTTAATTAATTCTATGGATAATAATGCAAAATAAAAAAGACCTCATAGCAGCCTTCCAGTATCTGAAGGGGGCCTGGAAGGATGCTGCGGAGGGACTCTTCACTAGGGACTGTAGTGATAGGACAAGAGGTAACGGGTTAAAACTTAAACAGGGGAAATTTAGATTGGATATAAGGAGGAAGTTCTTTACTGTGAGGGTGATGAGGCACTGGAATCAGTTGCCCAGGGAAGCTGTGAATGCTCCATCCCTAGTGGTGTTCAAGGCCAGGCTGGACAGAGGCTTGGGTGACATGGTTTAGTGTGAGGTGTCCCTGTCCATGGCAGGGAGGTTGGAACTAGATGATCTTAAGGTCCTTTCCAACCCTAACTATTCTATGATTCTATGATTCTATGTATGTAGTAGCTGTTGCTGGCTGTGAAAAGTGAAATTTCTTGATGTTAACAATACTGGTCTATTGTAAAAGGAGCCAAAATTATAGAAAAGACATGGCAAAGACTTGTGGGAGAAAGTATCCTAATCACCTGTAATCTTGGGATTTTAACCAAGTGATTTCCCCCTACGTAATGGGAAGCATGATTTTTAAAGGCCCCTTAAGATCTGAAGTGTAAATGTAAAATTGTATGAGGAAAGCAGCCGGTATTAAGTTCATATTGTTAATGATTATAAAATGTGAGCAAAGACTATGTTAAAGTAAGTAAAATGAAAATTTGCAAATGGTTGATGAAACATGAATATGGAAAAAATAATGCACACAGTGATGCTATCCAAGAGTGTCAGAATTGCCATATCCCCTGCTGTTTGCACTCCTGAAAGCATTCAAATGACACCTTGCATCTAAAGCCACAATTACCAAGCCTCTTCTTTTGCTTCTGTGCTAAAGAGAAGAGAGGGATTGCTATGGAGACAATATATAGCTAATAGCTGGAGGGTAGGTGGAATAAATTCAATAAATAAACAGGTACAGCTGAAAAGAAGGAATGAGGGATGACAACCAAGTCTGACAAAACACTTCTGATTTTATATTGAAACTTTGAAACTTATGTAGAAATCAAATACTGTCACTAAAAGCTGATAAAGCCATTGAATTGATCAGAGAAATACATCAGGAAATTATGTCCTAGTCAAAATGAGAAGCTAACAGACAATCATAGGACCTGTTACTAAACCCTACAGCTGTTTCTCTGGCTTTGAACTGGTCATTTATATTATGGCACACTCTGAGCATCAGATTAATCAGAATCCCTCTAGGTTTCCAGTGTGGGCATTGTGTGAGCGCTTACCCTCTCTATATAGCCAGTTCGTTTCTTCCTGTGCTCTTAACACCAGTACAAAGCTGGGCTGGTATGACAAGCCAGCTCTGAGGAATAGAATCAAACAATCTTACAAATCACCTGCTGATTTTAAAAAGCAATTATATGTCTGAGAAAAGTCATTAAATAATTCATAGTATGGCAGGTGACATAGAGTTACATTAACGGAAACACTTAACACTGTTACCATGGTTAGTGTGAAAACCATGCCCAAAAGGAGTCAGTGCTGTTGACTGCTGTTATTTATTCCAGAAAAACTCATTAGTTCTGCTTCTCAGCAAGTTATGAAATACTGGAGAAATGCGTGTCATTGTTCTCCTGTCAATTAGAACCAAATATAACAAAAGTATAATCTGGTTTTCGTTACTGTGTCTCTGTTCCATATGTAGCTCTGGCCCATGGTATATTATTTACTGTTGATCAACAGAAGTATTTTTAATGGTGGGAAAGGAAAACTGACTGCAGTTGTTACCTTCCGGTAGTCTTTCTGTGTACCAGGTCTGGCTTCACATCTTTCATTGCAGAGCCAGATCATAAATACTTTTCCTTTAGTGACTTTTCCCTTTGTAATCAGATGGTTTTTAATCATTAACTTGTGTGGGTTTATGCTGCCTTTGCTCAGATTCACGACCTGGTTCTGATTCTGTCACTGGCCATGTGTCACATCCTGGAAAAAAAGGAGGAGGGTCTTTTTGGTAGGGATCAGGAGGAAGAGAAGGATGGAAAGGCTGAAGGGTTGTTGAGATTTTTTTACGAGACTCAAATTCAACACATCTCTTCTGTCTCAGTTATTCAGCCAAATGGTAACTAACAGGCATGATGACTGTTAATTTTTGGTGTTATTTGCAACAAAATGTCTTTGTCCTTTTTATTAGCATATAGTCTGAGTTCTCCATGTTCATTTGAGTTCCTCATTACTCTTCTGTAAAGCAACACAAATCTTTTAACAATTTGCGAATACAGCTGACAGAGCTATCTTTAGAAGATTGGGTTCAGCTCGTTCTTCTCCCTGTTGTCACCTAGTACCCTTCTAATCAAATGTGCCTGGCAGTGAACTGTAGCAGTTGCAAATTGACATACATTTACTTTTGCTCCTCTTATTGTAGATACAATAACCTGTTACAAAGAAAATACTGACTGCTGAGGGCAGTAGTATGCTGACATGACTAGATCCAACAAATAGTATTTGCCAGAGAAACTCATGAGCTATTCACTTTAATTGCTGTCATAATTGGTGGAAGAGAGCAAGTGGGTGTGCTGGGTTGTGAAGAAAAAAATACGAGGGATCAATAACTGAGAAGCCTGGACTCTTACTGCTAATACATCTTCATTTTAATGCAAATATTATCAAGAGGACCAGCATTGCTCAAAGTTTCTTTTATGACGTGTTGACGTGTAGCAGATATGAACATGCATTGTACAATTCTGTATGTAGAGAAATATACAGACCCCTCACATTCCCATAGGCTAATAAAAGCTTGATGTGCAGAGTTCAGTGAACCCTGATGTGCAATAGTTCTCTGGCTATTCTCTGATTGATAGCTCTCTGATTCTTCTCTGACTACCACCATTCTCTGACTACCACCCATTGATCTCAGCCTGCACTTTCTGCTCTCAGACCTCTACTCCTGGGTTGCCACCAGATGTTGCAGCAGCACATGCCCTGTTACTTGACCTGTTCTTGGTATAGTAGGTGTCCAGAGAGTGCAGCATGGGGCTGGCCACGTTAACAGTACTTGAAGGTGGATCAGCTGAATCCAAACTGCTCCCATCCATCTAGAAATTAGATATCTAATCTAAGCAATTTATCTAGTCGGTATTACCTCCATATAAGCAATGGGAAAGCAAAACTTCTGAAAGACAATTTGTCTCCTGTTGTATTCAACCATTAAGGGATTAGATGAGTCACTGATTTATCAGCTCCTCTACACTGATTACAAAGGGCAGCTGTATGACTAGCCTAGATTACGCCACTTTTCAGGTGATTAGAGCTTGGAGACAGGAATCCCACCAAACCTGAGTGACAGGGAAACTGGTTGAAAAAGTAAAGTACTTCATTGAGGGGAGCTGAACTATGGGACTGCATAGAAGCTAACAGGTAAAGCAATAGAAGTAGTAAACCCATAGATCTACATATCATTGTAGTAAAGTATTGTAATGAGTTTGTAGTGTAAAGAAGCTTTGTTACAAAATGCCATTCTGTACTCCAGAAGGGGAGACATTACCTTGTGTGTTGAAATTCTTGTGTTTTCGCTGACACCGCCACCACCTCCCCACCCCACCCCCACCCCCACCCACCCCCCCCCGATTAACTAATGTCACAGTATTTTGTAGTTTTATTTATGGGCACTGTTAGTGTTAGTATTTTAATGCTGTCGAGTTATGGATGCCAATGTCTAGGCACAGTAACTCTGTGAGCAAATTACCAACTGTACAAATAAACAGAATTCCACTGGTCCAAGTACATCAGTACTGATTTATGCCAACTGTGGTTATAAAGCTATGTATTTTGATGGGAAGCTTTGAGAAAAATAATTCCATAATATAAAAAGTGTAAAGAAAAATCTGAAAGCACAAATAATTCTCTCCATTTAACTGTCCAAGATGAAACACAATTGCATCTTTTCTTCTTTTGTGCATTCTTATTTATAGTACACAGTAAACTATCGAATGGAAACAACTGGCATATTGTGTAGCTTCTATCAGTGGCTGACACTAGTTCAAATAGATTATCTTGACAGCGTGCCCAAAGAAATGTTTCAGCTTTACAGTCTAGAAAATGTGTTTCTTCTGTGAACTAAATGCTTACATCAAACACATATAGATACAGTTTTTAAATTAAGAACATAATCTTATTTCATTGTGGCTGCATCATTCAAGCTTGTGGCCCCACAGGGAGGAAAAGGAGTTCTTGAAAGGGATAGAAAACCTCACTGCTCATATGAAATAGCACGAAAACTATTCATACAGCTGCATACTCAATCATATACATACTCAATGCAATATGCACTCAATCCCATGTTTTCATCTCTAAGAATGGTATCAGCTGCCAGGGTTCAGAGCAGAAGGCGTGACTGAGTCCTGAGACTCCCCAGATAAGGCTCTGTGAACTCATCAGGCCTGCACCAGAACTGTGGCAATGTACAGACTGCAGCTGCAGGGTGGCCAGGGATCAGACTTACGGGTTTTGTATGGATGCATGTGAGCACATAGGTCTGTGATTTTAGGGAATATCAGCTCCACAAGCAAACTGTAGAAATAAATTCAAGCTGCCTGATGTATCAGGCTGTGGATGTCTTAAAGTTTCTATCAGATTTGTATGTTTATATGAAAGGTGAGAGAGGCATCTAATCTGGAACACTACCAACAGTCCAATGGAAAGTTCAAGACTGCTAGGCTTTCCTTTCTCATGCATTATACTTAGAGGTCATTGACTTTCTCTATGAACGTTTGGCGTGTTCTATATGTTTGGCAAGTTCTATAAAAAACCTCATTTGCTCAGAGCAGTCCTAATTAGTACAGAAGTGTGTGAACAGATCAAATGCTTCTACTGGTTTTCCTCCCAGCTATCGGAGTTAACATTTATTCTTTTGATAATGGTCCCCTTCAGTTACAGGCATGAGGAATCCAAGCATTGCGTTGTATAGGCTGCAGCCCAAAAACCTTCACAAAAGCTATGTGGACAGGGTGTGGCCTGCAAGGTGTGTTGCGTTTACAGTAAACTGACATGATGAGAAAAGGTTCTGTGTGTGACCTTGCTGTTATGGACAAATCGACAGCTGCCACAGCTTATGTTTTCTACCAGTTTTGTCAGAAATGCTGTGCCTGTGATAGGTCTAAGTGTAAATCTGACTTATTTTAAGTGAATAAATACTAACTCCTATTGGAATGCTCACTCCAGAATAACTATGAAATGGTGTAATATCACAGAGTCTGACATTTCAATTTTTGAAAGCATTCGACTGTTTAATAAAACACTAAGGAACAATGTTTTGTCTTCACATGCAGCATTACATTAGCTATATGCATTTAGTTAGAAACATAAGTATATCCATTAAAATTATTTGTTGCGGTAATTCAGAGTAAGAATCACTTTCAGACAGCATGGAAGGTCTGTACTAGCTGATGTGCTGTTAGAAGTTGTCCACTACTGTGCCGAAGTGTGACACATTATGGCATACACAAATGCTATACAGCGTAAGGGGAAGGTTTTAGGCTGCTGGGACTAGTTATTCCTGGGTCTCAGCTCAGCTGCTTACTGGATTTGTGACTTCAGGATTCATTCTTATTCTCTCTGACCAGCTCTGCACTAATTGGTTTTGCTGAAGCTGCCTGTGGTTAATCTCGGCCTGGCAGGTCCAGTTTTGGTAGAAGGAGTTGGAATCTTGTAACTTCTGATGCTCCAGTTGCCACTGGCAGTTAAACCATCCCTGGGTTCTGCAGACCTGCTCTGACAGAGGGCTAAACCTCAGACAACTCCTATAGAAATCACCTAGTAATAAGCATGATGCATTATAACAGACAGTGATGTGCCCAAAGTGTATCACAGCCACTGTTTCCTGTTATGACTTCAGTGTAATGCGCGTGTTCTACTGGTGCCAAGAAGTCAGCTGATAAGTAAGAATAAACCCCACATTTTCAGCCTCCAGCCTTTATAAAGATATGGCCTGATTGTCATTAGAATAAATAGAAAAAATGTCAGGATAAATCATAAGGAAGGTCAATATTTTATTTAATTCACATTTTTATATTCTAGGGATTAAAAAAATAGTATTTTATTCAGTATGCCCATTCAAGGGAGAATAGACTCTCCTTTAGCATGTCATAGTTAAGAGGGCTTCGTACTAGACTACAAATGTGACTTTTAATCCTAGTTACGTGCAATAATTTTGACTGATTTAGCTATGCATTCGTCAGTACAGTCGATTGCACCCTCATTCTCTTGATTTTCTGTAATGTGTGTACTCCATAAATAACATCAGTTCCTCTGTTCCTGGGACACAGCTTCATGGGGGCTAGTTAAATTTTATCAATGTTTGGGTTGTTTTACAGTTTGTTTCAGAAATAGACTGGCAAGTGTGACAGATAGACTGCAAAAATATTGCCTACCATGCCACGATCATGTAGACTCTCTTGGTCTTCTTGCAAATAATTTTGGAGGTATACTGAGTTTGAACTGTGGACTCCATAACATTGCTTGTATTTCTGTGGAAATGATGTGCATTTATCAAACAAAAACCTGAATGTTACTCCTCTATATTCTGTCCTCTGATTTTTCCTCACAAGAAGACCAAATATGGGTCTTGCTTCTCTTCTGTATAAATGTGTATTTAAGGTTTGGAATTGAATTCAGAAATATAAGAAAAAGAAACAAACAAGCACCAAACCAGAAACAAATTGTTGAGTGTTACCTTTGTATTCATTAATGTTTTGTTCAAAATGGTCTGTGAATGAGGCTTTACCTCAGATTAAAATGGGGACAGTGTATCATACCTGCTGGTCAGTAACAAAACATACAGCCCTAGTCCAGTATATGGGCGCCACTCCAAAACAGCAACTGTATTCTATTGTAAATAGAAAGTTAATTTCCCCCTGGAGGCTGTAGTTATGGGATCAAATATTAATTAGAAAGCTCGTTACAGGAGATTCATACTGTAAACCAAAGGCACAGATGTCAGCCAACAATATAATTATGATATCTTGGTGAGAATTTGCAAATTATAACCTTTAAATAATGAATTTGAACCAGCCAGTTCACCATGATTTCATATTCCTGATTTTCGGCATTTACACTTGTCCATCCATTAAAGGCGCAGTTTCACAACTTCATGAATTGCCTGTGGGATGTGACTCTGGGTGTGTGGGCACAGTGCAATAGGAAGCCGCTGGGAAGGCTGCTACTGTAGAGTTCAGGGTGTCTCTTGTGAGATGCCCACTGGGACCACAGCACACTTAAAGCATACTCTTCACACAGTGTTCATTTGACAGGGTGCGGCAAAAAGGAAATCATTTATGCAGGATGTCAGCTTACTGGGGAATGAAAAAAGGCTCAGAGGCAAAGAATGCTGTGCTGGGGCTCTGTTCTGACACTTTTAGTCAGTCTGTAGGGCTATTAAATCCTGGCATTTCTTTAGAAAGCGAGGTGCTCTGCAGCTAAGGCAGGTTTATAAGGGCAAATTCAGATAAAGACCAATACAGGCTGGAAAGAAGAAAACAGATAAATGTGGATAGGGCACACTGTAAAGGACTAGGTGGGGAATGCATTAGTGTTGTCTGGACAACAGGCTGCAGAGAGGTTATTCCATTGTCACCGCAACTAAAAGCCAAGAGGGAAGAGTAATAAGCAGTGGTAAGTGCTGTGGGCTTAACAGCATTCAAAGATGTCCCACAATGCCTTTTTTCATTTGAGTTTCAGATTAGGTATTAACTGCAGTTCTTTTATCCCTTTCCTGCAGTGTAGAATGTGCGCTGTTTGCATGTTACAGGCATCTTTCTGTGGAGTGCTGTATGCTTCAGCAGCTCAAAGCACTACATCCCACCCCTGTTTGTAGAGGAAATCTGTGTTATCTGTCTGGTAGTACCAACATCTTTTTATATTTTGCTTCAAAGCATCTTTAAAATATCTCCTGGGCTCTGCCTATGAACATAATCTGACCCTTCTGTCCATCTCACCTGGTTCATACTTGCATTATGTTACTGAGGTCGGAATGTTTCCTGTTTTATACTGTGCAAGACAAAACAAAATATAGGGGTTTGTAGTGTGCAAGCGTATGGCTGTGAGTGATTTGGTGTCTCATCAAACTTGTCATGTCAGATGGAAATAAAATTGGAAACTTGGCATGCAAATGAGCACATATTGACTACTGACTTCTGCTGAAGATGGGCTATGCAGCAGGAGAAATCCTATCGGTAACAGTGTGAAGTAAGGCTACAGACCGATGGTGGTTTTCCAGCAAATGGAAACACGCTGCAACACTACACTGCACTATTTATTTCAAATCATCTCCGCTTTGGCAAGCGGGGCTTCTTAAAACCGCGCCTGTGAACCCGGAGCCCCGTGTTACTTCATTGAAAACACCATTTTGCCACCTAGTGGTGGGCTCTGTTTATGGTCTGTATGCCTTCACAAGCTTGAGACTGTTTACCGTCCTGTGAACTGTATGTTGTCCAGGCAGGTTTTTCTAGAAGGCATACAGTAATTTTCCAGTGTAAATGGAGTTTGTTGGGGTGAAACAGCCAACCCTATTTATTTCAAGTATTGCCTGGTTTGGAAAGTTTCTTAACATTCAGGATTTGTATTATTTTGATCAAAATAATTTGTCTTTTAGCCCTGTTGAACGTTTTAATTACAGGGCGTCTTCCAAAATTTCACTCTGGTCTGATTTTCAGAGTAGATAGAGGGTTCCAGCTGTAACACAGCCAAGAAGAATCTCTTCTACCACCCACAGCTTTTTAGACTCCTCGGGCTGTAGGAACAAGGCTGTAGGTGCATTGGTGCATTGTTGTGTTGCACATAATTTTGATGGAGATAGGGAGTGGCTCTACAGCCCCCATACAGTGATGAACTCTTCTGGAACAGCAGCAGTATTGATCAGGCCTTGCAAACCCATGTACTAACTGCAGGATTTTGTGCATGAAGACAATCCCATCTGGGTTATATTTAGTTATAACAAAGCTGTCTTTTGTTTAACATCCCAGAAACAGCTGTGTTTTGTCCATAAACCAGAGAATGAAACCAAGAAAAAAAAAAGGTGTATTGTTTTAGTCTGTATAGTTCTATTTTGATGTTTTCTCCTTGAGGGGAGTTGCATGGAAGGAACCCATTTCCCGAACGGTTTGCCAAGCATTTCATTTAAACCTCTGAAATATATGCCAGAACTCCGGTGATCTTTTCTCTTACTATAATGGCTCTTGTCATACTGGAAAGGGCTTGCTAAGTATTGCTGGTGAAATTATACCTTCCTAAGAACACTGGTGCTGGCTATGAAAAAAGGACCATATAGAGAGGAAAACCATTCAGGACCTAAGACTCTAAGGCAATATAGACACTTCACAAAAAAAAAAAGTCCTGTTTATGTTTTCCCAGTCACTGGCAACCGGTGAGAAGTCAGAAAGTATTGTGCAAAGACCACAGCACAATGCCAAGGTTGTGGCAGCCTCAACCTGAGCAGGGTTGCATTAAGTCAGCTGGGGAGGGGCTAAGGGCACCCTTAGTAAATGTGGACTCAGAAGTGATGGGGATGATCTGGTGAGGATGGGACTACACACAAATATTCCATCCTCATTTTTGTTTGACTAGTTATTGATTCACAGCATGGCGCTGTTGTGTGAGTTCCTTTACAGGCAGACTGACTAGGGTTTCCAAATGAAAGCAAGTCACCTCCTGTAAAAATCCATCTATAGTGGCAAAGCATCCTCCTAAAGGCTAAGATAAAATTCATAGGGCAAGAAAACATAGTCCAGAATTGGATGTGAATTGACAGGCTACACCAAATTTTATCAACTTCCTGAATACATTTTGAAGTAAAATAACAAAAATATCCTCAGAGAACTATTTTAACTCATGATGACAAATATGAATCCTAAAGAGGAATTATTGTTCAACTTTTCTTATCTCTCCTTTCTCCCCAAAATGAAAGAATTGCATTTATAAATACAGTCGAAGTTCGACTTGACTTTATAAACAGCAGAACTCATGCAAAAAATACTTGTTTATTTCATTGACTTTTTAACTTTGGTGAGGTTAATGTGGATCTGTAGAAATTCCCAATAAGGATGTTACTTCTTCAAATATCTTCAATATTCTTATTAATTTCTTCAAATGAATTCTTTCATCACATCTGTAAACTGATGACAACGGTTTCTTCCTCATATATATGTCAAATCATACACTAGTAGACCAGTGAGTTTTACTGTTCATTTGAATCAGATTGTCATGGTAAAGAAACCTGAAACCATGACCCTTATTTCCGTCAGCTTCACCTCTTCAGTAAACAGATGGTATTTGGTTTGGCTGAGTGAACCGAGATGTTTCTGAGCTGACTTTAATGATCCATCTGTCCACCAAGTTGTTTTTCAACAAACTGTAGGATCATAGGATAATTCAGGTGGGAAGAGACCTCAGGAAACCTCTCATTTAACCTCCTCTTTACCCATTTTATTGATTCAGAGGTGTCTCTTGTTCCTACCACCCTTCGCCCTTTGCTTTCCACCCTGTTCACTGCTACCTCCCTTAACCACAGGCTGTTATTTCCGTCCCCCACAATTTCAAGTTTAAAGCTCACCTCACCAGGTTGGCCAGCCCATTGTCAAACAATCTCTTGCCCTATGTTGTCGTGTGGATCCCATCTCTCCCTAGCAGTCCTCAATCCTCAGAAAGGATCCTTTGGTTTTAAAAGCCAAATCCCTGTTGATGATGCCAGTTACATGACTAGGTATTGATTTGCAGAACCATCTGCTCCTTCACACCCAAGACCAAAGAAACACTACCTGGGCCCACATGCCCTTTAGCATCATGCCTGGAGCCATGTTGTCACTCCTGACTACCTGTTAACAATACAAACAGTCTATTTCATCGCTGAAATTAGATGCTTATATTTGGAATATAACTTAGAATCATAGAATAGTTAGGGTTGGAAAGGACCTCAAGATCATCTAGTTCCAACCCCCATGCCATGGGCAGGGACACCTCACACTAAACTATCCCACACAAGGCTTCATCCAACCTAGCCTTGAACACTGCCAGGGATGGAGCACTCACAACCTCCCTGGGCAACCCATTCCAGTGCCTCACCACCCTAACAGGAAAGAATTTCCTCCTTATAGCCAATCTAAACTTCCCCTGTTTAAGTTTTAACCCGTTACCCCTTGTCCTGTCACTACAGTCCCTGAGAAAGAGTCCCTCCCCAGCATCCCTATAGGCCCCCTTCAGGTACTGGAAGGCTGCTATGAGGTCTCCACGCAGCCATCTCTTCTCCAGGCTGAACAGCCCCAACTTCCTCAGCCTGTCTTCATACGGGAGGTGCTCCAGTCCCCTGATCATCCTCGTGGCCCTCCTCTGGACTTGTTCCAGCAGTTCCATGTCCTTCTTATGTTGAGGACACCAGAACTGCACACAATACTCCAGGTGAGGTCTCACAAGAGCAGAGTAGAGGGGCAGGATCACCTCCTTCGACCTGCTGGTCACGCTGCTTTTGATGCAGCCCAGGATATGGTTGGCTTTCTGGGCTGCGAGCGCACACTGCCGGCTCATGTTCATTTTCTCATCGACCAGCACCCCCAAGTCCTTCTCTGCAGGGCCGCTCTGAATCTCTTCTTTGCCCAATCTGTAGCCGTGCCTGCAATTGCTCCGACCCAGGTGTAGGACCTTGCACTTGTCCTGGTTGAACTTCATAAGGTTGGCATCAGCCCACCTCACAAGCGTGTCAAGGTTCCTCTGGATGGCATCCCTTCCCTCCAGCGTATCAACCGGACCACACAGCTTGGTGTCATCGGCAAACTTGCTGAGGGCACACTCAATCCCACTGTCCGTGTCAGCGATGAAGATGTTAAACAAGACCGGTCCCAACACCGATCCCTGAGGGACACCACTCGTTATCGGTCTCCAGCCAAACATCGAGCCATTGACCACAACCCTTTGTGTGTGGCCATCCAGCCAATTCTTCATCCACCGAGTGGTCCATCCATCAAATTGATATCTCTCCAATTTAGAGAGAAGGATGTCGTGTGGGACAGTGTCAAACGCTTTGCACAAGTCCAGGTAGATGACATCAACTGCTTTACCCTTGTCCATCAGTTCTGTAGCCCCATCATAGAAGGCCACCAAATTGGTCAGGCAGGATTTCCCCTTAGTGAAGCCATGCTGGTTGTCACCAAGCACCTTGTTGTTTTTCATGTGCCTTAGCATGCCTTCCAGGAGAATGTGCTCCAAGATTCTGCCAGGCACAGAGGTGAGACTGACTGGTCTGTAATTCCCCGGGTCTTCCATTTTCCCCTTCTTGAAAATGGGGGTTATATTTCCCTTTTTCCGGTCGTCGGGAACTTCACCTGACTGCCATGATTTTTCAAATATGATGGCCAGTGGCTTAGCAACTTCATTCGCCAGCTCCTTCGGGACCTGCGGATGGATTCCATCAGGTCCCACGGACTTGTGTGCTTTCAGATTTTGTAGATGGTCTCGAACCAGATCCTCTCCTACAGCGGGCCCAAGGCCTTCATTCTCACAGTCCCTGCGTCTGCCTTCTGAGAACTGGGTGGTGCAGTCAGAGCCTTTGCCAGTAAAGACCGAGGCGAAGAAGTCATTCAGAACCTCAGCCTTCTCCAAGTCCTGTGTAGCCAGTTCTCCCGAAGGCTTCCTCAGGGGGCCTATTTTGTCCCTAGTCTGTTTTTTGTTTGCTATGTACCTGTAGAATCCCTTCCTATTATCCTTAACATCCCTGGCTAGGTTTAATTCTAACTGGGCCTTAGCCTTCCTAACCTGGTCCCTAGCTTCCTGGACAACATCCCTGTACTCTACCCAGGCCGCCTGTCCTTGCTTCCATTTTTTATAAGCCTCTTTTTTCCTTTGAATTTTCCTCAGCAGCTCCTTATCCATCCAAGGAGGTCTCCTGGCCCTCCTGCTGCACTTCCTTCTAGTTGGGATGCAGCACTCCTGAGCTTGTAGCAGGTGATCCTTGAATATCAACCAACAGTCTTGGGCCCCCCTGCCCTCCAGGGCTATATCCCATGGAACCTTACAAAGCAGGCTCCTGAAGAGGCCAAAGTCTGCTCTTTTGAAGTCCAGGGCAGTGAGCTTGCTGCATGCTCTTCTCACTGTCCTGGGGATCTCAAATTCAACCATCTCGTGATCACTACATCCCAGGCTGCCCTGGAGTACCACATTCTCAGCAAGCCCTTCCCTGTTGGTGAGCACAAGGTCAAGCATGGCACCTCTCCTTGTCGGCTCCTCTATTACTTGCAGAAGGAAGTTGTCTTCCACACAGTCGAGGAACCTCCTGGATTGCTTGTGCCGTGCAGTGCCATCGTTCCAACAGATGTCAGGGTGGTTGAAGTCCCCCATCAGAACAAGGGCCTGCGAGCATGAGGCTTTTCCTATCTGTCTGTAGAGTGCTTCATCCACAGGTTCTCCTTGATCAGGCGGCCTGTAACAGATCCCCACAGTAATGTCTCCCACGGTTGTTTTCCCTTTAACCCTGACCCACAAACTCTCTGTAAACTGCTCACCTGCCCCCAGACAGAGTTCCATACTCTCCAGCCTATCCCTAACATAAAGGGCAACTCCCCCTCCCCGCCTGCCAGGCCTGTCCTTTCTAAAGAGCCTGTAACCTTCCATTCCAACACTGCAGTCATAGGAGCCATCCCACCATGTTTCTGTGATGCCTATTATATCATACCCCCGTAGATGTGCACACATCTCTAATTCCGCTTGTTTGTTCCCCATGCTACCGGTGTTTGTATAGAGGCATCTGAGACGAGCTCCAGTTGAAGCCGGCTCGTTGGCTGGAGCAGCTGAAACTTCAGTAGAAGGTTCTTGTAAATATACGATTATTATAATTTCAAGACTTTAGATAATTTTGTATTTTCTTATCCAAATTTGATCAAACATTGAATCTTGGAAAAGCAGTTACTTAGAAGTAGAATCATAGAAATCCTTTAATCTTAGTTCACCACATTCATCTTGCATCAATAGTGTGTCTTAATAATTCTTTTTTACTTGTGAATCTTATAGACAGAGATAGTATTTATTTCAGCTATCCCTAGACCGGAAAAGTCTGTATATCTCTGTATACCTATAGACTTTTCTAGTGATTTGTTTGTAGAGTGCTGTCTCAATTTTGAACTCACAAAGTAGAGGAAAAGGACTTTTCATAAGAAATTACCTTCTCATAAGATATGACCTTTCTATTGCTGAAATAGCTGTTCCTTCAAGAATCTAGGAAAAATTATCTGCCCTGGTTAACTCTGCTCAAAAGGGAAATTAAGTATTTCTCTTGTAGCTCACATCTTTAATTCATCTTGAACCTCAGGTTGTACACAATGCAAAGTAGTTCTCAAAGAAATCCTGAACTCCTCCTCACTTAACATTTCACATTTTCTGTCTGAAAATATGGTTTCCAGTGGGAATCATTTGCTGCAAATTAATTCTATGATTTCACAACACCTCTGCAGTGCCATTTAGTAGTGTCTTGTCTTCCCATTAACTACTGCAGTGAGTGGGATTTTTTACAACAGTATTTCTTCTCAGTATTTCAACTCTTTTCTGTAATTACCTCTGCTGTTAAAATGGCCACATTGTTAAGTCTCGTGAAAACTTCACAAACATTCACTGTCTACACAAATGGAATGAAATCTCAGCTACAAAATGCCAATTGATTATACAGCCTTGAATGAAAAATTATACTGCTTCTTTTGCATTATTATTATAATTTTCTTTTATGTTCTGTTCTGAAACATGCAGAACAGCTTTTTTTTTTTTTTTTTTCTCCTGTTGTTCAGTATTTATACAGAACATTTGATATTAATTCCAAGTTATGAAATGAACATTTATCTTTGTAGGTTGTCAGTTTAAGAAACCATATGGCAAAAAGTTAGCAAACCAACAAGGGTGTCTTAGCAGAGAACAAAATGCACATTCTTCTGTAAAATACTGATTTCATATTATTATATTGGGGATATGACAGATATAAGGTACAAACAAAAAAAGGGTGTTGCATCTATAGCCTCATCACTTCATGCAAAAACACACGCTGATCCACTTAGCAATAACAGGTGAATAAAGTCCCTAATTTTTCCATAGTAAATCTCTGCCTATGTAAGCCTACAAACATATTTCACAATTAATTAATAATTATATTCATCATTAGGAAACTGTCTGAGCTATGTAAAAGTATAGAATGGTACTGTCTACCGAGAAAGAGGTGAAAAGTTTGTCAATGGCTCTGTTATATGACTTCTATAAATAATCCAAGATGTTCATCTTGCCTGCCTGCTTTGCAAGCACACAAAAAGAACACAGTAATGGGAAACAAAATTCAGTGCTGGCCACTTTTTCTCAAGCATAGATCATCTGTTGCTCTAAAATGAAACAAAATTAGTGCTTCATGATCTTCAACAGAGCAGTAACCAACTGGGCCTATCTCAAACCTATCTGGATGGAGGAGATGAGAAGTTCTTGTGTGGGGAGAGAAAGATCAGTGAGAAAAACAACCTGCCTGGTTGTAAGAATACTTAAAGAAGCCTATACACGCAAGATGGAAAAAATCACTTTCTGTTCAGGGCAGAAAGGACTGTGCTTGCTTCAGGAGCAATTTTCTCGTCATTACCTGCTAGCAGGACCCCAGTGGCAATTCAACTTTTGGCAAGTAACTTTTGGTGAGTAAAATTTAACTTTAAAGAGCTACCATACCCCCAAAGCTCATCAATAATAATGTCCTCTTATTTTAGGCGAGGGACTGCTGAGCTAGTTGATGGTAAATTATAGCTTCCCTCATAGATCCATTGTACCCAGGTATCACATCCTGCTCCTCGCCACCCTCCATTCTCCAAGAGCTACCCTGGTGTCCGCACCCTCCAGCTGGGCAGCTCACTTGGACACCGATCATGCTTAGACTTCCCATATCTCAGCTTTCTCAGCTTTATGGCATGGTGATGCCTAATTCATGTGGATGTCTGCACTTGCTATAAAATAGGAAGGTAAAAGAGATGCTTAGGCCTGCTTATTAGTTCTATCACTGACCACCCTTTATGTCTTCTAAATGTCATCACTCTGTACTTCAGTCCTTCCTAAGCTCTGATTATCCTTTTTTTTTCTTATTTTAGCCATCAGCCATCAAACACAATTCTGGTGACAGCAGTAGTTTTAAAGAATTGGTTTTAGTTTAAAAAGCAGGTTTACAGCAGGATTGATTTATTTTAATGGCTGTCTTTCTAACAGCCAGGGATCCTGGAAGAAGTTGCCTTTGTCATCTGTGCTTTAAAATGAATGATTTTTCATGAGTAGAATTTCCTATGAATACTTAATATGCAAGCTCTATGAAAAGCCAACTTAAAATGCTGAGCAGCAGAGAATACTAAGAAAGACTGGATTATGCTGCATTAGCAAAAGCAGTCAGAAGACCAAGAGTTGATTTGGGCACTGGAAGTCTGTCTGTGACAAAGTTAGACATTATATGTCCTGTTCGTTCATCTTCTGCACCATGCTTTTCCAAACATCACATCTGCAGTTCCTGATTCTCTCTACAATTACTAGAGGCAGCATAGATTGCTATAAATAGACAAAGAAGAAAATATTTGGGATCTAGCAGCTTTTTTGAATGAGAAAGCACAACTCCCAAGATTTAGCTATAATCGTGTCACTCTTTGTCAGTGTACACTAAACCCGTCCTCCCAGAAGAGAGAAATCCCAAATCTCATCCACCACTATTCAAGTAGGCACCTGTAGCAGGTACATGTCTTTAAGCCCTCACACTGTTTCCTGCTTGCCTATATCAGAGAGAAATGAGCTGACCCCTGCAGCTAGGCTCAGTACAATGCCTCTGAGCTCTGTCTGACCTAAATGATGGCCATATAGGTGATGAAGTAAGCCAGGATCACTATACATATGTTATATATTTAAAAACTTTCCACAACTCCTTGCTTTTAAGCTCACCCTGCTTCTAATAAACTGATAATTTAATAGAAATGCTAGCTTAGAAGAAATGTATATTTACTGACATTTGTCTAAGTTCTTGTGTATACATGCAGAACTATCAGCTTGTGTGGCATTACTTTCCTTACTCATTCAATCCCTATAGCTTTGAAATCCCACAGCCAAACAAGAATAAGAATGTTTTGGAGATATGTTGAGTCATGGAGGAAAAAAAGTCACCAGAGCAGAAGTTGGGAATTTCTGAAAATGAGCTTGCTGGGGAAAAAAAGGGAGGAAAAAACCCCCAAACCAACAAACCAACAAAAACCCAGAAGAAATCCCAGGCCTGCCTGGTTGTAGGAATGAGCTGCAGCATGGGTCAAGAAAAGCTTCACAAAAAAGGGAAGTCTGAAAGTTCAGCTGAATTCTTCCTTAACTGCAGAGTGCAAATCTTACTATAAATAGTGAACTATTTATAAGTAAACATGTAATATGTATATAACAATTCTTTATGTTAAACTCATGGGCATGTCTTGGAAAACCACTCATCTCATGAGAGTTTCGTGGATGTCCCGCACTGAAGGACCTTGATCGCTCAAAATACTCCTTTCCCTGTAGTACAATGCATGAGTAAAATTAAGTTTTCTTTTTTTATTTGCCAAATTGGGCCCACACACTAAGCAGTGGTTTTATAGATTACGCTGGTATTTAGAAATTAAAAGTGTTGAGGAGGCATTATTTTCATTGACGAAAAGCTCTTAAAGCAGAACTCTGCTTAAAATAAGGGCAGGAATCAGCATAAATAAGTTTTTCATGCCAAAAATGGGTGCTGTTGGAAGAGTTGTCTCAACAGAGAATCACACTAAGACAGGAAACATCCAGTAAGCTTTTAACACCCTTTGTATTTAAGAGAATTACTTTGAGTCTGAGCCATAAGTTATCAGTCTTTTCAGTCTTTTGGGACTTACCCTCATTTGTGTGTTTAGTTCAGCAATAGTCATATTTGGAAGCAGAATATTTTTCTTTCCTGTTGTGCTTTAGTGACATCTGTAAACGTTTACTTAGAGAGGCATATAAACATGGGTATTCATGAACATGGGACTGCAGAATAAAAGGAAGACAGAAACTGGGGACCCCTCATTCAAAGCAAGGGAGGAAAGGGGCCAATGAATCACTCTTTCCTGGCACTCTGTACCAGCCCTGGGGGTACACATCATAGAATCATAGAATCATAGAATGGTTAGGGTTGGAAAGGACCTCAAGATCATCTAGTTCCAACCCCCCTGCCATGGACAGGGACACCTCTCACTAAACCATCCAACACAAGGCTTCATCCAACCTGGCCTTGAACACCGCCAGTGATGGAGCACTCACAACCTCCCTGGGCAACCCATTCCAGTGTCTCACCACCCTAACAGGAAAGAATTTCCTCCTTATATCCAATCTAAACTTCCCCTGTTTCAGTTTTAACTCATTACCCCTTGTCCTGTCACTACAGTCCCTGACGAAGAGTCCCTCCCCAGCATATATTTCTGTTTCACATTGTCTGGATCCTTAAAGAAAAAGGACTCTCAAAGTGCCCTCAAAAAATGGCAGAAGTGTCTCTTTTTGCCTTCTGTCCTCAGCTGCACACAGCCCTCACCAGCTATTGCTGATAAACTCTCTCAGAACTTGTCAAACAGATGCCAGAATAGAGCATTGCCCTGTGTTATTTGCAAGAGAAGTCTACTTACAGATAAAATAGAAGGCGGCTGCACCAGAACGTGAAAGCAGCTTCCCCAGAGTAGTCTGAGTGTTTGTATTGAGAGTTACGGAGATTTATTTGGACCCCAGCTTTGCCCTTGCCTCCTCATTTCTTTCTTTCTGCTCTCTGCCATTATCTCAGATCTGGGTTGCTGTCAAGAAAATGGGCAGATTCACCAAGCAATTGGTCTCTACACACCACTGTGGCACTAAAAAGCCTGAAAATGTCTTCAGGCTTCATGGCATCCTGGCACTGCCCTGTAGCCCTCAACACCATATTGCATCTCTGGATAGCTTTGGTGTTTGTGGACTCATATTGCTACCCTGCTGAATGAAGGCTCTCTCCTTGCTGTTCGTTCCAGATACAGCAGTGTTGACATAATTACTGTGTATACAGTACGTTGGAATGCGCAGATGAGATTTGGGGATTTCAAGTATCTCAGAATATTTGTTCAGCAGTGCAAACATTGACAGCCTGTATGAAGTTCTGCCTCGGGATCAGGTGCAGAATGTCACAGCTGACTCAGAAGCACGGAATTGCAATAGCATATTGTAAACCAGGCAAAATCCCACCCGTGAGCTTGTTTGCGTTTGTAGAGAATACTGATCTTCAATCCTTTTAACTACAATCAAGATAACAAGGTGGATGTTTATAGGAGTATTTTCTGTGAAAAAAACCCAACAACAAAACCAAAACCGCTCCAAAACAAAACCACTCCAGATTAAATTTAGGACTCAATAAACTCCAAATGAAATCCTAAGACCCATAACTGTTAAATTTAGGATGGATAAATTCGTGAGGTCTTTAAGGTATGTGTGATTCTTGCCTCCAAAAACCTGAAAAATGTTATGTTACTTGGAGGGTTAGAGGTGCGTTTGGGATTAGCTGGTGAGAACTTTGGATTTATTCAGTGTCAGCCTACATTCATATCTTTATTTTACAATGTGCATGCACTGAAACTGATCTGCCAAAGATTGGATGTTGTTGTTTATTTTCACTGTTCTGTATGCACTGCTGAGCACTTCAGCATGATAAGCAAACCCCTCCAGATAGCTCTCCAAGCCATCAGCCTAACATATGCCAAGTATGACTGGAGTTTCTGAACCAGGAACCCCATAGTGGAAGACAAGCATCGTTCATGGACATGAATAAAGCAGCATGCTTGTTCTAAAAATCTTGAAATAGGGAATCATTGAAAATGTCAGTTAAATTCCCTGTAGTCACCAGAAACTTCCACTTTTCTGGAATATCGGCTGAGCATTCAGGTCTGATTTGTTATCCTGAAACTGGTCAGTCCTTCCTCCCTCTGTGCTTTCCCTTCTCTAATGCTGTCACAGATTGGCTGCAGTGATCTGGTTTACAGAAGGCATTGAGGTTAAAACTAGCCTCTCTTTTTGACAGACCCTGGCAGTCTCTCATATGGCTCAAAAATGTAAGCTGGGAGAGGGGAAAGGAAGTGGAGGAACAGAGAAAATTGCCAGTAGTTCAGGAAAGGCTGGAGCACCTCCTCCTGCAGCAGTGTTTGCTCATGGAAACATAAGGACAGATTCTTGAGTTGGCTCTTTGCAAGCAAGGGCAAGAGACAAGCAGTTCCAAATGCCTGTACACCAATGCACGCAGCATGGGGAATAAACAGGAGGAGTTAGAAGTCTGTGTGCGGGCTAAAGGTTATGATCTAGTGGCGATTACAGAGACATGGTGGGACAGTTCACATGACTGGAATGTGGTTATGGATGGCTATGTCCTTTTTAGGAAAGATAGGTCAGCAAAGCGAGGTGGTGGAGTTGCTCTTTACGTGAGAGAGCAACTAGAATGTATTGAGTTCTGTCCGGGGTCGGATGAGGAGCAAGTGGAATGTCTGTGGGTACGAATCAAGGGGCTGACTGGCACGGGTGATACAGTTGTGGGGGTCTATTACAGACCTCCTGATCAGGACGAAGGAGTTGATGAGGCTTTCTACAGGCAACTGGAAGTAGCCTCGCGACTACATGCCTTAGTCGTCGTGGGGGACTTTAATTACCCCGATATTTGCTGGAAGACTCACACAGCCAGTCATTCACAGTCTAGGAGGTTCCTCGAGTGCATTGATGATAATTTCTTAATGCAAATGGTGGACGTACCAACTAGGGGAGCAGCGCTGCTAGATTTAGTACTCGCCAACAAGGAGGGTTTGGTCGAAGTGGTGACGGTCAACGGCAGCCTTGGCTGCAGTGACCATGAGATGGTGGAGTTTAGGATCCTGTGTGGGAGGAATAGAATACCTAGCAAAGCCACAGTTGTGGATTTCCGAAGGGCCAACTTTGGCCTCTTCAGTCAACTGCTAAGGGAAGTCTCATGGGAAAGTGTACTAGGCGGTAAAGGGGCTCAAGATAGTTGGTTAGCATTCAAGGACCGCTTCTTCCAAGCTCAGGATCGGAGCGTCCCAATGAGTAGGAAGTCAAGTAAGGGATCTAGGAGACCGGCGTGGTTAAACAAGGAGCTGCTGGGCAAACTCAAGTGGAAAAGGAGAATCTATGGATTATGGAAGGAGGGGCTGGCCGCTTGGGAGGAATATAGGACAGTTGTTAGAGGATGTAGGGAGGCAATTAGGACAGCTAAGGCCTCCTTGGAACTCAATCTTGCTAGTCGGGTTAAAGACAATAGAAAGGGCTTCTTCAAATACATAGCAAATAAAACTAAAACAAGAGGCAATATAGGCCCACTGCTGAACGAAGTGGGTACCCTGGAGACGGAGGATATAAAGAAGGCAGAGGTGCTGAATGCCTTCTTTGCCTCTGTCTTTACTCCTGCAGACTCTCCCCGAGGGCCCCGGATTTCTATAGCCCCAGAAGGAGTCAGGACAAAGGAGGAGTTTGCTTTGGTAGATGAGGATTGGGTTAGGGATCAGCTATGCAAACTGGACATCTGTAAATCGATGGGTCCGGATGGAATGCACCCACGGGTGCTGAGGGAGCTGGCGGAGGTCATTGCTAGGCCACTTTCCATCATCTTTGGTAAGTCGTGGGAAATGGGCGAGGTGCCTGAGGATTGGCGGATGGCAAAGGTCACACCAATCTATAAGAAGGGCAAGAAGGAGGACCCGGGTAATTATAGACCGGTCAGCCTTACCTCCATCCCTGGAAAGGTGATGGAACAACTTATTCTTGACTCCATCACTAGGCATATCAAGGATGAGGGGGTCATTAAGAACAGCCAACATGGTTTTATGAGGGGGAAGTCATGTATGACCAACCTTATAGCCTTCTATGAGGAAGTGACTAGGTGGAGGGATGATGGTAGAGCGGTAGATGTAGTTTTTCTTGATTTCAGTAAGGCATTTGATACTGTCTCCCACAGCATCCTCATAGATAAGCTAAGGAAGTGTGGGCTTGACGATCAAGTAGTGAGGTGGATCGAGAACTGGTTGAAAGGAAGAAGGCAGAGAGTTGTGGTCAATGGCACAGAATCTAGCTGGAGGTCTGTGACTAGTGGAGTTCCTCAGGGGTCGGTACTGGGACCGGTGCTGTTTAATATTTTCATCAATGACCTGGATGAGGGAACTGAGTGCACCCTCAGCAAGTTTGCTGATGACACAAAACTGGGAGGAGTGGCTGACACACCAGAGGACTGTGCTGCCATTCAGCGAGACCTGGACAGGCTGGAGAGTTGGGCGGGGAGAAACTTGATGAAATTTAACAAGGGCAAGTGTAGAGTCTTGCATCTGGGGAAGAACAACCCCATGTACCAGTACAGGTTGGGGGTTGACCTGCTGGAAAGTAGTGAACGGGAAAGGGACCTGGGGGTCCTGGTGGATAGGAGGATGACCATGAGCCAGCAATGTGCTCTTGTGGCCAAGAAGGCAAATGGCATCTTAGGGTGCATTAGAAAGGGAGTGGTTAGTAGGTCAAGAGAGGTTCTCCTCCCCCTCTACTCAGCCTTGGTGAGGCCGCATCTGGAATATTGCGTCCAGTTCTGGGCCCCTCTGTTCAAGAAGGACAGGGAATTGCTTGAAGGAGTCCAGCGCAGAGCCACAAAGATGATTAAGGGAGTGGAACATCTCCCTTATGAGGAGAGGCTGAGGGAGCTGGGTCTCTTTAGCTTGGAGAAGAGGAGACTGAGGGGTGACCTCATCAATGTTTACAAATATGTAAAGGGTAGGTGTCAGGATGATGGAGCTAGGCTTTTTTCAGTGATATCCAGTGATAGGACAAGGGGCAATGGGTGTAAACTGGAGCATAGGAAGTTCCACGTTAACATCAGGAGGAACTTCTTTACTGTAAGAGTGACAGAGCACTGGAACAGGTTGCCCAGGGGGGTTGTGGAGTCTCCTACACTGGAGATATTCAAGGCCCGCCTGGACAAGTTCCTGTGTGATGTACTGTAGGTTACCCTGCTCTTGCAGGGGGGTTGGACTAGATGATCTTTTTAGGTCCCTTCCAACCCTTGGGATTCTGTGATTCTGTGATTCTGATTCTGTGTTAACAAAAGGTATTGAATAATGCTGCTCATCTTTGAAGGTGCCTATCCCCCTCTACTGACTAAAGAATAATGATCAGGAACTAATTTAGAATATACAGCTAATTTATAGACTTCTGAAGTATACATTCCTACAGGACTCTAATGTTAACAGCGGTGCTTTGATTTCTCTGTACTATGTGCTCACAAAATTAATCCATGATCATTTGTGTCATGGTTATGAACACGTCCTGTTTCTTCTGCCATTTTTGTCACAGTCAGTATTCAATGGCTAATCCTCTCTGTTGATTTGTAAAACAAGGATTCAGATTTAAGAAATTCTTACATCCATTTTATTTGCTTTGCATCTATTTTTTCTGTGTTATTACTGCATTTTGTTCTTTGAAATCTTGATAATTTAATTTGCAAATGGCTGCTGCAAGGATAAAAAAGAGGAAAAGTAGCTTAAAAACATATCTTTGTGCTGCTTTTAAGCTGCGGTATTTCATTTATGGTATTTCCAGCCTACAAACTTGATAAACTGCCTCATTCCTTTGAGTTCCATTACACGAACGGTACATTGCATAAATGATACCCAGTGAGCTCAAGCTTGGCTTGTACTTTTCCATGTCCAAATTCTGAAGAGAAAATCACGATCAGGCTCGTCAGCTAAACAGCATCCCTCTTGCGTCTCTAGCTGCACGCAGCTTTTTGTATTACCAGGCTGTAGGGCTCCAGTTGCACTATCTGGATGGACATCCCACCCGTAAGGGGTTGTCTCTGCTCAGCATCTGAGATTTGAACCATGAATGATCACTTATCTCAGCCTTGAGGTCCTCAGCATGTTTCCTTTGGGCAAACCTCATCTTTAAGCGGAGCTTGCCTAGTCCCTCTATGACCAATGCTAAGAAATGGACACTCCTGGCTGTGTTTTGCCTCAGCCCAGAGCAGTTATTTGAAATAAGCTGTACAAATTTTTGCCTCTGCCTCCCTTCTGGAGAACATAAATTTCTTTCCATTGGCTATAATGGGAAATAAGAGTTACCGCCTGGTGACCCTCCCTTAATTAGCTCCCTACAGACACAGCTTCCTTTCAGAACCATGTATAAAAAGATACATATAAATTCATTTAACCTAGCTCTTAGCATAAGACTTGTTTTCCATGGGTTACAACATTAAGGATTAATCTTGCATAAACCATATAACAAAATGGATTTTGAGAACTGACAAAACTCCTCATCAAACACCAGGAGTTTTCAGATCCTGAGAGCTTCTTTAAGAAACACTGCGGAGGGTAACTCCACACCTTCAGCTGATGTCTGCAGCCATGGGCATCAGATAAGTAATATGGCTTCTCATTAGAGCAGCAAGATGAATAGGTTGGAATACAAACCCAGGGTCCTTTTTGCTGTTCCTGCTGGCAAGCATCCCCTCTGATAAAGCAAAGAATAACAAATCAACATACCAGTTGCTAGAGAGCTGGAAATAAACATTGTTCCTTAGACTTCTGGCTGAATTAGGAAATGAAATGTTTCTTTAGCCACTTTTGGGTCCTGAAAACAACTTAAAATATCCTTTTACAAGTCAATCTGCAAAGTGTTCTCAAAATTTGTCATCAGAAGCCATTGCAAAATATGAAAATTTGGAAATATTGGAAAATATTTTGTTGAGTTATGGTCTCACAAAATTTGACTGAGCTGATCTTACAGGTTTGCAGGTTGTTTTAACCAGTTTTGGAAAATGTGCAATAGGGTTGGTTTAGACCTTTTGGGTTAGTTTGTCTCGAGATTATTTGTTTCTAATGAAACTTGTTAAATCTATATTAGCATTTTGGGTTTTTTAATATTTGGTAAAAACATTTCAGCCTTCAAAATTCTGCAATCGCTTTTCACAGAAGAATCATCAAAAATAATTAAAATGCAGAACCTACTTCCACACTGCACACACTGACTGTTGTGGAGTGGCATCAGAAACACTGATAGGGCATTGATTGTGCCCTGCTGTTATTCTCTATTAAAAAGGAGTAACAAATAGAAAAAGTTCCTGTATTTTAAGCTATGTGTGGCTATGGGCTACTGTGTATTAAGACTTCCTGTTGTTGCCAGTAGATAGCAGTGTATGTCTTCTGAGCTTAAAATATTTCTTACTCAGTTACTCTGTAGAACTTGCTTTTTATGTATTAGTATTTATTTAAATTCCTGCTGAAGTGTGATGTAGGATTTATGGAAAGAAATTTGTGGAATAGTGTATGTTAAATGTAATATTAGCTGCTCCCTACTAATTTTTGTTGAAAATTATGAGCTGCAAAATAGAAAGGATGAAAAAGGTGCAGACCTTGTGATGTTCCACTTACGCAGGCTCACAGAAAATCAATGGGTTAAAATTGAGTTCCTCTGATTTATATCAGTATAGTGGGAGGAAAACTTGTCCCACAGTCTATGAATTCCTAAGCCTTCTAAGAAAGTAGAAGGGAGAAAAATGTACCTATCATAGGTCGAAGGGTTGTCTATAATCACCTGCAGTATTTGTTGCTATATTCCTTTGGAAAAGGTACTGCTTTGGTCAGCAGTGTGATAGCCAAAGGGTGTGAGAGTACTGTGCTTAAAAATGAGTCACTGTCAGTCCATTACAACATGTTGAATAACCTGATTTAATTGACTTCAGCAGTTCACTCTCTCTATTCTTAGAAGTGTTTCGAAGCAAACCTTTCCCTGTCTAATGCATATGGAAGTTAAAAATGCAGTCAGCCAAAAGGTGAATGAGGCCTGCTTTCCCACTGCCCATCTCTGCAGAAATAGAAGTGCTTGCTAATGCAAAAGTAAGAGGCTCTGCTTTGCAGAGCTTTACTCAAACAAGTTATCACTCTGATGTTAAGTGGGCTGTGATTCAAAGATTGCATGTTTCTGATGAACACCATAAAAAAAAACTGCAAAAAAAAATTAATGCTAACATCATTACAGGGCGACGCTGAGATTGGCACCAGTGACTTGGCTGCAGGCAGGGAGATTGGAAGGAAGGAGGATAAAGGAGAAGAAAATAAAATAAACAGATGCCCAAAATTCGACAGAATCATAGCCAACTCGAAGCGGCAAATAAAACTGCCTTCTCTATTACTTTAGAGAAATTTATTATTGTTTTTTTATTTATGGAGTTTATTATTAGGTGCCTCCCTTGATTGGTGTATTCAGAAGTTCAAAGGACTTGAATAAGTTTAATATTTGAATATGAGGGTAAATATAAATATTTGGAGATTTTTCATTTTGAGTTCATTGGGGTTTTGGTTTTGGTGGGCCAAGGTGATGCTCTTCAGGGAACCATGAGCCTGAAGCCAAGGCGTGATTGGCCCTCAAGATTGACTGGATCTGATGTAAGGGTATCAAAAACCATACAATTAAAAGCTTTTAAATGTTGGAGAGAGACTGAGCAAAATGACCAGTGCTGCCGCTGGTTTTGTCCTTCCTGGAATAAATGGCATCCTGCAAGGGCAGAGGTGTAGACTTTTCTTTCTGTTGCCTTGAGCTTTCTGAGGATTTTTCTGAGGGAAGCCATTTATTCCCTTCCACAAGTTTTCTACAGCTCTTCTTTGCTATTGACTATATAAATTCTGTATTCCCCTACCCTGCAAGCATTCAAGGGAGGCTAGAGGAGGTATCTAGGGGCATAACCTTCAGCCACCACAATGGATGGAAACCTTCCCCCTTGAGCAGGGAAACCAACAGTAGCAGTTGAAATTCACATTCTAAAAGTGGTGTTGGCTCTAAGGCACTGTGCAATACAAATGGCAGCTTATGCTTTGTGTCCAAGTCCCCTTAACTTCTCAGAATAAGAGGAGCCCACTGCAGTCAAAGTTCCATTTTTGTCTGATGATGACCTACTGCTGTTGGAATGAGGCTGATATAAGTCAAATGAGAAGCAGGAGCACAGCTTCCACTGCTGACTGCAGTGCTTCTATCCACATCTTAATCATATGCTCTCTGAAATGTTTCTCTTAATTTCCCTTGTGGCCAGCTCTTTGAAGTTTTAATATGTGACCTGTTGCCATCTACTTGAATAGGTCTTTTTTTCCTATTTTTTCTTTTTCTATGCTCTTTGGAGCATTATATTTCTCAGTTCTGGCCCTTTTAATCACTAGTTTTATTAATGAAAACTATTCTCATAAACCTGTTCTTTCATCATACCTATGTTATGCAATGAACCCATATAGTTTATCTAGGTCAGGTAATCTACTTAAATAGCATTGAAATAAATGAATAGCTAAATGTGAACTTCAGTCAGGTCCTGCTATGAACTATACTGTATTGTAACTAGAGCTGGTTAAAATAAGTGAAAATTATGTCAATAAAATTGCTTTCATTTTTCAAGGATTTCTATTTTTCAGAGGTTTTTTTCTTCTGGATTTTTTGTTTGTTTGGGGTTTTTAATAGGAAAATAGCACAGGTCTGCATCTATTTTCAGAGTCAAAAGAACTGAGAGTGAGGTGGATTGAGAACTGGCTGAATGGCAGAGCTCAGTGGGCTGTGATCAGTGGCACAGAGTCTAGGTGTAGATTTGTAACTAGTGGTGTTCCCCAGCAGTCAGTCGTGTGTCCATTCTTGTTCAACTCATTTGTCATTGACTTGGATGAAGGGACAGGGTGCCTCCTCAGCAAGTCTGCTCATCATACAGAACTGGGAGGAGTGGCTGGTGCCCCAGAGTGCTGTGCTGTCATTCAGAAGGATCTAGACAGGATAGAAAGATAAGAGATAGGCAGAGAGGAAACTAATGAAGTTCAAAGGCAAGTGCAAGGTCCTGCCCCTGGAAAGCAACAACCCCATGAACCAGGACAGGCTGGGGACTGACCTGCAGAGAATGACCTGGGGTCCTAGTGGGCAAGTTGTCCATGAGCCAGCAATGTGCCCTTGTCGCCAAGAAGGCCAGTGGTATCCTGGGGTGCATTAGGAAGAACACTGCCAGCAGGTTGAGGGAGGTTTTTACAGAGCTGCCCAACCAAATAGGTAGCAAAGTGGCCTTTGGCTATGAAAATGATAAAACGAACTCTGGGAAGGATCTATACACACTGGAAAACCATGCAGCTTCCAACTGCCCTGATAAACTGAGTCTGAAACTGCACTGTAGTTATACTCTATTAAACAAATAAGTAAAATAACTATAGGCATACAGCCAGCATTGAGGAAAAGACACATTCAAAGAAAGCTGAAAATTTATAATTCCAAGACAAATAATAAGAAATCAAATCATATATAAAATCAAACCACTCCATATTACTTGAAATATATTAATGAGGTTTGGAAGACAGGAGGAACGTTACATAGTTTATGGATTGCTGTTTCCATCCTTCTCCTTGACTGAATTTTCCATTGCTCTGATTGTGACAGAACTACCGAGAACTGGTGTCTTCGTGCCCTTCTGTCTGAGCCTTGCTAAAGTCTGCTGGGTTTGTGGGCACTGTGGTAGTAACTTGTTTTGGAGAAGGAATGAGGAGTGTTCACCTCCTGCCTTTAATTCCGCCTTTTGCAGTGCTTGGATTCACATGTTGTAAAAAATTGTCATGACTACATGGCCAGATAGATGCTCATAGGTCTTATCAAGGTCAGTGGACCAGTCCTTCCTAACACATTTAATATGTTGATAGTGGTGGTTGTGGTATCTCTAAACAATGGCCAGATCTAAAAGACACAAGGGAAATTTTCCTTCCTGGAATTCTTGGGAGAGCAGCACAAGTCTGGTTTGAGTCACAGCTTTAAGGCGATTTCTAGCCTTGTAGCAAAAAGCTTCCATAAAAGTCAGATCCTGAAATACTTAGTTAGAAACAGATGGGGACATTAGGCTGTGCTTTGTGAACCCAGGAGGGAAATGGGGCAGGAAGATTGGTAAGGAACTGGAAGTTGCGCTTCATATTTCCTCATGCTCTTTTCTTTCTGAATTGGTAGTGTTATGATAATAAAATTAATTTGCATCATCTGTACTTTCTCAAGTTATTTAATAGATTACTCAATAAAAGAATGAATCTATCCACGGTAAGGGGTACTTAATGGGCCAGTAATTAACTGATATCCAAGCAAGTATAAGCTGGAACACAGAATATTGAAGTATAAACTCACACATAAATAATTTGCATTTGTAGGCTTAGAATACACTTTCATTTCTTCAAAGTCATTTACAAATTTTAGGTTTGGAAACATTACCTTTTGGAAGTGGTTTGGGGTTTTCTACTTTCTCATATTCTTCTCTCCTCTATTGACCATCTTCACTGCCCCCTGAGAGAGGGAGATAGATGTGGGGGAGAGAGAAAGGACACATAGGTGAGGAGTACCTGCCCATGGCAGGGGGGTTGGAACTAGATGATCTTAAGGTCCTTTCCAACTCAAACTATTCTATAAGTCTATGATTCAAAGAAATAAACAATTATCGATCATTTTCACATTGCATCAAACACAACAAATTCTTTTTTTTAGGTTAATATTTTTTCACAGTTTTCTAGTACAGCCCAAACTAAGCATTTATTGAGTCTGGTTGGAATCTTCTTTTGTTACAAGATAGATAGCTTTTTGTCCTTTTTTTTATTACATGTCAACTTTATATATATAGTGTTTATGGCTTTAGCACAGTGTTATTAAATAGCCGTGTCTTATTGGCTTTTATGAATTTCTGTGTGAAAAGCAAACGAGGCTGGAATATTGAATCTAATAACATTACTTATCACTGATCTTGAGAAACTGTTCTGATAAAAATTTTAGTCACTTCAATGAGGACTAAGGTAACAAGTTTATTAAAATGAATTAGAAAATAAATCAAACCATAGCGTTGTCTCAAAAAATGCCCCAAATTTTATTTTTACATCACATCATTAATACTTTCAGCTTCTATCTTTAATAAGCAAGTTACCATTGACTGGCTGACAAGGCAAGGGATCATAACAGTATTTTATGCTTTCCACTAAAATTGTTGGAGAAATTCTGATGACACTTTTTCATAAAGGAACTGCTTGGTCAAAACAGAATTTGTAAGTTCTTATATTCCAGTCTCAATATAACAGGTTTTCTTCTGCAAGATACAAAAGGCTAGAAGTGTCAGCAGGAGGAAAAAAGTCTAGAACTAGCCAGGGAGGTGGTGCACACAAAAGCAAGTGAAGGTGCAAGAGGAATCCAGCCCTAGATTTGGGCGCGTGGCACTGAATAGATACTTGCAGCTGCCCACATGTGAGCAGGGCAGTAGCAATCTGGTCTATCCAGTGGAATATGGAAAGCAATTCAGCTTGCCCTGAAGCTGACATCAAGGGCTCTGTTTAGTTGCTCAAATGCATGTGTCTAATACCACAGAGGACAACCTCGAGTATGAGAATACTCAAAATGTATGTGTCCTGCAGACAGGATACCCTATGGGTCTGCATGTGCGCTACCTGATCAAGTCCTCACAGCCATCCATGTTAACAGTTGTTAGTCTTTTGAGAAGGGAAGATACTATGCTAGTTGTATAAAGAAGCATGGTAAGGCTCAGAATAAGAAAATTCTAAGGGCACTACAGGTGATTATCGGTAGAGGCCAAATGAGTAGTTCAACGAACACACAGTACTAATTTATTTGGTGATTTCAGCAACCCCATGTACAACAGTACCTCAAAGCACAGGAGGAGTAATCAGTCTATTCTGACTTGGTGAATAATATTCCCAAGGCTGCTTCTTGCTTGGAATTACTGATTTGTGAAAGTTCCTCTCTCTCACACATGCACAAGATTTGCTGTATATATGCCAGATTTGAGAATGTAGTAACCAATTTTTGTAAGTCCAAGTTACCTGTATCCCAAGTAACTTTATCCCAGCTATTCGAAGGATAACTTGTGAAGATTTGTACTTCAAGCTCTGCTGAAATTCTTTCACCTTTTACTTTAGGAAGGCATGGAAATAAAAAAGAGAGAGAAGATGCCATAAAAATATTAACAGCGTTTGCTATAGTATATTAGTAAATGCTTGAGTACACTGCCAGCATAATAGTAAAACTCTGACACCCTAGAGAGGACGTGAACATAGCTGTTGTCCATGCTTGATTTCATAAAACAAGAAAAGTGCTTTTGCCACACTGTAAAATATGTTCTGGTGCTCCTTCAGCATGATCATTCACAACCATAGATTGCCTCCCAGATTATAAAAAAGAAAAACAACAAACAACAATCCAAATCCCCTATAGAAAAGAGGTTGCAAATGGCTTTGTTTCATTACACTGATGGCAGAATAAGGAAGAGCCTGTCTTCATATAATTGAGAATCTGCAAATAAAAAGCCACAGTTCAACAGTGTTTTAGGATTACATCTAGAGGATGCTGCTGAGGTCATTGATTTTGCTTTTAGCTACTAACACATTTGTTTCAACTACAGAAGCTGCTCCTCAAAAGAGCTCTGAGAACAAGCATTCTTATTCATTGCTTTCTTTTTAAAAATAACACCAGAAAGCCTTGAAGAATAAGCTACTTATCAACACTTCCAGGGCTGTGCGCTCCTTTTTTATTTTTGCATGGCCTGTCTAGCTGGAGACTCAAAATCAATTAACTAAAAGGTCTTCATCACCTCTGGAATTCCACTCATTCACATCGGTAACTACAGAAGGTCTCCATGAAGCAGTGGTTTCTCAAAGAGTTAATTGAAATGCAGGAACAACTTCATACTGATTCAGCAGACATAGCTCTAAGCTTCAAAGGAATTGTGATTTACCACTTGCTTCTTTGTCTATTTAAATTAATCATGTTGCTCAAAGGCAAGGGAAATGAAATGTTGGAGGCCTCAGAGTCATTCCAGCATTAATGTTAAGATACATTAGTCCTGCGAGATATAAGTTACGAATTTATATATTTTATTTTTATTTCTTTAATAAAATATTTCACAAAATATTTATTTCATTTATCTTTTCCTGCAAAAGTAGGATTTGCCCCCCAAATCTCTGTACTGTACACCACATCTGGGTTTATTAATCTTAAATACACTAACATAAGAAAACACCCCCAGGGCCTGGCTCAAGTTTTACGGAAGTAATACAAAGCTTATCAGATCCTTGGTTTTCTTACTCTCTAGATGAAGTAGGCTGCCCAGCAATCCCGGCATGATTCATGAATTCAGATAGACACACACTACTGCTTCAGACATCCTGACATTTGGCAGCAGTTTATGTCAACACACTCAGAACAAATCTGAAATACCTACACTCTGCACTTGTATTTTGATCAGCAGACATGCAAAGACATAAGGCCAGAAAGAGGAATTTCAAGGATGCCACTGGGTTTATTCCTATGCATTCTCCAGATGAATGATGGGAAAGTGGGACTAGCAGAGACCTTACCCGGCTTCCATAGGTGACACCATTGCTGGATGGAGAGGGTGTACTTCAGCAGAGGCCATCTGCAGCTGCAAAACATAGCTCCCCCTAACTCTTAATGATTCCTTATTACCAGTAATGCCTCATACTATGGATTACTTAATTTCTCTTGCCCCATATCTGATGTTTCTTAGTAGCTGTTAGCCCAGGTCTGGCCATCAGCAATTCCCTCTGTGTCTGCATGAACCTGTTTATTTCTGTGAACTACTTATAGAATAACTGCTGCTGCTTCAGAGGCTGACATGGGTCTGCTTCCTTCTCTGACACTGCTCCAGAGGGTCTCCCACTGGGAAAGATCCTCATGTTACTTATCCTGCACCATCATATACAAGAAAAATCTCTATGTGTGCCTGGCACTGTCTGATCAACAAGAGACTGTTGTCACTTAGCAAGGAACATCTCAGCCACGCATAGACATCCATCACATGTCTATGTCGCGATGACTTTTCAGGACATGCCATCTAGCATGTGCCATGAGTCACTTGCTCATAGCTTTGAATGTTGCTGGGCAACTGTGCCCTCTCAGCTGATGGGCCCTGGGAGGGGAGGAGCTGGAGAGGACAGTCCTGGCCAGCACCATCATTATGCTGAAAATCTGTAGCTGCCTGCCAGGAAAGCTCAGCCAGGCGGTGTCAGAAGGAAACGCAATGTGGTAGGTTTGGGTGTGCCATCTGAGCTGGCACAGCCCTTCAGTCACCCCAGAGCTGACCTTCCTGATGGTGATGGCACATGGTGGAAAAGGAGAAGTACATGTGGCTCTAAAAGGCCTCAGAGGGCTCAAATATACCCAGCCTTTCTCACCTCTGACTCCAGGGAAAGACACGAGACATACATAAATTCCTAACTGTACCCTGCCCCGTGGAAGGACAGGAGCACATGTCACCCTTGACCCAGAGCTGCATGCAGCAGCTTTCCCTAATGCTGGAGTCTGAATTCCTTCCCACAGTAATTACCTTGTCAGCGAAGAAATCTGTCAGTATTGGTTCTGTTTCTTTCCTTATGTGCAGCTGAGCCATGTGTCCTCTTCAGGCCTCCTGCCCAGAGCACTGACCAGCGCTGCGGCACCTGCTCCATTCTCCCAAGATGTTTTCCCTTACCCCAGGTATGGGTATGTGGGGATTATAGAACCATGGAATGGTTTGTGTTGGAAGGGACCTTACAGCTCATCCAGTTCCAATGCCCCTGCCACGCGCACAGACACCTTCCACTAGACCAGGTTGCTCCAAGCCACATCCAACCTGTCCTTGAACACTGCCAAGGATGGGGCAGCCGCAGCTGCTCTGGGCAACTCTTTCCAGTGTCTCACCACCCTCACAGTGAAGAACTATTTCCTAATATCTAATTTAAATCAGCCTTCTTCCAGTTTAAAGCCATTCCCCCTTGTTGTATCACCACACGCCCTTGTATATCACAGGGTGGTGGGAGGATCTACATCATCTTGCAGAAGTGATAGGTGGAAGTTGCTCACACTATGTAGTCTCTCTATGTCTCGCTGGAGTCTTTTACAAAATGATTCTCTGTCCTCCAGTAAAGAGCAAGCCCTGAAAGACTCCCAGGGAAAGCAGAGATGGCACTTCCTCAATTTCTAGGAATTAAACTCTTTCCTATAGACACCTTCATGCAGGGCAGCTGCTCAGCATTCTCACTTCTTAGATGTGTGATCTTCTCATTACAGCTTTCAGGATGAGCAGAAATCTGTAATTAGATATTTAACCTGGAATGAGTGCAATGTCTGCTGCACCCTTAACATTCTTTGAAGTGAGAAGGGTTGATTCGTAGCACCATTTCCCTTGCCATCAGTTTTGTCCTTGTGTTTTCTATAAATACAAGTTTAACTACTAGCTCATTATTATTAATCACTGTCATTGCACTGAAAAAAGGCTGTGATAAAATGGATCCTTTACTAACGTCACTGCACTCTCAGTTTTCACAGCAGTACCTCCATGATTAAGGCTGGGATCTTCAAAGTAACCTGAACCTCCTATAGAATTGAAATGAGATATGAGCACCTAACCCCCTTAGGATCCTTTGAAGATCCCAGCTGGAAGTTATTTTTGATTTTCATATCTCCTACAGAACCATCATGGCCAAGACGAACTATCCTTGCCTGTTTTCTCTGAGATGCACGGATAGCAGACCTGCCATCAGTTTTTATCACCTGGACTGGTGATGATAATTGTGTGTTTCTGGAAACCTGTTGAGAGCCATGAAGGTGTACAGATGTAGTTGCAGGTATGATGAGAAGAGGCAGGGCTGAGAGTTGTCCCTGAGCTGCTGAGTAACCCTTTCACATTGTGCAATTTATGAATACAAATGAAATCCTGTTAGCCCTCAGAACACTGTTTACAGCAAATTTGACTCTGAAGTGTCAGCAGACTGTGATCCCCTCCTCAGTTTTACCAGGGTGCATCACTTTACCAAGGTGTAAAATGCAGCACAGGAGAATTCAGACCCCTTCTTGAAAACCTGTGAGGAAAGTCAGGGTATTGGGAGGAATCACTTAACAAACATTTATTGCAGTTATCCGAAGCATGCAGTACCAGTTGCAGAGTACTGAAGAAGCGTGTCATAACCTGGTCCTGAGAAATACAGATCTCTGTTCAAAAGGTCTGCTGACAACAGCCTCCTTTGTGGTTAATGCTACAGATGAGTTGTCTCACTCCAGGCGTTGAGACACATCTCTCCTTGCCTTGAGTATCTGCACTGTCTCAGTCTCAGTTCCAGGTCTCCTGTTCATAGATGATTTTAGAGATTTCTTGATAGAATGAAAATAATGGCATACATTGTTTGCTTAACTGAGCAGGCTATGGGTGTATTTATCAATGGGCATGTGCTTGACTGCTTGAGTGTATAGACCCCTACCCTCTGCACCTGTATCCCTCTTCTAAGTAATCTTCTATAGTAGTTTTCTGCTGGTTTTTTATTGTTCTCTGGTTTAAGTACATGACTGCTTTTGTTGCAGTTTAAATGCCACCTATCACAAGCACTTAGGACTGAAGTGTGTATATGAATACAATTTTATGTGCGGCAAGTCACTAAACAAACAATTCAGGAGGTTTAAAAGAACTCAAAAGGCATAATTCCTTCCCTGTTTTCCCCTTTTCTCCCATAGGAAAAAAGTGCTGGGGAATGGAAAAGAGAGATGGCAAAACACCTATCAGGTCCGCAAAAACTCCAGTGCTGGAGCACAGAGAGCCTGACATGGCACTGCAGCCTACCGGAGGGTCAGTCATAGCCTGGCTCTGGGTCCCAGTGACTGATTGCTCTCATTGTGAAAACTTTTTCTTTTGTGTTCAGCTGGAAACTTCCCAAGCAACTTGTACTCATCACCCCTTATCTTTTTCATGGAGCTCCTTGTAAAAAAGAGTCTCCATCTTCTTTGCAGCCACCCTTTTAATACTGGAGCATGGTGGTAAGGTCTCCCCTGAGCTTCTTTTCTCTAGACTGAACAAACCAAATTCTCTCATCCTTTCTTCACATGGCAGGCTTCACAGTTCTTAGATCATCTCTACTGCTCTCCTCTGGACCTTCTCCAGCCTGTCCACATCTCTTTTGTGGAGCAGGTTCCTGCTGTGCAGGAGAGAGCACAACCACCCAGCCATGTGCCCAGGCCAAGCTGTCCCTGCTGATGCCGAGGGAGCGAGCAGGACAGCCTCAGGACCCCGCTAGCTGCTCAAGTGGGGCTGCAGTATCTCATGACACCCTTCTGAAGCTGTCTGAATTAGTCTTTGAAATGACAGCTTGACCATGACACCTACACGAGCCTTCTGGCACACAGACATATCCAGTCACACCCAATGCAGACATCACCCTGCTCCACTCACATAGTTCTCCCAGAAAGGGAAACTAGTGTGTAGGCTGCAGGGGGCACTGCATTACACTGCAGCAGCGATATGCCTAACAACTTTGACACAGCCTAAATCTATACATCCCTTGATCTGTTAAAGCTGGTTTGTCAGATCAGAATGTGGTTTTTTTTTGCTTTCAGAAGAAGCTTAGCTCACTTAAAGCAGCATATAGAGCTTTTTCCTCACTTTTTTGTGATGCTTTTTGTTCCTCCAGTGGATGAAACAGTGTAATAGTTTCTGGCTGTTACAGTTACATAGAAGGCAGGGAAGAAAACAGAGGAAGAGTGAGCTGTCAGGTGGGTGACCCTGTCGCCTCAATACCTGTCTATGGGATGAAGCTACGGCACAGAGAAGTAGTTTTCTTTTTGTGCAGGGAATTGATGAGGTCTGAGGAAGGGTTCCTCTGGACCTTTGCTGGCCTCTTCTGGAAGTCTCAAACTATGAGGAAAAATCTGTCCTTTTCTCTCTACCTGACAGTACACCTGCTCTCTGCAGTAGGGTCTTTCTGGCATCCCTGTGATGATTTTCTTTTCAGGAATGATTTAGAGGCAGGAGGTCTTTGTGCATCTCTTGTAGCACATCCAGGGCTCCATCCTACACTCCTGCTCAGTGGTAACCCCTCAGATGCTGCTCGTCTCTTGCTCTCTGCTGAATTGTTGCATCTTGAAGATGCTAAACACACAGGACTCTGAAGGACTAAATAAAAGCATTTTTCCAGCTCCAGTTGAGTTACTGAAAGCAGTTTCCTAAGTATAACTGTCTGCATGTGTGTCACATTTGAATATACCCTTTTGTAGTGTTAATAGATACACTTTGGAGATAGCTGCTCGCAACAAATTAACAAGGCATTCCAAAACAGAATTCTTACCAGCTAATTAAGTTACCTGCCCAGCTTACTAGCATTAATCACTCTTATCCCAATATACCTGTGTAAACAGCCAGATTTTCATGTAAATTAAGTGATGTTAGGAATGGCTGATGAGTGCCTTTGAATCTCTGGTGATTCTAATACTTAACCCAGGAAAAAAAATAAATTGACTAGAAATCATTCTTAAGTAATGCTTCCACAGATTTACAATACTTTACCGTAATTTCTGTAACCATACATCACACAAAGGGGCTAGCCTTCTCCACCATAAAAAAGGGACATGTTGTAAAGTCTTATTTCTAATGCTTAATAGTCAAGCACAGGAGCAACTGCAGCTGTTGCAGGTGTATGTTTTGGTGACTTTAACAGACTGAAGTTATAATGGAAGTCTTTTGGTGGAGATACATATTTCCACAACAGATTATAACAATGACAGTACTTTTTATAGATATGTTTTAGACCTACACAGCAGAGGGCCTAAACATCACTTTTCCTCTAAATAAGTGGTTCTGATGTGTTTTGATTGCAGACCACCACTGTGGTTTAACCCCAGCTGGCAACGAAGTACCATGCAGCCACTTGCTCACCCACCTCCCTGCTAGTGGGATGGGGAAGAGAATCTGGAAAAGGTAAAACGCAGTGTTGAGATAAGAACAGTTTAGTAATAAAAATAAGGTAAAAAATAACAACAACAATAATAATAAACAATAATAATTGTAATAGTAGTACTGAAAGAAAAAAGAGAGAGGAATAAAACCCAAGAACTCCAAGTGATGCATAATGTAATTGCTCACCATTCACAGACTGATGCCCAGCCTGTCCCTGAGCAGTGACCAGCCCTTCCGGCCAACTGCCACTAGTTTCACTAGATGAGAAAAGACTAGGGAAATGAGAGTTATCAAAGTCTTTACAAGCCTTACGTTTTAAGTGATTTATGTTCACAAATAATTCACAGGGGAGAAGTGTATCATAGTTCCTGGTTTTACATTTCCTTTAGACCTAAAGATCTACCTCTAAAACTTTTCTTTCTGCAGCTATAATGATACAGGGAGATTCAGCACTGGATACAGGTGACAGAATTGCATTTATTCCAGCAAATGTAGGAAACTCGTATCTTGAAGACTCAGGAGTAAGGTGGATCTGGTTTTGATGACGTGTAGTATTGCCAGGTTAAAGAACCAGAATTCAGACCCACATCGCTCCTGGGACTTGATTGCGTAGTCCTCCTACTGATAAACTCTGTTCTACTGCCTCATATCATGGATCAGCATTAGTGTTATTACAGGTAGAGAGGAAATTCAGCCAAGGATGAAAGAATGATTAAATTATTGATTCCCTCTTCATCTGAAATATGGCATCGATCTCACATATTTTTTGAACTGCAAGGTTTCCTGCATTTCCATTTTCCAGAAACCTCCTGCATAAGCAGGATCAAAGATTATGCTTTCGCGTAAATGGTTTCCTTTATGCAATATGATTTCTAACACATTCCTGTCCCAGAACATTGAGAGTCATACTTTACTTTTGTTGGTGGTGTGTTCCTTTCAAAGACTCATAAGCAAAGTGTCTCCCCTAAGCTAATGAAATCTGATCCCATTTCTGAATATATTTCTGTGGTTTTCAGAGGTCAGTCTTCAGCACACTAAGTTCATGATGAAGTTACTTAAAAGTACACAAAATTCAAAGAGATTACACAATCTGTGGATGCAAATCAGAGAGTCTAAAATAAACATCAAGGACAGAAAACATCAGGACAGTAAACTCACTCCAGTCTCAGGAGGTGTGTGAAAAAGGAGACAATTTAAGTGACCTAAAACTTGTGGAGACACAAGAGCTGGTAAGGGCTCAGAGGGAGTGCTCATCAGCTTGCCTGTGGTGAGCACAGCAAGGAAACCCTTTGTCTTTCTTTCTGCTGCTCTAGTCAGGGTTAAGAGCCATTCGGCAATATGTTTTTGTGTTTCCTTCAAGAGAAAACGGTGTTCTTTCTTCAAAAGACTAAGTGGAATAACCCTGCTGAAACCCATCCATACGTCCAGAATGCCACCAGGAGGACAAAGGCTACACAGCCTGCCAATGTCCCAGCTGTCATAGGGCAGCCCAGCATCACACACCATATAATTCAGCGCATGGGGTGGCTGGGATTATTAAGGCTTTGCTACAGGGAATTCCTTGGCCATGTAAAATGACATATCAGATGTAACAGGCTAATGGAGGGCACCTAATCCAATTCATCTGTGTTCTGGCTCACATGAAGAATCAAGGAAATTACATTTAATTAAAGAAGCTATTTCTGGTAACTACACGTTAAACTAGGTGTTGCGTTGTTCCAGTGCAGTGTGGTGTACACAGATTTGGTCCTTTCGCACCATGGTTGTGGAGCAGGGGGAAAGGGGAAGAAGAAGGGAACTTGCAGCTCCCGCTCCTGTGCAGATGATGGGGTTGTGCTGGCCTTGCACTAACACAGCCCCTTTTCTCTGGAGACAGAGATGGTAAGAAAAGGCTTCTGCAGCAAACAGACAAGTTTTTCTTGAGCCAGTCATCTGCTGCGCTGGGGATCATGGTCTATGAATGGCCACCAGACTAAGAAGAGATTTTTTTCTTCAATTTCCTTGGAATTTCTGTTGGACAAATAACATTTTTTAAGCAATGACAATAGATGACTATTATAGAATTTGCAGATATGATATTTGAGTGAATGATAGTTTATGCTCAGCTTCATGTAACTTTAGGGATTCACAAACACCTCTACTGATAGACTTGGAGATGCTTCAGTGTAAAAAATAACAAATAGGGTATACTTCTTCCAGAAGTCTGGAAATTTTCTCTTGTACAACTTTGCAAAGTATTTTTATACTCTTTGTCTTGCCCTACATGTCACATAGTTACTATATGTTTTGTACTGGATGACAACTCGTAGTTATAATTGCATATAAAAGTACTATTCTGAATGCTTAGCTAGCTTCCTCTCTATGATTTCTCTTTCAGTACAATAATCTGAAGTATAATTATGGAGGAAGATCTGATAGATCATATAATTTTAGTTCTACAAAAGCAGCAGGTTTCTACACACAGTGGAGTATTCCAAGGCCAATGAGAGCTAATCCATGTATAGCAAGGAGCCATGCATAATAGTAGTTGTTGGCTTAGTAAGCTTTAATTGAGTCTGTCAGGCCCCCATAAATTTTCAGCATAAATTGAGATACTGATTTCAGCCTATCGTCTTAAAAAAGAAGTTTGCAACTGATTGGTGGATTTCCTCTTCTATCTCCTCCGCAGTAAATTGCTGACAAAACTTCCAATGTTCTTCTGAAGCAATGAACCACTCAATTTATGTATCATATTTTAAAGCAATAAACCTGCTTACAAACATTAAGGCTTGTAACATTTTGCAGAAAGCAGGCTTTCTGCAGGAAAATGGATGCAGAGAGGAATCTGTTGGGTGTGCTGTCTGCATGCAGTTTGGTTCCCTGCCCAGGAACACTGAAGTGGCCCTGGCAATGTGCCTGCCTGGCGTTCTCCTGAATGCAGCATGATTAGGCAATGCTGCTGTCAGAAATATTTGGGCTGATTAGTTTTTTTCAGCTGGAGGACACAATGTGGAGTACCAGACTCCATCTGCACTGATTTTCCAAGAGGGTTGGCTTTGTTTTATAGCTTAGATCCTTCTTCTTCCCTTTTCTATTTGTTCCTAGCGTATTTACAGAGCAAAATCATGCTGCACTCAGGCCTTTTTTTTCCCTCTAAGATTAATAAGGAATTGCCTTTAAGCCTGCTCTTGCAAGACAGATTCTGATCTCCTTAGCAGTGTTTTGCTTCACTTTTCCCAGTATTAATGATTTTTTTGCCTCAAGTTAATCTGACCCAAACATTACACAACTTTCCAAATAAGGTTTTGTTGGTGTCTTGGACGTTGCCATCAGTGCGTTCCTGTCTCCACTGAAATCACCTTGCCTGGTCCAGCTTGGATCAGGCAATTTTCCTTTCATGTGGCCTCAGGCATTTTCCTTTTATATGGCTTTTCTCTCATGTGAAAAACAGTTCCTTAATAGTGCTGCCCTGAGATATCAGTTCTGTTTGTGTGTTATTTAATTTCCCTTTATGTGATTTCTGTTTGATCAATTGTTATGCCTTGCAAGCACATTACTGACATAGAATGAGACCTTAGGTATCACACACTATGCACCACAAAAAACCCCCTCAGCCAGACACAAAAAACTCCACAATTCCCTTACTAGTGAAAGCAAAACTATTTTTAGCCAGTTTTCACAAGGGTTGGGTGAACTGCAATTAAATTGCTTTAATATTCCAAGGAATTGTGGTGGGGCATAATGTGTCATTTGTACTGTCTACTCAGGCTACTTAGACATTGTAATTAAATGTGATTTGAAAAGCCATGCTCTATGAAGGCAATGAAAGAAAATAAGCGCTTGTAAGGGGCCAAGTTGGGCATTCTGGTGCCTTGAGCAGCCTAAACTCAAATCTTCCCATGGTGCCCACCATGGAACAGTGCTTGCTCCAAACTGGTTCAAAGTTCATCTTTTGTAAAAATCAAAGTTTTCCACCCTGAGGTACACAAGGGCTTATATGGCAGATGTGGATGCAAATATAATGCAAAATAATGTAATATAAAAGATTTTCACATATTCCTACACCTTGCTTCCATGAATCCTCTGGTTTCTGTGCGATTTTTCTAACTGCTGGTGATCTATATACTGGGGCTAGTAGCCCTTCAGTGCCAGCTGAAATTGGGTTAAATATTAATATACAAGAACAAACCATGGATCATTTTTTAATAAAGCTTTTCTGTGTGTATTCCTTAAAGACTTGTGGGATGTGATAGTGGTGGTGGAAGGCAGACAGAACAGTTAAGATGAAATATTTGATAAATCTCTGAAAATTTAATTTTCACTTTGGTTTGAAAGTGATCAGGTGGGAAATGGCAATATCTAATGACCAACTATTTCTCTCAGTAATAATCTGTTGACTGTACATTTCAGAAGATCCATTCACTTTACCCTTTTTAGAGTGCTTTTGCCAATCTATTGTCTTCAGCTTACTTCCTAGCAATAAAAGTTAACTGAATTTTTTTTTTCACCTTACTCTCAATAAGGTCAATCTCTCTGTTCACCTGACACAAGTTATAAGTCCTACTACAACCCTTTTATCATAACACCAGAATTATCGACAAGCTGTCAAAACATGGGTTATCACTGGTGCTTTTGTGAGCTTCAATACTGACAATATGCCCTAACAACAAAGAAGCAGCATCATAATAAATTCAATCCTCAAACCAACAGGTTGCAGGTCCCAGCCAGTGAAAGACTGCCAGACTGAGCAGACTGGCAGAAACAGCCATCTTACACAATGCAGGAAAGTAATAATGTTTGTCAGCAATTATGTTTCAGAATGGAACTTTAGAAGAATGTAGCCCATCAAGGTTTCTGAAATATGGCACTGAGCAGTTTCAGTTTCCATTGCAGACCTTTGGAAATAAATGGTCTTAATAACTCTTACTCCTTTTCTCCTGCTCTGCAGAAAAAACAACATTAATCTCAGTTTTGTAACACATGCACTGGATATTGAAAAAAAGTTTTCACAAATCAACACAATGCTCTTGTATTGTTCTGTCGACCAATATCTGCTAACATTCATCAATAAGAAGAAAATTTTAAGTAGCAGTTTAATAAAAAGATGGGGTCTAGATCAATGAAGAATGTAAGCGTCTGGGAAAGTAGAGTCCTTGGATACTGGATGCATTCAAAGATTGATGGCTCAGGACTGTGTCCAGCCTTAATTCTATTTTCCAGACTCTGGGAGTTGGTAATGTTCGAATTATGTTTCTTGACTATCTTCTTGTCAAGGTTACAGGCAGAAAGAGAGATAATCTATGTCATGTTCCCTTATCCTTGCAAAAAGGCTACTGAAAACACCATGCTGTGCCTATTTAATCTGACCTTTTTAGTAAATACAAACGAGGAAGAAGTCTGTCCATTCTTGTATTGGAAAGATGCAGTTGAAAATGTCAGTAGCTGGATGCTACGGAAGACATGAGCAAGCAGTTAAGCTGGCATCCAAGGCCCAAATTTAGGCAATGCCAGCTGCCCCATAAATAAGTTTCCATGGGTGACTACATATTGAGTGCTTGACAGTGATTTCAGGCCATTTGGAGCTATAACCTTTATTAATTGCTCACCTCATCTTTAATCTCAACTTTTAAAAGCAAAAGTCCCTTTTTCTATAATATTATTGTGGTGTGAACTTATACTGTCAAAAGTGATTTATGTGCTCTGCTAAATCAGATCACACCTACTCTTTTAGGTCCAATGCATTGCATTTCCTCTCAAAATACCAAAGCACTTTACAGACAACTAACCTGAACAAAGCAGGCCATTCACTGCCTTGTTATGTCTTTCTTAAGAATACCAATAGGTGCAGTGTATTTTGACTGAATCTGACCATTATTCCATGGGAGATGCTAAATTTACCCTTAGATGGTTTCAGAAGCATCTCAGTCACATGCTTTCAAGTATTAGATTACAATAAACTCATCTTGCTGGTTCATAGAATTCCTGAGAGATTTCCTAGGGCATCAAGCATCATTTGACCATGGATTTCCAACTGTGTGCCTGGTTGGCTACTCTTTGTCTGTTTCCCCACTGCCAACACAAAACCAGCAAGAACAACTTGTATGGTGTGGGGGTGATCACTTGGTAAAGATTAAAGGTAGTGGAGTGTCTCTCAGGAAGGGAGACTTTGGACTGCAAATGGACTTCCCACTGGAAAGCACAGGAGAGAATGAAGGAGCATCTCTGTCAGGAAAGAGACTCTCCTCTACTCTTCTTGTGGTAGTCCATGCAGCCAAGAGAAGTTTGAGCCACAGATCCAGAAAGGATTTGTGAAGGTGAAGGTAAAGGCTTTCAGGGACATGTTCACAATGACCATTGGTACAAAAGGTGTGATCAGAGATGAAGCAGTGCGTCACAGCTCCTGCACATCCAGGGACAGCAGGGAGGAGATTGTTGCCTTTTCCTCTACCTTTATTTTAATTCCTGGTTGTTTGGAATTGGTTATCATTTAAATAAGATTTGAAGAGGAACAGTCCAAAGTGAAATACCTCAAACCCATTTAGGGTTTGAGGTATTGCACATTTCCTAAAATGGGGCATATGCATCTTTCAACCTCCCAGGGCAAACAGCTGGGTAAAGACTGTGCTCTAAATTCACATTCGGTCTCTGTGTATGCTCAAGACTACAAAAGTCTTAATAAAACCACAGGAAGGACCCACAGAGCTGTTCTGCTTCCATATGGCTGAGCTGTGAGCGGCTCAACTTACAAGTGCAGTTTGTGAACCTCAGAGGCTGAAACAGCTTTTACCAAAATAATGATTTTTTGGGTGGATTTCATCTGTTATTTTCCCTTACTCAAAAGCAAATATAGCATTAAAGGGGGTTGCTTCTGAGAAATGATGGTTTCTTTAAAATATATAAAAGCTCAAGGCAGTCTTGTGGCTTGATTGTGTATATTACTAAAGTACCGTTCAAACTGACATTAATGAGCATTTCCAAGCTTTTGAATATGAAAGTAACCAGACGCTAAGTAAAAGGAGTTAAGTGAACAATATTTGGAAATTAAAAGCCCCTCTGTATTCACAGGGTGATTTTATCCAAGTCTCTTCTCAGCTCCTTCCTAATCGGTTTGAACTCTAAACTCTTGGGCTGAGCATTTTGGCAGACAGGCTGATTCTTTATTCTGTGTGCTGAGGTTGTCATTAGCAGTCATTTTGGTCTGACCATCTCTTGCAGTGAGTGTTGGACCAACGTTACGAGGGAGCAACTGCACGAGGACACAAGCAGCACCAGTGCCCTGGAGATGAAAAGCCTGGTGGTTCTTCCCCAGCCCCACCAATTTCCTCAAGCTTCTGGTGGCAGATACAGTTTTTAATGAAAATTACATTTTGGCAGCTGTGTTTTGCCGTCTCATTAGATCAGATGCCCTGTGTAAAATAGGAGCCTGAGTTGCCTAAGTGGGGTCTGTTAGTTTACATGGTAACTGCTGGAACCTGGAGGCAATAATATGAATTCAACAGGTAAGAACAACTTACTCAGCATTCCTCAAAGGCTGGAGAGGAGGAACAGGCAGCTGACCCCAAATGCTCTGAACATACTCCTCCTGGCAGAAATGCACTATAGTAAACACTGAAGGGAAAATGCTGTGAAACGGTTTTGTCAGGAACCAGTGTAATAACAGAGCAGCTCAAGTTAGGGCTAATTAAATTGTTTTAGCTACTAGAGGGATGAGGTTTTCCAGCTGTGCACAAGCTGCAGTAACAAACTTTCCTTAGGGTGCAGATTCTTTACTGATTCTTTAGCTTTACACAGCTCAAATGTTATTCTTGCTCATGACAGTCTCATCAGATATTTGGCTTCAGAAATGCTTGCCTGGCTGCAATAGCCATTGAAGAAAGCAAGCAGCATGAATTAAAGAATCCAGTGTCCTTGACAGCAGTGGGGTTTTGGAGCATGAGGAGGAGGTGTTCCTGGTAGCAGTTTTTCCATGAGCTGCTTTATCTTCTTTGGGCTTTCTTCAGTTGTATGAAGCCTGCATTTGAAATCCAAACTTTTTTCCCTTTCTTGTGTAATTCATTCTTACTCATTTGTGTGATCCCCTGGACTTCAATATTTTCTGGAGAGGCTAAACAAAGTGTTGGGGTCCTTTTTAGTGCCTGGCTGGCGGGTTTAATATGGGATAAAAGTGTTGCTACAGTGTCACTGCTGTTAGGCAATCATTCCTTAGAAGTAAAAAGAAAAATAAAGATTATTTATTAAGGGCTCACTATACCTTCTAACAAGGGCAAGAAATTTTTATAGAGCAATAAACTGGACAAAAGCGTAGCATTTTTGCTGTAGAAGAGTTATTTATATATGTACATACACACAAATGTAGGGTTTGGGTTCTGATTTTAGTCACTAAGCAATTACACCTGATGAGTAACAGAGGGGCGGCTGTGCTTTCTAAATGATACAGAGAGTGACAAGGCCTCATTTGTCAGGGTAAATAAGATCTTCAGTATCCATGCTTTAGCTGATAAGTTGTCCAAGATAGGCAGCTGCAGCTCTACTCACTTGCAAACCCAGTCAGAGAAAACTGTGAGATATGAGTGACAGTGATGCTAGAACAGATATGTGCTTGTGATGGAGAACAACCTGGTGCTTTATACCTACATTTTGCAAAGAAATGCTAGATGCTTGCCCAGAGGGGTTTCCAGCCCAAAGGCCAGTGTATAGACACACTTAGAAGACTGAAGAACTAATGGGGAACTCCTCAGACACTCATCTGTGATCAAAGCGTGAGTATTTCAGAGATCAGTTTAGCTATGAAGAGGATGGGGAACCTTCTGGGTGATGAGAGACTAAATCCCTGGAAAGCAGCATAAATGCTTTTAGCTGTGACAGTGAGAAAAATGTGCCAGAGCTAAGGGAGAGAAAAAAGGGACACAAAGTCCAAGGTGAGTAAGCAGCAGACTGATCAGAGCCGAGTGTGGGAAGATGAGATGCTGTGGGGATGTGATGAAAGGAAATCACTGCTTTGAATAAGCACATCCCCAGGCAAGGACGATTGCTTTAATTCTGGGACCCCAGTTCTCCGTTGTCACCAGTTAAGCCATCCTTTCCCCAGTAGGTGGAGGTGTTTTAATAGGGTCCAGCTCCTCCGCTGAGGAAGCTGGAAGGGTGCAATGGATACCTGCCTTCTGCAGTAGCACTTCTGTCCCTGTAGAGAAAGGAGCCACTTGTCAGACTTCCACAGGGTCCCAGGAGATGTAAAACGGAAACAGACCCAGACACGTTCCTTAGGCATGTATCAAAAGCTTTTAGAGAGCAGAAACTGTGTTAAAAATAGACCCCTTCCCTCTGCCTTCTTTTTTCTGTAAACACATTAGCATGGTAGTTGAAAGGCGATACAGACCAAATTGCATACAAGCAATCGCTTTAGTTGCTTTTGTTTGATCAGCTGAGTCCACCAAGGAAAAACAAGTGATAGCTACTCTGCATTCTTAAACTGCTGGCGAATAAAGCAGACACAGTGAATTACTTGAATGAACAAAAGTGTAAGTTTCCCTTGTACTTCTGTTGCTTAACTGCATGCAGCAGGCATTCCAGGTCATTAGAGTCAGTTTCTCTGTTCACCTTTGACAGTAAAGCGGAATTTGTCTGTAAATAATTTCTTCCTTGTTTAAAGCTGAGTGCCTCATTTTTTGCCAGGCCCTAGGAAGCTAACCTGAACAAAAAGAACATATTTAACAACACAACTAGAAGGACCAGGTGTACGACTTCATAGGCAATTGGAAAAGAAAATAACCTCTGCATTAACATGAATGTTTTCGCTGCAAGAAATATAAATGTTAGAAGGTTCTTTACTGGGGGAAGTTCTTTACTGTAAGGGTGGTGAGGCACTGGAATGGGTTGCCCAGGGAAGCTGTGAATGCTCCATCCCTGGCAGTGTTCAAGGCCAGGTTGGACAGAGCCTTGTGTGGGATGGTTTAGTGTGAGGTGTCCCTGCCCATGGCGGGGGGGGGGGGGGTTGGAACTAGATGATCTTGAGGTCCTTTCCAACCCTAACTACTCTATGATTCTATAAGGTTCTGAGATTCAAGATTGCATTTGCATTAAAATAGAATGATTTCTTGTTAAATATAAACACCACTTAACTTAGAGTCCAATACTTTGTTCCATCTGCAGACTCTGTATTATAAACATGGGATTCTGTTCTGTGATATCCAGCTTGTCCATACAAATATACGTGTCAAGTGTGTTAAAAGATAAAGGTGAAAACACATCACAGATTTAGAAACCTGGGGAGAGCTTAATTCCAATTTATATGGAAGTTTTCTTGTGTTAATTGGACATTTATATCCTTATTAATGTGCTATCAGAAACTGCATTTTCAGGGAAAATACACAACTAAAGATATCCCCATCTGCAGAAATAAATAAGGTTAAAATAAAAACTGCTGTGGAAATGTAGAATTCACTTTAATTGCTAAGACACACTAATGCCTTCCTAAAAACTGCAAACACAGAAAAACTGATGAGAAAAGTATTCTGCAGTACTTAACACTTAAGGAGCTAATATAGAGTTGTTAAGATATTAAACACTGAAAGTGCTTCAGGTTCCTTTGATGGGGAGCTTCAAAAGTCAAACCATCTTTCTACTGCACTGCAGAAATCTCCTCGTCATTTCTGTCATCCCCCAAGCCACTCACTATCCAGCAGAGATATCTGCAGGACCTGGGGAACAGTTTTGGCTGCAAATCCCTGTTGCCCATGGCTGGATCATGATCTGGGTCTTGGAAGTGACCTGGTTAAGGGCTGGAAGATGCCGTCAGATCCTCCACTGCTTGCTGCTGTTGTCTTCTGAGCAGTTGCTGCTTTCCAACTGAGAGTCTGACAGGCCTTGCAGGATGCGATTGCAGTGATTAGGGTGGTTAAGCAGAGGTGCTCTCAAATGACAATCTTAATGCCTGAAGTGAAAGTTGTAAGGAAATATAGACAAAACCAGAGACATAAGAGGGTATTATAAATGCTGCCAATGAAAGACAGACTCTCTGTCTCCTTGAAAACTCACAGTAAGACTGGGGGCCTTTGCCCCATATTTTTATCTGCAGATTTTGCATCAGTTCCTACAGTAAAGCAGGACAAGTGCAGAGGTTCTAAGAAGGAGCAGAAAACCATGCACTTCAGTGCTACTCTGCTGGGAGAATTTTCCTAGAGCCAACCTGAATTGCTTTTTGCCTCCGGAGAAGGAAAAAGAGTGTGACAGGGGCGAGATTTTTACCTGTTAAATTTAAAGGACTTCCAAAACTGTGAAGATCCCCTCCTCAAAAAAGGATCAGTGAAGTGTCTTGGTCATCCATGAGGAGTGCACAGCATCATATAGGGCTTTTTGTGCAAGCTTTCTGCTGCAGGAGAAATGAGCAATGTGCTGAGAAAATTAATTTCATCCCCAAATGTTACAGCTACAAATTAGATGATTTTTTCCCCCTTCTCTTTTCCCAGAAAACCCACTTATGCATCACACAGATGGAAAATTCTCCTAAGATGAATATGCAAACATCTCCCCCTTTCCCACAGTCAGACCTAGTGAGATAATTTGGGGTTAGAAAGGGAAAGGCCTTATAATACGCTTGAGGCATATCATGCGGAACATCCATAACTTATTAGCGCTTTGCTCCCCACTGATGTACAAAATCTTTCCCTTCATACATGATACTTCTTAACTGTCTATTACGTTGGCATTTAAGCACTGACTCTTCAGTGTTCATGCCTTATGTAACAGACAGCTTATAACAGTCATACAGACAAGCGGTGAATGACTTTACAATGTCGGCGGTACTTTTCACTATGCAGGAGCTATTTCTATAAGTAGATAAAAGACAGCAGAAGTATAACCTCCAGTGAAATCAGCCGTGCTTTGGATAGCATCTCAGTAATACTTTGGCACAAGGGAAAGAAATACGCTGTAGTTCTCACAGAAGCAACGTCATAGCCAACAAAACTCCAGCAGTTCTGCCTCTGCTCTATTCTGAGATTCTGAGAAATGCACATTTCACCTGTAAAACATATGGGTTAATCTTCTGGTCCCTGACACATGAGCAAAGCCTCATATGAAATATGGTGTCTCTATGGATCATCACACTTCAATAAAGGTTTGAGTGGGAAAGTTCGCACACGACCAACAGCAGTTTCCAGAGAAAACAGTGAAGTATTGAAAGAGCTTTTAAAAGAAAAGAAGATGGAGAAACAAAAGCATAATATACTTCAAATACACACAGGAATGCTGCATAATGAGAGGGAATGACTGAATCTTCCAGCTATAAAGAAAAATGCATGGAAAGAAAAATCATTTGGAAGCAAATAAACAAAACCAACACTTCTCACTTAGGAACTCCCTGGCCACATTAAGGTGAAGGGACATTCTGGGGAACCACCTCTGTGCTTGACCTGTTCTTTTAAATATCCCTAAGTATTTCTTCTTGGCCCCACAGGAGCAGGATCTGAATGTTTCATCTAACCCTGAATATTGCCTATTTTCATTTCTTCCCATTAAAACAACACTTCACAGTCACAAACGTACTTAAAAACCTCATTGCTTCATCTGCTACTGAGGCAGTCAAGAAAACACTCTACTGTAATGAGTAGTTTATGATCGCAGGATCTATTTTCCCTTTAGTCCAAGGACTGTGGAGAGCTGTACATGTTTATTTTCCCTTCTGTTGCCTGCCTGGCCTTCTCCTAGATGTATCACATCTGCTCACCAGATCTCAGAGACCTTCAGGGCTGTTTGCTGATACACAAGCCCAAGCTTTCCAGGTACAGGCCTGTATTTTGGAAAGGAGATTTTCTTCTTTCAACAGCCTGAACGTTACAGTTTGCGATGTACATTTTGACATATTCTTAGATACTCATCTCATGTCAGTCTTTCCTGCACACTTGAGAAGGAGTTGGGGCTTCTTCCTATGGACCAAAAAGCCTGAGGCAAAAATGCTATGTAAATGTTTGCTTTATGTGTTTCACATGATTCTTTCCAGACCTTTTCTTGAAGGGGACATGTGTTTTCACATCTTTTATATTTCTGGAATGGCTACAATTTCATATTCTTATTCCACTGTCTTTCCTTTAACACTACAGCTCTTCCCTGGGTAAGTCCCTTTCTTGCAGCATACATCTAAGATAATAGTGCTGCTCTCTCAGAGAATGGGCTGAAAGCACTTTGGAGCAGCTTGCAGTGGCTTTTTACAAATGCCCTCCAGTGATTTATAGTCATGTTCTACTTGAATGGCTTCCTGCTCCTGAAAGAGCTGGTTGAACTTTTCATGCACAAACACCACTGCAAGACATTTCTTTCAATTTGTGTCTACCTTTTCTATCCATGTTAGCATCATTGAGGCAAAAACTGGAGGCTGTCACTTTCATAGGAAGTTGCCTCATCTCTTGCCCTTGTGTCATCATTTTATCTTTACCTTTTCATTCACGCAATAAGTATTTCAGAATAGGTCACTACTTCTCTGACATATGGGATAAATGCATCACGTTGAGGAAACCATGGTTGTTTCAGTCTTCGGTCCATGAATGCCTCAATGTTTGCAATTTATGGAAAATATTTTGAGGTTTTGAGATTTTTTTTATAGTGTTTCTGAATTGGTTTGTTATCTTCACTTAGATTTTGTAACGATTTTGCTTTTCCAGGGCCCATATCCCAATATTTCTTCAAATAATCAATATTTCATATTTATCCAGTTCTAGATATACAGACCATACTCTTTCTAGCTATTTGAAGGATCTGTGGTCCCACTATGGCTCTGCTGCCTCCCATTTAGGCTCTGGGTTGCTGTCAGCTGTTCTGCTGACTCATTCAAGTTCCATCTTCCAGCAGCCAAACGCTGATGTAACTACCTCCCCATTCATAATAGTTGTCAGTCTCCTTTTCCAGACAAAGCATTTGGAGACATTTTTACCTTTCTTAAACTGGAAGTAGTGCTCACATTTAATTTCTCATTTCATTTGTCTGCTACCTTTGTATTTCTGCTTTTGCTTTTGTAACAATTTAATGCATTTTGTACAATTTCCATATTTATATAATTATTTGATTGTCTGCTTCTGTGCCTGACTCATATTCTACATTTGGTTCTGAGCTTATTTACTAGTTCTGCATATAGCTATTGGTTGATTTATTATGGGCTGTAAGAGCATTTCCATTTGAGCTCCTTCATACTTCATGGACATGATTAATCCATCACAGCATCATTTTAAGTTCGCATTTTAAGATTTGATAACTAGTCAGGCATTGCACAGGCTGGCAATATACTTATTTTGTACTTTTCATATGGAGTTGTAAGTACAGTCTTAAAATAAATATCATTTATATGGCCTGAAAATACTTTTGGACCATTGCTAGGATTTTATATTGAATCATAGAACCATAGAATGATTTGGGCTGGAAAGAACCTTAAGATCATCTAGTACCAACCCCCCTGCTATGGTCTGTTATCAAGATGGCAAAGGTCTGCAAAAATGTAAGACAGCTTTCCTCATCACTGTTAATAGCATAGCTGTTCTTGCTTTGTCCCAATTTTCCTCATTCAAATTTTATAATTTCCATTTTGTGGTATGAAAATTTCCATTTGCAAAATACTCCCCTTTCATAGCTAGACTCTGGGATATGGGGTTTTAATACAGCACTATCATCATGTTTTGACTAATACTTCTGGTTTTCTTTTATTTTTAAACTTTTGCTTGTGGATAAATGGTTGAGGGGACAGTCAGTTTGCACTGTTAGTACTTAAACCTACCTGCAGGAGCTGGCTTTAGATACTAATTTTATTGCTAAATTGTTAAAGATGAGGACAATTCAGGTTCTACTCATCCTTTCATATATAGCATTCTTTTAAATTCAGGATTTACCGGAGGCAAATATTTTAAATTCCCAACATTATCTGTTTATTAAAATAATGTTATGTTATGTAATGATTTTTATAAGGGAGATATCTTTTATAACTTGGTTTAGATTCAGTTTTAATTGGTGAAAGGTGACAGACCCAATTTTTCCAAGGCTACATCTCTCCTCTGTGTTCAGTGGCCATACTTTCTTGCCTATTTATTTCACCCTCTTCTATTACTTACCCCCAAAATATTTCTAATTCAGTTCTAGACTGGCCATCATCTCTTTCCTCTCTGACCTAACACCTCTTTCCTCCTCTTCTGGGGAGTTGGAGATGCTAAAACCGATCAGAAATAAAAACTGGAGAGTGCAGGAAAAGAGACGAAGAGGCATCCCTCTGATTTTAGTAGCTGGGGGTATGGAGAAGGAAATCAATATTAATTGAAGATTATAGCTTGTTAGATAAACTCAAAAAAGAAATACTAATTTTAATAATTGATTTTCAATAGCAATGACTTCCACCAACCCAAAATTTTCCAATTACATGTTCCATTACTGTTGCTTAACATGGCCTTTCCAGCCTCGCAATGTCACTCTGCACTCTCATTAGTATTTATAGTAGCAAAACTCATTAGCTTGAAGTTTACAAAACTGTTCTCTTTTGCAGATCATTCTTATATATTCTTCATACAAGTCTAGCAATCATCTTTATTTTTTATTCACATCAGTGTCTTCTGAAATACATAACTACTTATGGTAAACTGTAGTCCACTAACTCCATTGACTTAAGGCAGAGAGTATTTACAATGAAAAATAAAAGAATAAGTTGGTTTAAAGTATTTTTTTATTACTTGAATTTCTCACGTACATGACAATTCTGACAAGTTAATTTTTGCTTATTTTAATTGGAGTTTTACATTTTACAGGCACCTATGATTAATCTGTCACCCTGGACACATAAATTATACAAATTTAAAATTTAAAGCACTTACTTATATGTAATTTCATCAAACTTCTCTAAGATTCTTAACAGCAAAAAAGCACAGCATATACTTTTACAGCTATTTCTAATATACATCCCTATTAATAGGGAGTACTAAAAAAATAAATTGAGGGCATGCTGAGCTATAAGACAACATTTAGATGACAGAGAATTGATTTTCTATAAAGCCGAGGAATTTTATAGAAAAAAAAAAAAAACCAAAAATCTTCAAGGAACAATTTGCAAATGAAATATGTGAAATTGGTTGTCTCTACTTCAAGTCATATCGATTTGATTTTCATAAACACATTCACTTGTCAATACTGTAAGTGATTATTGCTCAGTCTTCTTGAAAACATTGAATGGGGTAAGACAATTATAGCAACAACATCATTAGGGCTGTACATACTGGATAGTTAGAGCAGAGAAATTCTGCTTTTTCTGTTGGAGTTTACCTTACACATCCATGTAAAATGGATACAATCCATTCTGTCTGATGGGTGCCGACTGAGAGGTGATTTGGGAACCTTGTGCTGCTGGACTGTGGAGGACAATGTTTACTGTGTGTCTCCAGGCATGGAAGAATGGAACAACCACTTTCTGTCACCACATCACACTGTCTTGCCGGGAGGGCAAGGCTGAATTATGGCATAAGCTGCACCAGAAGTAACCCAAGAGGAGTGCTGGGTGTCAACAATGCCTTCCCTGCTCCCTCTTTCTTTTTTACTGGGAGTAAACCATAACAAGTAATACATAGTTTTGACATGGTCATTATAACCAATATTGAACTGTACTACAGGATAAGGATATAATACATTTTTTCAAAGTTTGGTATGAACTGAGGACAATCTATCCATTTTATTGTAAGAGATTGTTGAGGTGCAGTTATCAGAGAAAAAATTCTCAGCCCAGTTTTTCAAACCAGATCCATTAAACAATTAAAATTAATTTCAACTTATATTGCAGTCCAGTTGTATCTATTATTTTAAGTAGTATCACCACTTTGAAGAATTTGAAGTAGGAGACAGGTTGGTGTGGAGCAGATATGGATATTTATTTCTTTAGTATTAAAGTAATTTGCAGCACTCTAGCTGTTGCTAACAGAGAATCTGTAAGTCATAAAGTGCAGTTAGGTGATAAATTTATTTATAAAGTACCTTATCCACTTCACTCTCTTATCATTCCCCCCCCCCCCCCCCCGAATTATTCTGATTTTAATCCCCCAACCAGATAGGTGAGTGGTATGGAAGATAGATGAAAATGAATCCTTTTCTCCTGCAAATGTAGCTTTTTCTGCCCAAACTTATTCCAATCTAAGGCACAGCATGAATGTGGATCATTCTTATCTGACATTTCAAATAAAGAATCCACAACCATGAAGATACTGTTTTGTTATCTGGCAATTCTACAAATAGCACCTATATCCCTTCAGAACATGTCAGTTTCTCACTTTGAGTCTCAGAAAACCTTGGTAAAATGTATGTTACAGCTCAAGATACCTTAAAGCTTCTTTAGGTCATTGTCAGTTGGCTTTCACTGCTTTATGAAGCTAGTTTCTGGTGAGGGAGGCATATGGCTTTGTAAGACAAGAGTTAGAAAATAACTGTTACAAGCAGCTCTCTCAAAAACTCTGAAATGTTATTAGAATACTTCATCTAAATTTCTGGTGCACCTTATGCATACACAACACATGCCACCGTAATATCTTCACCAACAGGATTGTGTTGCATGCCAACTAAGTTATGATAGACTGCTTTTGCTCTGTGAAGAGGAAACCAAAAATGGAAAGGAAGAATCAGAAGTTCTAGACAGAAAATTTTCTGGCTTACAATGTTTAAAACAGTGCTATTGTATACATTCAGGGAGCTTAATTTTCATACCTGATCCTTTCAACTGCTGAATTGTTGAATCCCAAATGACATTTGTGTTTTCAGGATTTGTAAAGAGATTGGAAATGCTTAAAAAGTAGACATAAGAGAATAACTCTTGCAACACTAGGCTATTGTTTTGCAAATTGGTTCAAAACATATTCAGAAGATGGCACTCTCATACATGCCAGTCTCTGAACAGGTTAGTCAATACCTCTTCCATTTGCATTAGGGCTGCAAGCAAATTCAAGATCTAAGCAGAGCAGAGGGAGTCATCTTGTAGTTAATCTCTGTTTTGCATTAGGAAACCATAAATGCTGTTAGTCACTTTTTTGCTTCTCGATACAGACTGTCAGGGTCTTGGAGTAAAAAAATGAACAATGCACAGATTTGTCCTAGATACTGGATAGCAATTCTACATTGGCTTCTGGGCAAAAAACAATCACAAAATCCTACAAAAGGAGCCCTCTATCTCCTAAATCTCACCAGACTAAAGGAGAAATTTTGTTTCTTTGAAAAAGATTTTTCCATCTTCCTTTTTTTCTCATTGAAACACATATCTTGATTTTATAGCTAATGAAAGAACTGGTTGTGGTTTAGGCTGTATGTAAGGCAAAGATTTATAGCAGATCTCAGAGTGGCTTTCCTTTCCACAGTTTTAGCGGTAAACCACTGCTTACTCATGATCATTTTCTGAAGTACATGCATGCTGTTCGGTTAAGAATAACATCAAGCAGATCAAAATCTTAAAAACCCCAATAAATCCCACCTCAGTGCCTTGCTGATGAGTGAAGTGTTGCCAGAGTTCAGTATTTTAAGGTGATAACTTTGGTGATAATGTGAGAACAGCAGTTCTCCAGTGAGAACAAAGTTAACTGAAGAGAGAACAGGAGCTCTTGCAGCTGCTTGAGCAGCTTTGTAGCTGTCTGCAGAACCATTAGAAACATGGCCACCAGATTTGTAATCATACTTGTGTGTAATACATTTGTCACTGAAATACACCTGTGTTACTATGCTGTCTCCTACAAAATTGGGAACACTTTGGTGGTTTAAATAAGTTTCTCACAGGATGAGAAATCGATTTTATGATATCTCTCACTGTAAATAATTTATTGCCACTCTATACTCAATCTGAACATAAATTGATACTTAAGGCCTGCAGGCAGTCCTTTCTTCTAGGAATCTTGACATGAGCCTGGCTATCCAACGCCAGGAAATGGTTTTCTACACCAAGAACTGCCTGGAGAGGATGCTAATAAAGAAACTTTCCTGTGGCTGTGTTTTCCCAGGCTAGGATTGCATATTTTCTTATATATACCAATCCTGAGCCCATAAATCTCATTTCAAAGGTGTTGTTGGCACCAGCTGTGCTAGCAGATAATCAGGGTCATGGTCCAGGCTGGAGAAATGCCCTCAGGACCAGAAAGTTGGCCTTGCTCTTCTAGTATTATTGGCACAAAGATGGATTTTCTAACCGTGTGCTTTCAGATCCCAGTCATAGTATCTCTGGGACAGCACAGAGGATCCTGAGTAGTTGGTCTGGCCAGACAGAGGAGAGACAGTTAGAAAGAGGTGGAGAGATGAAAGGGTGTCTAAGGTAAGATGGGAAAAAGATGGATGAAAAGGGAACTTGGAGGCTAATAGGGAGAGGAGACAGAATTAAAAACAGGAGCAGTAGCATTAGTAGTACATCTCTGCTTTCCATCCTCTCTGGCCTAAAGGCAGTGCTATAGCCACTCATCCTCTTCTACCTTCCCCCTTGTACCAAAGAGAGACTGTCCAATTTATATTGTGGCTGCAATCGGAATAATTTTTGTGTTGTTATCCTTGCACTATTTTATTACAGGGTGCAAATTCAAGCCAGAGTTAACAGCCCCACTGAGACAAGTCCTCAGTCCAGTGCCCTCGGTGGCCCTTCCTGCAGTGCATGGTGCTGTGATGTCCAACCTCCGCTGGACAAGTTGGGTCATTCTGCTGCAGGAGGATACAACGCAGCTGAATTTCAGTAGGCAGTTGAAGCGGCTTGTACTTCTCAGCTTCTTCTGTCCTCATTCATGTGGAAACATTATGTTTCTGAAGACATAAGCACATTTGACGGCTTTTGCTTTCAAGAGATTTTCACTAAAGTGCCGTACAACACAAAGAAGGACAAACAGGTGAATTTCCATGGCTAAGCAATGTGTATGTTCCTTGTAGGCCAGCTTCAGACATCTCAGGAACAATATGTTTGCTTTTCAGGCAAACGTAGTATTTAGGTATGAAAAATAAATGTATCACATCCCTACAACTAGGACAGGAGACACCTTTGTCGCTTTTCTGATTCTACTGTCACCAAGAGGAAAAAGATAATTCTATCATTAATCAGATCACGAGTTTAATTGCAAACAAAATGCTCATTAAACTTTGTTATCATTCTGCAGCTGGACTGCCTTTGTACTTCTGTAACCCACACATTCTCAAGGTTTCTAACAATTCCTTCAGAGTCAAATTTCTTAATAAGAAATACTCTGAGACATAAATCTATGGCTTTGCTTTGATCAAAGTTTCCAAATGTGAACTGCCAGAAACTTCTTGAAGAAAAATCTATCTTTATATTCCACACCAGGTGCAGAGTAGTGGAAAATCAAATCACTAACAACAGTTTTATTAATTCTAATGTGATAAAGTCAGATTTATTATTCTGATTTGAAAATATTACAGTGATTCGCTCTGAATTCCCTCTGAAACTTCTTCTTCATAAGACTTGCTAGCAAATGTGCCAAGCTCTTTCATTAGCACAAATTAGAGCAAATGCAAGAATTTGTACTTCAATGTATTTTCATGGATGCACGAAATTGTATGGCCAATAATTGTAGCTATCTCGGTTATTTTGGTGATTACACTGCGTGCACAGGTAATTAAAGTAAACCACTGTAAACTCTGGTCTTGACAGTTTTCCATAACAGTATCCTGCTATGCTCAAGTGAGGGCCTTGAGAAAATCCTTGGTAGTTTTACTTCTGTGATCTGTGATTCTGGACCTCATACACCACGCTGGGGCACGAGCTCAGTTCCAGCGCAGATTTCCAAGAGGAAATGCTTCTTATCTCTGTAAACCATGACTCAGTGTGGGACCTTTCCAGGTCTTACAGTAGTTTTCAGAAGGCTGGGATTGCTACAGCCTCAGGTAGTTTATTTTTACTCTGTTCTCCTAAGTTTTGGAACAGAGTGTTCTTCACCCTGTGCTGCCGCTGGTTGCGTACTGCTGGTACAAACTGTTAAACAGATGCTGAGTTCTACTAGGGAGCTTCTCTTTTATTGCAATATGACTGAAACACAAATCCTTACAATTAACAAACAAATCTGAATAACAAGGAACCAAAAGATGAGAACATGCAATTAGCTAAAGAAGTGCAAGCAGGGACCACAAACCCACTGCACAGTAGTAGCTAAAGCTGCCCACTCAGCACATGAAAGGTTCAGGTTCAGAGCAGGGAAGTTCCCATGTGCAAAACGCTGGTTTACCAGCAGAACCCAGCTTTGTCAGATGTATTTCTGTCACAGCTGCTGCTCTGCCCTGTGTCACAAAGTCAACTCACCAGCTGCTAACCTGTTAGCCAGGCAGAGCAATTTGGATGGGCAATGAGTGATACTCACATGCATCCTGCTGTCTTTGGACTGCTGGAAGTGTTCCCCATAGCTATAGGCACAAATCTAAATGCAGTCTGGTATGATGGCAAGCACCCTTTAATTATTCTTGTTGCCAGCAGCTCGAGGAGGGGATACAGTATGTAGACGCTGGTAATGAACTGGTTAACCAAACCTCTGGTGGTTGCAGAGAAAAGTAGTGTCTGAAAGAAGAAAAAGCAAACCTGAAAATAAAAAACAGAACACCCAATAATATAGGGTGTAAAGTGTCAGGTAAACATCCCTTCATCCCAAAACACTGACTGAAATTGAAAGAACCAAGAGCTACTTTGCCATGGGCTTCAGCCTACCTTATTACCTGACCCTTAATTACAGGTCTGTAAACTTCAGAGGGTACTACACAACCTCAGTGACCTCAGTGATATTCAGATGTCCAGGGAGAGAATAAATTCAGAGGCTGTGGTATAAAGAGCATTCACAGTCAGTCTGGCATGGTTGCTGTGAATCCACAGGCAGGATGACTGGGGACAGGCTTGGTAAGGCCAGCAGTGAAGAAACGGAGCCAGAGGGGCTTGGAGAGTGAAAAAGGCAAAAATGGAAGTAAGTGGGGTGGAAGAGTAGATACCTGCTGGTGCACAGGGTTTATTTATCAAGGGAGCTAGATAGCTCCATTTTCTGGAATATCCAGCCGTCCCTTTTGTAGGACTGTAACTGGCTACACTATTGGGGATAGGGGAAATGAAGCTGTTTGCTGTAGATGCTGTTTATTCAGTGTTCCGTTAATACAAAAAGTACCTAGTGCATGGGGCAAGCCCCACACCCTGCATTATTCTAACTCTGTGAGCAATGCCATGTCTACACCATTGCAGCTATTGTACACTCCCTTCTGTATCCGGTGTCATGTTCTTTGCTGAAATAAATTACTTTTAAAACCTAGAACATTTTTTGCTTCAAAAATAACAAGCAGGTATAAATAAAGGCATGTACAGAATAGCATCTTGAAAAGCAAATATTTTGTGCAAATTTACTTTTGCAAGTAGATCCTCTTTTTGTTTGCAATTACTTAGCACTTCGCTCAGATGAGGCTCCTGTACAGCAGCTCTACAAAGATAAATGAAGCTTTCTACTATCTATAAGTGATTTATTGTCTCCACACTAATGATACATTTTATAATGAATGGAATTAAGATTAAAATAAGGTTATGTATAATTGCCAGCAGTGCTCAGTGTAAGTACCAGTTTGTCCCACCTCTGTATGTCAAACCCAGTATTTCAAAATGTAATTAATACCTGTCTCATTATTAACTGCCAACATTAATTTCAAGGAAACAAGCCCAGAGTTAAGATGAAAAGATATTCTGCAATGGTTCCATTAACATTTGTTTTCCCTGTCTATAGACCAAAGCGTAAAGGACTCAAAAATTACTTTGTCGAAATATGGAACAAGCGTCTCGGTATTTGACCTTATGAGTATGGCGTTCATAATTACAGGTCATTAGGGATGTAATTGAGGCTTATCTTTCAGAAAGCAATGTTAGTGCTTACTGGGAGATCATTTCTTCAGCAATCTGTTCTCCATTTCTATTGTGAGATTGCAAGCCACACTGAATGCTGATAAGCTATCTTTTCACCATATTACGATAGAAATCAAGTGCCACCATCAAGTCGTCCCCAAAAGTGCTGAAACTTGCAGAGGTCTTTACATTGATGTCTTTGTGGGTCTGGCTCCTCTTCTGGGTTTCTGCATCTCGAGTGGAAGATGGTAATATGCTGTGCTTACTAGTAAGCTCTTTCTGCTCAGACTGTTTCTGTAATGAGAAATGTACTGAGACTCCTGACCCAGAATAGATCTGGGAACTATCAAACAGGTATATTTTCAGGAACTCCCAACAATAAAAAGTGTGCTCCATCACCATGAGTTTCAGTTTTCTTTTCTTCTGATAGTGAATCTTCTTCCATGTTAATTCAAGGATCCTGCTGTTTTAACTTTCTGAAATTACACATTCAAACTAATCTTCTGTTACACACTGCATATTTGTTCCCTGCGTGTCTGCAGGAGATCTGTGTATGGAGTGAATGATAAATGCAAGAAAAAGGAGATACACAGCATGGATTAGGGAAAATCATTTTCATTTCGGATGATTTGTAACAGAGCCTGCACTAATTGTAGGCCTTGTAGATAAGTATATGAAAACCTGAATTCAAGAGCAATGCGTATGACTCTGTTGATAAATGACAGAGAAGAATGCAGTAAGACTGGCCTCCCACATGAGAAAATTCAGTGGGGCCCTTTTGGTGCCAGCTGGAAGCTTCAGTAATTTTAAAAATGGAAATATACAGAAATGGGGGTTAACATCACAAAAAGGACTTAGACTTTTCAAGATATAAAGCCTGCAGATCTCACAGACAGAAAAGACGCAACAACAGGTGGGACTGATTTGTCCTAACACAAGCAGTTAGGGATCAAATTCAGTTCACTTTCATATGAAGTCAAGTGGTTGTATTCAGTTACCTAAACATTAGGGTACGCTCCTGTCTGAGGTGCCTGAGGTTATTCCACATGGCTACTTACTGCCCCTCCAGAGAAACACAAGTCTTCTGTAAACCACGTATCCTACTGTCGTTCATACATGAATATTCTGGACAACCTAGGATATCTCAGAACAGGTGCCCATGTTTTAGGCACCTGAATTTCACTTTAGATGTACACAGCTGATCTAAGCACTCAAGTTTCCACTGCAGTCAATGGAGAGTCTGTCAATGCAACCAACAAGGCTTAGAAAACTGCTTTGGTGTCTGACCAAGAGATGTCAAGTTTGGGATGAATTGAACCTCTCTTGTGGCTCCACTGGAAGCAGCACTGACTTCATTTCCAAGGACTAGCACTGGACCTGAAATAGCTAGTTCACATGTAAAGAACTGCATCACCTTAACTGAGAAGTCTTAATCTGGACTAAAGTCTTATCTATATTCAAAGTGTTCAACAGAAAGGGTCAGTTCAGCTACATTTGTTGGGTGAATTGCCCTGCAGAACGGCGTATCTTGGAGCCCACAGAGGCTCATTCAGGCTCAGGCAGTAACTTTTAGATACCTAAGGTCAGATAACATGAATCTCTTTAACTTTCTGATTTGGAAATACAAGTGGCTCGAAGAAGATAACACTGAAAAAATCCTTGGAAAAATACTCCAGGAGAACTGAACTGTTTTACTTTCCGCTATAAAGTTGCTGAGAATGTAGCATGGATAGAGATTATCTCTGATGGAGAAATCCCCAGCTGTAGTTGATCTAGCTCTGAGAGCCTTGTTAGCTGCAGGTAGAATCAGATTTACAGTCTATTTACCTCTGCAGGACCGTATTCATTTATGGTGCTGTAATAAATATATTGCACTCCTCTCCCAGGACTTACCACCAACTTCTGGTTGTCTGCAGCCTGTTTTCCCATGGTTATTTTCATCTTAGTGATTTTAAACCATTTCTGCTTGTGAGCGATTGTCAGACAAAGTGATTTACAGCAGCCTTTATTGAGATCATAGTACATTGCCATAGATCCTTTGTCAAGGCTTCTTGACCTTTCTTTATTTACAGTGTCTAGGGCTGAAGGATTACTTACGTGTACAGTTTGGTCATCTGAGATAAGGGCCCTGACAATTTTGTTCACACACTGCTAGCTTTATTGAATTGTCCTCTATGGCACAGAGTACAGCCTGTGCTCTGAGAAGGACACAGATATTTGGTGAAGAAGAGCAGTTACTCTGTTTTCTCTGGACTAAAACCTGAGAGCTTCCAGATTCCTAAATAAGCACCCTCATCTTAAAATTTACCATCCAGCCCTTGGGCACTTTTCCAGCTAAAATGGACAGACCTTTGCAGGTCTTAAGTCAGTATGGTTCTACTGCAGAAACCTCAGACATGACTGTTTATGGGCAGAGATGACTTGATTTAGCTTTTTCTGACTGTAATTCTACCCCTCTCTCAGCTTTACCACCACAGGGCACTCCCTAAAGCAAAAAACAGGGCTTTTGCTGCCACAATGACCAATGACTTTGAAGCAATGGGGAGGAAATACCTGTATAAGGACCTTCATGAGAAATATATTCAGAGCTCCTTAAAAAGCATCTGCAATTGCCCCTGCCTTTGAGACACAGTGTGGTTTAAACTTTAAAAAGCAGCAATGCTTTCATTTCCTCTTTTCGTTTTGACTGAGAGTGTACTATGCACATCTCTCTTGCTTTTAGTCCAGTGACTAAGCTGAAAAGGAGGGGCTTTATGTCCTTTTGCACAGTGCAGGCACAAAAACGCACAGAGCCACACAGCGCAACGAAGCACACAGTACTTTCAAAGCCAGCACAAAACTGCTCTGGCCATAAACAAATGGGGTCACAGCTCCTTCCCTTTGAAGAGAGGGAAAAGAATTTATGACAGGCCTCCAAATGATGCAACTTACTTCTCCCCTTCTTCTCTGAAGTGAGCCCTGCTCATTGCAGTGGCTGGTATTAAGCTGTGTAAAGACCTCTTACACTGCCTGCCATTCATCACACACAGCCAGCTCCTAAATGGCCCCCAAAGGGAGGCACAGCCAAATCACAGACATTCCAAGTCTTGCTTGTATTGATTCAGTAATAGATACTAGGTATCAGTATTAGATAACACTTCACTGGTATCAATAGACACCTAAATCTACAAATTCCTTCTGGGCAAATTTAATTCATGGCAACATCACATATTTTTTATTATTGAGCTATTTATACATTTATTTATTGAATTGAATCTCTACCCTTTTACCCATAGCCAGTCCCTGTTATTTCCCATTTAAAAGTACAAGTAAGTGCTAGAAGAATATAATATTCATCTGTAAAAGGGTATAGATTTATATAATTCTTTCGGGCAGGAGCCAAAGCCTGCCCCAGCAGAATAATAATCTATCACAGTAATGTTGGCTGGAAGTACGTGAGAGAAGAAAGACTGAACAAGGATGCTGACCTGTACTAGTAAGACTTTAGCCGTTACCCTGTGAGCACAGAAGCACATGTAAGTATATAGTATAATCATCTTAGCGGTGTCTGTCATGCTGTACTTTGGAAGGGCAGGGTATAAAGGATCTGTTTCGCTGGTTTGCAAAAATCAAAAGGAAAAGTCAATTCTTTATAGTCAGCAGAATTCTTTACAAAACTTCCCAAGGAGAAAGCAGATGCTGAGTAGCACAAAATTAATCTTATAACATACTAGGTATAAAATACAGTAACACAAATCAATATTGCAGCCCTACACTATCAGCTGCTGAGCATAGAAATAGTCAGCTGCATTGTGTAGGACATATGCTCTGCTCTCTGGTTTTTCAGCACAGATTTTTAACTTAGGTCCTGAGTCAGTGCCTATTGGAACCAGTGACAGAAACATGGCTTTGGATCAAGCCCTCAGCTGTAGATTTATACTGACCAGTAACGGAGAAATACTGCAGTTGAGTCAGTGCTGCAGCAGAGTGTTGCTGGTTATGTTACCCTCTGCAGGAGCCAAATTGCTCTGTGTTAGAAGAAAGCCAATCTCTTTTGAACTGCAGAATTTTAATGTAGCAAAATCTGACCCTCTAAGTGTAAAACTGCACATGGCAATTACTCGGTTCTGCAGGAAATGAACTTGCTGTGTATTTAACACTTCTGTTCAGCAGCAATTAGGTTACTTTAATAGTTGAATGTGTAGCTCCTAATGCAGCAAAACCACTGCCTGTAACAGCCATCGCTTACAACTTCAGCTGCAGAAATACAGGCTCCTTCTGGTGACACAGTCATTAACTCTTTTGCAGTTGACTGCAAAGGCAGCTTACACTCTGCCAGAGCTCAGCTCACTGGGCCAAAGCTCAGTGAACAGGAATTCGTTGCATGAACATTCTGTCCCCAAGCTCTGCTTCTCATTTTGGTTCACAGACGTCCTTTCTCAGTCCCATATTTATCAGGTGAAGGCATGAAACAGGAGTTCAGCACTGAAAATGAAACAGTCCAGGCAGCAGCATCTCTTCCTTGAACTGGAATATTTGAAGGCTGATCCTTGCAATATGAAAAAATGGTGGATAAATGCAATTGCAAAATGTATCTATAGACTAGTAGGATTCATCCAACTGAGTCCCTTTGGCCCTGGTCACAAAGACTGATACCCTCAAAAACACCCTCCATTCTGCCCTTTGAAGTCCCCATGATCCTCTCTACACTGTCTGAATCAGCTCCTCACATCTTGTGGGGTGACCCACCAAAGCAGCTGTATGAAATTAAAATAGAATTAAGCAAAGTTGAATTTTGTGACTGCTGAAAGTGATCATTGGCAACGAATGACCCTGGCCACAGATTTTCACTATAATAAAAGTGCTATTCGTAGCTCAGTAGGCCAAATCAAATAGTCTCTTGCAATATTCCTTTTTTATTCTTTCATTCTATTTCATTCCAGTGAACAATGTCTGATTAAAGGTTTTCCAAAGGATGTGTTTCCACTGATATCCATGAATCCTGGAATCTGTCATCTGCTTTCATTTAGACCCCACACTGGAGAGGGGCAATATGAATTACTGTCACCATCCCTTGGGGGGACCCTGTAGTGTATTGTAGATGCAACCTGCACAGCTGGCGAGGTAGGACAGCCCCAGTGAAGCAATCTACTTGGTCTGTATCAGCCATTTATTCCTGCCAGTGCCCCACTTTCTGCTTTTCCATGTTATATTTGCTGCATCATGCCTTTCCCATATGAAGCCTTTTCTAATAAACCAGCAAAGCTAAACTTTAAATGGAAAAAATATAAAGCTTATATAATAATTCTCCTTAATCAGCATCTGCTGATGAGTTTTATATTTTATGACACTTTCTCAGTTTATGTTTACTTGCCATATCTATAAAAATTGCAATAAATCCCATAAATGTTCAGCGCATAGATAAGAGTTGCTGTGAATTCCAAGATGCAGCTCCTGATTATATAGCCCATAGAATGATGAGGAACACATAAATAACTCACTGGAAAATGGGAGCCATACTTCGGTACATATTTTTTGGGTTTTGTACCAGAGATATGCAAAGGCAATTATGTTTATTGGTGCTTTATCAAACACTCTGGCTGGAAGATGCAGGGACGCTGGAAGAGACATGCTTCATTTCCTTGCCAGTACCTGACTTCCAAGACATTTCAGACACAGACAGAACTTAACTTAGACAATATTCTGTTTGTTTTCCCTGTGACTCATTATAGTACTAAATCTCTGAAAATAATTGATTTTATAGTTCAGTGGCTCAACCTGGGGAGAAAAGAAACAGTTTATGTTGACACCATTTTTCCTAAGGCTTCCTGGAATTTTGAGGTTGCAAACCTGTAAATTTTTATCCATAAAGAAAATTTTCATCCATTTTGAAAAAAAGCAAAGGTTTGAAAGAAACCAGGAAAAAAAAAAGAAAATCAAAACTTCAAACTTCAATATTTACTCAGCTTTGTTTTAAATTAGTCTTGGACTTCTTGAGTCTATGTCAGTTCAGCCAAGTGTATCTGCACGCTACAGTGGTTCAGTATGTGGGACATCAGCATCACAGACAGAGGATGTCAGGAAATACCCTTCTTTTTGTGGTCTTTCCCATCGCTGCTGTCCCTGCCATCTGTCCATCACTATGACCACCACTCTGTGCTTTCAGAGGAGCGTTAGTAGCAGTGACCAAAATCATAAGCAGAGCTCAGATACACTCGTCTCATTTGTGTTCCAAAACTCAGGACAAGCTCTGAGCTTGAGTGGCAGCTGGGAAGATAACATGGAATAATAATGTTGGTTTAATGTGTAATTCTTACTGTGTTTTGCAATAGTATCTCCTTGTAGACACACCATTAGAGGCACACAGGTGCATATCTGTAGTTTTGTTTGGCTTTCAAAATGCAATATTTGATTAACTTTGTCTCGATTTTTCATCATTTGCTCCACCTGATACTTTAGGAGATGCATGGATTTAACGTAAATTTGACACGTACAAAGACCACTATAGAAAAACTTGCTAGGAAAGAGCTGCCACTGCTTGACCGGTCTCTGTTAAATTCAGTTGGTTACAGGCTTTTTAATTGGAAGATGGCTCTTGCTATTATTCGTGGTTATTCATGCAGAATTTCCTCTCTAAATTACTTAGTTAACTGAGTAAAGAAAGTAAAAAGAATTAGATTTTAAATGATGAGCTGTTAATTGACTATCACAGCCAAACTCACATATTTAATTAATATATCAATCTGCCACCTAGTCATCGTTACTCAAATTAACATTGGGAGTTTTGGTTCTATGCTGAATATGAAGATATTTGGCTTATGAGTCTGCTTAAGTGTGTAAGTGCAAACACATTTCTGACTTTTTGTCAAAGATTCAGACAACTGACACCACACTATGAGGAACACTGACCTTATTATTTTAAGAATTGATATAGGCTGTGCAAGTACAGAAAAATATCTAACTGGCACATTCAGATAGTCTCATATTAATGAAATATATATACCAATGATGGACAAGAGCCGAGGATGTTAAAATATATAAGGCCTATTGCCAAAAGAAATTACTATGCAGAAATTCAGTGAATATATCATATTATCCTGAACTAAGTTTCTATTAAGAAGGATCAGGTTTGAGACCATCTTATGAAGCTGAATGTGCACAAGTCCATGGGACCTGATAGAATCCGTCCTCAGGTCCTGAAGGAGATAGCAAATGAAGTTGCTAAGCCACTGGCCATCATATTTGAAAAATCATGGCAGTCAGACGAGGTTCCCAATGACTGGAAAAAGGGAACTATAAGGCCAATTCTCAAGAAAGAGAAAATGGAAGACCCGGGGAATTACAGACCAGTCAGTCTCAACTCTGTGCCTGGCAAAATCTTGGAGCACATTCTCCTGGAAGGCATGCTAAGGCACATGAAAAACAACAAGGTGCTTGGTGACAGCCAGCATGGCTTCACTAAGGGGAAATCCTGCCTGACCAATTTGGTGGCCTTCTATGATGGGGCTATGGAACTCATGGACAAGGGTAAAGCAGTTGATGTCATCTACCTGGACATGTGCAAAGCGTTCGACACTGTCCCACACAACATCCTTGTCTCTAAATTGGAGAGACATCAGTTTGATAGGTGGACCACTCAGTGGATAAAGAACTGGCTGGCTGGCTGAATGCAAAGAGTTGTGGTCAATGGCTCAATGTCCGGCTGGAGACCGGTAACAAGTGGTGTCCCTCAGGGATCGGTGCTGGGACCGGTCTTGTTCAACATCTTTGTCGGTGACATGGACAGTGGGATTGAGTGCGCCCTCAGTAAGTTTGCCGATGACACCAAGCTGGGTAGTTCGGTTGATACGCTGGAGGGAAGGAATGCCATCCAGAGGGACCTTGACACACTTGTGGGGTGGGTCCTTTCCAACCTTAACCATTCTATGATTCTATGGTAATACAACCATTAGTCTTGATTTGCCTTGAATGCTTGAAATGGAAGGTCAATAAAGCAGAAACCTGTGGGATGTTTTGCAAATACTGTAGAAAGAAATATGCTGATGAACATTTCATCACAGGAGTCTGTCAGAAAACCTTCTTGTAGACATAAGCTGAATATGCTCCCGCCATCTAAAACGACCTACACTTAATCAAGCTAGTCCTCATTTCACAATTTTTGCGTTAGCATTGAACTTCTGCAGCCACTGAGCAGCGCTCTGAGGTACCCAGCTTTGCAAACGCAGATTAGAGTTGTTCCTGAGAGTTTATGCTTTACTGCCCCATCATCTGCAAATGCATGCCCTGCTTCAGCAGGGAAGGATGAGCAGTTTCCCTCCTTCACCGAGTCTCTTTGGACAGCAAGGACTTGACTTTATGCCACCTGTCATTTATTTTTCCAATGCTGACAACAGTGTACCTTAGATGACACGCAGAGAAAGCAGAACTGTGAGAGCTTCATTGCCCCAGTACATCCTAGAAGTGTGGAATGGGGAGGATGGAGAGGTGGAGCCAAGTTGGGCCCAAGGACCCTTTTAAGGATGTTTCAGCATCTCAGTGGCTGCAATGATGCCCATCTCCTGTGCAGTGCTGTGTGGTTCACAGCTGCACCTACTCCAAACCAGCTTACTTCTGTCAATTAGCTGAATCAGTCACAGGGGTTTGGTGGTGGTGGTTTCTTGTTTGGTTTTGGGTTGTTTTCCAACTGTGATTTCTGAACCCCAAAATGTCTATGAATGATTTCTAAGGGATTTACAAAATGTAGTTATGAAAAGCAGAACTCCAGTCTGTGGGTTTCACCTTTTAGGATCCACAGCTCCACTGGAAAAACAACAAGGGTCTGCACGCCAGACAACCTCCTACCCTCAGGGCAGACAAGCTCTCCTCCTCCAAATGCTGCACCCTCTCCTTGTCCATAGTGACTGATGAAACACCTTAAGCCTGTGCTTTCTTCAGAAGTGTCTTTAGCAATGATACCTGTACTTTTTAGGTAATAATTGGTAAACCAGACCACTAGCTCTAGTTAATTTACTTGCAGAACAGATTTAGATCCCAGTAACTGAAAGTGACTTGAACATTACAGCCTATCCAGAGATGTAGATGGTTATGGTGTATACAAGGATCAATACCAATTCACAGAGGATGCTACCCAGGATCTGCTGTTAGGAATTTCATTTCTGGCTTTAATAAAACCTGCATTCTACATTTGGTCAGCAGGATTTCTTGCAGCAATAAACTGTACTTTTTACAGCATGCCTCTGCTATGGGAGCAATAATGCACTAAGCTCCATAGCTTTCTCCTTCACAGGAGAAGTCCCAGGCTATTAAAGTAACTATCTCTACCTACAAGCTGTACAAATAATTATTCAGTAGTTATTTAATAACTGTTAAATATCATTAATGTAAATATGTATATTGATATAAAAATTAAGCCCACAAAATGCTAACATCATTAAATATTAAAGATTTTAATTGGTCTGGATAAAAAATTGATTCTTTGTCTCTATAGCATACAGAATTCTGTATTACAGAATTCAGCTGGTTTCAGTGCACCGTAAAATCCAGCTTGCTGTATCACACTTCGCACTCACATCTTATTGCTTATGCTCAGGTATTAATGGAGGTATAAAGTTTGTTACTGATGGCATTTTATTAGGAAAGTCTGAAATCCGACAACAGGCTAGCAGACAACTTTATATGTTGTGTTGAATGATGTCTCCATTATCTTATCCTTTCTATTGGTCTTTAATGGTGCAAATGCTTATGCAGTGGATTGACATAGAATAACAGAAATGCATTCAGTTTATACATACAGAAAGAGCAAACATATTCCTGGATGTGTTTGTCAGGCTGCTCACTCAGTGGTCACCATCATAAAATGGGTAGAAAAAGACCCAAATCATTAGAACATTAGGCAAAGAGCTTGCAGTTCTACCAGGAACACTAAAATTGTCAATTCTACATTGAATTCTAGACCACACATTAAAGCAACAAGCTCATATACCTTCCCTAGGAAATTCTAGCGTCTTCACATCAAAAGTGTTGTGATTGTGCCCATCATTATCAGGAAACTAGCAAAATTACAATTCAGAGTAAAGCAACAAAATTGCTTTAGCAGCTGAAAGGTTAAATTATAGCATAAAGGTTAAAAGTTAAAAACGTTCTGGCAGTAATGTGTAAAATTAATTGTCTTATAAAATCCCGATGATGTTGAATATTTATTTAGTGAGATGCACAAAACAGTAACTAAGATTAATGGGGTATAAAGAGGAAAGAAGATGGATTGGACAGTTATCAGGATGTGTGTCAAAACATAAGTCATTAGGTTGTGAAAAACACTGACAGCGAACATGGTAGAATATTAACATTTTGCAAATTAAAGACACACCAGGCAAAGCACAAGAAGTAGTCTCAGGAAAGATCAGACTGCTCTGACACCATTTTGTTGTTTAGGTTTTTTTTCTGCAGCTATATAAGCTACCATTCAGGAAAACAATGAAATTACACAGGTGCAAACAACACTCATACCACCAGCTAGCTCCACAGCTAGAAAAGACATAGTGCAATTATAACTGGGGACAGATCTTATACTCTTATAGCTAGATTTAATCAGAAGTGATCAAATATTTGGGCTTAAAATATAGGTTCTCTGACCCAAGCTATCAGCCGCTCTAGTTCTCAGATGAACTGCCTGTGTTGGACTGGAAAATCAGTCACAACCCTGCCAATGACAGTCAATGATGGCGCTCCATGGACGTATCTTGTAACTGCGATACAGTCATAGAATCATAGAATGGTTTGGGTTGGAAAGGACCTTAAGGTCATCTAGTTCCAACCTCCTGCCACGGGCAGGGATGCCTCACACTAGACCATATTGCTCAAGGTTCTGTCCAACCTGGCTTTGAACACTGCCAGGGATGGAGCATTGACCTCTGAGAGTCAGGATGGGCTCAAGCACCTGCACTGTGCCACCCAGTCATAACCCAGGTGAACTGAGCCAGTTTAAGCAATCAGAGCTCTATAAGAGCTAAGTAGAAAAGAAAACCACCCCACTGTGATCTTAGCTTCTCTGACAGTGTGAGCTTTTTGCCAGCAATGAATCAAAAAGAGTAGATGACAATAGTTTTTCCCCACCAAACAATGTATTCGGCAGAAATGATATTTTGAATACTTCAGTAGAGAGTTTCTATTTAAATGATGGAAAATCAAAAACGTTAAAAAGAATTTTCACATGAGAATTTTTTTTTACGTTTATGAAATGGTTAACTTTTTTTAAAACATAATTTTTCATTTTCTGACTGATAACAATTACAGAAAAAAGCTTTATGAGAAAGGTTAAATAAGCCATAAATGAAGCATTTCACCCTTTATTCTGAAGTTGAGCAAAGCATTCTGATTTATCCCAAAATTAATCCTCTATTATTTATGCAGCTTTAATTCTGAATAATTGTCTCCAAGATGTGCAGAGTTTTGCTAACAGAACTTCTCCTGGCGTGCAGGCAGGAGCTGATTTTTCTGTCTAGTGTATCAATTCCTTAAGTAGCTTTACCCTTTATCACCTTGGAAAGGGATCAGTGCCAAGCATAGGCCAAGCATTTATTTTCCATAAGTAATATACTTGTGATTATGGTGATCGTACATACTTTGTCTTTTTACAGTTATCAAGGGGAAAGGCAACAGTGATTTATATTTTGTTACACAATGCTGCTGACTGCTTTGTAAACAGAAATGTTCAGATGATCTGAACACACCTGGGGATGTAGTCATCACTGGACTTGTATTTTACCATTTCCAGGTCTATTTTAAGTTATGGGCATATGCAGAATCTGGAATATGGTTTCAGTGGGAAAGTAAGCACAGCAGATTGATGAGAGGTTTGCAATTTTCTAGTCACTGCTTTAACATTTTGTTGAGTCTAAATTGGCATCCTTAGGAATCTGCCTGTAAGTGCTATTCAGAAATGAGTTTCAGGGAATGGCTACAACAAATCTGTGGTACTTAATGTTTTGTCTCAAACAGGTTTTTTGCTCAAATTCAGTATTGTTGGCTTTAGGAAGCCTAACGTACAGTGCAAGGTACTATCTCACAGGCATTCAGGATTAGATACAGAATATGTAAGGGTTCCCACAAATACTATTACTGATCTGTAGGTGGTTGCCTACTTATGGCAGGCAATGCAATCATTGAAGAATATGAGCTCAATGGATCGTAAGTGATGTTTTCATGGTGAAATTGTGCTTTGATTGAATTTATGTGTTGAATTGTTTCAGAATTTGTGTAAATCACAGAGCAAACCAGCTGTTCTTTGGCATCTGCTAATGAAAATCTATGGCTTGGAGTAAATAATAAAAAGTAATCTGCCTACTCGCTGCAAATTAAACACAGAGCAGTAGCTTTAGGATGATGTATCTAGGAATAAAATTCACCAGATAGCACCCCACACATAAGGGCTTGAATTAAATCAGCATTTTGAATAGAGGCAATGATACATAGTGGCTAGTTCAGCACTACTGCAGGAATTTCCTTTTGTTCTTGCAATGAAGCATTAAAAAAGTATTCTAAATCACAACAGCCATAAGGCTAAATGACCTGTGGTTTTGACCTACTGTGTTCTCAGTCCTTGAAAGTAACGCAGGGAGTTAAACCAACAATATAGTTAGGAGAGCAGCATGCCTACCTGCACGTATTGCCCTTCTGTCAACATCTCAGGGAAATGCCAGCATGTGCTTATTCTATCAGAATGTGTGCATGCACATATGTGTTAGCAAATAATCTAGTAAAACAGATGTACTGCAATTATGACTGAGCTGATTAAAATTCCAGGAAGAAATTACTACTTTTTCTTCAATAGTTATTTCCATCACAATTCAAAAATCAGTACTGAATTCAGTAGAAGTCCTACAATTTAAAAGGATTGCATCCCTTAGTAGACAACATACTTCACTAATTGCTGCTTAATGTTCTGTAGTTTAGAGACCTCAGATGCTTCCAAGGCAACCTGTGGCACTGGCAGTGATGGGGGCTGTGGAGTTAGGTACTCTGACTTATCTTCAGAAGAGGCTGTATCCTTTGATGGCTAAGAGTAGTCCTACACTTGCCAGAGTGCTCCTGAGGCAGAAGTGTGGTTTGACAGCTCCAGCTAGAGATCTCTATTCTCTCTTTGCTTCTATAAAACTTCCCCATGAAAGCAAAAGTTTCTCAGCATCGGTTACCACCCATACAAGTTCACAAAGAGGATCGGTAGGAGACCGGGCTGTACCTTCCTCAGGCCATGCACAACATGTCTCATTTCAAAGGAGCAAAGTAGAAGAGAATAAAACCTTAACACTGAAGTTAAGCAATGACTGGCCTGTTCCTGAACCTCTTTAGCACATTCTCTAGTGATACATTAAATAAGGTAGAAATCATTCCCAGGGTTTTGTGTAAAAGTGAATGCCGTAGAAGTGGCTTCATACTTACAGAGGGGTTTTATCTACTGTGGAACTCAAAGCACAGGAGAAGCCTCACTGCTCAGTGAAAGAATATTTCTACGGACCAACCTTGCAATGAAATGTTTTCCATTTGTCAACCTTTTCCCATAATATAACCAGTAGATAAAATTGACAGTCTTCTTTATAGTCCTCACACTTTTACAGCATAAAAATAGCTTGTATCTACACAGCTGTTGCTGTATTTTATAGGAATTTTCACCAAAACCAAAGGAAAATCTTCTGCTGGTAGCCTTAAAAAGCATGATGTGAATTGGACCACTGAGCTGCAGGAACAGAAGGAAAAGGTACTGCAATATTTTTGTGCTGCTGAATTCATGGCAGAGTTCAGTCCCAGGCTGATGCTTGTTGTTTGCCTAGATTTTTTGATTCCTCCCTTGAATATTATTGTGAGTGATGTGCGTGCACAGAATGATCTTGTGCTTACAAATATTGCTTTGCAAAAAAACAGAGCTTATGAACTGTATTTCTGAAATATATTGCATACTGTGAAGTTTTATGGATCCCCAATGTGCTTCAGTTTAAGATTAGTAGGACTCTCAGTCAGGAACAATAAGAATTGTGAAGAGAGTGCACTTTCTATTGAGAGAACATAACTTTTTCTTTAGCTTGCTTAAAGTGACCAGCTTGCAGGAGAAGCATTTTGAAGAAGCTTAGATATTATTTTAATCAAGATTTATGAAATTACCTTGGTTTCAAAAGTCTTGCATGAGATAGAACAGGAAAGATGGGAGAAATAACAACCATTTCCTATTTAAATATCCACCTTCTGTCCCTAAGGGATTCCAGAGCATCACACTTAACAGCCATCAGACTTAGTGTGCCATGGGGACCACTTCTCTGAAATGCCTCCTCTTCTGGGGTGTAGCTGAGCAGGCATTTTCCTGCACGCAGTAGCAACATCTAATGCATTATCACAGAAACTGAGAAACATCGTCTCTGCCTAAAAGTGGTTAAGAGAAGCTGTAGTGCAGCAATCCTAATGCCTCATGAGTCTATACAGCACATTTAATGACCTGATTTAGTTACACTGTCCTTGAGCCCAAGGGCAGCACCCCTGCCCAGATGTTTACCTACCTGCCACAGTGAGAGTCATGGTGCTTGGGGCTGAAAGGCTGTCTGTTCCACTCAGCTTCCTCGAGATGGGTCATGACAGTTCCTATTACTGCAAGAAACCTCATATATAGCCTCTACTCCCCTGTGTCTCAAACTCCCATCCCAAAAGTACTTCCTCATGGCTGCTCCTTTTTGTGTTCAGTCTATATGCCTTGTAAAACCCAGGGGACAATTTTGAGCATAATGAGGTACCTCACCACAGTGCTAAATATCCTCCAAAAACTCTCTAGCCTTTAATTATTTTGTTTATGTTACTAAAATGCTTTCTATTCCTATGGTTAAATGGAGAGTTTCTTACTTGTAACTTACATACAAATCTCACCTCTCTTCAGTCTTACCAATCTGGATATAAGATGCTGTATCCTTACACCACATTAAACCTCCTTCTGGTTATAGATATGCTGTGAGTGACAACAATGTGTGCTGGGACACTGGTGTATTGGACAACCCCAATTTCATCCAGACAACTCAATTCTCTGCCTAAGGCTGGGATGCAGTGCCCTCTGCAAGGTAATGGACAGTGAGTGGACAGATACAGAATGGCTTTCTCTGCCTATTAAGATCATTGTTAACAATTTTTCTTCCAGTGAAAGAGCCTGACATTTTCATTTCTCCTAAAGCCCAGTGGTGTACATCCATTTCTAAACTTATGTGGAAGAAGAATTCTAAAACACTGCATTTTAGAAAATCCTACAATTCATCAGAATGATTTATTCTGTTGGTGTCAAGATGGTTCATGGTGTCACTGTAAATGTAACATGCAATAATACAGCTAAAGATCAATCTTTAAAGAGTTTAAAGAACTGAAGCTTCAGTGAGATTAAAACAAGCTGGAAAGAAAGCAGACTACAATTAAAATTGGAACAAAAACAAAGAAAATGAAATACGATTTAAAATACTGTTGAAAATGTCATTGAAATTCAATCTTTTAATCAAAACATCCCAGTGTGTTTGAAACAGCATTTTTTCAATGAAAAAAGTCCCTTTCATGAGTTTTTCTTCACCAGAGCTCCACCTAGTTAGAACTTCAGATAGTAGGTGCTTCCTGACACATCCCAGTATTGGGTGAGAGACTTCTAAATAAGCTTCTAAAAGGAGCTTATTTTGAGAAGTTTTCTTCCAGATCATCTACAATACACTTTGGGAATTATCATAAACATAAATTCAGCACTGATTAGAAACGCATAACTGACATAAGAGAAAAGAGAATTCTTTTTGCTTTGAGAAGCACCACTTCCTTACCGTCTCCGCTGAAAAGTCCTGTACACTATTGATTTACATCTGTAGAGGATTCTGTCAAAGCAAGCCTTTGATGGAAAATGAGCAGTATTACTTGTTGAATTCTGCAGCCTCTATGTAGCCAAACAGTGAAAGTAATACCAATGAACAGCACAAAGAACTGAAGACAGATCTGTCTGCCTGCACCTCAGGACACTGAATATACACTACTCACAAATTGCATACAGGGTTTAGTATGCTTAGGTTGCATCCCTACTGCTAAATGCATCCAACCCAAGGAATTAACCATTGCCCAAAGCAAATTGCTGATCAGGGGTAGTCTCTTTTAAGTAGGCTTAGAGGTAGTTTTGTCTAGGTAGTAACCTTGTTGCCCTGAGACATAGTGATTTAATGTTTTTTCTAAGAGTTTTTTTGAAGTGAAGTTCAGTCCAAATATGGGTTGAGTTGTGTTGCAGGCCACTTAACTGACATTTTTAATAGTCTGGAACTGAAGGCAGGCATTGTAGGACTTTCTATCACTAAAAACCAGCAAGGGTAAAGATGCAGCCCTGGAAGTGGGGGGTGCTCCCTGACAGAGACTGCATAAAAGTTTTGTGACTGTGGCTCTGGTTGGTTTGCAGTCAAAGAAACCCCAAAAGCAAACTAGTATACATGCAATTCAGACAGCAAGGGCACAGGATCCAGTGCCTGCAGTGAACTCAGGAACTAAATTATATGATAGACAAACCCTAAAAAGATACACAGTTAAGGATACTTGCCTGTTGATCACCAGAATGGAAAGGAACTGCAGTTATGGACTGCTGACAAAGATACCATGGAATGCATGTGGTTTTCTAAGTTCTGTAATAAAATTCTAGTTCTTTCACACATAGACTCAGTGTTTATGAACGGGAAACACTGCCTGTTGAGAGTTCCTCAGAGAAATAATTTCTGAATCCAGAAACCCAGACAGTTGTGTTTCTTGGGCTCAAGGGGGCTGGTTCTCTGTGGCTGCTGTCATCTTACAGCATAATGCATCCTGCTCTTCAACCAAATGCAGGTATTTTTTCCATTACACGAGCAACAGGGGATGATGCTCATTTATATTTAGAGTTAAGTGTCAGTGTCAGAAATTAATCCAAAATTCTCTCTAACTAGTGGAGAAACTTGCTTGAATCAGCTTTTATCCATTGGCTGTAAAGAAAGATCAGAGCACTGATTTAGGCTGCCTGCCTAAACTGTATAAAGCTAAGTGATGGGATAGTTCATGTTCTTGGAAAAAGTAACATAAACTTCTGTAAGTACTTCTTTAAGTAAAATGCTTTGGTAAATGTGTAGCCATGAGGATTTAAAGACAAAGTGTATCTCTGACCATGAAAAGCATGACATTTTCCAATGTATAAACTAGTCTGATACAGTAGATTAACTAACTCCCTCTTATAAATGTGATGCAGAAACTTCAAAGTGTAACTTTATTAATAATTTCCCCTAATGTATTAAGGATATTTTGGGTTTGGAGATATGGCAAAATCATATATTTCCCCATGGTATCACCAAGGACACATCTACATAGCAAATAGCAAAACAGCTATAATGATGAAGGAGAGTTTCTGTGGGAGTTTAGATATCTTTTTCTCATGTTTTCAGAGAATGATTCAGAAAACTTCTATTGCACTCCTTACTTGCTGCTTATCTTATATTGTAAGGACTTCTTTCATGTGTATATTCAGAATGTATTTTGCTGCTTTGTCCAGCATCTAACACATGTAATGCAAGCAGTTAAAAAATAAGCATATTTTTTTCTTGGTACAATAATTTTAAGATAATAATCCTTATTTTCTTAAGTGACTGAAGACTTGAAGGCTGGGTTTTTTTAATAAAGTGAGGAAATAGTGAGGGAAACAGAAATATCATTATTATCTTCACTGAGGCAGGTCTGCTTTTGCAACTGACTGCATTTTAAAATGCAATTCAGTAAGAACTCAAAAGCACTGCCTTAGTGTATTTTTAGTTTATCTAAGAAGGTGAGTTTTTCTCCTAGCTTGCTATATCCTACTGAATGTTTACTCCCAATCAAATACAGCATTACCACTGCATTTATTTTTTACTGTATTAATGCGTTCTTAAGATAATGTGGTTTGGTTCTTTTGGGCCAATTTACCTGTTCTTTAAACACTTGAGTATTTCATACCAATCTGCTATGTTATGTCTTCCATCAACTTTTAAAATTACTTAATTTGCTATGGAGCACTAACTCATGTTTCAAGTATCCGTAAACACACATATATTTCAGTTCAGATCAGCTTGGCATGAAGTAAAATCCCTATCCCAGCTTGAGATACCCCTGTCTTACCTGCATATTACAGAATGTATTAATGTGAAGGTTGCCTCCACTGCATTACTGTTAACCTTTACAGCATTACCTTGGAGTGGTGTTGGCCTCAAACTAGACAGAAGCTATGAGCAAATTCAAGCGCTGTGATTTATTTACATGAGAGGCAAGGAATGTGACTTTTCAATTAAAGCCATTCCCTATAGAGCTGCAGGATCTCATTTAGTTGGAATGCAAAGACTTTCTTGTGAACTCCTCCGTATTTGGGGAATGTATTTAGCAGTCTATAATATTGTAGCTCTGGTTTATCACATATCCATGCTTCCTCCTGAAGAGTTAGATAACATATGTGGATTTTTATTAAGTTATAAGTCTATAGGGCCTGATCCAAAACTCCTCAGCAAAATTATGGTCTCTGCTTCAAAGCTAAAGGAACTGATCCTAATATCACTTAAACTTTTAGCATCATAATGATAGTCTTAATATGTACTCATATCTGTCACTACTGCCTCTCAGTTATCTGCTTCCAAGAGTGCAAACTCATGCAAAAGTCCTAAATGCATCTTTGAATGAACCTTCACTCACTCTAATTTCTTCAAGGTAAGATTTTGCATAAAAGAAAAACTTCCTTTCTCACATATTTTCCAATTCACTGTAATCACACCCGTGCCAGTATGGAGCAACTAAAGGCTATTTCCCTTTATGGAGTTAAATTGTTGCAATGGCATTAAAAGAGAGTCAAGCATGCCTTCATGCAAGATAAGGGGCAACTAAGTCAGTGGCTTTGGTGTAAGATAAACATTTCGCTTAAAAAGCCCATCCTTCAATTAACTCTGTTTCCCCACTCATCCGTTCACCTCCTTTACAGCCCTTAAAAACAGGTTAGGACATATATGGGAGACAGAACCAAAATTTTGTTTAATTTTGTTGTTTCCCTTGGCAGCTGAAACTAAAGTTATCAGGTGGGATATTGTTGGCTAAGTGAGGGAAAGAATTGGAGATCAGTCACAGAAATGTCCATGGGTTCAGAAAACTATGCTAAATGTATACCTCAAAATAGCAGAGAGTTTACAGAAGTGCAGAGTGTCAAAGCATTTAGGAAGAGCTGTGAAAAGACCATTTCAGCACGTCAGAGTATTGAGGTATGCTTGCAGTATATTGTTCTGGATCACACCCTTCCGCATGTTTCTGCAGTGGATGTGTGTAGCATTGGTTTGGTGGGTTGCACAAATGTAGCTGTACAATGAACATACTGACACTCAGTGAGCGTTCAGACATTTTGGTGCAGAGCTAGAGATCTAAAGGCCTTAGGGATTAATATAAAAAGCAGAGGTTATATTTTTGAAGCTGTTTGTCAGGTTAAACAGTCTCAGCACACAGCCCACCCTCAGCTCCCAGGAACAGCAGGTCCAGAACTTATTTTTTGCACTGGTTTTGGACAGTCTTAAGAGGTAAGTCCTGCAGAAGTGGCTCAGCAGTGATAGAGACACCACACCACACCCCAAAGAGGGCCAGGGTGCCACTGCCTTAACTCTGCCTTCAACTAAATTCAGCCCTGAATTCACCTGTTTTGAGTCCAAATCTGAATGGAACATTAGAAAGGAGAAGCCAGAGCAAGACTTGTCCTCTTCATGCCCCTTGCCAAGAAATAAACACAGAGTGCTAGAGGGTTATGTTGGTTAACAGAGTTTAAGCTCCTAACTGAAAAGGCAGTGGTTGCCACCTCAGCTGATGTTACTCACAGCAAGAAGAGAAAGCTTTATGCTTTCAGACCATGTCATGATCTTCACCTGACAGGCAGAGAAGTTCAGGGAACAAGAAGCTGGAAAAAATACAAAGAGGGAAGAATTGCTTTCTTGTGCTTGTAGTACAGAAGGACCATTCTACTACATGCAGTTCTATCAATGATCCTATAATCAGATTAGAAAAGCACTTTCAGTAGACTAGAGCACAGCTTTAATCTCCCCCAGTATTAACCGGACAACAACAGATGGAGCAGATGGAATAGTGTCAGAGGCTGCAGGAGCAATCAGCATGTTGAAGAGTCCCTCAGGCAAGAAAATTCTGTCTAAGTGCAGTTTACATCTTGGGATTTCACTCAAGTTTAGTTGAACTTCTAAGACATGTGGTCCATTCTGAACTCTTTAAATAAATATCAGGGGTGCAAGAACTACTGTGCTGCTTCAGTGTGCAGCCAAATCATTCTTACTCCTTTGGTGACAGACAATCCAGGCAGATGATTTATTTGCTTATTGCGATTTTTCACTGCAGATTTTAGCAACTCATTAAAAAAAGCACATTCCTCATAATGCAGAATGTATTGAAATTTGCCATCTGCTTCACTCTAAGTATCTGCAGGGTTTGGTTGACAACTGCAGTCCATCACTGCTGGTATTGGCCAATCCACAGCCCTATGCTTTTGACTCCCCTTTTCCTGAATTTGGCATTGTTCTCTACAGGTTTGAAACAGAACCTCCACACCTCTTCACAATTGTTTCTAACCTTTTTGGCATCACTAGTGACAGGAATGTGCTTCTGGAGTGTGAAATTGGAATATTAACAGGCGTGTGAATCTTTTCTTCAAACCTCACAGAGGAGCAGGGATGCTGGCAGATGAATCCTCTACTCCAGAAATGCTGGCAATTGAGACAAAATACCATGAAGTGGGTAAGAAATATATATGCTGGGATGTAACAAGTCTGTTGCACCCAGCCCAGCTGGCACACACTGCACTCTATGCACCAGCTGGCAGGAGATTGGCATTTATCATAGAAACTTTGAGATGCCTATTAAGCTTTTGGCATAGGCAAGAGGGATACTATCATCCTTTTCCAGCTCTATGGGATCCCTTTGCAGTTTCAGTCCATTACTTCAGAGAAAAACTTCCACAGCACAAAACTGTGGGTGCAGTAGCACCCAGATGAAGAATTTGGATTGAGTCCAAGGAACGAATGGCATCTCTAACTAATATAATGCCACCAGCTCTTCCAGTCCGTTTTGGTAAGCATTCTACTGGATTTCCAGGCATTCAGCAGCCTGCCTGACATGTTTCTTGTCCAGAGACAACCAGCCCCATGGCCCATGTGCATGGCCCTGTATCACACTCAAGTGCCAGCATCCCCTCATTGCCCATGGGATGGAGAACTGATTTGTGCTTGCTCAGTGCATTTCCCAGAACATCAGGTTCTTTCCATGGGCCAGTGCTGTAAGTCACAAGACAGCTACAGAAACTGGTTTTTACTTTTTAGTGCTGCCTTCCATGCTCATTTGATAAATAATGGTACTACAGTGCAGAGAGACGCATGCTCCTTGAATTACTGTTGTCAATCAAAGGCAAACCATGCAGTCAATTCAACAGTGACACAGATGACAAATAGTTTTAAAGCAAAAGAGCACCAGGACTTTGCTGCCTACTCAGTACTTTTCCAGGAGACAGACAAAGGACTTCATATTCTTGTGCTGTCAGTCTTGCACCTTTTATAAGCACTGACTTAACTAAGAAATCTTAAGACACTAGAGAATGCTGATAAATATAGCAGCTATTTTATCTGCAGAAGAGCACTGCATATTTCATATAGCTTGTTTAAAGATGTTTTATCCATATTAACATTATCTTCCAGGCAGAAACTTATCTTTTCTATCTTTCTTTTCCTTTCTCTCACTCCAGAGGACTAAAATGTTTATTGAGGGAAAATGTGGTATAAAGAGAAGTACTTGATTCTCACATGACAACACTTTATTTTAAGCATATCTTAATCCTATGGCTCATTAAAATTTCCTGCTGCTCTAACATGTCTGAAAGAAAAGAATGCATCAGATGCCTTTGCAATGGGAAACTAAAAGTGGTGTTGTACAAAAATTATTTATGCTAAAAATTATCCCATTTAGATCTTTCAAAAAAAAAAACCAATTGAATACCTTTCACATATAAGCAAAGGAAAGGTATTAGTCATGGTCTGAACTGGTTGTAATAATCAGTGTAATGAGACATCAGTAATCAGGTGTATAATTTATAACCTTTCATCATTTTAGGTTTATTTTATTGGTAGGATGCTATGCCTTTTCATTTTTTGCACGTTTTTCAATCACATTATATTATTCAATTGATCCAATGAAATTCCTAATATCAGCTATGCCAAAAACAATTTACTATCTCTGTCTCAGTCTGATTGGTAATTAAATTCTTCCACATGAAATAGCAAAGTTGCTTTTCCATTTTAACATAGGCAAATCTTCTAGGTATTCAGTTTTAAGATACAAACAACAAGTGCATTTCACAAAACAGTGCATAACTCCCTAAATAATTTCTTCTATGATCCCATTGAAGAAGATTAAAGCAATATTAATGCATTTCACACAGCTATGAAAACCCTTCAATTTAGAAATATCTTGTAAAAATAGAGGTCTGAATGTTATTTAAATTCATAGTGTCTGAAAGAAATTGTTAAAATCTGGATGTTCCTTACCTAATAACCTCAATCTGTTGTCCTAGTGAAAAATACCATGTTCATAAAGGACACAGTCACAACAGTGGGGTATTCTACCCTTGGTAAACTGTGAAAGAAAGTCAGGGAGTGAGGGGCTACAGAGATGTGTATTTCATGCAGGCATCTTTCTGCTGGGTTTGAAGTGATTCAGGATCATTTGTGTGGGGAATTACACTGCCTCAGGCCTCAGCACAAGTTTCAGAACATTTTTCAGATTAATTACTTTTAATTAAGTGAATTACAATAAGATTAAATGGAAATTCAGCCGCAACTCTGTGACAATGCAATGATTATTCAAAGAAATCTATGAGGGCTTCATTGTCATTTAACACACAACATATACACAAAAGTTCATGTTCAAATAAAACTTATATGTAGAAGGAAATTTTGTTGCCTTAAGAGTAATGAAACATGGAAGGACAAATCCTGTTACATTAGCATACAAGGGTTTATACAGGTACGTGTCTTCCGGGTTGTGATGTGAAATAAGCTAAATCAGTGTAAAATCTAACACATTTACTAGCAGGCCTATTGCAGTAAAAATAATATACATGGACTGATATATCATAAATTAACTGACACAGTTTTACAGCTTTCACCCTGAAAACCAAGTGTGAAATTCTGCTTGCATACAGTGATCTTCATGCCAGCAAAGGTATGAAGAAGGGCTTTAGATTCCATAAGTACTGTACATTAGAGTATATATACATATTGAAGAAAATAAAATTCCATGGCGTTTTAGGATAACGGTCTAGAATACTGTGTTCTAGTCACTGCTTTCCACTATGTCACACCTGCTTATGCCATTTATGACATGTTAACAAGCATAATGCAAAGTGGCTTATCTAGTGTAACACAAAGTGAGGCATTAGCAAATGTATAGATAGCTTTGGAACGGAATCAGATTTAGCAAGAAAATTATGATTACATCAGACAGTTCAGATTTTGATAGACTTTTAGTCAGCTTGCAGCAGAAGTCTATATGTTTGCATTATTCAGTGCAATTTAATATGGATTACAAGATGAAAAATGTAAAGAAACATTCTGGTAAAACTCACTGCCAGAATATGCTAAAAAACATGGGAGCTGTATTTATGGACATTATATAGCAAATTCAGACAGTAAAAATCCCAACTCTCTAGAGACTCATGTCATTTAACAGATCATGGCCCAGTGATGAAAATACTTAAGCCTATGAATAATTTAACATATTACCAGCTAAAATATTATATGTCAGTTATTCTGTTGCTTTTGAAGTGACTAAGGTACGTGCATTTAAGCGTGTGTGGACAAGGCATAATTAGGCTTGTAGGCTTCTTATTGTCTAACATTTTTCCTCTTTACTTTACAAAAAAAGTACTTTTACTAATTAAGAAAATAAATTTTTAAAGTCTGTAAATATACAAAAAGATGCTAAATGATGTGAAAATAATTGTACAGGAATATAGTTTGGCTCGATCAAATGAATACTCATCATTATATAGTTACTTTACTTCTATTTTTTATTTGTAAGAAGTAATAATCAGAAAATTAAAGAAAGCTTCTTTTTCACATTCTTAGAATGTAAGAAATTTTGCACTGAAAGCTTTATTCATTATGTTCTCTTCAAAAAGTGTCATTGAAAAAAACAGTAGAACTTCTCATGAAAAATAATTTAGAAACATTGTTAAATTTAAGCAGAATAAAACCTTGATGAAGAATTCCCATTACAATAAGGTAAATATAGAAATACTGTATCTTATTAGTTCCCTGACATAATCGGAAACTATCTGGAAAACATATGCATAAGGAAACTTTACATTGCTGCCCTGTGATTTAAGATTTTTTCATTATGCTACACTAGTACTTCCTTTACATAGTTTTGGATGAAGAATACCAATTACTTTCAGAGTTTTTTCTTGATTACTCCAATATGCTTTACAGAAAAACATAAATTCCATCAGTAAATATATGGGAAGCGAACATGTCCTATTCAGATCTGAATTCTGAAATAATTTCAATTTATGTAACATGGCAGTGGTATTTCCATCTACTAAAAATTGCACATGTATTTCTGCAATGAACCACTCAAAAGTGACTCACAACAGTTAAGAAGTGGTAGAACATGTGCACTTAGCACGATTCTGGCATTGTAACTTTTAAGATACATTATATTTCAAGCAGGGGAACATTTCTGCACTTATTAGCAGAGCTTGCTTTCTGCAACAGGGTCGCACATGTATAAATTCCAGCATAGACTGGAACATAGATTAACACTAGAGCACAGCTTAGCACCAACAGGATAAGAATAAAGAATAGGTTTAAATATTCTTCATACCTAGAAATCTTTCAGGTTTGGCAGTATGTTTGTGGTACAGCAAATAGAAATAACTCTAGAAACCCCAACATCCCTCTTAGAAACAGGGGATTAGCTTTATTGCAGTAGTGTATTTTATCTGATGATACCAACGAGTACGTACGCAATACAACAGAGAAAAAGATTGCATAAAAGTAAAGCACAGCTTTCTTACAATAAAAAATAAGTACATTTTAATCTATTCTAATTTTTTTTTGTCTTTTTATTTTATAGGTCAATGGGATTAGTTGACTGTCTCTGGCATATCTGGCATACATACACAGTTGAGATACATGAGACAGTAGCTCATTTCTGAAGAATAACTGAGCAGATGAGCAGATGTGAAATAGTTTTCCTATTGATGAAAATTTTCAAGATGTTAGAAAACAATTATTGCAAAAAGGGATGAAAATTAAAATCACATACATTTGTATTAGCCAGATACTCAAGAAGGGTCTACAGAACAGAGCAGTAAAAATATTATATTAGTTTCTAAATATATTACATTTTTGATATTTTTTTCACTCCACCATATAAAAATTAAATCCACCTTTCAAATCTTAATATGGGATTTTTTTTTTATATCTTTGAAATATTGCTGAAATCGTTCTGTAAAATTTTGAGAGAAAAAAATGCATTGTGGTTTAAAATTTCCATAAATTCGTAAAAGTTTAAGTTTTGACAAATAAATACCACTGAAAAAAACAAACCAAAGAACAAAACCAAACCCTTGTAACACTTTGGACAAATTCTGTTAATCCATTCCCTTCTGGTGGAGAATTTTTTCATACTCAAGATTCAAGATTCCTCCCACATTCTTCTGCACTGCAGAATCTTTCTAAGTAAAGCCATTCTTTGATGTAATGGGGAAAATAAACTTTCTTAGAAAGTTCCTTAAATATATTTTTCCAAATCATTCTCATAGGAAAAACATTGTAATACTTACAGGCTTTTCAGTGCAGAACTGAAGAGTTCCTGCTTGCTAGAGTGCAACTATAAACATTACAAAGCTCCTCCTGTAGCAGTTAGATCTCATTTTATCTGTAGGACATAAGATACCTTCTACACAAGCATTTCATGCCACCAGTTATTATTACAGATTCCATGCATTTCAAACAGGAACTTTCAATTCCCAGGACATGGCTCTAGGTTATCCTGTTACTGTAAGATAAACATTGAAGACTAACCTGAAACTCCATCATTTCCCAAATCCCTGTTCTAAAGAGCTGCATCAGAAAGAAATAAAATTTAAACACATAACCCAGTTTTGTCTAAAAAGAACAATTTCTATTTATTTTCTTGAAATTTAAAATTACGTAGGCTGAAAAAGTGACGGACCTCCAGAATCCCTGAAATAACAGTTAAGAAAACAATCTAAGATTCCCAATTGCCGATAATGTCTTGGATTCATCTGATGCTGACTTGGAGTCATCCCTCTTTATTTTAAGCAGTGACCTGAGATACCCACACTGGGAAAGAAGTTGTCCAGTTTTCCGTTTGTTGGGAGAATAAAAGACATTTCCAGAGGGTCGTTCAGATTTCAGGTGTACTTCAAAGAGCACAGATGACAACATGACATGTTCTTTACGGTGAGGGTGGTGAGACACTGGAATGTGTTGCTCAAGGAAGTTGTGAATGCTCCATTCCTGGCAGTGTTCAAGGCCGGGCTGGACAGAGCCTTGGGTGACATGGGTTATTGTGAGGTGTCCCTGCTCTTGGCAGGGGGGTTGGAACTAGGTGATCTTAAGGTCCTTTCCAACCTCTCCTGGGTTCAGCAGTAGCAGTTGTTTTTCTCCTTCTTAGGAGCTAGTGCAGTGCTTAGTTGTGTTTTTTTTGGCCTGGGAACAGTGCTGATAACGCCGATGTTTTCAGTTGCTGCTCAAATGTTTGGTCTGGCCAAGGATTTTCTGAGCCTCATGCTCTGCCAGGGAGGAGGGGAGGCCGGGAGGAAGCAGAGACAGGACACCTGACCCAAACTGACCAAAGAGGTATTCCATACCACAGCACGTCATGCCCAGGAGGTAACGGGGAGTTACCCCAGAACGGAAGGGACTGCAGGGTTGGACGAGGTATCGGTTGGTGCTCAGCTGGGGGGAGTGGGGCGAGTTATCAGTCAGCTGATGCTGAGGTGTTGTATTCTTTCCTCTTGTTATTTCCTTTAGCACTATTATTATTGGTGGTAGCAGTAGTGATTTGTGTTATACCTTAGTTACTATACTGTTCTTATCTCAACCCATGGGAGTTGCATTCTTTTTGATTCTCCTCTCCGTCCCTCCAGGAGCAGGGGGAGGGCAAGAAGGGGGGGAGTGAGTGGACGAGGTTTGTGGTTGGGTTTAAACCACGACACAAACCTAACTATTCTATGATTCTATGAAAAGCATGGTCCCAGTTAAAGCTTCCTATGAAAGTATTCAGTGTTGAGATTCACTGGCAGCATGGTGTCAACAATAAAGACTTCTAGCTCAGAAGATGGTGCTGAAGTAGCCAGAAAGAGCAAAATGTTAGGGACTGATTCATTTAAGATCAACAGAAATGTGATAGGGAAAAATGTGACAGAATTCACACAGGAATACAAATCTATTGTCTTGCTGAAAGAGCTTTTATTTCAGTCTGAAGAAGGGAGGGTAATTAAGCGTCCTCATAGTTTATGCTGCTGGAGAGAGAGGACTGATTAGATTATGGCTGTGTTTTTCTATTACAGGCTCTGCAAAGACACAAAGCCAGTGGAAAAATTATAAAAGCAAAACACAAATCTGAAAAGCGATGATACTGCAGCACAGGCATTTCTGGCACGGAGACAGTGAAGAGAGCATCCTTGGCACTGCCGAGAAAGAGCCTAAGAATCACATGGAGGGGAGAGGATTCTTGGTTTTGTTCCTGCTGTGTTGGCAGAAACAGGATTTTGTCTGGAATTTCTGTAAACAGACAGGGTCTCACTCAAAAGCAGCTACTTCTGATTGTCATTTTTTCATCCTCATAGAAATAATTCCAGAGACTATGAATTCTGTTAGAACTGCAGAGTCAGAGGAGGTGAAGTGTCTTCCTATTCATATATATATATAGTTTCATATACTTTACATTTTATTGAAAATGCTAAATTTTAACCTTTATGTATTTTTATCTGTAACTTAAGAAACACAACAAAAAAGGGATTACTGAATCATTTCCTTTATAAAATTTAAAACCATTCTACTGTTAATTTTAAAGCATACTGAGGCCCAGCGCACTGTACTGTAGCCTTTAAATTTCTTTAACACATTCAAATGGGATTTCTAAACCTTTCATCTCTATGCATGCTATTAAACACTAACCTAATATTGCAGCTGAGTATACAAGTAGCAATAACACAGAGAATAAACGATGATGTGCTTTTTTTGGAAGAAGGTGAGAGTAAGAAACAATTTGTTGTTTAGGAACAGAATTCGCATTTTTAAAGGAGATTTACTCACAGTAATTTATTTAAATCTATTAACAATAAAAATACAATTATGTATTCCCATTTCCCTATTTCCACAATGACACTATTTTACTCAGTGTTTCTTTAAAATAGTCTAAAGTAAAGAGATTCAAAACAGACACAAATATATGCAACAACATCTGGTTAGTTATTGCCCTTCTTTGATCTCGTACAGGTAATAGGGCAAGATGAATGTTTTTCTTTAATCAGGTTGGTACAATTACACTGCCAAAATCATCATATACTGAGTTAAGGAGAGTGCTGAGTTAAAAATATGCAACAAATGAGTTCAGCAGTCATACAAGTTTGAGGCAGAGCTCTGTCTTTAAAGCTAAATGTGTGTTACATTTCTGATTTTGAAACATACTGGAATAGTATAACGCTCATTTTATTTCCTATTTCAATATATTCCCTTGAAATGTTAAAATCACTCGGAGCAGCGTCCAAATGCTGGACACCTACACCTTTGTTTTCTGAGGCTGAAAAGGTAGTGCAGGTCACAAAATGAGCTGTTCATTCCCCATGAAATCTTTGAGTGTTTAAGGAAAACACAACCCCATCTCCCACAGATCTCTCCAAAGAGCACCTCAAATTGGAAATATTCCAAAATGCTTGATAACAGGCACAGCTCAAACTTGAGTGATGCACGGCTTATCTATCCCCCATCTGCTTTGCTGCCTCGTGGGAATTCCCAAGCAAACGCAGTCTGTTTGGTGCTGCCTGACACTGCCGAGAGAGAAGCCTGACGTGCATCACGTGTCACTGCAGACAAATGCTACTCATCTGTGGTTTGGTCTCCACTTATGGTGGTTTTCATATAGAATGACTAATATTACTGAATATAAATCCAGTGGTTTAGTCTAGGTAAGGCTGAGAACTACAAAGCTCTGTTATCAGTTCACTGGTGTGGTTGACCAAAACCAGTCCCTGGCAGAACAGACCTTACTTCATGCTGGAAGCATTGTGGTGGTGCTGTTGCATTTTGCTGGAAAAGCTCTGATTTCCAAGTAAATGGGAATGCTTTACAAGGCATTTCTCATTCATGGTAACAGTAGGAGAGAAATCAATAGCACATTCACAGCTGATCCCCAGCAGCTCTCATTCTTCCTATTGTTAAAAAAAAACCCCAAAGTGCCGAGGAGTTCCTCAGTCTGGATAACTTCATTATCTAGTCCAAATTACAGAAGATTTAAAAGTTGAACAGAGTCCAGTCTCCCAAGCCACTTAAATTCTGTACTTCAGTTTATGTCAGCAATGGTGAACACCTCACACCATTGCATGTAACACTTCTCACCATTGCATTCTTAAGCTACATTCACCTTGAGGAAGTTGTATACTGTTATCTTAGTAACAGTGCTTGTTGGTTGTACTGCTAGCCAACTGATGTGAGGGCCAGGTTAGGCTCTGCCCTGATGGTGAGCTTATGAGTGGCTGTATGTAGACACCACAAATTGTTGTGTCTATACTAGGAGGTGAACTTCTGTTATCTAACATGTCTTGGTAAGGACAGGATTTATTCTCCCTTCCTGTTTCCCAGTTGCTGCTCTTTTCACATTATGTTGATTCTTATAGCTCACCTTCATCTGTAGGTCTTCTGGAGCACGTTAATATACAACCCAGAGAGACTTCTTCCAAGTGTCATTGCCACAGAAATGTTACCACTTTTCTATATTGTACAGAAATGATGATGGCTTGACTTCGGAAACGAAGATTTGGGAAGGGCTTTACCCATGCTTACTACAAGCGTGCTGATGACTAAAAAGGCCAATGTGGGATAGGCAAATCCAGTTGCAAAAAGCACAGCGGAAGGTCTCCTTGTACAGAAATAGAGTTCTGTTAACTAATTATCAGTGTGTCTTCATCTGGGTGGGGTTCATTTTTGTTCTGAAGAAAACAAACATAGATGACTTTGCTCACCTCAAACAATGATTAATAGTTTTCTCTGCTTTCAGAGCATAGGCAGATGTGAACTGCTACAGCAGAGGAATTGTGCTATAATTCTTCCCTTTTATACACTTTGAGCCCAAAGTACAATGTACTGCTATTCTTCTTTATTGCAGTACCTAGAAATCCCAACTGATTATGAACTTTCATTCTGTAGCGTGTTTTATAGCCCCCTAGTAAGAAATCCCAGTCCTCTGAAGCTGAAAATCTTAATGGTCAAGGGAAAGCTGTATTCCCAATTTGTAAAAGAACAACTAGGTACAGAGCACTTAAATGACTTCCAAATATAACCCTCAAGTACTATGATAGGCAGGAGGTTATAAACTTGGTTTCTTAATCAAGAAACATTTTTGACTTTTTAAGGCAAGTCATCTTCTGTGGTTTGGAAACCTGAGCAGTCTGGTTTGAGAGAATTTCCATCTGACTGTTTTGAGTGTGACAAATGAGATTTGTTCCCTTCCAGTGGCGAAATATGGAGTTCATGTATACAGGGATGCATGATGTACCTTCGCTTGTCTTTACCTGACATAAAGCCATTTGTTCAGTAGACATATAGTAAGAAGCTGATAAGACTGGAAATAATGCTGAGAAATGAGACATGGGAAGATAAAGGGTGGCAACAGGGGAGTGAATGGAGAAACCCACAAAATACAGCACCAGATGCACAGGCCTCCAGAACTGAACCTGCCTTGGTGACCCAGTACCATCTAGCAGCATACCCTGTGCTCTGACGGGAAAAACGGAGCTGTGCTCTTGCAGCTGTGGGACAGGATGTTTTGCTTTCAATGCAAAGACTGAGTTGGAATCATTGGAAGGCAGCAGGGTGGACACTGCGCTTGCCAATGAAAGGAATGGTCTTGTTCAGATTTAGTTGAGCTTTTCTTGGATTGTTTTTTTAAATTATTTATTTATTTTCAGAAAAGAACAAAGTCTGTGTTTAAGCCCATTGTAAGAAATTATTTCAAACAGGATTAATTAATTTAGAAATTGCTAAGGAAGAAAATTCAGTTACGGAAAATCTTCTTGGGAATAGTTTGGTCTCTGATATTTTCTAACTCAAGGAAAAATGATGTCAAAAGAGTAATTTTATTTATGTCTGAGGACTCAGTACATGCTGTCTGTAGGACGACCTCCTACTCTTGGCACCTCAGGAGAAAATCTGGCTGCACAAAGAGCCTCTGTAGCAGTGCTGCCGCTGCCCTTGTCTCACAGGAGGAAGGCTGGGGCTGTGCCACAGGGAGAGGGGCTGCCTCTTGCCACAGTGCACCATGGCTGGAGGGACATGAGCCTCCAGATGGGTGCTGTTGGATGGAGCAGTCCTCCTGAGGAGGGGTACATGATCCAAGGTACTGCTGTGTGATCATGTCCATCACCACCCCTGCATCTGACACCCCCCACCCTCTTCACACACCCGAAGTTATAAGGGCTTCTCCAGCAGCCTTTGGAGCTGGGGACCCTGTACCTGCCTTTTGACTTTGTTTAATTACTTTCTATTCACATTAAAATTTAATTACTCACATTCAATTTGCTTGTATTATAGAATTTTCTTATCATTACTTACTTACACTTTTAAGGATATATATAATTAGCTTATATATGTTGATGTGAATCATTTGCTTTCCAACTTTTAGCTAAGATTGGAAAATCAAGAAACATATTGAGGTGGAGGGATTAGTAGAGCTTGAAATTCAAAGCAAAATTTAACAAGTTGAATGTATAAACAGAAAATAAGAGAAATAATTGTACAAACTTCTCTGCACAAGCACAAGATTTTTCAGTCTCCGGTTTTATGTCCATGCTTAACCAAAGGTATGCATTTGCCGCATGCATTACATGTAAGAATCTCAAATACATTCTCATCTAGTTTGACTGCACAGCCATCATTTCCTTCAGCACTCAGAAAATGCTGAGTAGGTTTACTCTGTTACATTGATTTGTGCTTGACTTGACTTACCCATGCAATATACGTTACTTTAGACTCAGTGTATGGCTTTCATTCTTCAATAAAACCAAAATCTTTCATACGTGACCAAAATCCAAGCATTATGGCCTAACTATGAACAGCTAGTTCTACTAACTAGCAACTAACAACTAGCTACTAACTAAATGAACAGCTGTTCATTTTCTGAAGTAATTTGTATATCTTCATCTCTTTACCAGATTTATGATCCTAGTTCATCCTCAGATTTTCATAATGGGAATCTTTAACCATGACTCCCACATGCTGTGATACTATCATGTGTGTACGTGCATTACACTTCTCCATATATATATATATTTTCTAGCAGTGGTATTTTGGCCATAGCCAAATGTCTAAATAAAGAAGAAAGTCTTTAAATGTCATTCTGATTTATCAGATGCTGAAATCGTAAACTGATCTATGAAGAAGCAAATACCCAGTTACCTGATATTCTTTCCCACAGCAATATTGAGCTAGCGAGAACAGATACATAATACAACCTGAATCAGCTGGGATATCAGTTCATAGTAGGAATAAAACGTAGCATGTATGCACTTGTGTTTTGGTAAAACAAAGAAACCTGTGCATAAATAAATTGCTAATAAGCAAAGCAAGTGCTTGAAAGGCTGTAAGAAAATGGAATACAAGACTTGCTGAATAGCTGCACACCAATAATTCACCCAACTCAACAGACAATACACAAAATTTCTTTGAAAATTCCTCTGCCAATTTATGTACAATTTATTTAAGCTTGTTCTTATTAAGGATATGTCAGAGATATGTTTCTCTTCAGCAGGCAGTGGAGGCCAGTACTCCTCTGTGGGCATAAGAAATTCTACCAATTTGGTTTGCATCTTTCATTTGAATAATAAAATGTACAAATGTTAATAGCTCCCAAGTGCATCTGCTAGCTGGCATTTATAAAGCTCATCAGGAGCACTTAAACTTTTTCATCTCAGAAGGGATGGTACAATATTCTCCCTGATTTACAAGAGCCATTCATCAAAGACAACACCTGCTGCAACACAAATATCAGCCAAGGTCATTTTTTGATCTAGTATGCTGACATATACATTGATTTTCTAACTTCTACCACCATTTCACTGCATCGTCTGGAAACAGCTTTTTTCATTTTCCTTCATAATATTCATAGACATACCTAATTCACATCTCCAGAAGCTATATCACAGAAGGATCATTCAACCTACTTCACAGATGAGCAGAAAATTCTCCCACTGATGCAGGGGGAAGACATACCTAATAACTTCCATTAGTATTAATAGAAGTTGCCAGTATGGATCCCTGTGCATTTTATTGAGAGCAGACTTCAAACTGGACTCTGAATGCTTTCATTTATTTTTAATTGTTTAAGTAAACCCATCCAAAAATCCAATGGAAGAAATATAACCCCCATTTTCAAGAAGGGGAAAATGGAAGACCCGGGGAAGTGACAGGACAAGGGGTAATGGGTTAAAACTTAAACAGGGGAAGTTTAGATTGGATATAAGGAGGAAATTCTTTCCTGTTAGGGTGGTGAGACACTGGAATCGGTTGCCCAGGGAGGTTGTGAGTGCTCCATCCCTGGCAGTGTTCAAGGCCAGGTTGGATGAAGCCTTGTGTTGGATGGTTTAGTGAGAGGTGTCCCTGTCCATGGCAGGGGGGTTGGAACTAGATGATCTTGAGGTCCTTTCCAACCCTAACCATTCTATGATTCTATGATTTACTTCCTTTCTAAACTGTTTCTGGATGAAAATGTTAGCCCCTTCCTAAGGGAATAAGAAATGAGTCAATATTGCTCATGAGAAGCCAGGTACTTTCCAATAATACGAACTATAAAAGAACACTTCAGTGCAAAAGAAGAAAAAGTAGAAAAAAGAAAGGGAAAACACTGTTAGAAAGACAGCAAACTTCTGCTTTTATATTGGGATATTAATTATTAAATATGACCTTTATCAACTTTAATTTGCGCCATTTCACACTTCAGTGTAATCTGACCTGCAGGAAAGAGTATGCTTTTTCTGGCTAATATAAAACATTCTTTTCAACAAACCTGTTGCTACCCTGATGACTAAAACATATCACCTCAGTTATGCCCTTCAAACTGTATCTTCTTGACAGAGTGATGTCATTGTTACACTTCTCAATTGTTTTGATTCATTCAGTGTCCCTTGTTGCACATCGGAAGTGGGTTGTCAACATGGTGAAATGGTTGGTGTGATACTGAAGGCTTGTCAGGGAGAGACATTCTGCAGACACAGTAAGCGAGGAATGGTGTTGTCATGGGTAGTGGAAAACCTGATTTTTGGGGTCTTCTTAGTTACGATTTATGCAAGGACTTTTGGAAATATCAAGGTAATTGACAGTACAACAAATACCAAAATAATTTAGGACCTGTTTCTGAAGACCCAGACTATTCTCTGAATCTGAAAACCTTTACAGAGAAAAAAAGCAGCAATGCAAATAATGACATCAATGCACGTTAGAAAACCACCTACACCTAGCAACGAAGATATAGACACTGAGATGTTGTAACAAATAATTTAAATAATTTACTCTCCCTTTTGGATCAGCCCTTCCCCCTGATCAAAAGGATGTTGTTTTCTGCTATGCTTTTGGAGACATGACCAAGAATGATGTTTTGCTGGAAGATAAGTTGTTAAAGTCTTTTCAAGGGGCTCAGAATGAAGAAGCAAGCTGAAAATTCAATCCAAATAAGACCAAGAAAACCCATTATGGTCATCCTAAAAATGCATGAAATGAAAACGGGTTTGGCCCAATGCTCTATAATTACAGAGCTGTGGGCTTTCAATCCGAAAAAAAAAAATCATCTCATTCACTTCTTAAGTGCCAGAATAACTTAACTTCATTTCATGGTTCTTGCACAGAAATTGCACTTAGATTGATTGGTATGGAGAAGTTCCTTAGTGTTGTACATAGCAATTTATGACGCAGTAATTCCTTTGGGTTCTAAGGTGAACTACAGCCATCCTAGCTGAAATATAATCACTAGGTATACCATGGTTGTGCTACAGCAGTCACCTTCATTTTCAGGTACATAATGTATGGTAGGGAATTGCCAGGGAACGTAGACAGGTGAATTGCTCAAGAAGTTTCTTCCCTTCTCATTGATCAGTGGGAAGCAGAGTTCCATATTCATAGTTTGTATTGAGGTATGGAAGGAGTGAGGATGTGATATTTATTGTTAGTGTCATTGTGGGAAGAGGAAGGCAAACAGATGAGCTTTGTGTTTTGACATGAAGCTCGTTAGATCAGATTTTTTTGACTTAAAGAGGCATCCCTATGGTCAAAGTTAGTCTGCCAAAATAAGCTTTCACCACAGTTGTCAGAGACAGACACCTAAATCTCACACATAAGGGTGGGTAGTTTCCTCAAGGGAGATTCCAAGGTAGTTGTATCAGTTCCTTTGAAAACAATGCCATTTAAATCACAGTTCCTTTACAGGGATGAAAGACCTTAAACTCAAACAATCAAGTCTGAAAATTATGCACAAAGTCTCTAGTTGTTTCAAATCCTTTTGACCCTTCTGAAAATCTCCAGTGCTGCATTCTGCAATTAATGTGAAGGTGCCTAGTGGTTATAAGCTAAGCTGCTAACAAAGATTTTTGTTATAAACATGTGTCATAACCTAGACATTGAATCCAGAATATAATGAAAATATGACATGCAAAAATCAGGCAAAATAGCTAAAAGAAAGTATGGCATCTTAGTCATATCTACAGATAGAAAGGTGTCATGAACTTCTTACGTAAATTTATATCATTTAAGGAAAGAGGCTGATGCCAGTTCAGGACCTTACCTCAGGTGTAATCCACAGCAGATAAGATTGGAAGCCAAGTTTTCTGTAGGGTCAATATTAAAAAATAGTTACCTCCAAAAGACAACTGAGGCTACCCAAATCCGATTATTAAATCCAAGCTGTGTCAATAGCTATGTATAATCTTTCAGCTATCAAAGAGGCTCATGAGAAGTATTTGGAGGGCTCCATCTCAGATAGAGACAGTATTAATTAGCTTTAGCCCCCCAAAATATCCCAGATCAAGAGAGGATAATAATGTCCAAATTCTGTACCTACTCCTATGTAAGACTTCAGTAATGCTGAAGGCAGGGCTGTGATATCTGAGAGATCACTGACACGTTTTTTGATAAAGTAAGTTCTGGAATAGTACACAAAACAAAGCCATATTCCTTTAGTTAATATTCCAAACAGAGATTTTTATGGTTCATGATAAATCATTAATTTCATCAGTATAGGCTTTAAATTACCAATATATTCCCCTACTTGCTTAAATTCTATTTTTTTTCTTTCACATGTTGATCTTGGGATTGATACACTTCTCTTCAAAGAACCAAAATACTGATTAAACAATGATTTATAATAAAGCTATTATTATTTATTAATCAATATACTCAAAAAATTACACAGAGTTCAAACTGTCACTTTTTTTATGGTGAGTTCTTCAAACTTACTTTAATTTCTTTTGAAGTAGCTACTTACCAGATTAAGTTTCACTGTTGCAGTAAAGGTATCAGAATCTAACTGATCATTTCTTGGTGGCTTTGGGTAAAAGAGATACTTGATGTTATCTATTGTGAACAATACACATAGCTTTCTATTTCCAGTTTCTTATTAAGGTTTTCTTAATTATTTTGTGGACTCCTCTGCTTTGACAAAGTCTGTTAAAGGATTTTAAGTACCAATGAAATAGAAAAGAAGAATATCACCCCTTGTGATATTCACTTCAGAAAGTAAAATAGGAGAAACATGAGTATTTTGGTATTAAAATTAAGTCTAATCATTGAAGTCCAGATTAAACACTTCTGCAGAGGAAACAAAATGTGTAAGCTGCTGAACTGTGGGCAGGTACACCTGCCTCTTTCTTCATGTAGGAGTAATCCTCAAAGACCTGACAGCATGTCTTAGAAGAGAAGAGGTAAAGAAATCTTTCCTCCACACTCTGATTGATCACAGCCAGTGAGCTAGCTGCCAGTCTGCCTCAGAACAGATGCAGAACAATTATTTTGCCAGAGCAGATTTGGAGCGAAGTGATGGTTGAGTGAAGTCCTGACTCCTGGATGGGACTAGCAGGTGCAACAGCCTCTATCCCCTGGAAATGTTCGTTAAATAAGAGAAAAAGATTTGGGCCATTTGTACAGAACTTACAATGGATCTGCTTTTGCATTCTGAGTTCAACAGGTCTAGAGCACATCTGGCTCACTCTCACACAGAAGGCATCTGTTCAACATATGTGTGTGTATTTAAGTCCAGGAAATCCCAGGCAGAAATATGATGACCAGTTCCTGGCTTCTTCCATTGATTTACAAACATTACGGAGAAAGTCACAAACTAAAATGTTCCAAAACTAGTGGGACAGGATGATGTCTTTTAGTCACATATGTTATTTCAAAATAAGATGTGGGGAGATTTGTGTCTTGCTCTGAAATGTCTCAGTCACACATAGTGATGGGCCACTGATTTCAGTTCATTTTAGACTAGCTTGCAGTTTGCCCCCAAATTTATTTCCACAATTATTAAGTCTCAGAAACTCAATAAACTTTTTTTCATGTGATCACAGATAACTTCCCTTTACCTCTTTATCTCCTCTTCAGAATTTTCTTGAAATCCTTGGAGAGTGAGCCACCAAACTTGGTTGTTACAAATTAGTGTGCTATGATTCAGAACTGGGTGTCTCAGTGAAGGTCTTCTTCCTCAGTACTCCCACTTGTTGCCATTAACTGAACTTGAAGTCTTCTGAGGCTGCAAGGCAAGAGAAGCACATTTTGGGTTTTATTTGCCTTTTGTCCTAACCCTTACAGAGCACATGTGAGAGGTGTGTAGTGTGGATATTTTTCAGTAGCAAGTTGTGCAATTGTGTCAGATTGGTTTCTAAGGCCTTCAGAAACAGAACTTTGGCATAGCCACCACCCACTGCAACTACCTCTTACCTGTTTTTCCTTGTAAGTTTGCTCACAAAATATCTCTTCAAAAAGAGGTAAAAGAGATTATGTTCCCAAGCTTTATCTGATCATATCTAAATATCATATCATATAGGCAAATCAGTATGGCTTTGGTGAAACATTTCAATCTTTAAAACAAAACCCACCAGAATCACTTACCTACTGTAAGAAGCAACAGAAAAAAATTGTAGATGCCTCCACCAACAGTAGAGAAGGAATCAAGTGCAATCTGCAAAGTTTTGCATGCAGAAAACTTCCACACAATTTTTGGATGTGCACTTGAGCTGCAAGTGTTTAGTGCAGATGATACCTTTGGCATTATATTCAAAGGACGATACACGTTAGGGGTTTGTAGATTGAAAGGAAGAAGGCAGAGAGTTGTGGTCAATGGCGCAGAATCTAGCTGGAGGTCTGTGACTAGTGGAGTTCCTCAGGGGTCGGTGCTGGGACCGGTGCTGTTTAATATTTTCATCAATGACCTGGATGAGGGAACTGAGTGCACCCTCAGCAAGTTTGCTGATGACACAAAACTGGGAGGAGTGGCTGACACACCAGAGGACTGTGCTGCCATTCAGCGAGACCTGGACAGGCTGGAGAGTTGGGCGGGGAGAAACTTGATGAAATTTAACAAGGGCAAGTGTAGAGTCTTGCATCTGGGGAAGAACAACCCCATGTACCAGTACAGGTTGGGGGTTGACCTGCTGGAAAGCAGCGAAGGGGAAAGGGACCTGGGGGTCCTGGTGGATAGGAGGATGACCATGAGCCAGCAATGTGCTCTTGTGGCCAAGAAGGCAAATGGCATCTTAGGGTGCATTAGAAAGGGAGTGGTTAGTAGGTCAAGAGACGTTCTCCTCCCCTTCTACTCGGCCTTGGTGAGGCCGCATCTGGAATATTGCGTCCAGTTCTGGGCCCCTCTGTTCAAGAAGGACAGGGAATTGCTTGAAGGAGTCCAGCGCAGAGCCACAAGGATGATTAAGGGAGTGGAACATCTCCCTTATGAGGAGAGGCTGAGGGAGCTGGGTCTCTTTAGCTTGGAGAAGAGGAGACTGAGGGGTGACCTCATCAATGTTTACAAATATGTAAAGGGTAGGTGTCAGGATGATGGAGCTAGGCTTTTTTCAGTGATATCCAGTGATAGGACAAGGGGCAATGGGTGTAAACTGGAGCATAGGAAGTTCCACATTAACATCAGGAAGAACTTCTTTACTGTAAGAGTGACAGAGCACTGGAACAGGTTGCCCAGGGGGGTTGTGGAGTCTCCTACACTGGAGATATTCAAGGCCCGCCTGGACAAGTTCCTGTGTGATGTACTGTAGGTTACCCTGCTCTTGCAGGGGGGTTGGACTAGATGATCTTTTGAGGTCCCTTCCAACCCTTGGGATTCTGTGATTCTGTGATTGGTCTGTATACTCTCCACGCAGTTCTAGGCAAGTGCGGATACGGATGAATACAAGTGAACATTTACCAGCTGTCTTGAGAGTTTACAAGAAAAAATGTAACCTTATCCTGCAGCACACCTCATGACTATCAGTGATTATAGCTTCAGTTCACATTCAGTAAATTTACGGTGGTCTGAGGTAATACTTCATGGCTAGAGGGAAGTGCGGTCCAAAATATCAAACACTGGTTTAGGATCCAGACTCTGTGATCTGGCAATGCTTTTTGCATGATCAGGTGACATTTTCTTAAGCCAGTTTTCAACAGATTGGAACAATTGCACAGCCACTGCAAACACTTTCAGAAGTTTTAAAAACGAGTCACCAGAAAGCAAAGGAACAGGACAGGGCAACACTGAAAATATGTGCACAGACTTCATGGAGACAACAAACGCCTTTAACGGTAGTTCTGAACTATTTGGAGATACAGGATTCACTGACAGATTATGTCTTTTTTTCTCCTTTGTCCCCTCTGTGCTGCCTTCTTTCCAAACAAACAAATCTTTTGGTAGTGGTGATTTGTTTGAAGTACGACTTGCAAGAGTTTTCCAAAGGTCTCCAGACAGGACAGGAATAAAACTTACATATCATTAAAACTGGCAGAAGGAGTTGGAAGGAACAGAAGCTATCCTGTATGAACATATTTCACAGGCACCTGAGTTCGCAGTCAGTTTTCTGTCTTGTTTCTTATCAGTAAAGAGAAAACACCTTTGACTATTTGCTGAGGTGAGTAGCTCGAGAGAGGACGCCTTCAACACCGGAGCGGCGGGAGATCAGCGTCCAGGAGCCCCACCTCAGAGCGGCCAGAGCCGCCGAGAGAGCCCCAAATCCTCGACTGGCCCTGCCCAGGAGCCGGCAGCTCCGCGGACGCGAGCAGGGACTCACAGGGGGCGGAGCCAGGAGCGGCGGCACCAGCCCTGAGGGGGTAAAAACCTGCGCCAGGGAGCGCGGCGAGCAGGGCGGGTGGAGGGAGTTTGAGGGGTGTGGTGAGAACCCACCGTATGGGCAGGGCCCGCTCTGGGAGCTCTGCTCTGGCTGCCCCGGCGGTGGCAGCGTAGGCACCCAGACAGAGCCGGTGAGAGGGGAGGCTGCAGTGCAGAGCTCGGGGTGTAGAGGGTGCCTGCGCTGGGCTTGTGAGGGAAAGGTGCACAACGGGCAGGGCTGCGCTCGGTGCTCCCTGGTGGAGGCCCTCCTGCAGCAGGGGCTGAGCTGCGGGACGCTGTCAATAGGCTGCAAGGTGTCAGGGAAGCTGAGAGGAAGCAGGAATGCTTGCTCCAGGACCGAACTGTGCAGGAGCCTCAAGCTTCCCCTCTAGCTCATGAAGGAAAGAAGGAAGCCGTTACCCCAGGAAGCTGGGAAATGGTAACAAAAAAAAAAAAAACAACAACAAAAAAAAAAAAAGGCGGAAGAGGACAATTAAAAGCTAGGGGCTTCTTCCTAAATCTGTTGTCCACACCCAGAACCGCTTTGCTGTCCTGGAGGGGGCTCATGAGGAAAAGCACTCGCACCATGAACAACCGGATGGTGCGCTGCTGAAGAAGATCACTACTGGTGCTGGCGGGAAAAAGCAGTGGGTCATAGTGGTAGGGGATTCTGCTTTGAAAGGTGCAGGGGCACCCGTCCATCGGCCTGACCCCGCCTCGAGGGAGGTGTGCTGCCTACCAGGGGCACAGATCAGGGATGTTGCAGAGAGGCTGCCTGCTCTAGTAAGTCCCACGGATTATTACCCACTTCTAGTGACCCATGTGGGTGCTAGGGATATAGATAATAGTAGCCTGGAGAACACGAAGTACTACAGAGCCCTGGGAGAGGTGGTTAGGGGCTCTGGAGCTCAGATTGTCTTTTCATCAGTTCTCCAGGACACAGGGGAGGACCTTGAAAAGGCTAGGGGGATTTGCCAGGTTAATAAATGTTTAGAACAGTGGTGCCATAGTCAGCGGTTTGGGTATCTAGAACATGGGACTCAGTTTAGGAGGCCAGGTCTACTGCAGGCTGGTGGAGCTGGTCCAAGCAAGCTTTAAATTAGACATGTTGGGGGAGGGGACATCATTCTATCCCAACACACCCAGTCAGTTGCCAACACCTATAGTAAATGCTCAGAGCAATGTAGAGATGTTCCAGCTGCTCTAGCCAATGAGCCGGCTTCATTTGGAGCTCAGCTCAGATACCTCTATGCAAACACCCATAGCATAGGGAACAAACAAGAGGAATTAGAGATGTGTGCATGTCTGCAGGGGTATGATACAATAGGCATCACAGAAACATGGTGGGATGGCTCCTACAACTGGCGTGTTGGAATGGAAGGTTACAGGCTCTTTAGAAAAGACAGGCCTGGCAAGCGGGGAGGGGGAGTTGCCTTTATGTTAGGGATAGGCTGGAGAGTATGGAACTCTGTCTGAGGACAGGTGAACAGTCAACAGAGAGTTTGTGGGTCAGAGTTAACAGTGATGGGAGACATTACTGTGGGGATCTGTTACAGACCACCCAATCAAGAGGACTCTCTGAATGACGCGCTCTATAGACATATAGGAACAGCCTCATGTTCGCAGGACTTTGTCCTCATGGGGGTTCAACCACCCTGACATCTGTTGAAGGGACAGTACAGCCCGGCACAAGCAATCCAGGAGGTTCCTTGATTGTGTGTAAGACAACTTCCTTTTGCAAGTAACAGAGGAGCCAACAAGGAGAGGTGCTGTGCTCAACCTCATGCTCACAAGCAGGGAAGGGCTCGTTGGAAATATGATGCTTCAGGGCAGCCTTGGTTGTAGCGATCATGAGATGGTCAAGTTCGAGATCCTCAGGACAGTGAGAAGAGCATGCAGCAAGCTCAGTGCCCTGGACTTCAGGAAAGCAGACTTTGGCCTCTTCAGGAAACTGCTTAGTAAGGTACCATGGGATATAGCCCTAGAGGGCAGGGGGGCCCAAGACTCTTGGTTGATGTTCAAGGATCACCTGCTACAAGCTCAGGAGTGTTGCATCCCAACCAGAAGGAAGTACAGCAGGAGGGCCAGGAGACCTCCTTGGATGGATAAGGAGCTGCTGAGGAAAATGCAAAGGAAAAAAGTGGCTTATAAAAGGTGGAAGCAAGGACAGGCAGCCTGGGAAGAATACAGGGATGTTGTCCGGGAAGCTAGGGACCAGGTTAGGAAACGTAAGGCCCAGTTAAAAGCCATTAAACTTGGCTAGGGATGTTAAAGATAACAGGAAGGGATTCCATAATTATATTGCAAACAGAAGACAGACTAGGGAAAATGTGGGCCCTTTCCGGAAGCTGTCAGGAGAACTGGCTGCCCTGGATTTGGAAAAGGCTGAGGTTCTGAATGACTTCTTTCAATCAGTCTTCACTGGCAAAGGCTCTGACCACACCACCAGGTCTTGGAAGGCAGACACAGGGACTGTGAGAATGAAGACCTTGGGCCCACTGTAGGAGAGGATCTGGTTCAAAACCATCTTAAGAACCTGAACGCACACAAGTCCATGGGACCTGATGAAATCCATCTGTGGGTCTTGAAGGAGCTGGCAAATGAAGTTGCTAAGCCACTGGCCATCATATTTGAAAAATCATGGCAGTCAGACGAGGTTCCCAATGACTGGAAAAAGGGAAATATAAGCCAAATTCTCAAGAAGGAGAAAATGAATGCCCCGGAGAATTACAGACCAGTCAGTCTCACCTCTGTGCCTGGCAAAATCTTGGAGCACATTCTCCTGGAAGGCATGCTAAGGCACATGAAAAACAACAAGGTGCTTGGTGACAGCCAGCATGGCTTCACTAAGGGGAAATCCTGCCTGACCAATTTGGTGGCCTTCTATGGTGGGGCTACGGAACTGATAGACATGGGTAGAGCAGCAGATGTCATCTACCTGTACATGAGCAAAGCATTCGACACTGTCCCACGTGACATCCTTGTCTCTAAACTGGAGAGACATCAATTTGATAGGTGGACCACTCAGTGGATAAAGAACTGGCTGGCTGGCTGAATGCAAAGAGCTGTGGTCAATGGCTCAATGTCCGGCTGGAGACCAGTAACAAGTGGTGTCTCTCAGGGACCGGTGTTGGGACCGGTGTTGTTCAACATCTTTGTCGGTGACATGGACAGTGGGATTGAGTGTGCCCTCAGTAAGTTTGCCAATGACACCAAGCTGTGTGGTTCGGTTGATACACTGGAGGGAAGGGATGCCATCCAGAGGGACCTTGACACACTTGTGAGGTGGGCTGATGCAAACCTAATGAAGTTCAACCATGCCAAGTGCTAGGTCCTCCACCTGGGTCGGAGCAATCCCAGGCACAGCTACAAGTTGGGCAGAGAAGAGATTCAGAGCAGCCCTGGGGAGAATGAGTTGGGGGTGTTGGTCAATGAAATCTGGCTTCAGTGTGTGCTCACAGCCCAGAAAGCCAACCGTACCCTGGGCTGTACCAAAAGGAGAGTGACCAGCAGGTCGAAGGAGGTGATCCTGCCCCTCTACTCTGCTCTTGTGAGACCTCACCTGGAGTATTGTGTGCAGTTCTGGTATCCTCAACATAAAAAGGACATGGAACTGTTGGAACAAGTCCAGAGGAGGGCCATGAGGATGATCAGGGGACTGGAGCACCTCCCATATGAAGACAGACTGAGAAAGTCAGGGCTGTTCATCCTGGAGAAGAGAAGGCTGCATGGAGACCTCTTAGCAGTCTTCCAGTACCTGAAGGGGGCCTATAGGGATGCTGGGGAGGGATTATTTGTTAGGGGCTGTAGTGACAGGACAAGGGGTAATGGGTTAAAACTGAAACAGGGGAAGTTTAGATTGGATATAAGGAGGAAGTTCTTTACTGTGAGGGTGGTGAGGCACTGGAATGGGTTGCCCAGGGAGGTTGCGAATACTCCATCCCTGGCGGTGTTCAAAGTCAGGTTGGACAGAGCCTTGGGTGACATGGTTTAGTGTGAGGTGTTCCTGGCCATGGCAGTGGGGCTGGAACTAGATGATCTAAAGGTCCTTTCCAACCTTAACTATTCTATGATTCTATGATTTAAGATAATGTTAATGATTAAAGTAGATTAAATTTAAAATAGCCATTTGGTGACTTTCACAATAAACTGATAAGGAACAATAATATTCTTCAGGCTATACATGCTTTTGTGTAAATACATCTACTACAATATTTCACCTATTAAAACTGAGCAATTCAATCAGCCTTCTTGATTGGTTTGATGGCAACATCTGGTATATGAACCTGCTGGTCTGTTCAAGGCTGTGAATAAGTTTGCTCTTGGTTCTACATTTAGGTGTGCAGAGATTTTCTGTCTTCATTTTTTCCCTCTTCTGTGATATAAACAGATGAGTTATACCTTGATCCAAAAGGGTGCTATTTATCCTGACCGTTACATGAATGCCTAGGAGCCAAGCCAGCTACTGTGTGTGGTGAAATCTCAAATAGTGGAGTAAAATCCCATGATTTTGGTGTTTGAATGTAAGATAGATGACAGACTTCACCTTATCACCCCAACAGACTTCTAGGGGTGAGTCTGCCACTTGGAAAGAGTCGCTTGAGAATGGAAGTGGGAAGGCACAGCTAACTTCATCCAAATTTAAGACATTTCCAACTAGAATTAAAAGTTCTTCCAAAATTACACCCTTCATATTACTGCACTGTTTAATTGCTTTCTGCAGCAGCTTACATGAATCAGTTATGATGATGATAAGCAGCTCAATTATCTGTAAAGCAAACAATTACTCTCTTGGCCCTGTAAGGTGCAGCCTGCCCAGTGCTCCAAGCTGTGTATCAAAATCTCACATATCTTTAATTGACTACAGTGTGCTGACAGCTATCAGCAAGGGGAGAAGTATAGCAAGGCTGAATGCAGATGCCCACCAGATTTCAGGCAAAAGATGTTATCATAAGCACTGTTCATGACAGGATTACTGATGATTACTGAGTACCACAGGTAGCAATCAATTCACCAGGTTATTTTTTGAAGTATATCATGAAACAGGAGCTTGATTCTATTAATAGAAAAATCAATGGGAAAAGTCATATTTCACATTTCATAGTTCACGTTTCATTTTTTACATTTAATGTTTCATTTCTCCTCCTCAATCTCATGGACAGAGATGATCTGGTGAGTCCCCAGAGTATCTCCACCGGCTTTGTGAAGATGCACAAAGCACAATACAGCTCGCAACGCAGAGATGACAAAACTAAAAATGATCTACTGTGAAAGAGAAAGCTCTATTTCCCAACCAATCAGGTGGCAAACGAATGGAGTGTAAGCTTTATCTGTCATTCATTCAGTGATACGGTGTTGTTAAGCCCTCTGTGGGCAGGTCTCAGCTTCCACCTCAGCTTCTGCTTACCAGTAATGATATGTAAGGTTCTGCCAGCACATGTCCGTTGAATCTCTGTCGTAAAGCAACAAGATTTTTTTGTGTGCTGAGATTAAAAGCAGAACCGTCACTAGCTGAACTTCATTTAAATCCTGAAAATGGTTGTCATTAGAGTGTCTAACACAATAGAGTAAGAACAAGTTATTCAGTTATTCAAGTCGTTTGCCTAGGGCTTAGCGCTCAGGTGGAGTGCTTCTGCAAGTGGCAAGTGCCTAAAGACAGTGCATTGTCTGACATCACAATAATAGCAGGTATTGAATGTATTATTTTATACAGGTCCTTTCAGACTGCCAGTGTTTCAATGCCTGCACTACAGAAAGGCAGTGATTTCTTTAGGTGAGAGGCATGGAACTGCAGCTCTAAGCCAGTTAATAAAGTTGTCACACCTTACTAGCTTTTGCCTTGTGCCAATACTCTGTTGTCTAAAGCTGACAATATACTTTGATTTCCATGTAATTCATATTTTGCTTAATAACTAGTTTCACAGAAACAAAAATTTGACATTGATTTATTTATTTACAAGGCATACAGTTGTCATAAACTCAATAGCCATTAAACAAAACCATTATTCCACTAAAACTTTAATAGATCCAGCGTCACTTTCATGGTCAGATTATGTATTTATTCAGTGCAACTGGAGCATGTGGTTATGGATAAGAACGGTTTTACTAATGTGTTATGTACAGAGAAATTTTAGAACATTTGATTTATTCTTTTTGCATTTTATGCATCTGCACATTCAAAAACCATTTCATTTACCACAAAGCTTTAATGATTTTTCAATCTTTCTAGATAGATTGTCAAATGTATTTAGTTACAAGAAATATTTGGATTTTTAATTTATTTACGATGACTAAACACTTCCTTTTAAGTGGAGCGCCCTACAAAGGCAAGGTACAACTAATGACAGATACTTAGATATACCTTTTAAAAACAGCCTCTCTGAATACAGGGAGATTCCAAATTTGGACGTTCTTTCCATTCTATGGGGATTGATGTGGATTTTTTCCTATTTCTGAATTTTCTGTGACACAGTTTTAAAAATACCCATTTTTGAGGATACCTTTTTTAGGGCTTTTAGAAAAAAAATAGAAAAAAACTTGACTCAGATTAGCATTTGGATGAATTTGGCTGCTTTTCCATAAACTATCATTTTAAAATAAAGCATATGGTTTCTCTGCAATTTTCACTCATCTGTCAGAAACATTTAGTGTAAGTAGCAGAAGGCAAACTATCCAATTGCTATTAATTCATTTGAGAGCTAAGCAAATATTTGGGTTTTCTGTGTGAACAGCCACAGAGACACTTTTTGCATTCCAAATATTTGCTCACTTTAATCACATTAATAATTTTGAATACTTAGATCTTGTAAATTAAAATACTTCCATCGCATAAAATGTAGTCAGTAAGTTAATTAAAGTGGCAAAAGCGAAAGAGATAGTTTAATTTCTTGGCAACAGAAGATCAAATAGTCTGCTATCGCATAGATCACCCAGTCAGTGAGGGAGGCAGTGGCTGCAGTGTGGCTGGGCACTGGATTGAGGAGTACAGGGGGTGCCAGGGAAGCCTGGAGAAGAGCAGAGCCTCTCCAGGAGCCAATAGACCTCATGAGAGAGGCTTAAAGGGTGGCTACAAAGAAGGTGGAGACTCCTTTTTTACAAGGCGTCACATGGAAAAGACAAGAGGCAATGGGCACAAGTTACTCCTGGGGAGATTCTGACTGGATACAAGAGGAAAATTTTTCACAATGAGAGCAATCAGCCATTGGAATAATCTCCTCAGGGAAGTGCTGGATTCCCCAACCCTGAACACTTTGAGGATTCAGCTGGACAGGGTGCTGGGCCATCTAGTCTAGACTGTTCTTTTGTAGAGAAATGTTGAACCAAACGATCCTTGAGTTCCCTTCCAACCTGGTATTCTATGATTCTATGATAGTGTGATAGGTAAGTAGCAGAATTTAGAGAGAACACATTAATATTAACTAGACAGTGCAGCAAAGTACAGCTTAATTAAAGAATAAAGAAGCAAGAATCAATCTTCCCAACTCAGAGCTGCTGTCAGCTTTTGTAAGTTGAGCAGAGTCATGCCTGCTAAGGAAATAGATGACAGACCTCTAATGAAAACCTGTCTGCTTCTGGAAGTGATGTTAGCATTTTAGATCTCAGTCCAGCACGGTCTTTTGTGGTGCTGCATGGGAACCTGACAAATAATGTCACAGCAGTTCTGTAGAGCAAAATAAGTTCATTCATAAGACACATTCACCTGCAAATTCACATTTCAATCACACCTGCAGGAAGAAGGCAGTGAATCACAAAAACAATTTGATTATCAATAAGGCCTGTGTTCTTACTGTGATAGAGTGCCTAACACAGTCTTTGGATGCACAGACATGTAGGGCTGTCTCCCCAGTAAGGCATGGCCAAGCTATCAGTCAGAGCTGGGAGCAGTGTTTCTGTCTCAGGGCAATGCTCCACACAGGCTAATCAGTCTTGCTGAGAAGTGACACAGCCCTCAGCTGTGCTGTCTCAAACCACAGGAAAACAACAAGTCTTGAAAATAAACCCCCAACTCGTTGCTGTTGTACACAGTATTAGAGAAATCTGATGAAATATCTTACACCTTCTGTGGCCTCTGTTCAGCTTCATGAAGATTAAGATGAATGATTCAGTCATGGTGTACCAGCACAAGCTCCCAGTCAGCATCACTCACTATTGCTGGGCAGCCATCGGATCTAGTAAGATTGCTGTGCTGTTTTGGCTACAGCTGATACACTCATGAGAAGTGCAATATGAAACCAGAGCGGTAACCAGCTTCACCTACATTTTTAAAGTATCTACAGTATAGGTATTTACAGGCCAGTCAGATTTATCAGCTCTCAGTACAGCTAATGAAGATCTAGTCAATGCAGTCAATGAGACAAGACTCAGTTGTCTAAATATGAATATCTAATGCCATTTGAATGCCCCAGAGGATGTTGTATATCTACACAGGGCTGGGCTGTATGACCCTGTCTCAGAGGGAGACCTATGCCTTGTTTCGTCAGCAGCAGGACAATGCACAGGTTAGCCCACAGCATCTATATGACACTAGACACTGATATTTTGTCAGCTTTATATATTTTATATATATATGCAATTTATATGTATTGCCACTAGATAGTTCTTTTTCTTATCTGGGCACAGACACCTACATTGTGAAGCTGAAAAGCTCTCTGGATTCACTGTTCCTTAGATTTGTATTGTCTATAATTGTCTAAAACTATCACACCCATAGGCACCAGCTCTATAACACTTAAATTCGGTGTCTAAATCTGGAGCCTCATTTCTGACAATCAAAAAGACACAGGATTATGTACTGGATGTTCCATCCTGTGCACTGCTGAGTGCTAAACAGTTTTGAGACTACTGTTTTCTAAAGGACTATACGATTTCCAGAAATTAATTTTTTGAATGTTAATTTTGTTTTCCTCAGGCTTTCCAAAATACTCATTTTCAAGGGGTGATCCCAGGGATGGAAAATTTCAGAACACGAGTAGATGAGGAATTAGCAGGCCTGTGAATGCAGGGTATTAATACAGCGAGCACAGCTTTGCTGCAGCCTCCCTTTGAAACTCCTGATTTCACAGACATTTGCATTTTGACTCACACCTGCAAAGCAAATCTGTCTAATCTCAGTTCCAGAGGCAAAAGACCTGAAATACATCAAATGAAGTTTAGCAATCAATCACAATCACTATGGCCAAATCTATCTCATGCAGTGGACCAGTGTTCAGAGATTTAAGGTAGCACAGATCCAAGCTAGTAACCAGAAGAGTGTGCAAAACCTTGCAAATATGCCAGCTTGAATCTGGAAGTTCATTTATGTGTAGCTGTTGGCAGGGTTTAGATAAGGCAAAGAAAAGGAGCAGTACTGAGCAAGGACTGCTATGCAAATTTAAGCGATCTCTGCACTACTCAACACTTCTGAATCAAGGGCTGATGTCCCTGTCCCTCTTCACGGTGAGCCAGAAGCACAGCTAGTGAGAAAGCCCAAGATGGATCGTCTGCTGGATCCTGTCCCATGAAATGCAGAACCTCCTATTAAAATATGGGACAGATAAGAGAAAAACCTGACCATCTGTACACAGAAGGATGAAAATGTCGCTGTCATAAAAACTTTACTCTTAAGAGGAAATGAATTTTCAGGTATTTTGTGTTCCCTCTGGCAATGTGCTGATAAAAAAAACCCATAGAATTCCAATTCTATCTCTCTCAACTGATTTTCCACCCATACATTTGTGTTTGCTTTATAAGATAAGCAAGAAAAATATAATTTTAAATTTATAAGGTGCTGAGCTTGTGATTAAAAGTAATAGGTCCAAAAGCATAAAATTCCCAAGTGTGCCCCAAGATATTTTCAGGTTTTTTTTCAATTTGCTTAAATACTTTTTGCCCATATTTCCCCTTTTAGAAGGTGGAAAAAAAACCCCACACCAACTTATTATATTCAGTGAGAATGAGGAAGTAAAAGGAAGTGCAATAAAAACCTGCTATTTGCAGATACTTCAAATAGGTAAACTTGAAAAGGAATGAAACAATGCGAATCCAATTTACATTTTCTATCAAAAATGGAGATTTGGTGTCAGGTGAAACGATATATTAACCAATTCAAACTATCAAATAATATTACAGTAAGTGTAGAACAGACATTCACAGCCCTCTTGCACTAATGCAAACTGGTTTTACATGTTTTCCCTGCTTAATTTCCCTTTTCTCTTGGTGTCATCACCTAGGACATCACTGACAACCTACAACATATGGTTAAAATGTTGTCCTTTAATTTTTCACAGAAAAAAATGTATCTGTAACAGATGCCTTAGGCAGGTTTTGATAGGTTACAAGGCTGCACCAGATATTAAATGGGTACCTGGCAAGCTTAGAGAAATCTGCCATTCACTGAGTGTTTTAGGCTAATAGCCAGGAGATCTCTTGGCCCAGTCATAAGGCAGAGATAACAAAGAAGCTTCCCATAGCAAGCACTCAGAAATGGCACGCAGGGGCTTACTTGACTTGGCAGGCTTTGCAGTGGAATGTGGAGGGAGGAGATAAGTTAAGTTTTACATTTCTAAGCCTTTTGGTTACTCTGAGAAACAGTGATAAAAATTGTAATCAGATCGTTATCATGTTGCCAAACTGTCCACTTCAATTATAAATCTTGGATTAATAATAAATATGTATATGTAGCTTGGGCCCATATTCTGCAGCTTTTCCATGTACTAAAACTTCCTTTGGCTACAGTTCAAGTTTCAGACAAGCAGTAAATTTCAGGCCAGAAGATTACAGTGGCTACAATACGAAGCTCTCTGCATGAGTGAAGTTTGGCTTGACAAGAGTGGAGGATGAGAGCATCAAAGTACTACTCATGTCTCCAACACAACTCCCAGACTCCTGCTATGCATAGAAAAGGCTCTGGTCTTCCTTCTGCTTCATGGCTGTCCTTGGTACTGGACGGCAACAGGGTGGTGAGGAACACAATGAAGAATGTGTTGGTTTTGACTATACTAAGAGAACTACATTTAACTACATTGCCACGGTTTGAGATAACTCCATCCTCAAGCTTCACATAACTCTTTGCACCCTGATGATCAAACAACATGTCCTTAAACCCATGATCAGGCTTTACTCTAAAGGCAATGAAGTTGTACTAAAGATAGGGAAAGATGTGCTTTGTCCACTGCTAAAGGCATTTTCACCTAGAAGTTGTCCTTGGTCAGGTAACACAGAGATGCTCAGATCTGTGAGCACATCTTGCTGGTCCCTCCCAGACTCTCTAGCTGCATCACCCACCTTTCTTGGCATAAAGCAGGAATCAAACATCATCACAGTATGAAAAGAGCAACAGGAGGTGCAATGCAAAACCTGGTGAATTGATGCATTTTAGCAAGCTTTATAAGTTGTGTGAATGCAGCTTGTAGCTATGAGAGCAGAATCATCATATGTAAACACAGGCCCTTGTCCTACAAATCAAAGATGATGTTATTAGTTGCTGAAACAGAGTTTGCTTCAAAACCTCTTTCACTTAGTTACTGAAAGCATATTTAGTAGCTCAGCGGAAGCTGTGAGTGTTCTTTCCTTCAGCAGAGAGCAGCTGAATGAACCTATAGTGTACTAGAAGAAGCTTTTCTGACCAGTCTGATTAGCGAGACGGAGTAATTTATTTGCAAGCAGAGAATTCAAAGTAATATCATATTTCATAGCCAACCACAGATATCAACTATATTTTCTTCAGAGTCCTCGGCATGCTAGTACTTTGAAATATTCAGTATGTTGCAGGATCAACCCCTTAGTTTATCTACCATCACTCTTGGAGCCAAGCATCTTGTTTTCAAAGAAGTTTAAGCTGCTCTGGTTCATATTTATGGACATTTTGCCCTTTTTTCTTGTCTTTTGGGCCTTGTTAAATCCCATATGGATCTAATCCAAGCAGTTCAGCCAGCCTAATTGTACAGATACAGGGAAAAGAATTCACTTTTTCCTTACATCTCATTAACAAAAGTATTTATCATTCCAAGGACTTATTTTTGTGAGAGAAAATCTTCTCCAGCAGAACATGAATTCCCTAAGGATTATTAGCTGTATCACATAATTTTTCTAGTTTATGGATACAAATGTAAAGGTGACCTATAAAGAGAAAAAGTATTTGATTCTTCTTTGCTCTTATGTGATGAATAAAGAAAGACTAGTAAGTTTCTGTTATAAAAGATTTCTTCCATTGTGAGTGTAAGTGCACTTTCCTGTTTTACAGGAATGCTCTAGGATTAATCAGATAACTACTGGATTTATAAGAAGCCTCTAATTCAGATTGTGCTGTGTAAGGTGGGAAGGGAGCTTAGTCAGAACCTTTGTTTCATTGAAAACAACATAGGTGAAACTTTAGGAACAGTCTTGATAAAAATTATCTTTCAGAAAAATGAGAATTCTCATTCCTTTTTCATTATACACCAGGAAATACATCAAGGATTAATGTTCCTGAAAACGCTTTTCTATCTTTCTTGCTAATCCATCTGTTAATCTAAAGACTTTTGAACCAATTGGCCAACATCAGCTAAATCTGACTTTGGGGTTTACAGTCCCAAACTACTACATTTCCATGAATGTGACTGGAAGTAGTAGCTCTACAAAGGAGAAGAATACAAATCAGCACCCCTACAGTGGAAAATCTATGTAATTTGATAGTGTTATAAGCATTGATGTCAACTCATTGGTCAACACATACATGGCGTTAAGTCTGACATCTGGTAAACATAGATCATAAGCTGAAGTTGAGGGTACTTTATGGGACATGTTGGGAAAACAGAGATATTGTAAGGGTTTCAGGGGACATGGAGCAAATTAAATATTGCAAAAGGGATCTGTTTCTTAGCAAATTGCCCTCAAAAGAAAAGAATTTGGGCAAGACTCTTTCCTGGTATAAATTGCCATGTACTTAATTACAGTAGTTGATTATCTGGCCACAGCTGTAGTGCTTATGAAAAAGGAGACCTAGCGCACACATGAAGGAGATTCTTGCCACAGAAAATTCCTTATGTTGTTTGTCCCTCTTATTTCTGTTGGAAGGTCAAATAAATGTGTAATATTTAGAAAACATTAGATATTACCAGAGTTCTGTTCAAATATTAATTAATTATCTGCCACATTACCTCTGTGAATGGTGCATACATTCCAATAAAACATGGGAATGATAATGATGTGGGGGAGACTGAAACACTAAGATTGCATTTCTTGCTCCAGAGCATGGCATGAGTCAGGAGGACAGGAATTCAGAGTATTCATAGGTAGTCCTTAGGAGGACACAGCACCAGCACTGCTGAAGATATATACATTGAGAGTCCACCAAGCCCTGCCCCAAGGTGAAGAAATGAGGTAGAGAGTGATGTCAGTGACCAGTTACCTGAGCAGAGCAATACTGGCTATTTATTGCCCTTTTACCTTGAAATTCCTTTTCTGCAGGCCTACATAAGAGAAGCTATGCCTCTCACACTAGACCTACTAGGTTGCTGGGTATGTGTTTTGTTGGAGATTGTTCAGCAATCTTGAACTAGAGTATCTCTAAGAGTTTTTACTTCATTAATCAAAATGGCAGCATCTACATCCTTTCTTCCCTATCAGTGTTGACATATTTTAATGCCTTCATTCTGAGCTCTTCATTGGCTGTGTCTCCTGCCAGGCTCCCCCTCAGTTGCCACTGCAGACAAAGATGCCAATTACCATTGTGTGGCAGCATCTTAAGAAACAAAACCTGAATTATTGGAGCACCAGCCATGACTGCCCCAGCAGTTATCTCAGTGCTGCGTTCTGCTCTTTCATTTCCTTCACACTCCAGAACTGCCAATGACAGTCACATACTGCAGTGACCAAGGCAGTGAACAGAGCTGGCAACTGGCCAGTGTGTGCTGTGCTGGGTGAGGTATGGAAGGAAAAACCCTGTAGAGGTGGGACAGACCTAATGTGGACACCCTAAATCAGGCAGGTGTAGAAATAGATCAAAAGAGCTAAAGTGGCAAACCTTCAAGATAAGAGAGCCTTTTCAAAGACATTTTTGGCATGAGAAGCGAAGGGTTTTGCTTTTTCTACTGTGTGCTTAGCTCAGGCCAAGGGAGAGAAGATGAATTCTATGATCTGGCAATAACACTGCATAGCAATGCTTTACTTCTCAGTAATAACTTTCAGGGAATTTTTCTCATTAAAACCACGCTACTGAATTGCACATATACACAGAGCTCAGCTTAACCGTGTAGCCAATGACACAGCACTCCGCTGTAACTTATACACAGTTTGAGCATGATGTGTAAAATGTGATTTATTTTTAGCTACACCCTGATTCCGGAAGGCAGAAGTTGCATGTTTAAGCTCATTCCTGTGAGAACTGCTGATATGAACAACAACTTTCCAATCTCAGGCAACTGTATCTCACTATAGCAACTATCTGGCTAGAATTTTAATGGTAAAAACAGACTGTGAAGGAGCTGAACGCACATTGGTTGGGGTACATTAGCACAGATAGGCCTGGAAGTTCCTGGAAGGCAGCTCTGGAAATGTGTCTACTGGTAGAGAAGGCTGGCAGGACTTCCTGATTTTCAGTATTTGACCTGGCAAATCAGAGTAGTAAGAGAGTAAGTAGTAGTAATGGGGAAATGGGATGGAGAAGGAACCAGAAAGTAGAGCAATGAGAGGAACTTGGAGTAACAGTAGTCAAAAATAAAGGAGGAGCATGTAAGTTTTGGTTGCTTGCACCAGCCTTGAAAAGAAATGTAGAAGAGGTTAATATGACCCTTATTCATCCAACCCTTGGTTTTAAGCTACATGTATATAGTATATAACAGCAACACTACAGAAGAAATCCCTTTCAGGCAGAAGGAAGTAAGGCACTTTCTGTGCAGGTTCCAGATAAAGGACAGGTGATGCTGAGAGATCAGAAAAATGCAGTCTTAGGCAGATTATTTGGAAGTCATTGGTTTTTAGCCTGGTTAAGCCATCAGGTGAATGTAGCCCTGTCATTTACTTGCTTAAGCTTCCTCGCCTACAGAATGAAAGTAATAATATTTAATTACAAAATAAAAACTCAAAGGCAGGTACTTTTAACTAAGTAGCACTATGTTACATACACTTCGTCCTGCACTATTCCAAGGTCACTTAGGCTGGCATCAGAGACTGAAGGTGTCTGATCAGACTTTCCTCAGTATTTCACTGTCTGAAATGAAAACTGCCTTGAAGTCATGACTTACATTCCCTTCTATGCCCTGAATGTGCCTCTTGTGTTGTCAGACATTACAGAAAATAATGACCGAGAAAATGAGCTTCTACTTTAAATGATGCCTACCCACTTAAATCAGCATTATGCTGTTAGAGCATCATGTGACCAAATCACATTGAATCGACCTTTCCCTACTGCATATTCACTGCTTAATCAGATGAAAAAATGCCTTACTACCTCTTGAAAATATTGTACCATGAACACTGGCTAATTATCATATATTTACATATATTCGAGCAGCTTCTGGCAAACTGTAAGGATTTATCTGTTAGTATGGTAGCTGTCTTTTTCTTTTGTAATTAAAAGGTCTTATAAAGCTACTAAAAAACATTTCCTGGCATTAATTTGATGATACACTCAAAAATATCCTCTAGAATAAACTGCAGGTTTCAAGTGATAACAAAGGTAACTTGGTCCAACCATACTCTGGGTGATATTTGTCTGATATGTATTCTGGATTATACCAGTCTGCATTTGTAATGCATTCAGGCACAACACAATGAAGTTTTACTACCACTTTTGCTTTGAGACTTGATCTAAAACTAGCATAAGGCAATTACTGAATGATGCAAGTTGTTTGTCCCTTGAAAGGAATTTTCCATTGAGGTTGCTGGCATTATGAACCAGCGAATCAAGCTGCTAAGGACTGGTGCACTCATCCATTTTCTGAAAGGTTAATCATATGGATTCTCTTCTTTCCATGGCACCACATTAGTAACTTGTCTTACTTAGGAGAGACATATTAATCCCATAGATAGAGTAAAAGTATCTCTTAGCTAACAGCAACAATCAACAGCACAAGTTAGGAACTTCTACCCAACTAGAAAACTTTCTGAGGGAACAGACATTAATTTTTAAAAGTGGCCAAAAATATTTTTATGAATGGTGTTGCTGCTGACAGTGCAATCCTTCTAACTAGTTTAGCCCATCACTTATTATTGCCTCAGATGAAATGCAGCTGTAGTATCACTTATTATAGATTACTGTCATTTATAACTAGAATTATAACTAGCAAGCTGACAAAAGGATCATATTGTGAATAGACATACTAGTTTAATACACCATTAATATTATTAACAGGAAAGATCCCAGATGTTTGCAAAGGAAAGCGGATACACTGAATTTTTTAGCAGCTGTTCTTCTAGTATGCAAAAAAACCTTAAAGACCCCTATGCTCTTGTTCATAGCCCTGAGTAAAATGTGTTTCCAAGGGCTCATTATGAGTATTTTTTGTCATACCTGTACATTTATGAACAAATTTAAGAGCAAAAGCCATAATTGAGCTTTGTAGTATTTCAATAGGAAGATAGATTTTCCCATTAAGAATAAAGATGCTTTAGTCACAGTCATGTTTGTGTTACATCAACAGAACATCAATACAATACAGCATCAAAGTAAAATCTTTTTTGCACTGCCTAGCTGTATGAGCTGAATACAAAATGGTTGCCTTTTTGTACAGTACAGAGGTCTCAAAGTTGAGTAGTAAAATGAAGGTTTAGATCATAATGATAGACTGTTTTGCAGTTGAAAAGTTTCATTATATATTTGTACACGGCAACAACAGACAAGACCACTATAATTTGCACACCCCCATAAAGCAAAGAATTTAATTTTCCTGATTAACTTCTGCTTACAGCAGAAACTAGAGGAGTAGGCAGTGATTTTTACATTTCCAGTGGTGGAGAACAGATCTTGTTAAACTGTACTAATGATTAATGGCCTTTGCTGTTAATAGTGTGTGTTCTGCTTATTGACTAGGACTCTTTGTGTTTAATTTCAAGCCTTTGTATCTTCTTACACGTCTCTGTGGAACAGAGGTGCCTCCTTTGTTATCAGATTTCTGTTCTGCGTGTGAATCACTGCTTGTAACATTCTTTTTGATAAACTCCTATGTCCATAACCAAGATTTCATTAGCCCCTTGGCCAAATAATTGTACTGGAGCCAATGTTCAGCTCATTATCACTGTAATCTCAGTATGCCTTTTTTAAAGCCATTTTTAATGTAGATAGAGCTCCCCATGCTGTAATCAGGTTCTGTATTCTTCCTTCCTAAATGGGTAATTTTAGAGTTGATTTTACTGAAGGCCAAATTAATGGCTCACGGCCTGATTTATCAAGGAATGATTGTGATTGTTTCTTTCTGTAACATATCATCACCATTACTCATCATTCATCATTCTCATTACTTGTGTCTCCTGTGAACTTTGTCTGCAGCAATTTTAGATTTTCTTTCAGTTAAGCAATACAAAACAGGACCAATTTTTAAAAGACCCTGATAAAGACCCAACTTACAGTGCATGTTGAGACACAGTAGTTGCCTTGTTTTTAAACTAGTCTTCATAGATAAAAAGGTCATCAATCTCATTCTAAACACTTCACAGAAGTCTGTTTTCAAACTCTTTTACTTTGTTAACCCTAACTGAAAACAAAGTAAAAAATAAATTAAAAAATCTGAGTAATCCTGTTTTAAGTACTTTATTAATTGTATTTTAAGTGTTATGACATTATTATGTTAAGACTGATAGTCTAGATCATGCCTCTAACTCCTTGTTTATAATGCTGCAGTGTTTGCCTCCTTTCAGTGGTCCAGACACTTGGCACTTGAAAACTTCATGAAAATCAGTGTGAAGGAGCCAGAGAGCTCCTTGGCCATCTCTCTTGAAGTTATTGGGTGCAAGTTATCCAAAGTTGGTAACTGAAGAATTAAATTCTGTAGCTGATGTTTAGCATCTTCCTGTGTGTCTGTTGCATTGGTTGCCGTGCACTCTCAATGTGTCCTAGTGTTTCAAAGCTGAACATGCTTTATCTTACAAGTCATAATCACTGTGCTGGCACTGGTCATTGCAGTAATGAGTGTAAAATCCCATGCTAATCTCTCCTTTGTTAATCTCTGCATATTTTCCCTCTTTTCCCTATCTTATTCACCTCTCGAAGAATTGAGAAAGGTAATGTGCTAAACCTGTGTCCAGCTCCATTCCTACCTTAACTGAAAGGAGCTGAAATAAATGTTTTTCAGTCTTTAGGGCCAAACCTTTGCATTTTCTGTCGCTGTTTATGCCAAGGGAATTCTGTGTACTGTCGAGCAATCACATTTCTAAAGCTCTATTGAGCAAAACTGAATTATCCACTACTACTGTCTTCAAGTTCAGAATTAGAAGTATTCATGTCTGTCTAGTGGTATTTCTGCTGCAGGAAAGGTTCAGATCATTGTTTTGACATTCTACAACAACTGTCACTTATACTTTTATTTGGGTGGTCATACATGTGCACTGCATGATGGATGACCTGAATTTCCGCTGTTGGTTTTGTAACTTAGAACTCTTAATGAAATTCAATTGTAAAACAGTCCATCTGATCTAAATATGGCACAAACAGCATCACAAAAAGGAAGGCTATTAAGATTACAGAGAGCTGCAACAAGCTCTTAAGGTGTCCATTAGTTAATTTTATTTTCTTTTTTTTCTTACTAGAGTCCTGTTTTTTACTTTAAAAACTTATTTCGATTTCTAAAAACATTTTTCACAGCAGAAAAACAATTCTTAACAGTACTTCAATATTGCAAACACACCAGTGCAAAAATTAAATTCAGGAAACAATGTTGTCTACAGAAATACCATTTGAATTATCTGCATGTGAATATATGGGTTTGTTTGATTTTTTTCTTGAACTTACGTGTTTATTTTGCACAGATTTGTCATTATTTTACTGACAATAACAATAAATGGATGACAGGAATAAGTAGGTCTTAAATCAGTCATTTAAAGACATCAGTCTGATCTAATGGCAGTAGCCATTTTTAGGTCTCTGTGTACACAGAGGAATAGATTCAAATGCAACATATTCAAAAAATGGAAGTTGTTTGTAGCTAATGAGCACTTCAGGGTGCACAACACCTGTGGTATGCTTGACATCTCCTTCTACATGTTGAGTCACATGAGTTTGTAATCATGATTTTGAAAACCTGTGTGACATGCCTTTGGTTTCTTTAATCCTTCAGTAACACCATTATCTTAATTCTGTGCTACAGCCGATACATAAAGAAGTCTTGTAGTTTAGTTTCCATATGGAGAACCTGACACCCCGTTGCTACAAACTCTTTTCAGGTAGTTGTAGAGAGTGATAAGGTCTCCTTTCAGCCTCCTTTTCTCCAGGCTGAACACCCTCAGTTCCCTTAGCTGCTCCTCATAAGACTCCTCATAAACAGTGTTTGAACTATATTTAATCTAGATGTGTCATATTACATTGTATATTTATACAATAAGTCTTCAAATACATAACAGTGACCTTGAAAGGGAAGGAAACAAGTCATTCTAAGTATCTGCTACCAGCAGGTCAAGTAACAGGTTCAAATGAGGACAAAGGAGATTTAAATTCATAATCTAGAAAAAAAATAATGAATAGTGGGAATAGTTTAGCACAGCAGGCTCCTTATGAGTATTACTGAATCACTGTTATTTGAAGTTTGAGGGGTTTGAAAAATAGTCGGCTAGAGGATGGAGGGAATGGGTAGGTTAACTGGTCGTGCCTTCTGCACAAAGCAGAGACTAGCTGGGTTGCTGAGCTTCCTTTCAGCTTTTCTTCACTGCTGATTTCAGCTCTGCCTTGTCTGCTGCATATTCCAGCGTGCCATCCAGCAAAGGCTGCACAGTTTCTGCAGTGCTCTGACTATAGGAATGGGGGCCATCACTACAGCAGATATGCTTTCTGCTTTCTGTGTTGCGGCAGAGTTACTGTGTACTTACCACCTCTCTTCTTGTTGTGAAGTGCCTCATTGCAGCATATGAGTCAGGTGACATAGAGCTGGAAACCTTTTCTGCTATTTCTTCTCAAGCTCCTGCTGACATTCATGCTTATAGGGGAGACCATTAACATACCATCCTAACAAGAGGGTGTTGTAGGTGCTGGAACTACCCTTAACATATATTGACGCAGGTCATGCACGTCTGCAGCATGTGTTAACCTCTGCCTGGGGCACAGGAGAGTCTCTCTGATTCGCACATTTGCTTTCTGTGCTGCAGATCCAGGTTCAAAACTGCAGATCTTGTAGGTGGAAAGGACACTTGGACTGGACATATCAAGAGAAGTTGTCTCTATTTAGGAGAGCTAAAGCTGTTCAGCAAGAACCGTTCCTGGTTGATGTTTTCAAAGTTCTCTGTAGCAATGCAGTGTCTTTACCTTTTTTTTTAGATATAGCTACATGCAGGCTCAAAAGATATAGTTAAGAAGTGAGCCTTTGTTTGCTTTGATGGATGATCCCTTTTAACAATTAACCTGTGTCTGGAAAGTTTAAAATACTAATAAAAAAGGCACAATACATATGTGTTTAATTTTTCACGGATTGCATACTTTAGATTGGTCTTATTTATCCATTTAAATGTAAAGCTATTTTAATTATTTTTAATGTGCTTTGAAACCAGCATTGCTGTGACTTTTTGGCACAAGTTACATCAATTCACTATTATCCACATTCTTGACATTTTTCTTCTCAACGATAAGGATCATCGTTTTCAAATCAGTATGTCTCTGCCCAGATTAGAACAGAGGAAGCACTGGCTTCAATGACACTTTAATGTATCATAGAATAAATATAGTGCTTGAAAAGAGATTTTTTTTTTTCCTGGTATTGTAATTATTGTTGTAATTGAAGCAAGATTATTTTATTTTTACGCTCCATTATGAGATAATTTAAAATGTTACATTTATTTAATGAGTAGAGCAGACAAGTGCTTTGGCAGGACAATATTTTTGCTGTACCAAAAATGTATTTTTTACTTTAAGCAGTAAGTCTCGGCACCAGAAATATTGTGTTCTTGATCACTATATGGTAAATATTTAATTATTCATTGTCACTGCTAAGCACAGCTTTTTCTCTAGTTCTCTCTTTACAGTGTGACATGACTAACTACTCTTGCCATTATGTTCTCATTTAATAATGTCACTGTGAAGCAGTAGCTTGTCTTCATAATGAGATCAGTGCCTGGAAAAAACAAAGCAGAGTAATCACGCATTGTATTTACCATACCAGACACGTTATGTAAGGGGAGACCTTACTGCAGCCTTGCAGTACTTTAAGAGGTGTATAAGAAAGATGGGGACAAACGTCAGCATGGCCTGTTGCAATAAGACAAGCAGTAATGGTTTCAAACTAAAAGAGGGTAGATTTAGACTACATATAAGGAAGAAATTTTTTACAGTGTGGGTGGTGAAACACAAGGACTGGTTGTCCAGAGAAGTTGTGGCTGCCCCATCCCTGGCAATAAAGTCAGGTTGGATGGGTCTTTGAGCAACCTATCCAGTTGAAGATGTCCATGCTTATTGCTGGCGGTTTGGACTAAATGACCTTTGAAGGTCCCTTCCAACCAAAACTATTTTATGATTCTAGGAGTCTGTGAGTCTATGATTCCATGATTCTATGGTTCTATGATTCTGTGACATGCTTGGACAAGAATAAACTATAATGCCTCAGCAGCATTCAATACTGAACAAGAGAACTCCAGAAGCAAAGAAAAACAAGGTAAGTCTCATAATGCAAGAAAGAGGTTTTGTATCAGGTCAGTAAAATGATAGCCTGGGTGCAGCTGTGTAGAGGATGTAAATTAGTGGAGCTGAACTGCAGTGAATGAAGTTTATCTAGATTGACAATTTAGCTCATAACACAGAAGATGACCTGTGAGGGGAAGGAAATCTGAAACAGAGGAAAAGGTGGTCATAACCATAGGAAGTGCCTTCTGTTGAAGCCCTCTAAATAAGGTGGCAGAAATGTAGGGCTACTTGCTGCTCTAATTCTGTAGAACTTCAATAAAGGGGTGAATGAGGCTGATTGATTGAAGTAAATAAGCAAGCAAATATTAACTACAACAGTTACATGAACTGGAAGCTGGATAAAAAGAAATTATTATCACTATCAATCTTTGATGTGAATTTTGCAGAAATCCCTACCCCTTTGCACCTAACGACATTGAGCCATACGTGCAGGTGACATTAGCTACACATCCTGCCATTTCTGCTTCATCACGTGATATACCATCTGCTTAGTGCATGGCTGCTAGCACTCAATAGCCAGTTTTCAAAAGTTGCTGTAACAACTCTCTATTTCTTTCAGAGTTTTAATACTTTCGGGATTTTCTGAGGGGGGAAATGTTGTTTTACACATCGGAAAGTACAGGCTAGTGTATGAGGGGTGAAAAACTTACATGTTAATTCAAAAATTTCTGTGTCCAGTGAACTGCTAGGGGTTCTTCATGCTGATTACATGAAGTCTTCTGCTTGAATCTTCTAAAAAATGCCAGTAAGCATTATTTTCTGAATGTGCCAGTGTTGTTTGTATTATTTCTTCATAAAAAGTGCTTGCTAAATTCAATGAAGAAAGAGCTCATATTCCCCTATGCTTTAGCATTGTCTCAATCTAAAGAATAGGAGGTCTGCAGTGCAAAGATCTACATCTGGTTTAGCTTAGATTGGACAGAAAGAAAGAAAATTCATGAATTTGTTCGTGATGTTACAATGCAGCCACACAGGAGGACGTTGCTGAAATTCCCATGCAATACATCAGACGCCCTGCATGTTTTTCATGGAGAAGCACTGGAAATGGAGACATAGCAGGAAACAGCCAAAATACCCAGTTCTTCTACAAAGGTGATCTCATGAAGTTAAATATTACTAAACAACTGAGGTTTATGCTGACAAGCTGGGTGATGAAGGATCTGGATCTTCAGTTCACCCTGTGTTTCGTTTTTATGTTGGTTTTTTTTTTGTAAGTAGGAATGTACTCAAAGAGATGAAGTTTAACTAATCTAAACTTTTTATCCCCTTGCAGTGCCCCTATTCAAACCTTTTCTGTGCTCCACGTGACACTGACAGCATGAGGGAAAATGATCTATACAGCATTTGCATTCGCTATACATCTGCATAAAATTTATACCCTACTTCCTTGAAGTAATCCTTTCTTCTAGTCATGATACCAGTTCTGGCTTATTGTGAGCTGAAGAAATCCTTTGCTGACTGGAGATCTGTATGATGAACATACAACAGTACCAGCACATTACATATACCCAGCTACTCACTGGGATTGCTGAGTGGCTGAGATGAAACATAAGAAAACTCCTCACTTCCAGGTCTGGCAGTAGAGGGAAAACTGTTTTTCTCTTTTCTAGTAGGTAATGGCAATTGGCATCATAACAGTGACATGGGGGAAAAATGGAGCTCACAATCCCACTGTAAAATTGTATATAGTCTACAAAAAGTATATATAAGCCTCCACATGGACTGTGTTGGGAAAAAAAGAGCTTTTGCTGAACCCTTCTATATGGCCCAAGCATCCAGGTAATCATTCTTTGCAGGTCTAGAATGGGGGAAAAATATTGTTATGGCAACAGTTTGGTATTTTTTATCTTGTCTAAAGAATGCCTCCAAAACTCTGAGATTCCAGGCAGCTGCGAGTTTTACAAGCTTTTCTGACATATAAAATGTTACTGTGCACAGATATTTGCACAGTGTCATGCACACCTTGATTATGTGTGAATTAATCACTGGTATCATTAAATAACAGTTACAATTTTGTTAATAACAACAGCAGTAAAAATATTAGTAAGTGAGAATGCTGTTTTTCTGTCCAGGAATAAAACAGCATCAGGAAGATGTTTGTTTGCAGAAAATGTAGTGAAAGAAATGAACATGAAAGCAAAGAATTAAACCAGAAAGAAAGTCTGGGTGAGATGCCTGGCCAGCTGGACAACATTTACATTCCAAGCAGTGTTCCCATGATTTACTCTGAACACATGGTGAGGTCATGACTATCAAATAACTCCAGTCCAGATTCACATATCTTTATGCTTGAAAAGAAAATTGAAGGACACAAAGATTAAAAAATGGTCATTTAAAGAAGTGTTTTAATGTGTCACAGAAGAGCATAACGTCTTCCATCCACAAGGATTTTCAGATTTTTTTCTGTAGAGAAATAATTTTCTTCTTCGTTGACTTTGCAAAGATATTTGATATGGTGGGATGAAACTGAAGATGAAGTTCCCATAACATCTAGATGAATTTTTATGTAAGCTTTATTGCAATAAAAATATTTGTCAAAGCTGAAGGCGCAGTACTGGAGTGCTTTGTCATTATAAAGGACATAAAACAAGGGCATATGTCATAGAGCTTACATTTTATCTATTTTTTTATCTATTTTCCAGCTTTTTTTGAACAGGTAGGAAAAAAAAAACAAACTGCAGGAGGTTAAATAAGAAATTATAGGAAATTCCAACACATAAACTTGTATTGAGCAATTAATATGCAGATTATACTCTTGATTCAAGAGTGGATTCATCTCCACAGCTGCTTGTTATCAACCTTCTAAACTTAATCCTAAATCTCCACTTTTCTGTGCCCTTCCACATGTTCTGCTAAGAAGTGTTCTCTTTTTTTTTCCCACGTATGCTTACATAACTGACTTCTTCAGTTTCCTTTGTATCTGGATACACGTACAAAACATGCTGACTCCCTTCTTTCAATTGCTTCAGTGCTGGCACTTACAGCAAAATATGGTTGGTATATACACTATTTCCTCTAGAGTTCTGATTATAAATTGATTTTCTACTTTACCAGACCCTTTTGGTGTATCTGGTGTGTCTAATCACCTTCATACAACATGCTCATATGAAATACCTTTATTCAGTAAGCCTGATTTTTACATACAAGGTATTTTTTGTCTCATATTCAGACTCTTTCTATTATTCCAGGATCATCAGGGTTTTCTGTAATTTCTTTTGGCTTCTGTTCTTACCTGAGAAAGACTAGCTGTTGAGATTTTCTTCTGATACACCTTTGGTTTTTGTTATACATAGTCTATTAACCACATTCCTCATGCAGTAAGATAGCCAAAATCATATATTCTGCAAACCTCAGACTTCTGAGGAACCTGCTTCCTGCCTTAGGTCACCTCTAAAATGTCCCAGGATTTTGCTTATTATGTTCAAGTCCAGGTCGGACAGAGCCTTGGGTGGGATGGTTTAGTGTGAGGTGTCCCTGCCCATGGCAGGGGGGTTGGAACTTGATGATCTTAAAGTCCTTTCCAACCCGAACTATTCTATGATTCTACATCTGTTAAAATGCAAAGTTCTGATCACTGTCAATATTAAAAGACAAGTAAGTTTCAGAGAGTAGGTAGGAAATTACTCAAGTGAAAGCAATTGAAAATTTATTGAGAGAGAAGTTCCAAGAAACAAGGAAAGATCCCTTATTACTTGTTGAAATAAATGAAGGCAAAAAAGAGAAAAGCGTAGCAGATGGACCAAGGCTGACTCACAAATCCAGGAGTTGAACAGTTTTGCAACGCATGAAAGAGTTTTGTCTCTTTAGTAATCATAAAGCCAAGATTGACAGTTTGTGGTAAAGCTAAAAGGTGATGCTTCTATTACCACCATACACTATGCAGTAGTCTATTAGCAGTGCAAATTGAAGGGGAAAAATTTAATTCCCTTAATTACCAAAATGGTATATTGCAGGGTCATGCCTTGTCTTGGGACAGCACAAACACATAATAATTGGAAGTGCTGAAAGATCACAGCTAAATAAACTGTGCTGCAGTCTTAAAAAGTAAGAAATAAAGCTGTGTTTTATATGTGCACATTAAGTGTTAGATCTTGAATTCTGAGACAAGCTAGGTGTGGAAAAATATTCACAGTAAAATGTTTACGATTTTCACAGTTCCATTTGTTATTCCTAGTACCTGCAGGCTTGCTGCCTGAGAAGTAATGCAATTAAAGTGGACAATTAAGTCACATTCAATTGCTGTAGTCATTACGGATTTAGAGTATCACTCTACCTATTAACATTCAGGTTTCATTAATCCAAATTTTTGTAATGGAAGATGTGAGATTTTATTATTATTATTGCAAATTACCATATTCCTTATGCTTTCCAACTGCATATAAAGTATTATGGATAGTTTTTACTTTGGGCACACTGGCAATGGCTATATTGACTCTGAAGTTCAACTGATATTCAAGGTACTCTGCTATAATCACACTCATTATTCTTAATCACATAATCACATGCTTACCCTGAGGTCTATATCCTGTGTCCAATGCATGGGTGTTGAGACACACTGTGTATTACATTCAGGCAATATTGATTTGCATTGGTCTAGTTTTGGATTCCTGGGGACAAAAATGGGGGAAAACCTGGTTTAAGCAGAATCAGAGTCCCCTGTGCTTTCCTAAGAGGTTGTTCCAGCAGTCTGTGTCCCTAGACATACTGCTGAAAGCCTGGTCCCTGCTCACCAGCATGCCTGGTGCGTTGTTGTCCTGAAGACTTGCTTTAGATGATCACACTGCCTTACTGCAGCTACTGGCATCCTGAGTCATGCAGGATAGCTCTCAAGGTTCGTTTCTTATGGCAAAGGCAGAAACACTGTTTAGCCATCAGCCTGGCCGTGTCAGAATTCCTTCTCAGCTCCGTGGCTATTGAGGAGCACGTACTGGGCTCATGAACTCTATTATTTATGGTGAAATAAGTCAAAGGGGAGCACACCATTTTTCCTGGCTGTGTACCAATGGTTGAGCTCCCAGGCTAATATAAACTAAATATAGAGGCTTCCTGGCATCCACATCACAGTAGCTGCGATATAAAAACCTACCCCAAAGGTGCAAACTATCCCAGTGACTCACCTGGGGATGTTTCCAAATGTTCAGCTGAAATCCCAGTGTCAGCAGTCTCTCCATAGCCACAGCTCACTAGCACTTTTTTTAAAGGCTTTTCTGGTTTAAATGCACCTTCCATTTGCTAATTATAATTAATGAAGTGCTTCTGAAACTCATATGATGGAACATGGTAGCATTAGGATTAGTTTGCTACAGCTATTACACCATCTTCAATTTTTCTCATTGCTTAAGCACATTATATATTATCTGCTTTTTCAATGGATAATAAAGTACGGAAAGTTCTTCCTCAAGTAAACATCAGAATATTAAGTTTTCATAATATTCTGCAATACGCAAGTGTGTGTTGCAATGCAAAATAGCTGTATTAATTCTAAGTGTTTATATTGAATTTACTATATTGAATTATTAAAGTGACATATTAATTATTTATGTGCAGCATTGATGTACTCCCTAATAAGAAAATATATGAAATAGAGCTGTCAAGCATGAAAGAAGGAAAAAAAAATAATATTTGCAAAAAGGACTCCCTGCTCTTTCCAGGCTGAAAAGTCTGTTGTTACCATATCCATCACAGGTTGACATAAAGTGGTTTTTACTGACAAATAAATACAGTTGTAGGGACAGCCAGGTAATTACTGCCTTTCCACATTCACAGTATTAGGGATGAAAGAAACACATGCACTCTAGATTCAAAGGGACTAATTGATAATTTCTTTTCTGATAGTCAGGTGACAAAATATCTGAAAGGTTGAAATGGCACACATGAGAACAAACACTGAAAACAGACACCTTAACAAAAAGGGTTCATACCGGGGATATTTTTGAAGATGTAGTTAATCATAAACTGTTTTTTTTCTCTCTATTAGCACTGTATTTAATATAATGGATAGCTCAAGGAAAAAAAAAAGTCTTCCAAAGCCATGTCATTCTACAGTGCACTTTGAATCTCACTGCTATGGACCGTGCTAGAGTGCTGCCGTTAATAGGAGACAGCTACAAAACCAGGACTAGGTCTTCTGAAGAATGCAGTGGTGATTCTTTGAAGACAGTAACAGGTTGAATGGTGCTAGTCTTCTCCCATACATGTGAATGACAAACTGTTTGGTGGTGCACCAGACAAGGCAGCTGACTTTAAATCACAAAAAATTAACCAGTTATGATTACAGGACTGAGAGCAGGAACAGAATAGGGTATGAGACTGTGATCTGCTGACACAGATCCCACTTCCTTATTCCTTGGGCTGTCAGGCTGGATGCTGCCCTTGGTTTATGGATTATATAATAATTTAGATGTAAAAGCTCTTGAAGAATAGGACGGGTGGAATGCAGAATCACCATTCTGCAAAGAAAGGTCCAGTTGGTGGGTTGTTATCCTGGTTTCCTGAAGAACAGAACTGTAATGCTTGGAATACATTTGTCACCTGCTTTCTGGACCACTTAAAGGGTTTTGGTAAATCTTGGCAACTTCAGCTAATGCTAAAAAAATAAAACCCCTCAAAGACACTAAGTTCTTAAAAGCTTTATGAAAACAGAGTGAATAGGAGGTATGCGAAGTATATAAAGTGTATGAAGTTCAGTACAAGCTGGCCCCTACTTGAGATAGCCAAGAAACTACATTTTATTAACATCCCAAGGAGCTTCAATAGAACTTGAACTTATCTAAGTTTATATAACAAGATATAAATGTGCTGGAAATGAGGCTTCATTAGGAATAGTTTCACCGAATAACATTTGCTATGATTCCAAAACTGTTGTGAAAATGAACTCAGGAAAATCCTCATTACTTTTTTTTTTTTTTTCTTTTCTATAAAGTTTCCTAGTGACACTTTTAAAAGCCAGCTTTGAGGAAAAGAGATAAAATACTAAAGATAGAGGGTTACACAGCAATTACATATACCAGTTACCAAGTAGCCTACAGTAGTCAAGCAGGAACTTGATTATTTCAGAACTGTAGTTATTCTATAGTGTAGTCATATACAAGTGACAAGAAATAAATCTGCAATATGATGATGGACAAGGATATCAAGATCCCAGTTTCATAGGCCCCCTAAAATAATGATAAAACTTATCAGTAGATCAAAGAGTGTTGGCAGACTAACTCAACTGAAAGTACATTTCAGCCTTCACTTACAGATTATATTTGCTGTTTGTCCATGAGTTTTACACATAACAGCTCTACCTTTCGTCTGAGCATTAAATAAGAAAGCCACCCACAACCACTGTGTTGATAATCACCACAGTTATTGAAGGCAATGGAATCATGGATTCAACTTCAGCATTGATAATATTGCAATTTATCAACAGCAATAATTATAAATACAAGCAGGCCAAATTGAGAAAAGTTATAGGAGAGAAAAATGTGCCCTGTTATGTCTATAAAGCATTTGAGAGCTGCTCAACTCCACTGAAGTACTCAAAACTGCAATTATTTCAAGAAATTGGACATATTAAGAGCAGCCAAAGTAGTCAACAGCTACATATCCTCTTAGCTCAGAGGTCAGCCCTAAAGAGAATTCTTCATTTATTAGAGAGTGATGTGTAACACATGTATGTGATAAAGAAATATTTGTTGCTCTCTGAAGATTATTAAGATATTAATTATTTAAGATATGTTCATTTTTCTCTTTCATCTGGGAGAATATTTACGCTCTGCTGCAGTTTTTAATAAAAGATTGTACCACTTTTCCAGTTTAGTTTCAGATTTAACCTGGTTTCCCACACACTGTGTGACTGATTAGATGCTCCACCTATTATTTGTCGTTGCTATAGCTTTAACGTAATTCTTAGCTAAGTCCTTCACTTACCCAATGTATTGTGAACTGATCTATTAATATGATAATTGATAAGAGTTGGACTAAATTGTGCTCCCTATTGCAAGAACAGAGTATGATGGAATGCAGAAAACATACTCTTCAGATTGAATACAACTTTTAATAGAATTGCCAGTCTATGAATGTCAACTGTGCCATGTGCTCGTAGTATTGAGCTGGTCTTGATTTTCTAAAAAGCTTTCCAAAGCAATATTATAACTTCTGTACAGCTTTTACAAGGAAGAGATATTGGATTTCACCCTGGAATTCTTTCTCAAAAATAGGAAAAAAGAGCTTTACCCTGCAATGCTTCTGTGTTTCAAACCCCTATCTTTGCAGCAGGGAAGGGGAAGGAAGGAGTCTGAAACTTTAGACATCCAAAGTGGCTATGACAAGCTGTGAGCAGAAACCTTCCTTCCCGCTGCTCCCAATTGCATGGGTTTCAGACGCTTTTTTGGGGGCTTTTAGGCTGTTTTGTTTTATTTTGTCTGTAAGGCATCTTCAAAGACATTGGTTTCATCCAGACAGACCACAGGAAATGAATGGAATTGTTTTTTCAACCCTTTCCCTCACCCTCTGTCCTATTCAAAACTAAAGGTTTTAGAGGGTGAAACTATAGCTTGCCTAGGCATTATTAACTACCTGATCAGTAGCACTGGGTAACATCTTTTAAGAACAAATTTTACCCATAAATGTTAATTTTCAAAATGTCTTGTGCTGCTGTAGCTGTAGAATGCTGCTATAACACTACCGATGAGCCTTAAGTTTCACTAAAAATTAATATTTCTTTGGGCTACACAAACACATTCAAAGGTGCACCCTCTGTCAAAAAATAATTGGTTTTATGCACGTAAAATGGCAGGAATAAAATATCCTTACAAGTTAAACTCACAGAATATTTGTGCAGTCTCAGAATTGTGCATTAGTGGACAAGGGATATCTTAAACTGGGAGGAAATGTTTAAATTTCGTACATCTTTACCAGCCATTTTAGTGAGGCTGCTGTACTCATATTTTAGAACGGAAAAGGTCAGATCCCTGGGGAATAGAGACCTCACTGTCCATTTTGCCATTTCAGTTACAATTACTTTGCTTTCAAATTGAGAGCTATTCAGTAAAACTTCAAGCCACAAATGTGTCATGGAAAGAGCAGGCAGAGCAGATAATGTTAGGCAGCTTCTGAGGCTCAGAGTGGATTCTGGATTCTTTAGATACTTTTTTTTTATGGTCCTAGCTTTTATTCTCCTTCAACCTCATTATTTCGTCCTTTCTCATCTTCCTTAATTTTCCTCTTATCAGTTGTTCAGTGGATTTCAAATGTATCTACATATAAATCACTTAAAATTCCAAGATCTTCATAAGAGTTCTGAGGACTAATACCCTGAAGACAGCTTTACCAACAGAAAGAAGAGCTGCCAGACCAAGCCAACTGCCTGCATGGCCCATGAAATGAGCTCATGAGGACAGAAAGTTGAAATACATGATGCAAGTCTTTATTGTATCTTGTCAGCAAATGGGGAATGGAAATCTTCATCTTTTCTGTGTCCCTCTAGTCTATTTGGTAGCTATGTAAAAAGAAACAATATCAATGTGGTTAAACAAATTGTGCAAGTCAATTAATTTTCTTTTTTTTTTTCATGCTAAAAAGTATATTAAAAAAATGAATAGGGGAGAATATAGGGTAGAATTCCTAAACTCATAGATATGAATTAGGAGTCAAAATCCCATTGAGGGGGAATATAGGTAAGTCAACCAGTTTTAATACATCGTTCCATAGGGCATAGGGCTGAAAGATCAAATAAAGAACAATGTGGTCTTAGGCAGCTGTAAGGACCCCTTGTATTTGCGGTTTAAAATTATTCCCCTCACACAACCTATCTCATTTCTTTCGTAATTTTGCCACCTTTGGAAAATATATTCAGTACTCATGGGAGAGGCACATGAAAATAAAGAAAAATCTTCCTCTTTGATTCTCTCTCATTCCCCATCAATAAACAGTAATTGATCATCTAACTATTTATCTCTGAGAATTTTATTTCCTTGTTCTATTTTTCTCTGGTACACTCAGTAAATGAATGCTTAAAATAATTGCTGTGGAGTTTTTACTATGGAGAGAAAGGCCATTAAGTTTCAAATCAATGCGAATGATTGCAATGTGAAACCAACAATTTTCTAGAAATTAATACTGGAAGTGAAAAGCTGTGGCAAAGAAGTAAAATCAAGCTTCATTATTAGACACACTCCCACAATTTCTACACAACTTAGGTGATTAACTTACGTAAGAAACTTACCACATTTCTGATTTCTCACTCAATGCCCCTTTCCTAAAACTCACTAAACTGAATGAAAAGATTTTTGATAGCTCTTATAAAATCTGATCTGAACCTTTGCTTATCATGTGTATATTCAAGTATATTTTCATAACATCACTTCAGCTGGATTTAAAATACCCGTAATTCCCAAGAAACCACTTGGAAAGATTTTCTTTGATTTTTTTTTTATGAGGAATAAGTGTGGTATAAGCCCTGAGAAAAAATACATGTGACGATCCACCAGCAGCGTAATAAATATCTGAAGAAACTGGTGAAATATCTCTTAATTTATGCAGCTAGAGCCTATGTCAAATTAGGAAAAGGGGAAACAGGGGTACAAGCATAGAGTCATAACATGGTTTGGATGGGAAGGGACCTTAAAGCTCATCCAGTTCCAACCCTGCTGCCATGGGCAGGGACACCTTCCACTAGAACAGGTTGCTCCAAGCCCCATCACAGAGGGCATATTGCTTATCCAAAAGGAACATATGCAGACTGTGTAAGTTATCTTATTAAAATAGATAGTTAAAAAATGTCTTTATCTTGAAGAACTTACAATCAAAGCAGAAAAGACAGTGAATGGACATATAAATATAGGTGCAAAGCAGGCAAATGGCTTTGTTAGTTAAGTGAGAGAGCTGGAATTAGAAATCAAAGTATTTTAAATCCCAACCAAGGGATTTCAGACTTCTGAAGGATGTTTGTTGCATGTGACTTTAATGAAGTTCTAAACATTATCATAAAAGCAATATTTGTTTATGAAAAATGTCTCATGTTGTAGCCTGGCTGCAATTAGATATATTTATTTCATGGAAAGACCATTTCTTTTCTGCACCTTTTGAAAGAAAGAAAGATTCAGAAATCAAAAGGAATTTTGATGAACAACTGGAAATTCTGGTCTGCTGCTCCATCATGTTTTGCTGGTGTAGAACAAATAAAAAATAATAACAAAAAGCAGAAAACAAAGCATACCTACATTAGCTAATTTGGATTTATTGGGCCTTATTCCTTTATAGCATAAAAAGACTGGGTTAATAGGGGAGAATGTGAGGGACAAAGATTCATAGAGAGTAATACAATACTTTGGTACACCTTTTCTTTAATTATGTGTCTGGACATGTACTTGCTTCCTCTGACACAGCTCTGCTCGTTTTATTCTTAACCTTTATGGTCCCCAAAGCCGGATGAGATGAGACTATATCACATATCTGCACACATAAAACAAACTATTCGATTCTCAGAATTACATTTTCAAAACCTTATTATTTCTTATTCATTATTTCTTTTAAATTTTTTTTTTAGTGGGTTTTGTGTGAATTTTGCTCAGGAAACTGAGCAATAGCACATTATAAGAGACCATCAAGAAATCACAGCTTCCTGCAGCAGGAAGCTATGAGACAGATTTGTGTTGTTACAAAGTGCTGTAATTGAGAGCAGCAACAAGGCAGAGAGAGAAAGACAGCCATGTCTGTGGGCTGCTGGCTCAGTGGTTGGAGCACTAGCCAGCCAGTGCTGGTGCCAGCAGTTTCTCACATGCATGGTAGGAGTATGAGCATGTGTATGTGCACATGTATGACACTATGTCAGAAAGGCTGCCAAAATTCAATGCAGGAAGACACACCTGAACAATATAAGAATGCTTTTTTCTACAACTACCAGTGCAATGAACAAAAGACATGCAAATTATTTGCCTGAACTTAGCTGAGACTGACTCTGATACAGTTTCAAAACCACATGTCAATATTATCTCCTTACAAGTCCTATGGCTTTATTAACTCATAAGGTTTTTAATATTATTTGGACAATCAGGCGAATTTGCTAACCTAAATTTAGCAATAAAAATAGGAAAGGAAAGAAAACATATTTCTGCTATTAGCAGCTATTAAAATGACACATGAGATGTGCACAATAAGCACAATGCTGGCCTAAGTAAGTCCAGATGAGATACCGGCTGTTATGTACTAAGCACAAGCAAAAAATGTTGAGGCACAAACACATAGTTCTGAGGGCAAATGTCTTTTTCAGTTCACTCAGTGATAATGAAGCTTCCCCTTGCTTGAACAATTAGAGTTTAATTTAGAGAGAGAACTTAACATTAATCTTATAGATTCAGTGAGGATGCCTTGGAAAGAGAGAAGTGCAGAAACGTGTAGCTTCATCTTACTTAACTTCAGGCTTCTATAATACTTAAACCTGAACTAGTCAGCCCCACCTCCCTAGTCAACAGAGAGAAACAGGCACTTTGAATGTCTATGTTGGACAACTATTTTAGGAAAGGATGAATCATGCCCTAGAAACATTTTTTTTTTTGTTGAGCCTTCTCAGTTGTTAATCTCTTGAGATAAGGGTCTTTTATATGAGATTTTGACTCCTAATGACATATGACATTGATGCATCACTCCTAGCTTCAGTACCAAGGAGGAATAGCCTGTGAGGTTAAAGATAATAGTTTAGAGTAATTCTGAGCACCACCAGAAGGTTAGAAATGGGTGAGTGATGCAGGTGGCACAAAGGTAGAAAGACAGCCTTGTGGATCATTGAGTTTTTTGACTTTGGTCCAAAAATCTATGTGCTAAGGACTGATGGAATAAATCAGTGTGGCTAAGTACAGTGTCTTTGTCATAGGATGAAATATTCCCTCACAAATCTTCATAACCTTCTGCAAACTTTAAACTTTATAACTCTGAAGTAAATTATTAGCTACTACTGTCAGTATTTCCCAACTAATGTAATAGAGATGAGGAGCAGCTTTACCAACATGACCAACGAGTCTATATTAGAAATGAGAAATAGCATGTGAGACTCCTTACCAGGTTTGATTTCAGACCACTATGATTACTGCAGTAATTTTCCACTTAAATCATCTAAGATACTGCGATTCTTAGAATCATAGAAACATAGAATAGTTACGGTTGGAAAAAAACCTTAAGATCATCTAGTTCTAACCCCCCTGCCATGGCCAGGAACACCTCACACTAAACCATGTCACCCAAGGCTTTGTCCAACCTGGCCTTGAACACTGCCAGGGATGGAGCACTCACAATATCCCCGGGCAACCACCTGGCAAACCAGTGCCTCACCACCCTAACAGGAAAGAATTTCCTCCTTATATCCAATCTAAACTTCCCCTGTTAAAGTTTTAACCCATTGCCCCTTGTCCTGTCACTACAGTCCCTGATGAAGAGTCCCTCCCCAGCATCCTTATAGCCCCACTTCAGATACTGGAAAGCTGCTATGAGGTCTCCACGCAGCCTTCTCTTCTCCAAGTTGAACAGCCCCAACTTTCTCAGCCTATCTTCATACAGGGGGTGCTCCAGTCCCCTGATCATCCTCGTGGCCCTCCTCTGGACTTGTTCCAACAGTTCCATGTCCTTTTTATGTTGAGGACACCAGAACTGCACACAATACTCCATACTTTCTTAAACTGAAATTGTTCATGCTTTCACAAAAACGCTTTGATTCATTGACCTGTTATGTTAAAGCAATACGTAAATGGTTTAAGAACATGCAGTGAAAGGAATTTGAACCATTTTCTTTCTGATTCCTTCAAGAGGACCCTATATACCACATCATAGCCTTCTCCAGCCTCCAGTGAAGTTCATAGAAAGACCCCATTCATTTTAATGAGGGCTGACTCAGTCCTGTGGTTCTACTAATTTAAACCAACTATAAATGTGTCCCCTGTTTTTTAAAATAAACTGCACAGTATTACCAGGAATAAGCATGTTTTCAGTAATACTTTATTTTTCTTTTATTACTGACTTGACATCTTTTCTTATTCCCATCAAATAGCTGGAAAAGGTGAAGAATAAAATATATTCCCTGAGGAAAATATAAAATCCTATCTTCAGAGTCCTGACCATATTCCCAAATTTAGGTGATGGCTGCTTGCCAATCTAAACTTTCCTTCAGAGCTGATGAATTATAGTGTTCCACAGGGGGTTATGGTCAGCTACTGCTTCTAGCTTGGACAGCTGGAGCAACGATAAAAGGTGCCACCAGTCATCAGTCATATCTCAGCCATACCTAGAGGTGAGAGCAAAGTGAAAGTATTGCTGCCATGTGTGCAATGGAAGAGTTCGGAGACAGAGAAGAAACAAAACCAGGGTTGGTATCTGTTGTTGAAACAGTGATGCAGAAATACACCTGCTGGTTAAATCTTTAGCTGATATAAAGGGGCCTAGCTCCACTGAAGTCAAGCGGTGTCACATTAGTGGCTATCAGCTGCAGAAATGGCCCGTTGTCATTGCACGCACCATGGCCTCAGGTTTAGTGTGCTTGCTGTTAGACTCGCACAACCACAAGTGGCTTTACAGCTTCACTTTGCCCTCTGGGGTCCAGCTGACATCACTGCTAGAATGCAGCATAATGCTTGCTGGCTTCGCTGCAAACATGCTTCTGTCATATATATACTCTCTTAGTAACTAAAAGGTATTTTGTGTTCTATATGTTCATTCAGATATCGGCTTATTTAGGCATACTTTTGGGAAGTGATGATCCACATTTATCAGCATTGGAGACATGAAAAGACATTCACTTTGCAGAGTTTGAAACATCCACTTCGCCTCCTCAGCCCTTCAGTACATTGCCTGACAAAGAAGAAGCAAGCAATGTCGAACAAGCACTCCAGAACTGGTTAACACAGGATTGACACCTTACCTTGGCATACTGCAGACACCGTGCAGTTTCATCTCCAGGAAGGACAGAGACAGCAGAGGATCTGGCAGCAGAGTGTTGTCTCAACCTCACTTTTATGTAATAGATTAGAAAACCTGCAGAGCTTGGAAGTGTGACACCAATACTTAGGGCAATGTTTTATTTCATCTCTTTGTCATTTCTTTATGGCTGTCTTGGATCAGTTGCTGAGCTCTGTTCAATTCTGAGAATTATCACTTCCTTCCTCACTTTCTGGATTTCACCAAATGATGTAACGGACTATATTAAAAAACAAGCAGAGACTCAGAAACTGTTGCTAGTACAATCATAGTAGCTGCTTCTCAGACATTTTTAGCAGTTTATGTTTCAAGACAGGATTTCAGAGTTGATTAACTATCTTTGCTGTTGTTGTAACCATTATTTTGGTGGGCAGCTCTCCAATATCAGTGCATCTAGTTTGAAGCTGACTCAAAGGATGCAGAAGCATTTGTTTGTGTCTATCTCTTCTGGTATTTAGCAAAGTTTAGAAAGCATCATAATACTGCCAAGGGCCTCAAGTCTGAGCTTATTAAACCAGTAAGAGAGCCAGAAGGCATGTCTTACCTAATAATCATTCTGCATACTTTTTAGAGTAATATTTTGACTGCTTATTAATAAATGCTATTGTTTGAGATATGAAGATAATGGAAACTATAAGAACTGGTGAAAACCACCACAACCTATGGCTTGCACAATTTACTTGTCAAAATTTCTGGTCAACACTCAGTTATATACTGCAGATAATTAGTTTTTCATGTTATAAACACCTCAATTTTCACAATAATGCTTTTTTATTTTAATAGTCTGTCCCCATAAGGCTGCTTATGCGACTGTGATTCATTGCAGTCATAAAAAAAATATTTTTATCTGAAGAGTGCAGAAATCAAAACACGGCATGCAAATACAAGATAAAAGTTGAGGAGCACAAGAGACATGGAAGAGAGAGGTATTGATCTTGAATTAGTAAGAAGCAGGTAGCACAAGTGAAACAGTTACACATCACCAAGTGCCTCATCACCACACTGAGGTCTGTAGCATAGACTCAGTTTATATTTATAGACTTATTTGGTCATCTGTTACCCCTGAAGAAAAACCTTGGGGTCTTCTTTTTTGTATTCTATGTAAAACCTTGCAGAATTAAGTCACACATATTAGAAGCAGGCTGGAGATATTTACATTGCAACCCAGAACTTTGGCTACTCCTGGCACCCATTGCACTTGCTCTTCAATGCAGTTCCTACTTCTACTCATGCCTGTAGGTTGTGCTAGTCTTTAGCCCCCAAAGAAGATATGTCTGACAAATGTCTGACAAGAAATTGTGTGCTTAAACTGAAGTATGAGATATCATGGCTAGGTGTAATGACAGTATTTAATGCTAAAACAGGTGGTGCACTTATTGGTTGAGGAAGTTGTGGAAGATCCATTGCTGGCTATTCATGAGTATAGACTAGATTAGTGTGACATAGATGATCCTGCTTAGGTCCAAATACCCTATTGATAAGTTGGCCTGGTTTTCTCCACCATATGTAAAGGAAACCCAGGTGAGCAGGTGTTTGTGAAGACTGATATTGCAAGTATATACAGAAAAGGAGATGTATCTCTTTAAGAATGACCAATTTAATAGCTTTTGTCTAAGTAGAAATACATTTGCATGCATTTCCTTTATGATAGGAATGTTTGCTTTTAAATGCTGATTGCAGTTTAAGATATATACCTGCATGAAGTTTGCAAGGTATTTTGCATATCTATTTGCTGCACAAAGCTATTTTGCTGTTTCTTCCATAGGAAATTCCCTAAGCCAATGAGAATTGTTGTACTGTGTGACTTACTTCTAAGAATGGCAACCTCAGAAATCTCAATTCTGAACTGTCCGAATGTTTGTTGCAGCAACAACAGAATCAACTCTCCCTTGAAAAATTTGCAACAGCCTTCCTTGTGGTACTTTGGGATGCTTCAAACCTCTAACTTCTGCATGTTCAAAAGCAAAATTCAAGAACTCTAAAGAATATCCTAGCTTTTCTGTGCTTTTCAGACTTTGCATTTTGAATTTAATCTGGAAATTAGACTGAAAAGTTTATTCTTCAAGTGATTGGGTCACTTCTATTTGAAATCTTGTTAGAATACGAGATGCAGTCACTGCCTACTTTAATCATTAGAAGAAAGGCACTTGTTAAAACAATAAATTTTCAATTGAAATGTGCCTTCACAACTGACTTCGGCAAGGATCTTCAAGACTGCTTGATGCTTCTGACAAGACTACACCGGCAATTTGTATCAAGTAACATGATAATGAGCCTGCTGTTACAAAAATAATCCTCTTGGTTATTAATAACAAATAGGGTTGGACACTGATTAATTCATGACACATATTATTAAAAGCATTTTATGAATCACAGTCAGAAAAAAAGGAATGTTTATCATCAATGAGTTCTTCTTTTGAACCATTTCCAAAATCAATAGATAAAGCTTTAAATTTCCTGTGTCAAATGCAAGCAGAGCATGCTGGCCAACAGCATCTACTGGTTTCCTAATACAAGGGCTGCCACCCAGGCTCCCAGCTTGGTCTGTCTGGAAAGTACCTGTCCTGCTGAAAAACAGACCACAGAACTCTGATCTCCCCTGTTTTTCAAGAAAACGGAAGCAGCACAACAAAAGGAACAGAAGAACGTTGTTAGATCAGAAACAGAAAGATCAAAGGGAACGCATTAGGTTCTAATCTGTCCATTTGACCTTCATGTTCGTTCCAGCATCTCTTTTAAATAGTATTCACTGTTCATTGTGGTCTAAGTTCAAAAATTGCTACCTCAGCTGCTGGTCCAATTCCCTCTAAAGAAACAAAAATCCAATTAACTTCTATAGAAAGAGTGTTATGACCCATGTGATCGCTTAGCGCTGTTTCTGCTGTCCCCTAAAAAAGTGAATAGCCAGAAGGCTAGCAAAAAATTAAGGCTTTTTTTGCTAAAAGAAGAATAAAAGAATTCACAGTACTTCCCCCAGGGCTTGGTGAAGGGAGGTTCCCAGGAAGCTTTAATGACTTTTGCATACAGAATCCCTAAGAGATCTTCAGGAGTGACTCTGTGCTCCTTCCAGCAGCAGTGAGTCCAACCTGCTCCCAAACATATTTCCAGTGGTAGAAAAGTCGGAACCTCTGCAAGCAATGTATTCCACTCTTTTGCTACATTACCATGAAAACCCTTCCCCCAACACCCAACCTACATCCTATCCTTATTCTTCAGGGACATGGAGAATGACTTTCCTTTTTGCAGCAGCTTTTAATCTATTTAGTGTTACCAGAATCTTTCAGTTTTTTACTACATCTCCATTATATCTCCCTTATGCTTAACAGTTCCACTTTATTCAGCATATCCTTGCAGGTTATATGTCTGCGTAGAATAGTTTGGGTTGGAAAGAACCTTAAAGATCATCTAGTTCCAACATCCCTGCCACTGGCAAAGACACCTGTATCTGTTATTGCTTACGTTTCTATCTATTCCTCTTACACTTTTGATACTTTCTTTATGAGAGGTGAAGACCTAAGTATGTTCAGTGTATCCTAGACAGTTATGAGTTCTTTTTACTTGCATGTGAAAAGAAGCCAATAAACTACATGAATGCTACAAAAAGAAAATGCTAACAATTTTTAATGAGAAGGAAATTAATAACAAGTGACTGAACTGTTGGATAAAGTGGAGTCAACAAAATAATGTTTTTAAATCATCAGAACAATGTTCTTAGAATAAAAGGCAATTAATTTTTCATGGATGAATAACTGGATAGGAAACAGAAAATAAATTATAAACATTCCAAAAATTCATAGCAAAGTCCATTGTGACTCTGTATTGAGTCCAGTATTGTACTTGTCAGGGAACTAGAAGGACACAGAATCTATTTGATAAATACCACCTTAAAAAGGGTTATCTGAGGTAATTATATCTCTCACCAGGCATTTCTTCTCTAATATATAACAAGAGGAGTAGCAGCAAGAGCAACACTAATTTCTCCAATTTTTCTTCTTAGGTCAGTTTTTCAAGATCTCTGGTAATGTTTGTTTTTTCTTCTCTAGACTCCCTACAACTTTCCTTCTTATCCATTATGTTTAGTAGTCACTGATAGGTAAACCCTCCATGAATTTAGCCGATCCCATTTGGTCTCCACAGCGCATTATGTCAATATGTTCCACAGTTTAGTGATGTACTCTCTGAAAAAGTTTCCCTTTCATTGTTTTAAACCTAGTACACATAATTTTCTTGGCTGCCCTGCTGTTGGATTTTGAGAAACATTGAATAATCAATTCCTATTCACTTTCTTCAGGAATTCATAGACTTTTAACCAACTGCCTAAATCATCTCTTTTCCAGTCTAATTGTTCTGCTCTATTAATTGCTTTCTTTTCTAAAAGTTGTTTGAACTCTTGATCACCTATGTTCTAATAAATCATCTCTGAGATGGAGTGACCAGAAGTCCACAAGGCATTCATGGCCAGACGTGACTTTTTCTTCATAAAGTCATACCTGGATGCTACTTGCCTTCCATATTCTATTGGATACAGGTAGCTTTTTAATGTAATCCTGTGTTTTTCCAAACACTGGTGTTAAAATAATACTTTGGGTTGTATTTGCTGTGTTTGAAAAAGAACTAAGACTTAATATGTGAAACCTTACTGATTGTGATGATTCCCATTTAACATCTCACAGTTCAAATACTCAACAATTTTAGATGTCTCCTAAATGCAATGGGTTTCTACAGCTTGCATTTACTTTTTCTTTTCTGCCCTAATTGTCTTAGCTGTCTGACCATAGCTGACCTTGTTTTGTGAAGACTGCTGTTAAAAAAAAACACTTGTGCCACCTTGATATATTGATGTGTTTATCATCCGTACTCAGTAGCCAACCAGCAATTCCCTGTGTTATTAGTTTCTCTTTTATAGGCACTTACAGAATGTTTCCTTGTCCATCTTAATCCCCCTTGATAGCCGTACTTCATTTTATACTTTTTTATGCTTTCTGCTGTTGTCCATTGATGCTTATCTCTACTTACCTGTCCCTGGCAATGTGGCTTAATTTGCCTGTCTCAAGACTTCCTTCCTGTATTTATTGCCAGCTCTTGATTCAGCCACACCAGTCGCTTACTGCTTTTCATTCTCTGCACTTGCAAAGCTTTTGATTGTGTATCTACTGTCATTTTCTTAAGAGCTACCTGTTAGCTCATATTCCTTTTTATACAGGTTTGCTTTGAATTGTAATGCTCCAAGTTTAAAGACAGCTTCACAATGCAGGGACCAGGCATTAATCTTGAGGATTTCCTTCCTCAAAAGACTTTTATTTTGTTCAAGGACCCCAATGTCATTACTGTACTGTGAACTGTGTCAATTTGTGCTGTGTCTGATTAAGCTGCCTACTCACAGAAAACTCTACCTCATCTTCACGGCAAATTTCTCTACAGAGGATCCCTGCTATGCCACTTGCCTTTATTACTGTTTAAATAATTCCTAAAAGTACATCTATCTCTGTGTTCAGGATCTCAGAGATTACAAATCTTTAATATACATGGCAAAACATTTTTTTTTCCTGTAAAAAATGCATATTTTGAAACTAATATTGTGATCATGCAAAAAATCCTTTTGGAAGACAGAGTAAATGATGTGAACAATGTAAAGACTTTGTAAAAAAGCAAGAGTGTAGACATATATATATATATAATACTTGCAATACTGGCTGCCTCCCCTGAAAGTAGTATATTGTAAAAATAATAACTCAATAAATAACAAGGGAAATGAAACTTCTGCAACATTACACGCAGGGACTCCAACTCCCAGACTTTGATAACAAAAATATTGTTCATGTGTGTGGAAGCTAGTCTGGAAGGGGCTTCTCACTGCTTTCACTAGGATATCAGAACTTCACAGAGCTGCTAAAAGGTCACTCATAGGTCTTACAGCATATGAGTCCGTTGACCTCTTCTGAACCATCAACTTGGAAAGAACAACAGTATCTTGGTGTCTAGTCAACTGGAGTCCCAGAGTCATTACATCTCTACATGGACTGTTTCCTTGAACCTTCCAGCAGAATGCAGCTATCTATCTGACCCAATCACATAATTAATTTCATTTCACATGATAAACAATGGTTTCCCTATATCGACCAGTCAGATCTGGGATAATCCTGCAAGAAGATGAATTCAACTAATACCAGCAGTGCCATATCTTCAACTTCAGGCCATTCAACTAAACTCATAAATGGTATTACCTTTAAAAGGCATCACTCTATTCAATCCCTGTCCTGGCTTTGTTGGGAATGTGCCATCATTGCTATTATTCAAGTTCAGTCTCTATTCTTTGTGAGACTTCTACAGCCTTTATTAAAAGTTCTCTCATGTTTATGTGTGCATATCAACTGTTCTGCATCACTGTCTTTATAGTATTTCACATACAATACCATTGGGCTTTTTCTCTAAGCATTATGAGCAACTGCCTGTAAAATTCTGAGACTTTCTTCCCATTTTGTTACATATGGAAGCTTCTTGTTTCCATTTCAAAAATAACATAAATGTTACAATCTGTCCTGAAGCTAGCACTTTGTACTTTTTTTGTTCAATTTTTAGCATCAGAAATACATCCTGAAATTATTTGACAGTTATCTCTTCATAATGTCAGTAATCCTTTCTCTGATAACATCTATATAACACATTTTCTCCTTGAGAAACTTTTCAAAAGCAAAGTAAATGTTTGCCTTTAAATAGTTCACATTCCAGCTCACAGTCAGTGGAACCAAAGCTGGAAGAAAACACAAACAACTTTGTAAAACTGTAACAAAATTCAAGACATAAAAAAATCAGGTGGAAAAGGAAATCCCACAGTGACCAGCAACTAAAAGTCATCTTCTATAAAAAAGAAAGTGAATGCTATTTTATTTCTTGATTAGCTAAGTTGCATTTCTGTATGAGATGTTCTGTGTCAGCATTTAAGGAGAACTTTGTAAGAGAGTGAGCCCAAAGTATATTATAAATACTTTTAGCTGTTAATGCAAAGGTCTTAATAATAAGCTTCCTTTTTCAAAGGAAAATACTGTTGTCTGCTACTGTATGACTTCAATGTGTAATAAGCCCTTCAACATTAATGGAGAAGAGAATCATATTCCATGTTAATGGCTCTGAGAAGTGCTATTTGATGACAAATGTACAAGTACTTTGATTTTTTGGACATGCTAGATCAATTTATTTGACTTCTTCTTCACAAAGAACCAAGATCTGCTGGTAGCTGAGTGTATTAACATCAGTATTAAAGGCAGGAAGCTGGGAGCGTCCAGAGTACAAAATCCAGGGTTACCAACAGAAGAAGAGGATAAGATTTTTTTCTCCATACCACATGGCTGGAGATGGCTTCTTTGTTATTATAAACATTCCTTAAGGACTTGCTCTGCCCTGTTGAAGGCAGTAAACAGAACAATCTTGGCAGTGTGTATTTCTAAGGCTGCACTTGAAGAAACAAGTAGAGGTATCTCAGATATACACCAGTGAGCAGCTCTGAACTGCACAAAATGTTTTCATGTCATGGGATTTAGGCAAACCTTTCCATCCTCAAAGATAATCCAGGGAAAAAGAAACCAACAATCATGTAAGCCAATCACACCAAACAGGAAACCCAATCTCCTTTTCTCACAACAACCTTGATGTAATTTCCTTAAACTCTCTAAAGGACAAATTTGGCACATTTCATGTTACCAAGTGTGTTTATTCATAGTGACATGATTTTAGAGGTTAGAGAACTATTTAACTGTAGCATTATTTTAAAGTAATTTTTTTCCTAAATGCTGCTTCATATTAAAGAACTTATTTATAAATTGTGGCATATATTGATTTAAAACATGGTCTGAATTGTATTTATATTGGCACTGTGTTGAGCTGGTTTGGGTTTTCATTTTTTTCCCCCACAGTGTCATGTTCTAGCTTATATGTAACTTGTATTTTAGGCATTTTTCTCATTCAGATATGATGTTTTGCCTTGAAGTGCCACTGCAAGTGCTGTGGCTGCTGAGGTTTTATGCTCAGCCAACTATGTTCAGTCACAGATTCTCATCTTGAGATGAAAGCATTTATACAGATTGTCAAAAGTCTCTGTCCTGCAGTTCCTCATAGACCCATCTGTGCGTAATGCATATAGTCTCCAGTTTACATCATTTAACTTTGGAAAGGCCTACTTTATTTTTTGCTACATCAGATAATCTAATTTGCTCCTTTGTAACACTTCATTTAACAAACAGAATTGACCTCTGGAACCAGGCTGTGTGCATGGTCCTACCCCGGGAATGCTGGAGAGCTTGCGTGATGTCTCTTCGCTGTAGCACTGTGTTTTCAAAGCTGGCAAGATCATAGCTGCCTCACCTTCTCTCTGGGTTGGATGAAGGTAACCAAAATGCAGTAAGGCAAAGCTGTGAACCAGGAAAACTAACTTCAGAAACAGAGTATTTGGTGACCAAGGTTCAGAAGAGAGCACATAGTGGCATTTCCACATCTGTATTGGTAAAAGAGAAATGAGAGACTGAGGCAGGCACTAAGGGTGCCATAGTAGTGTTTACATTCACTGCCAAGGGCAACACGAAATAGCTGGTTTGAATGGTCTAGAAATCATTTGGGCACACCGCTCGATACCCATGCAGCCCATGGACACCAGATCAGAGCAGCTCTGCAGTCACCCAGGTCTGAGCACAGGGAAAAGAAACTGTGTACTTGGCTATGACATGTCAGGAACTCGAGAGCAAACCATGAATGGGCTGTGTTTCTCCTGCTTTGTTAGTTATAGTTTCATATTGACAGAAATGCACTGGGATATAGCCACCCTGTATAACCTCCCAACATGGTGACTATAGCTGACCTGCTAAAGAGGAAAAACCCTCCCAAGAACAGGGCTTGCAAAAAACGTTACTGCTCACTTCGTTTTCTTCCAAAGCCCATCAGAAGTAATTCATTCAAAAATCCTATTTCCAAAGTCAAGTTGCAACTGTCCAAGTTAAGGACTGCTTGTGTGAGCCATTTTGTGTTAGCAACAGAAGCGTACACTGTGTTTATCATTTCCCTGTCATGGGTGAGAAGTGCTGCTCTGACATTCCCTGTAGGAGCCCCACCACTCAGCAACTCCCCCTCCTTTTTGGCTCGCACTGGCCCTGGTGACCTGCAGGGCTGAAATCCTCATTTTCTGCCCTAGGACTTTTCTAAATAAGGGAGGAAAATGTAGGAAATTAGAAGGGTGGGAGATATCGGAAGAAATAATGTATTTATTTGAGCTCCTGGATTGCTGAGCTTGCCAGTAAGAGTACACTGAGCTGAACTTCTGTTATGTATCGGTATTCTTTTTTACGTGGTTTTAGCAATATCTTGGTTTTGAATATATGTTTTTGTGTTGGTTTGGGTTTTTTTGTTTGTGTGTGTGTATGTGAATTAATGAACACTAAGAAATATTCAGGCTCACAGTGTTTTCAGCTATCTGGTTTATGCAAGTTTTGCCAGCTGATATATAGCAAGAAACACAAGCAGTACCATTTTTCTGCCCATCCACTTTATAACAAACAACTTTATATTTCAATTGTTGGAGAGATATTTGAAGTCACGCTGCAACTAACACACTGTCCTGGGGAGGCAGAAGAGTATTCATATATATTTAGCAGGCCCCATTTAAGTTAATATAAAAGCACTGTTCCTTGAGATTACATTGGAAAGAAGTTTTACTGCAAATGTGAAGGAATGAAGGCATTATACTGATGGGCAGAAAGCAGCATAATTAGTTACTTCTAGGTAAGCAGATAGCTATCTTAATACATAATCTTATCAAAATATTGAAGTGAGTGCATTCAGGCTCCTGAGAATTAACATCGTGATGCCATCAAAATGTGAGATTCCTGAAAAAGCACCACATCATTTGCCAATGAAGCCTATTTCTATGCAAAGTAGCATGCAGCTTCCATGCCAAATGGTGTTACAGATGTTTTTGGGTCTTCCTGGACTTCAGATGTATGGATATATGTTTCTGCTGCCAGATACTACATCTGTATGTATAGTTAAATTGCATCTCCCATTTTTAATTGTGTGCAATACCATTTTTGACTATTTAAATAATGTTTTGTGCTGTGTATGCTTTTCAGCTTCACTGCGCCTGAATGTTTTATTGGAACATTAACTCAGCTTACTTGGGAATTACTGGGTAGTAAATGCACTAGTGATGGAATTTAAATGTGGTGGGGTTTTAATTTATTTTTCAAATAATGACCTATAGTGCAACTTACTATTATTTTGCCCAATTATTCCTGTTTGAAGGCTATTAGTCATACTTTGCTACAGATTAACCTTGCATTTGAAGCACTTTTAAAAATGACCCTTTGGTTTCAGAAGGGGAGCACACACGTTTAGTTACGTGTGTGCCGTGTGGCAGAAATTATTTTAATACATTCTCTGGTTTTATTTCTGATTATTGATTTGAATTATGGATTTTTGCTTAAACTCATTTCTCAGTTGTAATGAGGCATATTTGACATTTGTTCTTGAGCCACAATGGAATTCTGTTCATATTCCAACTATATCTAGGATTTCAGTATCTGCAGCCATTCACCAGCCACCACTTTTCTGCTTTCACACTTTCACAGTAGCTCTGATAATTTGAAATGTGTTTCCTTGAGGAGCATTCCAGTCTAATAAAAATCTTAGTTAAAACTCAGGGGTTTTACCAGGTTCAGATCCTCAGGCGTACTGAGCCACATACCCTTTGCTGATGCAGCAGCGCATGAACTGTATAGTGTTCAAATTACCCTCTGCAGATGTAGAAACAAGTGTTTGGTCCAAACGCTTGATTCATTGAACCTGCCTTAAATACTCAGGATCCCAGACACTGAGAGATACCTCTTAGAAGGAAATCCCCCAGAGCTTTAAGATGGCTTCTGTCTCTCTAGCCTGTGTAAAGCAGATATTTCTCAACAGGGCAATTCAGCTTCCCACACACCCAGCAAGGAGCTGCATAGAACCAGCTCAAAAGGGAGCCCAAGAAGGGAGGAGTCTGAACCATACCCAGACACAGCACTGCATGGGGCAACAAAAAGTTCAGACTTACAATGACAGGCTGTTAATTTAAACTGGTTTTCTCCAAACATAAGAGACAGAGGTAGCAATGTTTACATATAAAAGGTGGTCTCATCTTCAATGCGTTTTCAGCTGGTGAAGGCTGAAAGCGAGCACGCTGGTGTTTACAGACATAGGCAAGTGACAGTTGTCCCTTTTCCCTGTAAAAATAATTACCTGCAGACTTTCTAATCTCATATAGGTGATCTAAAAAAATAATCTGAATATGGATCTTATCTAAATGCTTTGGAAATCATTGCTACGTGTATATGCAAGCGCTGATTTTCAATGCATCCTCTTCTTTCTTCCTTAATGTAAGTAAATGTTTTTGCTTTCACATTCCCTGGGCAGACTGGGAACTGTTTGCTGCAAAATCCAATTCTTTATGGCATGAGACTGCAGCTAATTCAGGGATCATCTGTGTGTACTTATAACTTCAATCATTCCTTTCAATGTGCATTGTACTGCACTTGTCAAAGTTCAATTTCATCTCTAGTGGTGTTGTTTGTTTACCTAGTTTTGCTCTTTCCCAGTGGAGCTCATCACACTCTGAGTTTGGACTAAATAATCTTGATTTGAGCAGCATGTTTTACAAGTTTTCTGCATTTTGGTGAACAACACCAAAAGGACAGTTTCTGCACAGCTGCAGTGCAAAGGATGTTGTACTGGAATTGCCACCTGTCCTGCCACAGTGGTCCCTCTCACAGGGTTGCAAACCACTGCTTGTGAAGCGTACATTGCCATCCTAAACACAGATCAGAGTGTGGGGCAGAAGGATGTCTCACCTCAGCCTCCCTGATGCCATGGATCCTAGTTCAGCTCAGCGAGGATAAGGTGCATGTGTCTGGTAGAACAGCGGGTGGCATTTTAAAAAGTCCATTGAAGATTCATGTGGCACACCAAGTATCTTCTGATGGATGACTTCTTTCAGCCAGAATGTGACTATAGCACAGAGAGAGATAGTAAGCTCTAAGTTAGCTGTCTTAGGTACCAAGAGCAATGATGCTTGGAGCTTCAGTGCAGCAGCTATACATTCATTTGCCAAAGCTTGTGTTGCTCTGAGTTATCCTGCTACTGATATTTAAGTCAGCTGGACATAAGGTACTGAAGGCATATCAGCTGCAGCCCTTATGCACAGGCACATGAGTGCTCTTTAACTTGCTTTCTGTACATTTGCTGTCTTTTTAGGGATGTCAATATCTCTTATTAGGCCCAACCACTCACAGGAGATATAAAAGGCATGTGTTTCTCATGAGGGATTAATCTCCCTGAACTCCAGCCCTCAAGTGCATGCAGCTGCAGCATTGACTGCCAGTTCTTCTGCACCCTGCTTTGTGTTGCCAGCTCTTTGGCTCTTATCATGCAATTTTGTAGCCTTTGGGGAATCTTCCTGAAAATCCTTGTTCTGTAACTTTAAATATTTCATCATGTGGACATTTGTTTGTCACATTAAAACTAAAGCCACAAGCACTGGAAGGGAAATAAAAGACGAGCATTTATGTTTGCTAATGTCACGTGATTTTTAAAAGCCTGAATAACAATCACAAAAAATTGATCACTGATTAATGTAGCCTAAAATCACAACTGGAGACAACTGAGGCAGACGGTGCATGCTGCGGTGGCTGTCAGCTGCAAACTGCAGGGATATCCATGTCTTCTCACACTAAATCCTGAGAAAAGGTGCTGCAGGACTCACCAGCATGACAGGAGTCTGCAGCTAGGGACAGGAGGAAAGATAAAGTAATTGACAGTGGAAACAAAATGACTTCTTGTCAGGTGTGAGAGCTAAAAAAAGGAGGACAGGGGAAAAGGGCAAATCAGCAGGTACTCTGAGAAAAGGAAGGCTGTAAGCAGTGGATGAATGTGGTCACAAGGATAGGAAACAGTGATGGAGGAGTATAGAAGAGAAGGGTGGGCAAGTCCCCACTTTTTAGGAAAAACCATTAGTGTGCCAGTTCCCATCTAGCTGTCCTCTCCCACTGAGTCTTGCTGAACAGAAGTCTGCCAGATGGTGATCTGGGGAGAAGGAAAGCAAAATACCCTAAAACATCTGTACAGGAACATTTTGCACTGGGAGAGATGGGATAGTCAGGAGAAATCCTTTGGAAGAAGGAAGGAAATATTGACAAGGGTTTACCCAGAGTGATGCTTCTCTCTCTCATCAGTTTAGACTGCAACAGAAGCTGTGCCTTTGCACAACTGTGCCTAGCATCCCTCAGGAGCTGCAGTCAAATAAAAGAAAGGAAATACAGTGAGAAAAGGAAAGCAGAAAGTATGTCTTGTGTCTACTCAAGAAACTCAGGACTGCTGTATCCTGCTGAATAATTTATCTGTAAGGGTTTCATTTTTCTAATATGTTTGTTAAGTAGCTTCAGCTTCTTAAAACCTGAAAGATGATTTTATGGAACACAGATTTTTAGGTTTATTTTGTTGTAGAAGTGTATTACAGGTATGTAAATGTGTGATGAATGCCACACCAGCACCCTGCTCATTTAAGACACAGATTCTCTACTGCAGATTTCCTTTCCTGATTACTGGGAAAAACCATACAGAGACAAGACGTTAAAGGCAGAAGGAAGGTGCAGGGAACAAAAACTCTTAGAAAGGGTAGAAAAGACAAATGGAAAATTAGACACAGAAAGAGAGAAGTGGGTAAAATGTAAAGAAAAGGAGATGAAGACCAAGCCCTACAAGAAATACTTACCTACATAAAGTGAAGCATATGTGGAATAATTTTTTTTATGAGAAAGAGTAATATTTAAAAATAAATTTCACAATATTTTTGTGTATAAAAATATATCTTTCTATTGCACTGTTCTGCCGGAGGGCTATATAAGCCTGCTGATATTTTTTCTCATCTGTGAAAACCTTCTCTTAAATATTATTTTATCTCATCTCCTTACTGAGTGCAAAATATCAGGAAAATGAGGTGTATTACTTAATGCAACTTCTTTCAGCATGTAAAAACTGTATTTATGCAATTTATTGCGTACTGCAGCGGCTGTGATCCAGCATTTTGTCATTAAAAGAAAACTAGAAATGTCTGTAGCATTTGCTGATGTGTGGTAAAATACGTTTGTTGACATAAATACTGCTTTGAAGAGCCCAGAATCAGCAAGTAAATCTGCTGTTTTCTGCTAATTCTGATTGCCAAACATAGCATCCCTGACAGACAGAGCCCTTCTCTCTGCAGGCACAGAGACCTGCAGAACTATTACAGCTTCCTCAGGCTTCCTAAAGCTTTCAAGCATCATAAGATCTTTCTAACTAAGTTAACTTATTAAAGCATGATAATCTACATAAGACAAAAGGTTATTGCAGTGTGTTAGCTACAGTGATGCAATCCTCACTAGAAGGACTTTTAACTTCAGTTTCATGCATTTTTCAGCAATTGGAAACAACGAGGGAAATGTATTTACCAGCTGTAACTTTTAAGTGGAGCTTACAATACTCAGAGTTAATGTCTAACACCATTCTGATTATGAGGTAAGTGCTAATAACTTACAATGCACTCAAAATGCCACCACGGTGCTCTGCTTGTCTGAGAGATAATTATAGCAAATGGGAGAGTTTTTCAGGTGACAGAATTGTTCAGCTCATCTCCTCTTAGTGCGCGGCTATAATTTTATAGTCCATGTGTCATGGTTGTATCTCATTAAATACATTAGTAATGAATAAATAAAGAAATCCATCACTGGCTTAGGCTGTAACCTTAGGAAACTTCTGCTGCCTTTACTTTCTTGTCATTTTTTACCTGCTTTATCAATCCCATTAGATTTCCAAGGCAGGGATTATCTCATGACATATTTTGCTCTTAACTATGGCTCAGTGTAAAAGACCTTGATCTCATTTACAGTCTGCTCACTCCTGTAATAAAAAGTGATGTTAATAAAGAGTTCACAATAGTAGTATCTCTATCACTGCCATTGGACACTATTCTATAGACCAGTACTTCTCACTCAAAGGAAGTTTTCATTTTCATGTTTTATCACACTCCTTTCCTTTCTTTCTCTGCATAACTCTATCTGTTCTCAACTGCTATGCTGAGAACTGAACACTTCTTTACCTCCAAATTCCACTTGTCAAAGATTTATAAATTAGATTAATATTTCATCACCTCCTAAGTTGAATACACTGATTTCCCTCTCTAAATCCTTCTTCAAATCCCCCTCAGCCACTTGATTTTTGTGGTATGCCTTTGGCAGCATTTCATGCAAAGGTACCCTTTTTTTACAGATAGCACAAACAAAATAGCACCAAGGTAATTGATGGCCCTAAAAACATTACTTCACAAAGAACTGAAATAGCAGAGTGTTCATATTTATCCTGAATATACCATGCTACAGGAAAGTAACATGGTTCCCCAGTGACAGACTATAAACCGCACTGCTACCAGTGTTAATACTTTTCTCAGAATAGCTTCCATGGTTAAAGTGCAAAATAAATGTTTGATATTTAAAGTAAAAGGATTCCTTGTGCCTTTCAGATGCTGAGCCAGCGAGTAAGGCAGAACAGGAACTCCTTTGCAGCACCAGCATCAGGCCCTCATGATGCTGAGTGCCACAACTGATTACACTTTCAGATGTATGAGAGCTGGTAACAGCAGGTCCAGGAAGGCTCAGCCTTCCCTGACCTTTTAAAGACTTTGATTCAAAATGTGATTTACAGCTCCTAAGTGTTTTTTGTTATGTGTATATGAGTATGAAACACTATGCCAAGCAAAAAATGTTTGCTTTTTTTGGGGGGTGGTATGAATACTCCAGAACACCGTATTAAGTGATGGACTTTTTTTTCACACAGAGCTATTTTCTTAAGGTCAGATCTTGTTCCCAGTGAAATCTAGAAGAGATTAACAATGGATTGCAGTGATATTGTATTTAAGGCTAGGTTCTCATCTCAGGGCTTAGCTTTTGTGTATGCAATAAAATAAGTGGTCCAAAACAAGCGTTGTATATGTGAGCCTTTGTAAACTTTCCTATGGCTCCTTGTACTATTTTTGTAACTCCAAGTTAGAGCTGGAAGAAAAGGAACATAATCTAGAAGAATCCATCTACCTAAAATATTTAAGGAGCAGCAATTACAGCCTATCTGAAATGAGAGGGAAAGCAGCTTCACTTTCCTGTGATTTGAGTAATTTTTATTCACTTTTGCTTCCATTCCGTTTTCCTTTATTTCTTTCCTTCTTACTCCACCTCCTCTGTTTTTTCTCCCTCTACCTTTCCTCCCATTTCTCTCATCTTAATCCTTACATAAGAATATAAATATCCTTCTGCCCTTAAGAAGATGCAAGGGCATCTTTGTTTTCCGAAGCACATTTCTGCTGAATAGTATGGCATGTTCTTGCGTAGTTCAATAATGGCTTCTCATAGATACTATCGCTGCGATTTCTAGAGACTCCAGCTCTGAACAGTTGCACTTGGACAATTTCTATGCTCATGACAGTACTAGTGACTGTGAAGGTTATAAAAGCAGAGCAGTCACTATCAGTGGTATTCAGCTGCCTAAACATAAGTGTCTAATGATGAGATACCGTGGAGTACCTGAGAGATCCACACAGAGCGGGCAGGCATGACAGAAGAACCCAGCACCCTTCTGCCTGTATTTGGTCAACAGAATCAAGCCTTAGGTGCCAGTGTCCAAGAAGATGGACTGCTATATGAGCTCTGTTCCTGGAACTGTGTAGGTCTCTAATGGGGCCTACTATATATACCATTATGTAAGACAGCTTATATACCACAGCTGTCATATAGACACCTACATATATATGCTTTGGTTTAAATGTCTGGGGTTAGAGTTGAATTTCATTAATCTGGTTTTGAATGGCACAAGAGGCCTTGATCATTCACATACAATAGTATTCCCTAAGGATTTCTCATTACTTCATGACAATTTTCATGCTAAAGCAGCATAGGTTTTAATAAGATAAAAAAACTCCAAACCTACCACGAAAACCAAAACCAAACAACCTGCTACTTAACAAACACTTAGAAAGCAAGGGAGTGTCTACAGTTAATTTCTAGATACACAACCAAAATCATATCATACCAGGCAAGTTGTGGGAATCAGCTAATGTTCTTCAGCCTGCTGTGCTGAAAACTATGAAGAGGATGATCCTTATCCAGAACAGCAATGAAGCTTCTCCACTATGGTACAGCATGAGCTGTAATTGAAAAGACTTCTAAGTATTAGCAGAGATAATCTGGTGTTAGAATAAAGTCCTTACTATTAGTCCTGTGCTCAATATGTGGAAGCTAAAACACATATGGGATTGTTGCCTTAGTGAATTTGTGTCAGGAGTGTAAATAGCCTTTTAAAAACACAGACTTTCATTTTTGCAGTTCAGAAACAACGAACTGGCTTTAATGACCACTTATTCAAAGATTTTGGTTCCATACACCAATTAGAGCACAGCAGAGCTTGTTTGGAAACATTGTGTTGTATTGGAACAAAAGTGTTAGATGAAAATCAATACTGTCAGTGATGTTATTTTTCAAGAGGAGAGGGATGTATTTTATCTATTACATGCTGGAGATGAGCTAGCTACAGACATTAATAACAACTAGACCCGAAGTCCTTGACATGCAGCAAAACCAACTCATGATTCAATCTCATACTGCTATAGAAGATTCAAATAACTGCATATTCCAGAAGGGTCTTGATGCAGAAAAACCTTCCATGGTGTCTCACATTATGGCCATTTGTGACCTTTCAATGCCAGAGTCCGCTTTGATGCTCTATGTTCTTGATCACACAAAGTGATGAGAAATATGAAATAATGTTTAATCAAATGCAGGTAGAAGTGCTTAGAATTTCATCTGCTTTTGATTTACCTGCACAAAGTATAGGAAGAAAATCTATAATATATAATGTGGGCCATGTTGATGCAGAGCAATGTCTTCTTCAGGGAAATAGAAACATGTGGCATTTATACGTCATAGAAAAAGGACTCTTCTGTTGATATAAACCACTGCCTCTGACGTTTTCCAAAAGCAACTAAGCTGTTCAACCCACTAAATTCCTCAGGACAGAAATTGTACAAATGTATTCAATCTGGTCCTCAGAAAGACAACATCAATGTTTATAATATGGAGTTTGTAGGATGCCAATAGATTTCTGCCTTCCCTCATCTATGACTTTATTCACACTGCTTAGGACCACGTCAATAAAGAAAACTAATATGCTCATTATTACAGGGACTGTACATTCAAGAAGAAAATACCTTTGAGATTGTGTGGTCTTGATTGTGTTTTAAGTGTTTGAAGTGGAGCATTTCAAGGAGACACCAAAAGGAAATGTATAATGAATGATGTCCTGAAAATTTCATGAAATGCATTTTCTGATGGAGAAAACTGGTTTATTTGTGACTCTATCTGATCTGACACCACATATCTAAAGCCATTTTAATGTAATCAGGGAAGCTTTCAACTGTATAAAGCTAACACAGTCTTAAAATTAGAACTGCCTTGATTAAATAATCTTTAAAATCAACTTTAATTTATTGTATCTATCTGTACAGTGCTTTTTGATTCTTAATTTCATCAATAAATCAGCACTGATCACAAGTCTATTTTGATTAAAACCAAAAACAACTTCAGACACCAAGTCTATGTGAGATGACACCAGGTACAGATTTTATTACTGGAAGCCAGTGATGCTGAATCCTCAGCTAAGACAATTAACATATAATGTGTTGTTCTTTTAGGCTTTCACACAATAGAGGTCATTACCAGCACTCCTTCAGTTTTATCAGATAAGTTACAGGGGGAAAAAAAGGAAACTGAGAAACATTTAATAATATGGAAAATGAGATAATGAAGACAAAGCACTAAAGCTTTTTGAAACCACAGTTTGTGTAAAAACTCTTAATCACAGCATCATTCTTGATCTCAACAGGCTTGTGAATACAATGAGCTTTCAAACCATAATCTCACCAACCAAGAAGTAATGAAGACAGGGTAACTCAGCTTCATCTTTACTCATCATGGCTACAGGGACCATGAAGCAAGCCTAGAGTGCATCATCTGCTATAAAGTCCACGTACAATAAAATTATATATTCCATCCCATTTCATTGAAGTGGGTCAGGCCTCAGCCAATGTCTGTGCAAGAAATGGGCAAGAATTACAGAACTGGCTGAAACTCACTTGAGGATATCGGGAGAAGCAGAGAAAATGGTTATTCAATCCCCAAGGTCTTTGCGTTAGGGCTTTAAACACAGGAGAATGCATACCAAGGATGGGTTTAAACGCTTGGCACATGCCATTCACTGATGTGGGTAGAGAGTCCATTTTGTTATTCTGACACAGGAAAAGGCAAGTATACATTTTAGATGTGACCTTGCCATCTTCATCTCAGCCATGGACACTTTCAAATTAGACTACCAAAACCTGAGGCTCCACCACAACACCATGCTGGAAAAGCTGCATTAGGGCTTACAAAAAGTAAGAGTGAGAGTAAGAGTAAGAGTAAGTGTGCCTTTGGCTGCAAAGCCCATGCTAGCTGCCTCACGGTCTTCCAGCTGTTCTCAAGGTGTGGAGCTGTGAGCCGTGCATTACTTGATAGCAGAGAGTACATCTGTTTGAGGACCACTATTTCCTTTGGATTTGCTTACAGGGTAAGATTAGCTGAGTGACTGATCAAACTGATTGCCTTTATTTTAAAGGAAAGAGCAATTCCCATGAAGCATGGAAGTAATCTCACAGAGCTGCTGCAAGGTCTTCTCACACATGCAGAAGTTATTGATCTGGTAGCTCTGGGGAAAAGTTTGTAGTTTTGGTGGGAAGAAAGAGCAAAGTGGAGTTTATTCTGTTTCTTTTCCTTATTGGCTAGATGTCTGAAGCCTTTACTTATACCTGGGGGTTTTGTTTGTTTGAGTCTGTGTAAACAACAACTGTAATTAGAGGTCTATTAAGTTAAAGTCCATAGAGGTTTTGTATTGATATTTTTATCGCATTTTAAATAAAAAAAAACCAAAACAAACCAAAACTGTAGATCTATATAATTTTTTCAACTACACAGTTAAGTGTAAAATCCAGATAAATTCCAATATTGACCTATTTTTAACTTTCTGTAACAAAATAGAATTACTGACGTAAGAATCAGAGGAAAAACAATAGAGATAACAACACTGAAGGTGTGCTTTTTTCTTATCAGAGAAATTTAGAGATTAATTAAAAGCTTTAAGGATGGGATTCTCAATTAATCTTTGATTTCCATGCATACATCATAAACAGGGACATAAAAACCCTCTGTTTCTACAAGGTCAAAGATACACAGCATTGTTATGCTATGTATAGCATATAGTTGATAATTTCTACCTACAACATGCCTCTGTTGATAGAACAGCACATCAGATTGTTTATTAAATTCAATCTCAATACTCCTTTCTTCTCCACTATTTACCTAATTATCACAGATTTCAAGAAAAAATATTGATTCACTTGTCCTGATGTGTATTCAGGAAGTTATCATTAATTCTGCAAGGGATTGCTGTGCTCTGATTTTTTAGCATCCAAAATATTTTCAATGTTCCATGTTAATCGAATGTGACTATCTAGTCTTTTACCATAACATTGATCAAATGATGGTTTCTATAACTCAAATTTTCCTGTCTCTGTGTCTTGCAGTTTCCTATGTTGTGACAGGTGAGCTTTGAGTTTCAAATGGAAGGTGATAATGTGCTAGTCACATCATCCCATTTGATTAGTTATTCCATAAAACTGTTTTGATGACTAATCACTTTTACTGTGTCAAAATGAATCCTACTCAGTTTGAAAGGTACCATGCAAGCATGGTAGTAATGGATTAAAATTACATGTTGATAATGACTTTTAAATTTCTAAAATACAGAAAGAAACATTAGTGCTCTACACAGTTTGTAAACCACACATATGCCTATGCCTAACAGTAAAGCCGCACAAGACTGGCTCCTGAATTCTAGTCATTAATAACACGTACTGTATTATTATTATTATTATTATTTTTATTATTATTCATAAACCAATATGAGTCAATTAGGTTTTATACCCTTGCTCTTCTAATTGGAAGTCTGTTCTAGAATTTTGTTTCTTTCATGGTTAAAAATCTCCTTATATCCAGCCTAATTGCATTTGTAGCTAGTTTATATGCATTTATTCTTGTGTCAGCACTGTCCTTTACCATAAATAGTTTTTCCCTTCCTGATGCTTACCCATCAAAGATCTTTATAGAGCAATCTTTATAAAACAGTCATATCCTCCCTGAGAGTTCATCTGACAGCATAAACAAGCAAAGCTTTTTTAATAACTTTTTCTAAAGGCTTTCCATTCTATTGATCATCCCAGTAGCTGTTATGTTTCTGATCCAGATTTTGATTCAACTTTTTAAAAATAACCAGAAAAATGTGTAATATTTTAGATGTTTTCTCCAGCGTCTTGAACAATCCCTAATACTTCTATGATCCATCGGTTATATCTTACCCTTGCATTTGACTTCTTTTTTATTGCTATTTACGATGTTTTATGTATTGATTGGCACATGCCATCTTTCATGTTCCCAAGACTTTCTCCACCTATTAGTTTGTATGTGTACATCTGTATATTTTTTAAAATCATTAACGCTTTTGCTCTGAATAATCACAAAAATGAATTCAGATTCTGTTACTTTGTCTCTCTGCACCTGGTTTATAGATAATTCAACTTCATGCTAATCTGAATTATAAGACCCCAAAGCAATATTATTTCTTAGTTTTGTTCCAGAGGTTCCAAGTTCAAAGTTCCTGAACTTCACCAAGAAGACTTCACAGTCTATTAGCAATAATTAAACCCACATCCAAGTTTCTGAAACAAGTCTTAAAGACATTATCATTATCAGTACTGCAGTTAAAGATATGAATACTGACCCTGTAGATGCAAACTTTGGTAGGTTGCATACTGTGGGAACACAGAGCTCTAACTGCAAAATCCACCTGGTACCAGGCAGAGCAGGCAGATGTTGATGAATGACATAATGAGGCAACAACTTTCCTCTCTCTCGGAGAGATCAAATGAAAAATATGTTGTGTAAAAGGAAAGCAATGTAGAAATACTTCAACTTCCATTAAAATTCCGTGACGTGCATCTGTCTACCTTAAATACATGTAGAATTTCCGTCATCAAAGCTTAAGCAGATGGACTGAGTATAAAGGATAGGTCAGAAAGATAAAATCATTTACAATTTGTATGTATATTTTTGCTTGTCTTCTAGAAGAGTATTGGATCCAGAGAAGGAATTTTGCCTGAAAAACTGGGATATACCTGAAATACTTTAGCAGCCTAAACTGCAATGTGCCCTTGATTTAAGAAAACCTGACTCAGTGAAAAACAAAATCACGAGCCACTGAAATTCTTACAACTCAAAGTGATTGCTTTTGCGGTGGATCTCTTCACCACAGTGCACACAGGCAGTTACTTGAAGAGCTTTATCAGTCTGAATGTGTTCGCAAGCAGCTGTCACACATCTATAGCCAATTTTTCCTTGTCACATGCAAAGAGCTCTATCACCAGAACTGGAACGACTGTCACTAGCAGTTATGCAAGCCACATGGATTTCTTGTAATGTTTAAAGTGACATTGCTGTAATATTTCTCGAACTTATGCAGACTGGAAACCTGCCACTGTGGAATATCTGCTAATACTCAGGACAGGTACAGCACAGATACATTTTCCCACAAAGCTTTGCAAAGCCACACAGTTTAATCACAGTGTGAGAAACTCTGGGAGGAATGATGAGCTTGGGACATTTGCTGTATATTCCCTGGGAGACCATGATCAAAACCAGTCTGTCAAACTGAGATAAGAGGTGATGATACTTCAGCACTGGCTATGGAAACGTTAATGAATGACGGTGGGATGCTTGCATGGAGATCATACAGGGAAAATTTTGTTCATGGTCAGAAGCAAATCTCAGATATGGAAGGCATTTAGCTGTAGTAAAAGGGAAAGGTACCTTGGGATGCTGACATATCATATAGCTCTTTGGCTTCAAGAATAAAGACTACTCTTTCCAGACAACCCAGAACACAAGCAATAAAGTTTGCAACTGTCAAAATCTATCTAGAAGGCAGAAAGAAATACCACCTAAAAGGATGGCATTTCTGCCTTCACTTCCATTATAAATCTGATTAATAACCTCCAGGGGTTTGGAACTCCTCTGATATATTTAAAATAGTAAAACTGATTTCTAGAATAGATAGAGTTATACCAAAACAGAAATATAGCCTTTTCTTGTTTGATGAAATGCTACTGCTAAAAACCACCTCATGGTGGTGTAAGAGTGTCTACACTGACTCTTTCACTGGGATATTGATGTTTTAAAAACCATACCTTCTACTCTGCTGTCATAACAAGGCAATCCCAGTGTGAACACACACTGAAGGAGGAATGGTTTGTGAGCAGCCCTGCAGTGAAGGAATTGGGAATACTGGTGGATTAAAAAATTGGATGCAAGCCAGAAATGTGTGCTTGCAGACTAGAAACCAAATCATATCTTGGGCTGCATCAAGAGCAGTGAGGCCAGCAGATCGAGGGAGGGGATTCTTCCCCTCTACTCCACTCTGGTGAGACCTCACCTGGAGTACTGTGTCAAGCTCTGGGTCCTCAGCACAGGAAAGACCTGTTGGAGAGGGTGAAGAAGAGGGCCACAAATATAATCAGAGGTGATCATAAATATAATCAGCTCTGAGAGGGCTGGGGTTTTTCAGCCTAAAGAGAAGGCTCTGAGGAGACCTTGTTGCAGATTTTCAACATGTAGAAGGGGCCTATAAGAATGCTGGAGGCACTTTTTAAGAGCATGTAGGGATAGGACAGGGGGAAATGATTTTAAACTTAAAGAAGCTGGATCTAGATTGGATATGAGGAATAAATTCTTTACAAAGAGGGTGGTGAGACACTGGAACAAGTTGCTCAGAAAAAGTGGATGTTATCTCTGGAAGGCCAGGTTGGACAGGGCTTTGAGCAACCTGGTCTAGTGGAAAGTGTCCCTGCCTGTGTCAGGGGGGTTAGAGCTAGATGATACTTAAAATGTCCCTTCCAACCTAAACGATTCTGTGATATCATAATTTCAAAGCTTGATCTGTTCTGCTTCTGGAAACATAAATGATGTATTTTTGAGCACCATAATGCCATAATGTGTCTACACAGATGTTGTAATTGAAGCAGGATAGACTGCACAATTGAAAATGAGATTGATCTTTGGCAAATTATTTTTCTTTGGCACTGTCATAAAGTTCAGCTTTCAAGCAAGGGAAAGCTCTAAGAATTGGTTTATTTAGGGCAAACATATCTTCTGTGCTATAATTAAAACCTAATAATTAAGCTTATGATACATCATTATTTGTGCTTTGAATCCTGATCACAGCAACACACTCTTCACAGATGTTTTGATCTTTTCTTTCTTTATTGTAGAACAACACTAACTACAATAGGCCAAAGATAAAATCTCCCCATCATACAAATTAAAACTCAATGGCAGATCCCCACATGGATTATCAGAGGGAAACAGTACAGTAACAGTACAGGGACAAAACGGGTTCTTCTGGGTCTGTCTTCAAGCTGACTACATAACCCCACTACAAAGTTCAGAAGGGAAACACTGAAGCACCTTGTTCCCATTCATTTGTGTGGCAAAAGCAAACCTGTGGCACAGGTCTTTAGTCCAGAAGTACCTACTTTCTGGTTCTGCATAGCACCTTTGCTCTAATGTCCAACATTTGCACAAAGAAACAAAAAAGAAACTACGCTGATAAACTGATGAGGTGTGAAATACTATCTTTACAGATGTGACTAGCAGATGCAGGCCACTAATGGAGTTGAGCTACTTAGTTTATTCCTGCTTGTTGTTGTTATGATAGGACAGTCGCTTCACCACTTGAGCTCACTTCATCTGTAGGTTATCAAGTCCTGTGATGTAATAATTCTTATCTTATAACGTGCTACCACTCAAGTACAGGAAGTGCATCTGAACTGTATATTTCACTAGAGGATTTTTTTGTTTGGTTCGGGTTTTTTTAACTAATTGAAATGAACTTAGCCTCACCCTACCTTGATATTTGGCTGAACACGTTAAGCATGTGGATTCCTTTGATGACCAGAGACAAACCAGCACCTATTTGTTGGTGAGACCTGTGAAAATCTCAGCCCTAATCATGGCTGTTAATCCATTACACTTTTTGGACTATATGTCGGATAGTCCACATGACTATATTGTGGTCAAGAAATTATGAGCCTACACAAGTTTGAGCTGACGCTCATGCCAAAACCCATCTTTCTTTTGTGTGCTTTCCCTAGTGAACTCCCACAATGCCAGCTTCTACTGGGTGAAATGGAGCTCGATCACAGGCACGCAATTAACAGTTTTGAGCTCAGTCCACAATGTGTCTACATGCTCAGTTAACCATGAATCTGAGCCCATCCCAAGTACCATCACAACTATGAACTCAAAGATTGACTGACACAAAGGACTCACTCTGAGTCCTGTGCTCCTAACGATGCTCTATGGACAAATAAGGCACAGGCAGCTCCATCCATGAGAAGCCACCTGAACTTGGTCATTGATAAGCATATTTTAGATCTTTTGTTCATAAGCTACAGAGATAATAAAAGGTTTTCTCTGAGAAAGCCAGCTAGAATAGGGAGAAGTGAAATGCTTTCCAAGAGCTGCTTCCATAACACTTTTGGCTCTTGTGAGTCTCCTAAATGCAACTGAAATATGTGCCTGAAATGACCAAAATAAAACTGTGGAAGGACTCCTCTCATTAGAGTATCATGCCACAGAGTAAAATTCAGGTGGTGGTCTTTCTCTTTCCAGAGCATAGAGGCATGGACGGAATCTGAAACTGAACCTTTTGCCCAAACACACAAAATCTTTCTTTCTACCTCATTATAAATCATGACCTAATCATAAATTCATGATTGCTGTAAAAAAACTCAGGCTACAAGCTTTACTGACCCAAACATGACACCTAACAATTCAGGAGGGAACAATCTAGACATCTTGTTTCATTTTCTTTCATGAAACCAAGAGCTCATATAGCTTTCTAGTTCATTTCATCTTTCTTGTCTGCTTCGGCAGTAAACAACCCCCCCATGTACACTTTTGGTCCACTAAAATTATATGAAATTTATCTACGTTGAATTTCACAGAGTTTCTAAGGGCAACATTATAGCTTGCCACAGACAGAAATGTGTCATGCTGAGGAAGAAGTGTGAAATTAATATATATAAATGTGTAATACCCAAGTTATTACATCTCTTAAATAAAAATAGCAATTGAAAAAAGAACATAGATCTTCTCAAAGGCTAGCTCATTTTAAATAGCAGGGATTCAGCAAGAGCCCTTTCTTCCTGCCTGCTTATGTGACACTAAATAAAAGGATATTCAAAATCAGGTTAAAACAGAAGGAATGGAGTTACAGGGGTTGAAACGGGAGTTTTTAAATATATATATAGGATTTGGAATTTCCTTTCTTTTATTTGGAAAATCTCATAGACGTTCTTTCACTCAGGAATTCAGATGCTAAACCAATCTTGCTGGAAATGCATACAGTTTCTAAGGAGGTACATTTCTTTTATGACTGAATCATCAAAAATTTTACTAAGAACTTTTTACATTGCATAGCCTGTATCTATAATAAATATTACCTGTAGGCCACAGTTTGTTGACACGCTGACACTCTAAAAGTTAATGTAAACTTGGGCTGAACACTTGTTAGCTGAATGGCATTAAACCCATGTGAGTAGTTTAATTCACTTTCAAACTGAAGTAAGCAAAAGCAGATTGCAACCACTTGAATTCTGAATAAGGATGCCCAATCAAAGATTCAATAACATTCATCTTCTTTAAATTTGTATTTTTAATTTGGGTTAATGGCCCTGAGAGTCCTCACACAAAGAAGTCTTGAGTCTCTTTGGCTCACTGAAAATTTGTGTTTTTCCAGAGTGGAAAGCTGAGGCAAGTGGATGGAACTGTTTTTAAAAGGTGATGTTAAAATCCTCTTGAGTATTTATCATGGGCATACATTGAATGTGCAGCTATAGTAATAGATTAGAATAATTTTAGTAGATAATAACAAAGTAACAGCAGCTGAATTTATCAGGAACTTGTAAGATTGTAAGATCAAATCAATACATTTTAATGCATATGCTAGGAGATTCAGGTTTGTTCTGGTTATCCATAGATAAAACTCAAGGAGAGCTTGTTCAGATGAGGGAGGACAGATAGATTATGGCAGTATGATTTTTTTCAAACAACTATATAACAGAAACAGCAATGCCCTTATTTCCCACTGGTTTTGTTCCTGCTCCAGCAATGTTCTTGTTCAGAACAAGTTTCTTATTTCAGGTCATGTAAGAATTTGAGAAACTTCCTTTGTGTCTTGTGGTCCAGGATGTACACAGAAAGGGGGCAGCAGACACTCCCTAACATGACTGCCACATCTTCTGTCAACACCAGAGCACATACATGGACCCTAATGTCCCTACCCAACCCCAGAGCTCCCCCCCATAGCACAGGAACCCATTTCAGCCCCCAGGGCCATTGTTCCCCCCGCAGTAAAACCAACACGTCTCCAGACCTGCTATAGCCCAGTCCAGTCCAGCCATGGGCTATACTAAGTCAGGCTTAGCTCATTTGCATCCAACATCCCATATCCCAATCCCCATCCTCAGGGAGGTGCCAAGGGCCCAGGGCTGGGGCTGCCTTCATGCCTGCTCTGCTCTGGGTAGGAGCTTCTCCCCCCCAGCCCCTGCACAATGGTACTCCAAGAGGACGGGTGTGATCCAGGCAGCCATGAATAAGGAGCTAGAAACAAGAGGAGTAAATCACAATCTTTCAGGAGATTCAATAACTTGTGAAGCAAAAGGGTAACAACAATTCTCTTGGATTGCTAATAGCACAGAGCAGTTACAATCTCCCCTTTATTTGGAGAGCAGCAGCCGAAGCTGACTCACACAAAATGCTAAATCTTATCCTGACCTACTATACCTTCTCGCAACTACTGTGTTTCTACTTCGAGAGTCATGTTCTCCATATAATATGGTCAGCTTATCAAAGTGATGCATGCACACAAGCCTGCATCCTCATACTGACTTCCAGGAATACATCTGTGTATAAATGGATTCTTGAAAGTATATTAATGTATAGGCCTTTAGATAGGACAAAAACCTCCATGAAATATTTGAGTATGAAGTCAGATTGACTGTTAAGCGTGCAGTTCAAGCTCAGTTATACCTCACACAAATAATGCCTGGAATGTGGTAGGAGTTTTAGCAAACATGTGGATGTCCAGAAAATCCAGATCTATGCACGTACAGTGTGTTTATACTGTGCAGAAGGAAATATTTCTTTGTGAAGATTTAAAGTAATCAGTTGCCAGTCATCAATCAATCTTTAAGCAAGGAAGCCGAAAGTGAAAGTTCATTTTTACTTAATGCCAACCTCTGTCTGAAAAAGAATACTCAAAATAATGAGATTAAAAATAATATCAAATATTCAATAACTTTCTTCTGATGTGAATTTTTAATTTATTTGTTAGGTAAAGTTCTTGATATTTTCAGATCTATAAATACTCCTATGAAAAAACTCTGGTGATGTATATTTATTTACAGTCAAAGAAAGAAATATTTCTAGGTCTCGAAGAATCAAACACTATGATTTTATTCATAACAGAGATTTTAATCATTTTTTCCCCAGCCAGCTCTGGAGCAAAGCACCATCATCGTGTTTCACGGATCCCTCTGTGTTCCTTTGCAGAGCATACTGCAGACATGTCCTTGATGACCTTTTGTATGCAAGGGATCTGTATTTTTTCTTTCTTTGCCCACCCTATATATCTTGTTTTGCCATTCAAAACCTGAACTGAAAAGAAGTCACCATCGAGTTGATAGATCATCACATTTCTGACTTGATTCTGTATGTTCATGTTAAATTCATCTGTCTCAGCAAAAGGATTGGGATCATTGTTTTATGGACAGATGTATCTAACTGATCAATAATCTAATCTCATCAGGCCATGAAAAGTATTTAGCTGTTCAGTGAATGCCCAAATTCCCTGTCTAACTCAATAAGCTAGCAAATGAGGACACATTAGATTGCTTTCCTTAATGTCTATGTCTATTGACAAGAGATTTCAAGCTAATCTTCACAGAACTATTTTAATGGGTGAATGCTTCAGCCGTTGCCTCTGCTGAGTAGTAGAGGTAATCATGCTTTCTCTTCCATAATTTCTCTCCCCTGCCTGCGTGTCTACACAGAACATTTTCTCTGTAAGTTTAATGGAACAATTTTACATTTCTTAGGAAAATGCATTTATTACTAACAAACACAAAGCTCTGCAAAGTTGGTGCTCAGGAATTCTGTGTTTCATCCAGCACCATCATGCACTTTCTGTGGTGCCAGGATACAGTTTCAATAGTTTGCCCATCCACCAGGCCTAACCTAAGGTATGTTTATTTGGTACAGACATTGTTAGAGGTTCCCCAACTTTTATCTACATGACATAAGTCTGGAGGCTGATCTTACAACTATCCGATAGAGGCTGCCAAAATTTCCACGTTGTATGTATATTACATCAGAACCTCGTAGGAACCTGAAGTTGATCCTTCCCCCAGACATTATCGCCCCTCAAATGTCATGGTAGAGCTGTTTTTTTAGAGTAGGTTGCTACCTCCCCAGGCCAAACAGATTGTATATGAAGCAAATTGTCCAAGATACACATGCTTTCACTAGCACAGAAATGTCCCAGTAAACCTCATCCTCCATGCCAGTTCAGAGACATCACCTTCATTACAGATTTATCCAACATTCATCATCACCAGGATGATATGTAAGTTAACTGGGCAAGACTATCTGTGTATGATATACCTACAACATTAGCAGCTATAACCATGACAGAAACATACCATATAATTCAATTTTTTTAATTCAGCAATGCATAAGTAAATAAAATTTTAAAAATGAGGCAAACCTCATTGAATAAGTCATAGGCAGAGTTAGCCATAGGTCCACAGTCATCAAAATACCATCCTAGCAACTAATTCATTAACATATTCTAGCAGAAAATTGAACAATAGTTTTTCATCACTCACATATTATATTTGCTGGAGTATCATGACAGGGACAGATGAAGTATTTTCAATGCCATTTACTGTTAAAATGTGGTTTATATTTACTTTTTCGTGTTAAAGATAATAATGTATCTTCACGATCAGAAGTAGCTAACTTTATATCAACAGGCTTTGTAAGGTGGATAGTCTTTTTTGTTAAAAAAGAAGTAACTCTTGGCTTTTAAAAGACAGCAATTCATCATGTCTTGTCTTTCAGGCAGTATGCCTCTGTGCTTCCATGGTTGTTTACAGGTTTGTATCTGCATCATGTGTGCTGATATGATAGTCAAATGCTACAGGTTTGTGATCTGTAAACTTCTGAATCAAGGGCGCCACTGCTACATTCCCTGATTGCTCATGCAATAGAGTGAAGCAAAATGGAACAAAAAAGCTCTTCGGAGCTCTGTTTACAATGCCCAGTTTAATAAATTAGCTGAGAAGGTTGAAAGAAGCAAGCCAGTTTGATTCAAAATATAATTATTTTGCTTGTATAATTTCTGGCATTCTCAAAGCTTCGTTTTTGCCCTAGAAAGGCATCTACTTCTTCCAGCTTCATGCAAATTATTACTCTATGCATAACCTTGTCAGGCAGCCACATCAAGCATTTCATTGTCTTTAGGAAAGCACTGTTTTAATTCATCCAAATAATTGTCACAGAAGTGGTGCAGGGAAAAAAGTAAGTAAAATCACTGGGTCTGATGCTGCATTACCTCAGACTTTGCAGTGATTTGCAAGACATACAAAGTGGATGTAAGGTAGTCTTAAAATACAGAAATTTCCACTCAAGTAGTTGATAAAACAAAAGCTCAAGGCAACAGGGCCATACATATTTGTAAGTCAATCATAAAACAGTGTACTGCATCTCAAAAGGGACATCTGAAGTTCCCCCAAAGGCATGACTGCAGTTCTTGTTAAATTGTTATGTTGACATGGAATTTTCCACCGTCTTCCCACTTCTGAACATTTGCCTGAAATGTACAGAATCATGTGTATCAAGAGCTTTTTACCTTTTCTCTTCAGCTGATAGTTGTCTCTAGTTGTATCCTTTGTGATAGAAAGTGATACCCAAGGATCCTTAACTGCTCTCGAGGGACAAGCATTGCCATGATGCTCTGTTTGGATTCATTGCTCCCAATGTCAAATTCAGCCACCTTCCCTAAGTTCACTTTTAGAATATTAGGCAAAGTTTAATGGCAAATAAACCCCAACCTCTTAACACGCCAAAAGGTTCATCTCTTCATTTGAAAATGAAAATTTAAGAGGAAGCATTACTCTCTGAGGAGCAATACAGTTGTCTGAATATTGGTACGTGATGAGGTTAGCGTGTGTTTTTCTTTTCCTTTTTTCTTTTAAGAAAAGAAACCATAAACAATACATTAATCTAACATATATGAGATACAGATCAAATGCTTTCCTTTGTTTTGCCATTACTACGCAACACTCAAGCTGTGTTTCATTTAATAAGTTTAGGTCAATAACATAACCATGGAATAGGGGTCAGGGCACCTGTCAGGTCCTGGACTCTGGGTCATTACTGACCAGTTTGTGCTACTAGAGATATACTACCATGAACACCAAAGCTGATCAAAGATAATTCCTGTAGGTCTGTACGACCTGCTGACACCTTTGAACTGCAGAGCAAATGTGCTATTAAAACATGAAGCCACCATGAGAAGAGACTACAGTGAGACTCAATTCATTATACCCCCCCTTGTAACACTGCATCCGGTACTTTAAGGTACAAAGGTCTTTGGGTCCTCTTTACCCTGCACAGGTCTTGCCACTGAAGAAACTGCCACTTCACACTCAGATCAAAATTATGGTTTTCATACAACTTAAAAGTAGTACAGAACAGGCTTCCTAGAGAAGTGGTGGAATCACCACTGCTGGAAGTGTTCAGAAAACTCATATATGAGGTCCTTAGTAACATGGTTTAGTGGTGGATTTGGCAGTGCTGGGGTAAAGCTTGGACTTGGTTATCTTAAAGGTCTTTTCCAATCTAGTTGATTCTATAATTTATGATTCTATGACTTTAAGAGGCAGCTCTCCCTCCTGAAATAACAGCCCTGTCTTAAGAGCCCAAGGTTTATCCAGAATAAATTAAGTGGGGTAGAAAAAATGCTTTAATCATTGTCATTTCAGGTTCATTTAATTTTCATTTTAATTTCTGTGTTCAAAATTAGATGAATAATCTTCTTTATGAACATTTATATTGCACTGTAAGTCTGATGGTGTATATCTTTAGTGAAGTGCTCAATGTATTATATTTAATTTTGTTCTTCTGGTTTAGGAGAAAATTTATATTCTTACACACAGTTGTCTAACTTAGTTTTTTATATATATTCCAGTCATTTCAGTTTTTATATATACTTCAGGGTAGAGCAGTTGACATCATCTACCTGGACTTGTGCAAAGCGTTCAACACTGTCCCACACAACATCTTTGTCTCTAAATTGGAGAGACATCAATGTGATGGATGGATAAAGAACTGGCTGGATGGCCACACACAAAGAGTTGTGGTCAATGGCTCAATGTCCAGCTGAAGACCAGTAACGAGTGGTGTCCCTCAGGGATCGGTGCTGGGACCGGTCTTGTTCAACATCTTTGTTGATGACATGGACAGTGGGATTGAGTGCACCCTCAGCAAATTTGCCGATGACACCAAGCTGTGTCGTTTGGTTGATACGCTGGAGGGAAGGGATGCCATCCAGAGGGACCTTGACACACTTGTGAGGTGGGCTGATACCAGCCTAATGAAGTTTAACCATGCCAAGTGCAAGGTCCTACACCTGGGTTGAAGCAATCCCAGGCACAGCTACAGGTTGGGCAGAGAAGAGATTCAGAGCGGCCCTGCAGAGAAGGACTTGGGGGTGCTGGTCAATGAGAAAATGAACATGAACCAGCTTCAGTGTGCGCTCGCAGCCCAGAAAGCCAACCGTATCCTGGGCTGCATCAAAAGGAGCGTGACCAGCAGGTCGAAGGAGGTGATCCTGACCCTCTACTCTGCTCTTGTGAGACCTCACCTGGAGTATTGTGTGCAGTTCTGGTGTCCTCAACATAAAAAGGACATGGAACTGCTGGAACAAGTCCAGAGGAGGGCCACGAGGATGATCAGGGGACTGGAGCACCTCCCATATGAAGATAGGCTGAGAAAGTTGGGGCTGTTCAGCCTGGGGAAGAGAAGGCTGCGTGGGGACCTAATAGCAGCCTTCCAGTACCTGAAGGGGGCCTATAGGGATGCTGGGAAGGGACTATTCATTAGGGACTGTAGTGACAGGACAAGGGGTAACGGGTTAAAACTTAAACAGGGGAAGTTTAAATTGGATATAAGGAGGAAATTCTTTCCTGTTAGGGTGGTGAGGCACTGGAATGGGTTGCCCAAGGAAGCTGTGAATGCTCCATCCCTGGCAGTGTTCAAGGCCAGGTCGGATAAAGCCCTGGGTGGTATGGGTTAGTGTGAGGTGTTCCTGCCCATGGCAGGGGGGCTGGGACAAGATGATCTTGAGGTCTTTTCCAACCCTAACTATTCTATGATTCTATGATTTACCTTGTCTGGTTTTAGTTCTCATGTGCTCAAATCTGTTTTCCTTGTAAATCAGGAAGATCATCCTTTGTTTGGTTACATAAACATAAACAAAATTAACAACTGTGCAACATGTGACTGTACTCACATGAGAGATTAAGCCTGTAAAAATCTCATATTTAATCCATTGCTTGGCCTGAATGTATAAAGCAATCTAACACTGAAAGGGAACACAGTGTTTCTTATGGGTCACATCCTTTAACGCTTACTGGACTTCTGGACACATCTGGACCTCCTCACTTAGTAAGAGCTTATGATAGCTTGTGAAGTGGACTCAAAGGTCAGAACCCTTTCAATTCTGTGATATTTGTGGAGTTCTGTATATCAAGAGAATACCAAACATCTGTCAGTTAAAGCTTTTTTATTTTATATGGATGAAAGGATGCACAGTTTTACTTTGTTGATATTAGAACAGAACTCAGAACATTTGGGTGTTCAGTTTCTGCCTAAGTAAGTGCGCTTCATCAGAGCCCAATCATTTCTGAAACTCCACAGGTATTATCAAATATAAGAAATGAAGGGCCTGTTAAAACACCACAGTTCTTATAAATTATTATCTTGTCAATTTGTCAAATCTTCAACTTGAAGGGATGATATGAGCATGAAAAAGCATTCTAACAGCATACAGAGATGATCAGTGCCCTTAAAAAGAGACATGAGCCTTTTAGTCATTCAGTATTGTTACCTTTGCCTTTGAAGGATGGATAAGAAAAAGCTAAAGGTTGCAATGTGAAATTAAGATTAAAAGCACATTTCCTGTAGAGAGGAGCACATCTGATAGCCATTTAAAGGTAATGATAGCAGTCTATTAAAGGCAGGTGATACAAAGAGACAAGGGAAAATGTGTCTAAATAAAAAATATTGGTCATAAGCTTAAAGGACTTAAACACATATCAGGTCACTAACTGGTAAACAATAAACTCTTTAGAGCCATTTATCACACAACTGAACAGAAATGCATAAAAAGAAGAACATTCTTCCCCTGAAATGGTAAATCAAAAGTATGCTTTTAACAAGGGACAGCCCAACAGAGGGAAAATGAGAAACTCTTTTGATTCCCTCTTGACATTGCAGAGATAATGTCATCACCTGTCAAGACAGTGAAGGCTGAGACTGAAGCCCCTTTTTAGGGCCTTTTTGATTTAATTAAAAATAAAAGTAATCGAAAGGAAGACAAGGAGTTTGGGAAGAAACTTGTGCTTCATGCTGAGGGTTGAGTGGCAACTCTATCCAGCTGAACTGATACGTCTTAAATGATCTATAAAACTGTAAAAACCTATAAAACTCATACAGTATTCTCAACCAATCCGGTCACTGTGACGTGTAAGACTCATTTCATGAATTTTTCAATTTTCCCTCATTCAGGCTGTGCTAAGGAGATAAGATACAAATACAGATTTCTGCCAGACTGCAGTTCACAGAACAGATTCTCAGCTTTCATACATGGTTGCATCTTGTTAAACCCCAGAAAGAGATGCAGATTTAGAGAAGCTGAGTATCTTGTCCGTCAAGCAAGTAATGCCGTTGTATCCGTGGAAAGGAACAGTTTATTTCAGGACTAGAAAAGGAAGCTATTTTATGCAAGATTGCACTAGCCTTGCAGAGTTTGGTTTGCAACAAAATTTGAACATAGAAACTGGATTGGGATCACCTACTTGAAACTCGTAAATAAGATCTTGTTCAACAGATGTGACCAAATTTCCTCAACAAGTCATAGGAGAACTTTTTTGGCTCAAACATCTTCCACAGTCTTTATGCCTGCTGGCACAGGAGCCACTTACATATGTTGGATAAATGCTTCAAACCGGGAGAATTTAGAACTTCAATCACTTTCTTTTTGTGCTAAAAGAAAGTGATTATTTGCTTGATCTTTGATATAAATCTGGGCAGTTTTAATGCCACCCAGCAGATAGCAATAATATGCACACACAGTCACATGTATAAGCATGCGTGCATATACATGCAGCCATATATGCCAGCCAATCCATTAAAGCGCTTTTGAATAACATTTTTCATGTGAACTTTCTAAAATCCCACATGTCTACTTTGGATGTAACCCACTTGGAAATTCAAATGAAAAGCAGAATGGTGAGTGTTTCAGTCGGTATTCAGCAGGCTTGGATTACTGAAACACACACTGCCAGTAAAACTGTTGACGGTCTCTCATGATAACTTAATACACAATTTCACCATCTTTACTTGTCTGGTAATGTCTCTGGAAAGCTAGTCACAATCATCATCTTAATTAAAAGATATCCAAAATTAAACTGACAGAACCATCAGCCTAAGTCTGTCTTCTGTCAGACCTGCCGTAATATGTTCTGAAGCTACCCTATATCCTACGTTCTATCTTTTCTCACTATGTGGCTGCTACAGAAAAAAAGTTTCTTCTTTGTGTTAAGGAGCATCGGAGGATTTTCATACATAGCGAGTGTCTCTTTTCAACCCTCAGTGTTTAAACTAATACCCTACAACTTCTAGGCAGGTAATATATGTAAACTGGTTAATGGAACCAGTCAGAGTAATGCTTGCTTTGGTATCAATTCCACTCCTTTGATCAGAGCCCCTTCAAGGTGGAAAATAGCTGGTGGAGAACAGGTTAAAGTGCTCTATCCAGAGAAACAAATACTTGGAGAACTTATGACTTCTGCTCCATAAAATCCACAGATGTATTTGACTGAAGCGCTGAAATGAGTTTAGAATTCAGAATGGAGAAGAAATGGCTAATGCCCACTTATTAAAATTTTCATTCTGTAAATCAGAACAAAATAAAGAGAAGCTGAAAATAATTCATTGCTAAAAGAGAGATGCAAATAAAATTTGACTCAGGGCTCACTGTCTGTTAGCTGTTTCTCTGGCTTCAGATTCTGATCATTTAAAGTTGCACCTCTATCCATTGCATTCAACCATTTCACATTGAAGACACAGGATAAATCATTATGTTGGTTCTTAGATTCCTCTTACTTTTTTTAACACCTGCCCAGGCCAGATCAGTGCAATTCTAGGCAATGCTGTTACAAGCATCTCCACTGAAAAAAAGAAACCCAAAAAAACAAAAAAAGACTTTATTGAAAGCTTTTCCACTTGCCTGAAGCACACAGCGGTATCTATACATTTATTGCACAGGTGGTCCTAAGCAGAAAATATTTGCCATGTTAGTCTAGATATACCCGAGTGGAATGCATGTCCTGGTGAGTCATGGAAGCGTGCTACAAGATAATAATTCTCCAGTTCACCACTTTCTCAAAAATGCAGGGTGCCCATCCTCACTCCTTCCCTTTCCTCAGGGGAACATGAAATGTACCAAGCGGGAAATATTTGGCTGGGAACAGAGCAGAGGATTTGGCAGAAGGACCAAGCTTTTTTGCATGCTCCCAGTAAATCTGCCACCACTATTCCTCTTTGTCTACTCCTTCCTTCACCAAAGGATGTGTAGAATTTGAAGATGCCTGTGGAAAAGCATGGAAGGAAAGAGGAGAGAGAGCACAGGAAAAGACTTTGAAAATCAGTGTGTCTTGGGTCATGCTGCTGAGGAGCTAAACCTGGCACCCTAGACCTTCTGAATCCTAGGTCTGATGTATTTCCTACATGCAGACCACTGAATAGTGTCACAGCCTCTGTTCTTTTGAGGGTAGCACAGTAGTATTCCTTACAAGAATAGATAACAATAATCCATCACAAATCAATTCTGTTTCTATCTAAAATATTGTTAACAGAATATGGGTAGAGCGCATATTAATACTCTTTAAAATAATAAAAAATGATCATTCCTAAGTTCCTAATGCACTGATACATGCTCTATAAGGATCATTAATGTGTTCTTTCAGACAGTTCTTCTTATGGGTATACAAGGGACCTAAATCACTCAGTCTCCAAAAAGTCATTGGTACTTTTGGAAAGGTTTCTCATATAAACTAAGTCATATTTTTTTCCTGAACTTTATGAGGTCCTCTGAAATGGATGAACATTGAAATGCCTTTGATATTATCATTGTCTCTCACAGTAATAATTATAATTAGCTCTTTTCTAATATCCTCTTTTGGCTTTAGTACAGCTAAGGCTATAAAACAGACTTGAAATTTATCCCAGGCACTGTTGGGAACTCTTTTGTATTTTAAGTCAATACCTAAATATAATCAGCTTTTTTAATGCAAATTAAAAGTCTGTATGAATTCAAAGGACTTTTATGGTGTTCTACAAAGATACTAGACACATTCCTGAGAAGTAACCTTGACTAGATGCCTAAACATTCTGTGAAAGGCATAGTAAAATGTTTCAGATTTTCCTTCTTTCCTCCCCCATTTCATCCCTTTATTCCTCTCTTACTCCTTTCCACGCACACAGAATCCTCCTTTCCAAGGGACCTGAGCCTCTCCCACATTCTTGCCTCTCCAAACCCTCATTTTCTTTTCTCTGTTTCGTTTCTAAATACCTCATATGCATCATTCACAGGCGGTTTCCTTCTGCACTCAGAAATCATTTTCAAAGACATCTGCCTGTGGCTTCCTAATAAACAAGCTCACATCAAATTGTCTGATATTTGCTTCTTAAAAGCAAGTATTCCATCTCCACCACTCCTTGCTGAGGACTGTTGTGTCTTCTTGTATTTTTGAACTGCTACTTTCATTTAGCTTTGAAGGTCTGGCCTTTTGTTTGGTCATCCAGGTGTCAATAGGAGTCCCAAAGGGTTCAGTCAGTCATTGCCTACTGCTCTTTACCTTCTGCATACAGTCCTTGAGCAGCAGCATTCAAAGTACCTCAATTCTGAGGAGTATCCTTTTTCTTCTGTGTGGAACTTTCACCTCTGATACAGATGTAAACTTCATCTTGTGTTTCTGTTATATTCTTACCACAGGACCACATGAAAATCGACATGGGAGGGCATCAGGAGGCATTTAGTCCAAACTCCTACTCAAAGCAGGACCAGCTCTGAAGGCAGATCAGTCTGCTCAGGGCTTTATACAGCTGCATCTTACAAACCTTTGTGGAAGAAGACTGCAAACTCTTCAGGAAGCCTGATCTAATCCTGGACAGTTCCTGTGATTCTTAGTCTACTTACTATGAAAAAATCTATGTTTTTTCTTCTCATCAAGTTACATCACGATTCCACAAACACTCAGAGACAGAATTATTCATGTAGAAACTAATTTATTTGGATTTTGACATAGGGCCATACACATGGCATAGGATATTGTGGCTGTCCGGTGGCAAAAGGAGGCTCCACTGCAAGGGTTCTCACAGGAGCATCTTCAGCTGGATAGAATGAGACTCCCTGATATGCTGTTCTGCTTAGTTCATATAATCTAGCTGGCCTGTGGTCGTACGTGACCACTTCATCACATGTGTGATAAATCGTTATTGATTGTCTCAACTATATACAAAACATCTCCAAAATACCTTACCAAAGAGCTGTCCTACGTGACCATTTCTGCATCTGTTGAAACATTTTCTATTGAGTATTTGCACCTCTTGTGCACATAAATTTGATTGATCCTGCAGAAAGAATCTCTGTGACACTCCACCCACAACATTAATCAATAGATCTAAGTAAATAAATTGGACTTGACACAGCAGGAGCTGCCCAGTAGGATCTCTAGGGGAAATTCCCACCTGGAGAGCTCTTGCAACAATCAATAAAATACTTAATTTTCAAGGTGTCTGTGGTTTCAAGACAGTCACCCAGGGTATTTTAATTCTCTGTTGGAGAGTGATGATGACAGTGAGCTTAATTCTTAATTTTCATGAGATGGGAGAGTAATAAAGTCCGGGGAGTCTTTTGCTGTCACTGGTACGTATATCAGTCATTTCAGTAAACCATGTACTCCTCCAGACACTAAGTGGAAGTCTCTAGCTGGGATTCAAATAAGCATATTAGTTTACTATAGCACAATCATATTGACACAAGCATAGAAATGGATTTACGCTGGGTATTTTTTGATTACTGTATTTAACGGTGTATAAAGACATTGCATTCATTCATGCAGTATGCACAGGTCTGGTTTATTCTTGGTTTGTACGTATTTGTTATTAACATATTCTTGTTTCTTGTTTCTGGTGGGTTTGTTCTATTTTATTCAACTCTGCTAAGACACAGTAGATGCCTGATATTATTAAAAAAAACAAACCCAAAACAACAAACTTAACCAACCACAAAATCAAACCAAATAAAAACCTTCTCTTTTTCTCTGTTTGTATCTATACCTTACTCTTGGAATGAAAGACTGACTGAAAATATTCTGATGTTACCTCATTAATGTAGATTCAGAAATGTCACTTGTTTGTTTAAGTCCTGCTTTCAGTTGCCATGGTATGACACAGCAAGGCTATTCATTTGATCAAGTTCAGAATACATTTAAAGCTCAGAATTTCTGAATCTGAGATTGTCAACAGAGGGAGAGTATACGGCCCAAAGAATCTATTAGAAAACTTTTACACAAAATAAAACTTGAAGTCCCCTGGATCTTGGATATTTGGGATGAAATGACAATAAGTGAAAGAAATTACAATGAACATAATTTTCTCTTATATGTTACCTTAATTTTTTCCATGAAAACCACAGAGAAGTCTTGGTCATAGTACTTTGCTTGAAAGCTGCATTGGGAAAAGTTCATAAAGTTAAATTTCCAAATAATTCAATCACTATTTGGTCAAACAGTTCAGAAAAACTGCTCATAATACTGTAAATCATACTTTTTTTCTATTTTGTGTGTATGTGTGATTTCTAATGAAGAAGATTCGTACACATTGTAAAAATGAAATATTCATAAATACAGTTGACCTGACTGACTGAAAGCTTTACTTTGACTTCCATATGAAGACCACAATCTAGTCTGAGAATGAGTATACAAATGCGCACAGAAAAATAGATGCTCCAACCCATTAACTATTTGCATGAATTATAGTTTTACAACACAAAAACAACTTCAAAATGCCTGTCGTTTGCTTTTCTATATGCTTTGGGTAAGGCAAAAGCAACCAAAAAGCTTACAGAAGCACCTCAATAAAAACATAATGGTAAGTGGATATGCTCTATACAAGGACATATATATGTGCTATAAGATAAGAACAAAAGTCCACCCAGTCTAGAATCCTGTGACTGATATTAGCCAATACAAATGCTCTGGGGATATAGGAGAAGGATAAGCACATAATGATTTTCCTGGAATATTTTTCCACCTTCCCACATTTCACAATTCAGAGATATCTTGGAAGAAATGTGATATTTTTATATTTAGATAGATCACCAGATGTAGCAGAAATACTCCATTCTCTGCTAAATAAAAGGATGAGCAGGTAAAAACCAATCAGCCAATGAGCAGTGTTGGTGGGACAAAATCATCTTTGTTATTTTTTGTTCCTGGTAATTTAGGTAATATTACAAGCACAAATCTTGTCTTTGTGGCCCTATTGAGTCTAATAGTAGGTAGGGAAAGGAGCAGCTTTGAAGTTTGGGAGTTAATATTGTGCTTGGCAATACAGCATTTGAATGTGTTTCATGCTTTTGTGTCAATATTCACATGTGCTTTGTCAGGGGATGCATGAATGTGTTTGGGGCAGCAAATGTTCACACCCTTTTCCAACAGAACACAGCTTGCCAGTGGCAAGTTATGCTGGTTTCAAAGCCAGACTTGGACTAGAAGGGGCATGCATATTACTTTCAAAATACCTTTAAACCTTCTGGAATGCAAAAATCGCATTGATCATTTCATGATTTCTGGAAGTGGAATCACTGCTGGTGTCCCCTTGGGGTCTTCCATCCATGACAGTGTTTCTATTGCCTGAACAGGACTTCAGGAGTCTTTCTCCCTCCTTCCTATTACTTTTGTTTAACTAATATAGATAACAAAATCTGATCTGTTTAATTAAACAAGGTGTTTTTATGTGAACATTACTGCTTTGGGTTACTTGAACCTAGTTTAAATATTCTGAGTCAGTTTATACCTAAAAAAAATGAAACTGATATTGGACTGGGATACTTACATACAGATGCAAGTATTCTACATTTAACTCTACAGCTTGGGTTAAGCTAGTGTAATTCTGGACCTTAGACTGTATGATGCTACTCCACAGACCATCAGAACCTAAAGACATTTTTTTCTGGGGTTGCATTTACTTCATCATCTGTTTCTCCTTAAGGATTCAGCACCAAGCAGAGGCATTTGTGAAAAAAAAAAAAAAAAAAAACAAACAAACCCTAGGAAAATATTTTCATGTTAGCAACAACAAAAAACATTCTTGGAGTCTACAAATGTTCAGATCCAGAAGCTGGTGAAATCAGTGTGAAAATGCTTCTTGATGTTCAAATTTTGGACCACATCCAGCAGACCAAATCTTCAGAACTGATAATGAATTTTGTGGTGACTAACACTTTCCAACATTAAATTTTTTTTTTCTTACTTGAAAAAAGTAAAATACTTACTTGAAATAGTAAGAGGAGTAGTTCCTTTAGGGTATTTTACAGAGCTGAGCGTCAAAAGGGTCTATAAGAGCCAGATGTAAGCTATTAAAAGGGAACTTTTCCAAGACAATTAACGTGTTTCTTTGCAAGCCAGTGTCTTGTAATCTCGCATTTGGGACAGTTTTATGACACTCTAGTAAAGAAGATTTTTTACACACAGACTGTCAAAGGAAGCTTCTATTCTTACAAACATCATGTGTTTAATCTCAGCGAAATTCCCGCTAGATGGAAATTATTAATGCAATCTATTCCCGCCCTCCCCCACCCCAAATTGAGAAAATTACTTATCTTTAATTAAAGATATGTGTCAAAATATTGTCCACCCATGCACTGCTGTATGAGTGACTCTTAGAGACTTTACTGAGACAAAACAGAGCTAGTGAATGCAAAACATATTTGTACCTAAATGTATGTGCAGAAGTATACAAAGTGTCTTTGAGAGCAAACGACGTGCACCTTTTGTCACCAGCTTCAGAAGGAGCAGGGCTGGGTCTTGATAAAGTGTGAGGGAGATGGCATCAGGCTCCTATTCCTCATGCATTAACAATGATGGAAACAGAGAAAAGAGCTGTGTGGGCAGGCTGATCTAAACCAAGAAGGCCAGTGTCAGGGAGACGATGCACATCGTTGCCCTCTACAGCTTCCTGAGGAGGGGAATGTATCCCATTCCATTCCATCCCATCCCATTCAATTCAATTCCATTCAGTTCCATTCTATTGCATTCTCTTCAGTTCTGTTCTGTCTCCTGATAGACATTCTTTGTTTTCCTCATAGAATTTTTTTCGGTTCTTCTCATAGACCTTCTTCTGTTCCACTGGTTTTTTTTTTCCTTCCTCACACCGTGGGGATTGATTCAGAAGATACCAGGGAGAAAGGAAGGGTGGACATTCTTCTTCACCAAACTTATCATCAAGATATCAAATTCTATCTATTCCTTGGTGTGTAATAGATTTCTATGTATATTGTGATTCCTTAGCATTTAATGAAAGAGATTATTTTGTTAGAAACAAGACAAATTCCCACCCTTAAAATCCGGGAAAGATGATAAAAAGTGCCATCTTGGATTCAGTCAGGAATCCAGCAAATTCACTTTTTAAAATAAAATGAAACTTCATTCTCATACTAAATTTTTCATAATATGTCTTATTCTTTGAGGTCTGTCAGGAATCAGGACAAAAGTAGTTCAGCACATGAACTATGCGAAGATTAGATCCTGTGATTAGTTTATAGCCAGATAAGTCACTTGACTTTCTTGGTAGTCACATTCTGAAGCCTCTTTACAAAGTCTTGCTAGCTCCCATGTTGTGTACCTTAGACCCAGATCCAAGAGGAACAGCAGAATGGAGAGAATATCACATGTATTCAAATACCTCCTGTTCTTGTTCCAAAAGCTCCTCTCTCACCAGGCAAGCCCATGAGAGCTCATTAACAGAAAGCCTGATTCTCAACTCTGTCAGCTTGATCCCACTCAGTCCATGGAGTTACTCCAGAGCAAAATTGATGCAACAGTGTGAAGAGAAAAACCCTTTTCATTGTCCACATCTTGTCTCTTTTAATAAAAAAGTATCAATTCCTTCTGTATTCCTTTAAGAAATTTGTATTTGCTGGGAATGAGACTTGGGGTTTATAGTATGACTGCGCTATCTATTATTCTTTCTTCTTCTTGTTTTTTTTTCCTAACCAAAGGTAAGCTGAAATTGAATACTGAACTGTTCTGTTCCAATCATAGAAGTCAATTCCACTTTTCATCTTTGATGCTCGGCTGGGAAACAGTCCCAAAATCACGACCATCTACCAGCATTAGTGAAGACAACCCAGAGACATTTGTGCACACTGTGGCAGTGGTATTCTTTTTTGACCATTCAGAACTCTTTATGTCAGCACTTGCAATAGTTCTGCTCCCACTAGGCAGTGGTCAAGTGGTATAAACTGAGTTTAAACAGAATCCAGTTTTGCCCTGGCACAGGCAAGTTCTGAAAGTAGGATGCATTTCTTCTCAAGGGGATCTCAGAAATCTTACCTCTCGTTACAGACTAGAGCCAGTTGTATTTGTGTGCGGATACCAAAGCAGCCTTAGAGAAAGCGGTAGGCTATGGTCTCAGTGCTTGCCTTTTCTCAGTTCTCTGGAGCATCTGCTGGCAAGAGCTGGTAAAATGTGGAGATCCCTTAGTTTTATTTATTGTTAATGTTTATGTTAACTCAGTTGTTTCAGCAGATTGCAACAGATGTGAAACCCCACCAGAGATGTTCCTCGAATAATTGCCTCCTGCTGCAGTCTACTCAGAGTACAGAATGTGACTGGGTCAAGGCATTGGAGTTTGTTAAGATGAGATCCATGCAATGATAAATAATGTATGTGTCTAATGAGTTGCAAAAAGATGTAAAAGAAAATTAATTCTAGAGGCAGTTTTTATTATTCCCAAGTCTGTAACCTGTCGTCTTTGCTATGAGTCAGATGCCAAATTACTACTAAAATCCTGTTCTGAAAATGAAATCCTTTAGTCATGCTAATTTTAATTTTAAATTTAATTGTTTGCATTTTACAACTCTTACTATTAGCCTGGAAGCCAGATCTACCTCATGAATTTTAAGATACACAAATCCCTATTTTCCTATTCTAGTACAGCAGATGCAAATGATGATGCCATAGCCTTATTTCAAGTGCTTCTCAGGAAGGCCATGGGTAATGACCGAAGAAATCTGAGCTATCATCGGGAAGACCAGTAGAAAGCAGAGGACTTGGGGCAGGAAAGATCTAGAGACCTTTAGTAGATGCAATATATAGGCTATTGTCCTGGGTTCAGCAGTAGCAGTCATTTTTCTCTGGTGCAGTGCTGTGTTTCTGACTTTTGGCCTGGGAACAGTGCTGACAACACCGTTGTTTTTAGTTGTTGCTCAGTAATGTTTACTCTGACCAAGCACTTTGTGAGTCTCATGCTCTGGCAGGGAGGAAGGGAAGCCGGGAGGAAGCAGAGACAGGACACCTGACCCGGACTAGCCAAAGAGGTATTCCATACCACAGCACATCATGCCCAGTATATAAGCAGTTACCCAGAAGGGGGCAGTTACCCAGAAGGTAAGGGTCAGGCTGGGTATAGGTCGGTGGGTGGTGAGCAGTTGTATTCTCTTCCCTTGATATTTCCCTTATCATTATTATCATTGGTGGCAGCAGTAGTGGTTTGTGTTATACCTTAGTTACTGGGCTGTTCTTAACCCGTGGGAGTTAGGTTCTTTTGATTCTCCTCCCCATTCCTCCGGGAGCGGGGCAGAGAGAGAAAGAGGGGAAGTGAGCGAGCGGCTGTGTGGTTCTGAGTTACCGGCTGGGCTTAAACCATGACAGTGACATAGAAAACTAGGTTTTATCCGTTCTACTGGAATGGTTTGTTTTTACAGGAAAATATATCCATGTAAGTAAGCGATGAAGTCCAATCATTGCTCAGGTTCAACACTTGTGCTGTTTTCAACTGGGAGCATGCACACTTACTGTGTCTCAGACCTAAAGACAGTAGCATTCTGTCAGCTTTAACACTACCTAGCTCAAATGCTCCTCTTATACCTCAGGTACGAGGTCCTGGTCTTCTAATGCTTAAGCTTCAAAATGACTTCAAGGCACTTTCCCAGCCAAAACCACTAAAAGATACACTTTCTCTTTAAAGAAATTACTTCAGAGTGAAATATGACTCTTTTTCACGGCAGGAATCAGTTCTAAACAATATTTTATTAGAGGAAATGAAACATACCATGTGGAGCTGCAGCAGGAATTTTAAATGGGCAAAATTAATCAAAGTCCAAATTTGGCAGGTCATTGGAGTTAATATAACTAGGCTTTTCAGAAAGTGCCCACTAGTGAATATTGTGCAAGAATGTTAATTTCCAAATGGGAGAAAAAGACCAAAACATTTAAATGCCATCTGCTACATGCTATATCCCCCTCCACCCAAAGAGGTTACAGTAGTGCATTCCATAGCAAGTGACTGGACACGAACAAAGAGCATAGGTTAATCTTTTGCTCTAAAAATTCACTAGCTCGATGCAGACCTCTGCCTGGAGCAACTGCAAAAGTGGGTTGAGATGACCTTGATGTATATACGACGAAGAACAGAGATAATCATTTGAGAATAGATATCTAAATCTAAACTGCTAGAGCTATGTGCTCTATGTTCAGATGAAATTTGCTGAAAGTATTTTCAAACCAGCTTGGCTAACATCTAATTTTAACAGCAGAAGCTCTGCTAATTAGTTCAGTATTCAGCAACTCAGCTTTCAGACACACTTTTCCCATTGACATAGATATAAGATGCACAGACCAGTTTATGAGAAGGCAAGTTATCTGGGGAAGGAAAAATAACTGATATCACAGCACACAGCACAGCTATTGATCTGGCAGCTGATAGTTTTGCATCTCTAACAGGATATTTCTAATAACCTAAATAAACAACAGCTGAAAATACTTACGATTGTACAAATGCAAACAGAGGAAGAGAAGACAAGGACAACATTCACTGAATCATTCAGAATATGAAATGAATGAAAAGTTGAGAGTTTATATAAAGTTAAATAGGAGCGATTATAGCAACCTTTTATTGAGGTGAATGCAAGATTTTACATATATATATATATATATCGACTGTATGGTATTTTTTCAAATGATCCTCAACTTTCTAACTGGCATTAGGATGTCCTGGGATCCAGCAGTTTGTAGACAAATGAAATAAAGCAGTAAAAGCTGTTGCTTTAAAAACCTCACTCCCTCAGTAAGGGATATGCTTATCACAGAACCAGCAAAGGAGATAATAGCATTTGCTCATGTATGCCATTCTGAAGATACAGTATAGAATCATCGAATAGTATACTAATTTTCACACAGGGACAAAAGCGTATGTAAAAAAAACCCCATGCAAGATCTTGAGTTCCTGGACTAGACAAATTGCTCGAAGCTGGGCAGCATAGAAATGTCCAAACCAAAAACTCCGATGAAGGAAATCATTCACATTTACCACCCACTGCAGGATGATTTACATCAACATGTACATGTCCATCTTACCCAGGCTACCAGGCACCTGATTTTCTGATTTGACGCATGTCCAGGGTCACATCAGTGCCTGAATCTGGGTGCCAACCTCCCACCCAGCTGAGAAGAGAACTGGAGGCTCAGTGGAGCATCACCGAGTTCCTCAAGGGACTCTGCAAAGATTTTGTTTCTCCAAAATTGTAATTCCAGCTTCTTCCCATTAAAACAGACCTGGAGGATGCATTTGCTTCTAAAGCCCTGCTCTGGAAGTGGTGCGCCCGGGGCTGCACTCAGTGGTGGGAGTGTTACCTGCCCTTCCCGATAATGTTGTTCAGGAAGTAATTCAAAACACTCGGCTATCGTGGAGGCACAGAGAACAATAACTCTGCAGCACAGCAGTTAGTGCAGTCCGATGGGATAACAGACATTACAGAACTGATATGGTTACCTACCAGGTTTTCCCTAGGTCTGAGTGGATTTAGAGGATCTCACGTTTCCAGCCACAAGCCTCCCTTATTCTTAGTAAATGGACTAACATCACCGAAGAAATGTCACCAGGGGCTGGTGTGTTCTAAGGCCAGACATATTATCAAGGGATACCACGTATCTGGAAATCTACGGATGTCCAGGGCTTGTGTGTAGTGTTACTAGCAAAACGTGGGGTTTTGGAAAACATCTGGCTCAGTAATCCTCTCCTACAAGTCCCAACATACAATGGGAATTATATTTACTTGCAGGGACTTTGCATTCACTGTACAGTAGACTCAAGGGCTTATTTTTATATATGTTTATGTATTTGCTTAGATGGATGTCTGCATTTTGACAGTGAGTACTCCTCTGTGTCTCCAACTTCGCATGTGGAAAAGCTTCACAAAGCAAGAGCTAGTTTTGGTGCTTTGGGTAAAATAATACGGACATCTCAAGAGAACTGAGATGCTAGTTGCTGCAATCACAAAGTAATAATACATTAATATAGCCTAAGAATCAAAACTCATTTAAGAGTCTCATGCAGGCATACCTTTCTCTTATAGACTGGAATTGCCTATATTTTTACTTCATGCATTTCCAGAATTAAATGTAAGACCTTCTGCCAGAAGAAAAAAAGAAACCTGTGTGTTGCTGTTTTCCATATCATGTAATTCTGTATCAATGAATTTCTTCGTTGATATAGAAAATAAAATGCAACAAAACCTCCCACTATTCTCATTATTGCTTGCATATGCAGTAAATTGTATAGGTGTCATAAAATAGTTCTTGATTCAGTGGTCTAATGTTCTGATATTCAGAAGAGGACATTTTCTGGGAGTAATGTTGCAGTACATTGCTGCACTAAAAATATGAACCCTTTTTATGAGGTTACACTACAGATCATTTGGATCTCTTTGTAAAACCTCTCCTGGCAAATGCTTCCAATCATATTGATTTTTGAAGAATACTTGAGATTTTCATGGTCTCATCATAGCTTATTAACATACAGTAATTAAAAGAATACATCCATTTTTGAACCTTTTGTCTATCAATATGACTTAACTCCTGGCTATGCTAGAATGACTGAGACAGAAGGCAGTTTTATTTTGCCTTTTGCTGGGAATCTTGCTCACAAACTTTGAACTGCATACGTGTGTTTTCATGAAGAGAAAAAACAATCAAAATTCTCTGGGTTCCTAGGCCCAAAACTTCAGCAGAAACATGAAGGGGGTATTCATATTTTTAAAAGCAAAAGTGGGAGAGGAAGGATGGCAGAAAAAACACAGTGTATATTATATGCAACTGTGTAAGTACTGTAAGTCATACTTATATGCATCAAAAAAGAGTAGAAATGGGCTAGGTGTCAGGAAAGCCGGGAAACAGGAGATTTTATTGACTGTTTTTGAACAGGGAGCACATTTCTCCCCATGCCCTTAAATACTGTTCTTCGCAACACACTGTAATACTGTCCCCATTAGAAATCTGCTGTCAACAACAGCCCAAAGGCTTTTGTCCTTCAAGTTGTTGAATTGGAAAGTACAGCAGATACAATACAGCCAGCCCCTCAGGTTTGATAGTTTTGAGCATACTGGATGCATACAACTTAACAGCCAACACAGAAAAATGGCAAATTTCTTAAAGAATTCATTTGTGTAGAATGTATTCACAGATCACAACTGATGCATTCACCATGAGGGGAAGACTCTTCTAAGGAATAAACTTGAGATGAAGGCTTAGACAGAAAATATCGGAGCCAGTGGAGATGATCTAATCCAGTACCTTCTGGTACTCATTCAGAGTTCTTGTTTGATACGTTTTTAAGAGCCTGTAAAGAGATTTTGACGCTTTCTTCTGCGACCTGAAATAGATCACTTTCACAAAGATTATAAAATGTTTCCTGAAATTTAATTAAAATTCTTCCATGCCAAAAGTTAACTCACTTTCCTACTTTAGGCATGTAGAAAAGCATCTCATTCTCCTCTATTATAACCTTTGACAAATCACACTGCCATTATTATGATTTCCCCTTTATATCTCTTTCTTATACCAAACAAAACTAATGCTTTTATGAGTTTGGTTTTGATAGTTCTAATATTACTTTAATTACTGCGCTGGATAATAATGAGTCTCCTTATCAAATGCTATCATTAGTAATGGTGAGACTATTATTTTTGTCTCACTTAGATTCCCTTTAATAATGTTTGGAAGTTAAAACTTTCTTTGATGTCTAAATATTGAAAGAAGCAGATTTTTTCCAAGGGGCCGCAATATGTTCAACTACCAGGAAAACTTTCTATTACAATTTTATAGTGGCTAGTATATTAAGTAATGGTGGGATTTGTTTCAAGTATGAAAATGGTGAAACCTATCAACCCACCCACCCGGACAAATAGTGCCAAGTCCATGGCCCAGGGAGAAGTTAACCTCATCCTGCCAATACAGGATATTTAGCAATAAGATTGCATAAGCATGAAAAATAACATGATTTTATTTAATAACTTTAGGGGATTTTTTATAGTATTCTAAATTTGAAACGGAAGAAGGAAGTATTTTGTGTTAATTTGTATGTCAGTCAACAGTAGAAGAAACCTCATGATTGTGTGACAAAAGATATTTGTAAATGTTTCCATCTTGTCATTTTAAATTGAATTTGTGAACATCTGATGGATTTTTGTAATGTAAGGAAACAAAACCTGTATGGAAACAAAAGCTTTTTCCTTCAGGGCTTATACCACCATTTGCTGTATATTCACTATTTTGAGCTAGTATTTTCTATCACTTCAATCGGACTATTTAATTCAGTCTTATCAATCTGTATAATGGCATTCAAAATCCCAGTAAACTTTAAGGACAAAACAATATACAGCCTCCAGGGAAAAATATGTTTATTTATATGCCTTTAATATATGCTTCTATACGCTAGCTTCTTTACTACGACTTAGCCTGAAGGAATTTTGTCTGTCATCTCATACACTAGGAGGGTGAAGGATGATATTCTCAAAGACTTAGATGTGTATTACAGTCAGATTTCCTTTAAAAATTTTCTCCAGAGTCCCAAAGAAAATCTGTTGTACTGATCAAATCAACTGGTTGACATATATGTGAAGTGCCTTTCAAGAACAAATTACTGAGTTACTGGGCTTCTGGTAAGAATTCCTACAGGAAATTTTATGCCTCTCATGTTACAGAAGAAATCAGACTACATGATCACTGTGGTATAATCTGTGCAAAAAAATCATGAATCTGTGAGTGTACCCCAAAGTACGTGTCAGAGAAAGTAAAATAAATTTATGCATAAAGCAAGAATAAAATTCAAAAGTGAATATGTTTTAAGTCTGGGGGTTTTCTGGAAAATGCTACTTCCTTCTTTCTACAGAAACAGTTATTTGTGGTTTGCTTAAAATAAATTACTCCCATCCTTTGTAGGTTAAACATTTTTCAGCATTTTCTGGAAAGAATGTGGAAAACCTGAAAATACCTGATGGAGCAGAAGTCAAAAAGTCACTTGAAATTAATTGTCAGTGTAATGATTTCAAATAAACATTTAAAAAATATATGATGCCATAAAAAATAAGTGGGAGCAGAAGCACTGATTTGGATTTTCACTTTAGCTTGAAAGCTAACAACAAAATTATTCAAAAAGTGATTTGAAAGGAATGTTAACAAAATAATCTGGCAATGTATGAAATGGTACAATTCAGTAGACAAATCTGGAATGTCTGAAACCATGAAGTGTGCAAGTATCAACCTGTGAATACATCTGAGCTGGAAAAGACTGAATTAATGATGGAGCCGAGAGAAATCATTAAATCAAAAGGTCATAATTTGGGGTCATAAGAGAGACGTTGTAGAATCTATTCTGAGTTTGAGGGCAAAAGTACATTTTAGTATGTACCATGTAAGAATAAAATACACAGTTATTACAAATTAATTCAGAGCTGGTCATAATTACCACCTTGATTAAACTGCAAATTCAGCTGGAGTGATGCCGAAGAAGGGTCAGTTAATACCAAATCTTTCAAATCTTTACATTATCTGAATTAATTGAAAATGTGTTGCACTGTAAAAATAAAGGGACAAATAGGAAAAAGAGGTGCTTTGGACTTCAGAATCAAAATAACCTTCTGTGGAGTGCAGTTGTTTGCTGAAGCACAGCTATAAAGCTTATTGCATTTGGACAGATCGCTGCAAACAGAAATTTCCAGTAATATAGGAAAGGATTTGATTCAGGATGGTGCTTTAGAAACAAATGTTCCTAAAAAGGCTGGATAAAACCCATAATGCGGACCCTCAAAAGGGATGCAAAGGTCCAGGCACAGAAGTGCAATGTTTAAACTTGACTTCAGCATCAATAGGTCTCTTGAGACCTTGACAGTTCTGTTATCATGTTGTGATTACAGACACAATAAATTTCCCTGTAAGAAAATTGCTATGCAAATGAGCCTATAGCTGAAAGACAATCCCTTCAAAAACATCAGGCAAAGCAAAAGGAAGGATACTTGAAATAAATGCACAGCTCACCAAGGTCTTTAAAATAATTGGTAATAAAAGAAATTACATTTTCCAGTCATCACTACATTTTATAGAAATCATCAGTGATGTTCATTTACATTAAAAAAACACAAGAAATAATCTTTAGGGGATGCAGATGACAGCAAGTAGGTTTTGCAGATACGGTTTGTACACATAAGAGTAATCAACCTACATGAACAAGTGTGTGAGGCAATGAATGGCCTATACACTTTGCTGCTACTACTGTGTTCTCTCATCTTTAATGGGGTGTTTACTCTTGTTCTGGGGTTCTCCCAGGTATGACTCCTGTTTTTGCTTTATTTGAATTAATGGCTTCTGTGATGATGTGAGAAAAGACGCCTGGCTAATTCTGTACTGGAACACAAGAGTAGAAGCACAAGCAATTGTAGCTCCATGTGTGAAAGTCAAAGTTAAATAAATGAAAAAGAAAAGAAAAACAAACCCAAAAAGCTAGTCAGAAAGAAGCAATTCACATCATACAGCCTGGAGCAGCTCAAAGTCAAAAGTGCTGAGACTATCCAAGAGAATAATTATGTAGGAAAGGATTCCACAGCTAACAGAGCCAACAAAAATAGAAAAAAATTTAATTGAAACAAATGATTGACAGAGTAGTTATCAAAGGTTCATTGTGGAAATGAAAGGGTTTATTTAGTTTATTATAACAGGGTTATTAAGGGTTTGTTATAGCAGCCTTCTAATATCTGAAAGGGGCCTACAAGGATGTCAGACAGGGACTCTTCATCAGGGACAACATGACAAGGGGCAATGGGTTCAAACTTGAACAGGGGAAGTTTAGATTGGCTATAAGGAGGAAGTTCTTTCCTGTGAGGGTGGTGAGGCACTGGAATGAGTTGCCCAAAGAAGTGGTATACACTCCATCCCTGGCAGTGTTCAAGGTCAGGTCTGGCAGAGCCTTGGGCAACATGGTCTAGTGTGAGACATCCCAGCCCGTGGCAGAGGGGATGGAACTAGATGATCTTTCCAACCCAAACCATTCTATGATTCTATGATTCTATTGCATGGGGTTTTGAAAAAGTCTGTTGTGCATTGAAACTAATTGGTATTTTCAAGAATAACTTGAATGATTTGTTAATGACACCTTCCTGGATAGAACTGAAGTATATTCACCTAGAATTCAAACAGTCTTGATAATTCAGGAGATTACCTGAAGCAGCATGAGGCTGACATGCAAGCCAGCAATGAGAGCAAGATACTGAATATTGGATAGGAGTAATCAGATACAAAAGTATAGGAAGAAGTCAACTAATTAAGGAGTAGTTCTGCACGGGTGTATGTCTTAGAGAGGATTAGAAACTGAATCTGAATTAATCCAGCACTTTCATTGCAAAAAATAATCAACAAAAAAACCCAAGACAAACATCATCTAGTAGCTACAAGTTAGAATACTGTGTTCCAAAGTACTTGAAGTAACACACAATATAACATCTGCTGGTGGATTATCTTGGGCTCAAGCATGATAAGGATCAATTGGACAGAGTCTGGAGAAGAGCAATAAGACAAATCTGTAGTCACACACACAAATCCACACTGGGAAAAAATTTGGACTAGCTGGGCAGAGGAAGACACAGCTGAGCTGCATCTCAATAATTACGCAAAACTGCAAAAGGTGGCAGCAAAAAGGAAGGAAACCATACATTATTCATGTTATTGGTAAAAAATTCAAGCTTAAATTCAAACAAGAAATATTAAAATTAAACAGCAGAAAGCCTAGTGGTAGAAATGGTAGTGAAATTCTGGACTTGAGGAAATAGATAACCTCTGTAGCTTTAAGAACAGGTTAAACAATCATTTCTCAGTGGTCTTAGTTTGTGACAGGTAGATGAACTAAATGACCTCTCAAGGTCCTTTTCATCACTCTGGTTCTATATTTAAGGTGTTAGAAATAAAGTGATACTGTAGCAAAGTGAGACTTTAAGGAAATGCGAATGGAAATCTTGAAAATAACAGAATGGATTTTATCCATACAAAGACAGGGAAAAAAAGCAATTGGGTGTCATATAAGAAAAATAAACAGATTTTTTAAATCATATTGAACAAGAACAGGTATGTCAAGGAAATGCTGAAAAAGTAATTGAAAATGTAAGTAAAAACAGGATGGCAAATTTTTCATCTGAGGTGGAAGTAAAAAGGTTTAGAATTTTAGAGGGATTGGGTGATCTCTGCTGAACAATACATAGAAGAAAAAAAAAAGGGGGTGAAATTTGTGGTAAAGTATAAAATATTTTTGAGAAAATGTAAATGCCCGAAGTGCATTTGTATGAATACTGAAAATAGAAACAATACGCTGCTGGAAAGAGAGATATCAGTAGCTACAGAGTAACTGTTTCTGACCTTAACATTGTGCGAGACTCTAGAACAAATTTTTGGAATAAAAAATAAATCAAAAATGGGATAAAACATAATCTGCATTAACCAAACAACAGATTGTCCAATTGCTTGACATCTCAGTAAGAAACTATTTTTATAGGAAAATTTAAATATAGTAGGTTGGGGTTTTTTTTCTGATTTTCAAATATGGAAAACAGTTGGTAAAGCCTGGCTGCGTGGGAATTAGTAAATGAATTCTGATGGGAAAAGGAAATGACTTACGGAAAATAACACCTGGTGGTGCTTCAGGGGAAATACCAGTCTGGAAAGAGCTTACTGTTCTCTGCCACTGATCTTTTAAAATGCTTTCCAGCCTAAGCACCTAGGAGTATGCTGCTGAAATGGGGCATGGTCAGCAGAGAGAAGGTCAGGGGTATCACAGGAAAAGAGCAAGATAGACATGGTTCCCAAACAGTGGAAACATTCAAGACATTCAAGAGTAGACCATAAAGACAGTGCATAAATTTGTGATGTAAATTACTAGAGAATGAGATAAAGAACATCAGCCTCATAGATGATAAAAACTGGTTCTCCCACCACCCTTTCTTCTTTTTTTTCTTTTCCCATCAGACAAGGATTCTGTCCTCTCAGGTCATAATCTATGCTCAGACCTGCCACTTGATTTTCCCTTTTATTAGAAAGTCTAGCAAAAAGCTTCACATTGGCACACTGCTGGCCAAAGAGCTGCAAGAGGAACCCAAGCTGGAGGCTGCAGAAAGCAGCCTCCTTTTGTAGATTGGCATAATCATCCACATCACCTCATCTCTCCATCGTTAGGTCTTAACTTTTGGTCTGGGTACTCAATTTGGTCTAATTAGGTCCATCTCTACAGTGAAGAGAAGGATCTAGGCAGTCCAATCAATCTTGGGAACACTTTTCCCAAGTGATCCCAGACCTGGGACATACATGCTGTCTCTTGAGAAAAATAATAAAGCCCTGTTGCTATTGTAAGGTAAATAAGGCAACAAGTGATGTAGTTCTCATTGCATGAATTCAAAAAAGACCAGGTGCAGAGATAGATTTTTAAGCTTAACTGTTATGATGATGTTAGCGTGTCTGCATTAGCATTTAGCTCAGATCAGGAGTGCACTTCTGTCCTGGGTTCAGCAGTAGCAGTCATTTTTCTCCTTCTTAGTAGCTGGTGCAGTGCTGGTTTTGACTTTCAGCCTGGGAACAGCGCTGATAGCACTGATGTTTTTAGTTGTTTCTAAGTCATGTTTACTCTGACCAAGGACTTCGTGAGTCTCATGCTCTGCCAGGGAGGAGGGGAAGCCAGAAGGAAGCAGAGACAGGACACCTGACCCAAACTAGCCAAAGGAGTATTCCATACCACAGCATGTCATGCCCAGTATATAACCTGCGGGCAGTTACCCAGAAGGGCTAGATCACTGCTGGGGTCGGGCTGGGTATCCGTTGGCAGGTGGTGAGTGGTTGTATTCTCTTCCCTTGTTATTTCCCTTATCATTATTACTACTGGTGGCAGCAGCAGTGGTTTGTGTTATACTTTCAACCCATGGGAGTTACATTCTTTTGATTCTCCTCCCCATCCCTTCAGGAGTGGGGGGTGGGGGGGGGGGGGGAGGAAGAGCTGTGGAGGAAGGTGGGGGGAGTGAGCAAGCAAGACTGCATGGCTGACTGAGTTTAAACCACGGCAACTTCTCTAGTTAATCTCATCACCTCATTTCCTGGGTATTTATTGGGTTCACTTCCCAGAGACTCTGATACACAAACAAGAATGTTTTCAAAGAGAAGTGAGCAATACACAACTAGTGAGAGTTCAGCCCATAGGACCAGAGGTTGCATGAAGTGAAGCCAAATGAGCAGAAAGGTCTAGCATGCACTGGTACACTAACAGGACTGTTACAGGGTGGAAGTGACCCACTATATACATGCTGTTTTGCCTTTGAAGGGTCATACTGGTGCTGGCAATGGTGAGAAGTCTCACCGCAGCCCAGCACACCCTGCACAGGTCAAGCACTTTCGAGTCAGGCTCCTGCCCAGATGTGTGCAGCCCACATTGCAGGTGCTATGGGAGGCCAGCTCAATGGCATAGAGATGAAGGGAGGCATCTCCTTGGGGCATGACCTGTGAACAGGGGAGTGTTAGGATCACAGGCAGATGACCGGAATGCTGAATAGGTGATAACTTGAGGTTAAGCTAACTGAACAGAGCGTGAGAAACTGCTGGACAAGACATGAGAAAAATCCTGGGCTGAACAAATAACAATGTGAGAAGCTGAAGAATGTAACAGTACCATGAGGAATAGCTAGATTTGAGAAAGCGATAAGGAGGAGGTATGCGAGAAACAGGCAGACTTCACAGGTAATTGGTGGGGGAATAAGGGAGACCTTTAGGAAGCAGAGACTCACTAAGTCCTGAGTGCCCAAGAAACATAGTAATACTACGTAAGGTTGTGAGCTTGTAACGTGGGTAACTATCAGAAATACTAAATATGGGTACACATGCATCAGAAGTGGGAGCAACGGAAAAAAGTACCTAGAGGCAGGTTATGTTGGATGAGGATAAGGGTCATAAATGAGAAGAAGAGTGAGGCAAAAAAGGGACAAGAATAGGTGGGAAATACTGACAGAAAATACAAACAAAATTTCATTTTTCTTCTTCTGAAGAAACAGGTGGAGATTTGACCACTGCTTTCTGACCAAAGAGGCAAAATTCTGAATTTGCAAAACTTTGATGTTATCCTTTCAAGAGTCTGGGTGAAACACATCTGTGTAGTTCTGGTGCAACATCTTGATGTGAACAATAGAAAAAGGAAAGGCTGACCCGATGAGAATAAATGGCAGAAGGAACTGTAGAAGTGAGAGCAAATAAAAGAAAATTGCTTTCACTTCTCAAAGGATTCCAACAGCCCTGAAGCTATGCAAATCAGTGTCTTCCTAACCTCAAGTAAACTAAAGCAATCCTGCACCTGCCCTAGCTTAAATTGTAAAAGTAATACAACTTTGCAAGAAACTGCTGCATGATGTAATAAGCAAGATCATTCAACTACATCCTAGTTACAAGTAGTTAAGGACTTACGTGCTCAAAAAGGAGCTGTGTGCCAATTCAATCAAATTTGGGAGAAGAATATGATCTGGATGACCCCCACCTTTATACAGATTATAGACAATTTGTGTCTCAGATTTAGGAGCAGTTAATATATTTTCCCTGAGCATGACAAGAGCTCTCACTCCCCGCAATAGTGATGATTTACAGTGGCTAATTAGAAAGAGGAAAAAGTGTTACTGATACATCTTGTTTTTTCAAAGAACCTAATAAGGAGAGAACTGCATCAGGGCAGGATCCTAATCTAAAAGGATCCATTCATCACCAAACTGATTCACTCAGCTCTAACAGTCCAAATGGACACTAAAATAAGAAATTAAATTGAATTCTGATATCCTTATCTCAATAAAAATGATTAATTTATGTTTTCTGGCATAGGAGAACATGAAATTCCTAAATGCCCTGCAATAACATTTGTATTTTAAAGCCTAAGATGTGGCCACTGAACAATTTCCAGTTATTCTGGAGTCACTGCTCAAGACAAACCCAAGCTCCACAGCCTAGCAGAGAAATCACTTCTGGGGAGAAAAAAAATGATTCTTTTGTTTCTTATTTTAGTACCTAATCATTTCCAGTTTAAGACATTATGACTGATGATGGTGCAGATAGAGTATAGTACAGTAGGGTAGGGTAGGGTAGAGTAGAATAGAAAAGAGTAGAACAGAACAAAAAGAACACATGTCCTTGTCAAAATATTCAGGTTGCACAAATGAAGCCAATTAGGAACTCAACTAGAAAGATCTTTCTCAGGCAGGGGGAATTCTTTCTGCACATATAGCTTTATGTTTTCAACAGCTAGAGAAAATGAACATACATTTCTAAAGCAAGAAATAGCAATGATTGTAGCTAAGTATGAAAGGTCTCTTGTTTTGTGAATCATCCATGTTTTTAAGTGCTCACAATTACATGTTGAAAAATCCCATTTTCTGAAATTGTGCCCTAATTTGCTCTCGACCAAAAGAGAAGTGTTTTTAGACCCTTAAGCAAAATTGGTTGAGCTTACTATAAACATTTGGAATATGTAGGCACAGCTTGCTGATTTAATTTAGTAGAATGGTCTCCACAGCAAGAAAAAAAGCTTAAACATGACGTTTGAGTCTTGGCTTTTCTGTAGCTTTTACTGAGATATATGATGATAGCAACAAAAGTTATGAATTTTTAAACATGCAATTTCATACAGGCTTCCTAGATTGCTGAAAAGAACATATGGATGATGGACTTACTTTGTCCTTGTATATCTAAAAGTAAATACATAGATATTTGGGGCTTGCCATGGGCTGTGAAAACATCAATAGTAGTAGTAGCTCCCAGTTACCATATATGAAGCATACAGATTTTCTGAACGACATTTATATACTGGTTGTTTGAAAAAAATTGTGACATTTGAAGCACCACTGATACAGTCTCAGTGCGTAAAACAAGAGACATGGGTCAGTTCTGTTAAATGATGTGAAAAGAATCTCGAGTGAATTTCTGTATCTACTGAAATCAGTGGTAAATGTATTCACTTCAGTGACACAGGCCCATGGATTTATTTCTGCCTGCAGTTCTCTCCTCAGTCTGTCTCACCTGAAGTCACGAGGGTTTGGAAGAGAATTGTGATTCACTGACGTTGCAAAAAGGAAGAAGTGTTACACTCTCTGCAGTAACACCTCTAGGTGGACTTGTTTCTAAGCAGGTGAGTACACAAGGAGGAAGAATGACAGTAAATTGATCTTCCATTCTCACCCGGAAGGTGGGAATTGTGAATAGGAGAACTCAAGTCAGATATTGAGAATAGCCATGCAAAAGATGTCATGCAGCAAGTGATACTGAATAATGATGCTGCAGATACGTTTATATAACACACCCTGTGTTTATCAGTGATAAGAACAAATGCAGACTCACCTACAGGCAGCACACTATTTTTTAGCAGCAGAGGGGATGACAGACTACTTAACATGACACTTGTCGTATATAGTGAGCACTCGTCGTATATGGTGAGCACCCGTTGTATGACCAGGGCCCGGTCTGGGAGCTCTGCTCTGGCTGCCCCAGCAGTGGCCAGCATAGGCATCCTGGCAGAGCTGATGAGAGGGGAGGCTGCAGTGCAGAGCTCGGGGTGCAGAGGGTGCCTGCACTGGTCTGGTGAGGGAAAGGTGCACAATGGGCAGGGCTGCGCTCGCTGCTCCCTGGCGGAGGTCCTCCTGCAGCAGGTGGCTGAGCTGCGGGATGCTGTCAATAGACTAAAGATGTCAGGGAAGCTGAGAGGAAGCAGGAATGCTTGCTCCAGGCCCAGACTGTGCAGGGGCCTCAGGCTTCCCCTTTAGCTCATGGAGGAAAGAAGGAGGCCGTTAACCCAGGGAGCTGGGAAATGGTAACAAAAAAAACCCCAAAAACAACAAAGAAAGGAGGAAGAGGACAATTGAAAGAAAGGGGCTTCCTCCTAAATCTGATGTCCGTACCAGAACCGCTTTGCTGTCCTGGAGGGGGCTCATGGGGAAACACTCTCGCACCATGAACAACCGGCTGATGCACTGGTAAAGAAGATCTCTACTGGTGCTGGCAGGAAAAAGAGGCGGGTTGTAGAAGGAGGGCACTCTACTTTGAAAGGGACAGAGGCACTCATCTGTCGGCCTGACCCAGTCTCAAGGGAGGTGTGCTGCCTACCAGGGGCACGGGTCAGGGATGTTTCAGAGAGGCTGCCTGCTCTAGTAAGTCCCATTGACTATTACCCGCTTCTAGTGATACATGTGGGTGCTAGGGATATAGATAATAGTAGCCTGGAGAACACAAAGAAGTACTGCAGAGCCCTGGGAGAGGTGGTTAGGGGCTCTGGAGCTCAGATTGTCTTTTCATCAATTCTCCAGGATAAAGTGAAGGACCTTAAAAAGGCTAAGGGGATTTGCCAGGTTAATAAATGTTTAGAACAGTGGTGCCATAGTCAGGAGTTTGGGTGTCTTGAACACAGGATGTAAGTTTGTAGGCCAGGTCTACTGGGGGCTGGTGGAGCTGGTGACAAAGAAGGGGAGGAGCTATTTTGGTAGGAGGCTTGCCAGACTGGTCAAGGATGCTTTAAACTAGATGTGCTGGGAGAGAAGGGCATCATTCCATCCCAACACACCCAGTCAGTTGCGAACACCCATAATAAGTGCTCAGAACAATGCAGAGATATTCCAGTGCTCCAGCCAATGAGCTGCCTTCATTTGGACCTCGGCTCAGATGCCTCTATACAAACACCCATAACATGGGGAACAAACAAGAGGAATTAGAGGTGTGTGCACATCTACAGGAGTATGATATAATAGGCATCACAGAAACATGGTGGGATGGCTCCTATGACTGGAGTGTTGGAATGGAAGGTTACAGGCTCTTTAGAAAAGACAGACCTGGCAGACAGGGAGGGGGAATTGCCATTTATGTTAGGGATAGGATGGAGAGTATGGAACTCTGTCTGGGGACAGGTGAGAAGTCAACAGAGAGTTTGTGGTTCAGGGCTGAAGGGAGAACAGCAATAGGAGACATTATTGTGGGGATCTGTTACAGACCACCTGATGAACAGGAATCTGTGGATGAAGCACTCTACAGACAGATAGGAAAAGACTCATGCTCACAAGACCTTGTTCTCCTGGGGGACTTCAACCACCCTGACATCTGTTGGAGGGACGGTAGAGCCCGGCACAAGCAATCCAGGAAGTTCCTCAATTGTGTGGAAGACAACTTCCTTTTGCAAGTAATAGAGGAGCCGACAAGTAGAGGTGCCATGCTTGGCCTCGTGCTCACCAGCAGGGAAAGGCTCGTTGAGAATGTGATGCTCCAGGACAGCCTTGGATGCAGCGATCACGAGATGGTCGAATTTGAGATCCCCAGGACAGTGAGAAGAGCTTGTAGCAAGCTCACTGCCCTGGACTTCAAAAGAGCAGACTTTGGCCTCTTCAGGAGCCTGCTTAGTAAGGTTCCATGGGATATAGCCCTGGAGGGCAGGGGGAGGCAAGACTGTTGGTTTATATTCAAGGATCACCTGCTACAAGCTCAGGAGTGCTGCATCCCAACTAGAAGGAAGTGCAGCAGGAGGGCCAGGAGACCTCCTTGGATGGATAAGGAGCTGCCGAGGAAAATTCAAAGGAAAAAAGAGGCTTATAAAAGGTGGAAGCAAGAACAGGTGGCCTGGGAAGAATACAGGGATGTTGTCCGGGAAGCTAGGGACCAGGTTAGGAAGGCTAAGGCCCAGTTAGAATTAAACTTGGCCAGGGATGTTGAAGATAGCAGGAAGGGATTCTATAGGTACGTAGCGAATAAAAGACAGAGTAGGGACAACATAGGCCCCCTGAGGAAGCTCTCGGGAGAACTGGCTACACAGGATTTGGAGAAGGCTGGGGTTCTGAATTACTTCTTTGCCTCGGTCTTCACTGGCAAAGGCTCTGACTGCACCACTCAAGTCTTAGAAGGTAGATGCAGGGACTGTGAGAATGAAGACCTTGGGCCCACTGTAGGAGAGGATCTGGTTCGAGTCCATCTTAAAAATCTGAACGTGCACAAGTCCGTGGGACCTGATGGAATCCATCCACGGGTCCTGAAGGAGCTGGTGAATGAAGTTGCTAAGCCACTGGCCATCATATTTAAAAAATTATGGCAGTCAGATGAGGTTCCCAACAACAGGAAAAAGGGAAATATAACCCCCATTTTCAAGAAGGGGAAAATGGAAGGGGAATTACAGACCAGTCAGTCTCACCTCTCTGCCTGGCAAAATCTTGGAGCACATTCTCCTGGAAGGCATGCTAAGGCACATGAAAAACAACAAGGTGCTTGGTGACAGCCAGCATGGCTTCACTAGGGGGAAATCCTGCCTGACCAATTTGGTGGCCTTCTATGATGGGGCTATGGAACTCATGGACAGGGGTAGATTAGCGGATGTCATCTACCTGGACATGTGCAAAGCGTTCAACACTGTCCCACACGACATCTTTGTCTCTAAATTGGAGAGACATGAATTTGATGGATGGACCACTCAGTGGATAAAGAACTGGCTGGATGGCTGCACGCAAAGAGTCAATAGCTCTATGTCCGGCTGGAGACCAGTAACGAGTGGTGTCCCTGAGGGATCGGTGTTGGGACCAGTCTTGTTTAACAGCTTCGTCGCTGACATGGACAGTGGGATTGAGTGCGCCCTCAGCAAGTTTGCCAATGACACCAAGCTGTGTGCTCCGATTTGGAAAGTAGTGAAGGGGAAAGGGACCTGGTGGTCCTGGTGGATAGGAGGATGACCATGAGCCAGCAATGTGCTCTTGTGGCCAAGAAGGCAAATGGCATCTTAGGGTGCATTAGAAAGGGAGTGGTTAGTAGGTCAAGAGAGGTTCTCCTCCCCCTCTACTCAGCCTTGGTGAGGCCGCATCTGGAATATTGCGTCCAGTTCTGGGCCCCTCTGTTCAAGAAGGACAGGGAATTGCTTGAAGGAGTCCAGCGCAGAGCCACAAAGATGATTAAGGGAGTGGAACATCTCCCTTATGAGGAGAGGCTGAGGGAGCTGGGTCTCTTTAGCTTGGAGAAGAGGAGACTGAGGGGTGACCTCATCAATGTTTACAAATATGTAAAGGGTAGGTGTCAGGATGATGGAGCTAGGCTTTTTTCAGTGATATCCAGTGATAGGACAAGGGGCAATGGGTGTAAACTGGAACATAGGAAGTTCCACGTTAACATCAGGAAGAACTTCTTTACTGTAAGAGTGACAGAGCACTGGAACAGGTTGCCCAGGGGGGTTGTGAAGTCTCCTACACTGGAGATATTCAAGGCCCGCCTGGACAAGTTCCTGTGTGATGTACTGTAGGTTACCCTGCTCTTGCAGGGGGGTTGGACTAGATGATCTTTTGAGGTCCCTTCCAACCCTTGGGATTCTGTGATTCTGTGATTCTGTGATTGATACGCTGGAGGGAAGGGATGCCATCCAGAGGGACCTTGACCGGCTTGTAAGGTGGGCTGATGCCAACCTTATGAAGTTTAACCATGCCAAGTGCAAGGTCCTACACCTGGGTCGGAGCAATCCCAGGCACAGCTATAGACTGGGCAGAGAAGAGATTCAGAGCGGCCCTGCAGAGAAAGACTTGGTGGTGTTGGTAGATGATAAAAAGAATGTGATCTGGCTTCAGTGTGTGCTTGCAGCCCAGAAAGCCAACCGTATCCTGGGATGCATCAAAAGGAACGTGACCAGCAGGTTGAAGGAGGTGATCCTGCCCCTCTACTCTGCTCTTGTGAGATCTCACCTGGAGTATTGTGTGCAGTTCTGGTGTCCTCAACATAAAAAGGACATGGAACTGTTGGAACAAGTCCAGAGGAGGGCCACGAGGAGCACCTCCCATATGAAGATAGGCTGAGAAAGTTGGGGCTGTTCAGCCTGGAGAAGAGAAGACTGCGTGGAGACCTCATAGCAGCCTTCCAGTACCTGAAGGGGGCCTATAGGGATGCTGGGGAGGGACTCTTCATTAGGGACTGTAGTGACAGGACAAGGGGTAACGGGTTAAAACTTAAACAGGGGAAGTTTAGATTGGATATAAGGAGGAAATTCTTTCCTGTTAGGGTGGTGAGGCACTGGAATGGGTTGCCCAGGGAGGCTGTGAATGCTCCATCCCTGGCAGTGTTCAAGGCCAGGTTGGACAGAGCCTTGGGTGAGATGGTTTAGTATGAGGTGTCCCTGCCCATGGCGGGGAAGTTGGAACGATAACCTTAAGGTCCTTTCCAACCCTGACTATTCTATGATTCTATGACATAGCATAAAACTGAAATCTACAAGTACACCAACATATGCCTGAGGTCTGTGCAGCATGCAAATGTCTTGTGACAGTAGACCTTTTTCTTTTTTGGCATAGTAGGCCCCTATTTAGCATAATTTTCAGACAAATATTGTCATTGACACAAACAGAATCTCCAAAATGTTCTAAAGCATGCACAAGGGAGTAACAAGCTCATGTAGAGGAGTCATGTTAAAGTAGAATATTTGCAACAAAACCATGAGATTAAGGAACAAAGAGGTCTCTCATGAGGTAGGCATACCACAGAGGAAGGGAACTGTTCAAGAATTAACAAAATGGGATTGTTCAGAAAAGATGGGTAGAGACATTGGAGAAATAGAACTAGGAAGTAAGTCTGCCTTTAAAATATCTGTAATTTGTAGTAGCTGCTGGACACCTTAACTCCCTTTGAATTTGGCAGGTGTTTCAGGTGGTTTGCTTTACTGATAGCTATAAAATCTTTGAGTAATTTGCACCAGATCCCTGAATTGCACAAGAAGTCACTGGCAATGACTAATGAAGTGTAGGATATAGCCTCTATTCCTAGCATAGCATGAGAGCAGCAAGAAATGGTTTAAATATGCTTGGATCACCAAAGGGAATCTCAGCTAGATATGGGTGCGGTGATGGATGTGCTAAGATGGTTTCAGCAGAGGAGGTATCAGGAAACAGCCATGGTGTTCGTAATAGGATGATCAGCAGACTTGGGGAGGCAATAGGCTTCAACATACAGCTGACAGCACTAGAATATAATTTCCAGCAATCCTCCCCCATCAGAGAGACGTGTCTGGCTCGGGTGAGGATGTCAGAGTGCAGCTGCCTTCTCAGTGACTGTTAATGCTGCTCAGTTGCTCAGTGAGTCCAGACTAATACGAGGGCCTCCAGCCATGCATTTGTCACCAAGGTTGTTCCACAAGTCTAAATGCCAAAACAGTCTCAGTCAGGGACCCTAAACACAGGCAGTATCATTTATCAGACAGAACAGAACCTCACCAGTTGCTTGTGCAGGAAACTGACGGTCTTTCTGTAGTCTCTGCAGCATAGGTGATGACTTTCTGGTAGCTGTACATGGAGAACTCTGCTCAAGGTTTTATGTTTCAGTGTACATCCTAATCTTCATTTAACTGCAGAAAGAATTGGACTTCAGTAGGTAGAAAGCATGATAAAATCTCACCATAGCGCCGCTTTCCCCTGCAGAGTTTAAAAGATGCATCCCTGGCAGGGAAAAAGCAGTCTGCAATTAACATAGATTCATTAAATTTGAAGGCCAAAAAAAGGAGAACATTATAATCATTTATGCCTTCCTGCATAGTTCAGGTTACAGAATTTCCCACAAATGATTGTATTGTCAAATCCAATAATTTACAGCTGAACTAGAGTGCATAGCCTGAAAATGACGGGAGTTTTTCCATAACGACGGTGCAGTGCAGCCTGGTTTGCTCTGTAATGCTATACAGCAGCCTCCTTGCTATTAAAGCATTGAGAAAATAAAAACTAACCTGACACTTTTGAAAGCTTCATTTTAAAGCATCTTTCAGCATTCTTCCTTGTCTTATTTTGAATAGAGGTAGGCTAAACTTGGTTTTCAAATCCAGCATTCACTGAGCTCAACTAAATGAGATCATCATTGACAATTTGTGTAAGTATCACCTGTGACAAATAGGAGACCTAACTTCTAAAGTGAGAGTATATTCATAATGAACAGTGTACGTGACCGATCCCCTCTTTGGCTTCTGCTTTCTACTGCCCTTTTGTCCAGTGTAGTTACTCTGTACTTGTGATCACTGTACATCTAGGTATCGGTATGTCTGAGCATGAGGGATGGATGTCAGGCAGTTTTCTGTGGGTGTTCAGTAAATTTGCCTTTAGCTGTTTCAAGGTTAGTGTGGCATGCAAGGAACTTCCTTCCAGTACCTTCCAGTGTCTAAAGGAGGCCTACAAGAAACCTCCAGAGGGTCTTTTTACAAGGACATGTAGTGAGAGGACAAGGTGGAATGGCTTTAAACTGACAGAGGGGAGATTTAGGTTAGACATTACTAATAAGTTCTTTCCTATGACGGTGGTGAGAGACCAGCACAGGTTGCCCAGAGAAGCTGTGGCTGCCTCATCCCTGGCAGTGTTTAAGGCCGGGTTGTACAGGGCTTTGGTCTGCTGGAAGGTGTCCCTATCCATGGCAGAAGGGTTGGAACTGGATGATCTTTAAGGTCCCTTCCAATCCAAACCCTTTTATGAGTCCATGATTCTAAGATTCTATGATTCTATGATTTGTTTGGTGTAAGCAGCTTGCAGTTATCTAGCTAACACTCTTATTAACAGATCTGCCCAGATGGAGGCTGCAAGAGGAGTTTCATCTTAATGTTATTTCAAGGCAATAGGCCTCAGTTCTCAGATGATGCAGAACTGGTTTAATTTACTGAAGTCATGGAAGCTGCAAGAAAATCCATTGTAACCAGATGGTCATAAAGCCATCTTCAAAACCTCCTGAAATGGCAATGACACCTGGAAAGGGCACAGCTTCTGTGGCAAAAGCATTTCTCATCTGAGCTCCATCAACCTGCTTCCATATCATCAGTGCACTTGCTGGCATGCAGCCACCATGGAGAAAGTACAGAAGAAGGGAACCAGTGAAATGATGGACTCTGTAGTGGCTCTTCTGCCCTAGACCAACCAGCTATTAGAAGCTATTAGAAGTCCACTACTAGTTCAGTGCATAATTATAGCTATATTTCTTTGGGAAACGACTGACTTTTATGAGCCTTGATAGCTCCTCCCCCGGAAAAGGTCAGTGTTTCCCCAGGGAGGTACTGCTCACAGCCTGTGAGAGATTGCCTGGAAGCCATAACCTTTTGTCAGCTGACCTTTACATACAGTAATGTCAGTTTGTTAACAAGGAAGTTTCATTTGTTAAAGTCCTTGGTGTTAGTCTGACATGACTTGCCATTTAAAACATTTATCTGACTTTTTTCCTAGTCTGATCTCTGGTAATGCTAGTGTTAATCTTTGAGGTCACGTAAGAGGCAGATTCCCTCTCTAGCCCATATTTGCAAATATGTAATAAATATTTTTCTCTGTCATTAAATTACTTTTAAGGAAACTCAGACATAAGTTCAAAAAAGTATCAAACAATTTACAAAAGCTTTTATACCAGGGGCTTGGAATGCTCCGTTTCATTCTGTCCCTGATTGGCAATACTGGGGAAACATGGGGAAAGTTTTGATTGATTTTATGGGTCTCATTATATCAGTGCTCTGTTATGCAACACAAGCACCATTCGCATTTTGTCTGTACTAAAGGGGCAAATACTGAGCATTTAACTAAAGGCAATGAGAGTGCAAAACTCTTTTCCAGCCGAGAATTTAGTTATAGTTGGGTGAACGTGAATCATCCAGCATTGCAGCATAAATTCAGACACAGTTTCCTGAACTCCTAAGAGTCTTCTGGTGCTGCCTGTACTGTGAATTACAGGCATGATGCTGGGCCTTTTGGTGAGCACATATATTAGTGGCAGAAAGCATTTTCTGTTGGACCACTTGGGGACATCATTTTACTTGTCACACTCTTACATAAACAGAAGGTCAGGCTCTTTCGGATCCTCTCCTAGGAGGTACTCAAGTAGTTTACAGACTACAGGTAGCAGGCTAAATATGAATCTTCCCTAGAAACTAGCTGAGTCTTGCAGCACAGCCCTTCTTCCCGGGTTGTTTATATAGACTTTCAAAAGCCATGTTTTTTCCCTACCCAACATGTTTGCTTCCAAAGAAATCTGAGGAAAATATGTATGCTGGTAATAGCAACATGGGAACAAAGACTATGTATGGGACAAGATGCAGAGCACACCTACCTCCAGCATGGACACATCCATGAAGAAAACAAGAAACAATGATGCCTCCTAGGCTGGCTGCCTACTAGCAGCTTCATCCAGGCACCTTGTATGGATTGTAAAATCCCAGCCACTTAATGTTGCGAGTGAGAACAAAGGGAGAGGAAAAGAGCAAGGTACCATAGCAGTCTGAGAGCTGGTTAGAGTCAGGACACTGAGTAGACTAAATACAACTGAATATCCCTTACCTCATACTGCAAAAGACAAATCTAAAAAAAAGGGGAAAAAAAAATCCAAGCTCAAACTAATCTGTCCAATCCAAGGGAGAATGTTCTTCCCAACTCTGATAATCGCCTTGATCATGAATGTGTGATTACTTTACACTCGTGGCACATCTAAGGGCATGGATTCCCCGCAGCTCACTGGGGCACTGACAGAGCCGTGCTGATGATCTGCCTCCAGCTGTGCCCCATAAGCAATGCTTCAGCCAAAGATGCACACGCACACACACACACAAACCTCAGGTTATTTTCCTACCTCTGTTTGATATATCTTCCCCTTAATGTAATTCTGAAGTTCACATCACTCCTTTAGTCACAGCCCTGCAGACAGCTCATGTTAAGGTAATTATCTCTGATGACCCTGAATTCCTTCTTAGAATCTAATATAGCTATCATGCTCATTACCATAATATCTGAGGCTCCATAGTATCAAGCCATCTGAGTCAGTCACGTCAATCTGCAGAGCACAGCCTGGAGAACAGCAGAGAAGTAGATGAAGATTCGAGAGCAAAAGCATAGGATTTTAAAATTTTGGAAGATATTTAGGAGATCAAAAGGGGAACAGACTTTCAGTAATAAAGTATTAGTGACAGCGTTTCATTGGAAGTACTAATGCAGAAGCCATTTTGCAGAACACAGTTCAAAACTGCATTGCAGGAACTGACAGGAAGTATTTTCTACTAAGAACAAATGGAGTGATCAGAAGCAAACTGCAGTCGAAGACTAATGACACTTTCATGTATATTGCCTAAACTAGGAGAAATTTCATTAAAAAAACATGCAGCTACATGTGCATAAGACTGCTATGAGAGCAGAATAAAGCCCAAAGTAAGGAAAATTCAGCTGTATTAGTATTGTTGTGTTGCAGTGGACTGTCTTGGTAAGAATAATGCACATGACCCAGCATGGTTTCCATCAAATTCTATATTCACTACACTCTTACAGAACTTTCCTTGGTTATTTGTTTCCTGCTGGTTAGTCATCAAGTGACCTCCTTTAACAAATGACACATGCTTCCAACATCTGTGGCTTTGCAGCACTAATAGGGAAAGCACTGCTCACGCATTTTCTCTGTTGAATTACACATCTCCTATTTGTGACTGCATTGTGGGAATTCACACTAGAATAACAGTGCCTCAGGGTGGGAATCATCTCACCTTACTTTACAAGCCTTCACCTAAGGCAGTCAACTCTCATAGCCAATTACACGCTTTTCTGTATTAGGGCATAAATGGCATCTACTTTAAGTGTAGATGAGTTATGATCTAAAAGTGCTTATTTCTCTTTATTGGCTGCAAAGGGAGCCAGGAGTGACTAGATCAAATATAGTCTTCTACAATAGACAGCTACACACAGTCATCTGAGTATCACCCCCACAGTTTATAATTTTGACAAATCACACACACATTTTAAACCCAATTTGTTCAGTGAAGAATCCTTTTAACAGAGCTTTTAGCAACTAACACGCACTTCAGAAAATAGGTCTTTCTTTTTGTATAAAACTTCCTGCCAACACACATGCAGGGAAGTCTGTGCCACCGAGTCGGACTATCTCTTACTTAGACAAACGTTTTGCCACTTATTAAAGGACAGCAGTCCAAAATCATATAGCTGCCTCTTAATTGCATATTAGTCCTCTGTAGTCTGGTCTACAGTAAAACATTTTTAAAAAGAGAGAGAATGTAGAGAAGTTTTTGTCAATCAGGCACTTCTTGCAACAGCTGTCAGGTTATTCCCAAAAGCACAAGTGCTCTGTGGGATATGTTGTCGTATATTGCCTAATACTCCTGTAATTAAGTGTTGTCCTTATTCACCTTCTGTTCTTTTCTTTCAGTTGCCACTGCAGGTACCAAACCATACATGATGAGCTAAAGACACAGCAGTGCGGATGAGCTGAGCTGCATACCTGCTTCAAGCCAATCCAATACAAAGTAGTTCTGCAAGCCATCAGATTAGTGTAGGGTATCAAGGGCACTGGCTAGGACACCTTCTCGCATTTTCATTCCCATCATAACAGTAACATGCTGATGTCTCAAGGGGTATACTTTGCTAACAAACAAAAAGAAAATAAATTTATATCCTAGACAATCAAGAAAAAACTCCAGGTATAAGCTCCAGGTCACCTAGAGAGGTTGTGGAGTTCCCCTCCTTGAAGATACTCGGAAGTTGTCTGGCCAAGGTCCTCAGAGCCGGCTCTAGGTGGCCCTGCTTGAGCAGGGATTCGGACAGGATGACTGCCAGAAGCCCCTTCCAACCTCAGCCATTCTGTGATTCTACAGAAATTCCCACAAACCAGATGTTATGAAGGCTGCTCAACAGGAGATGGAGTTGGTGCATTTATACCTGTGCTTGCAAAAGCAGCTTGTGGAACAACCTTTAAATACGCAGCAAGGAAGGGTATCACTGCTGCTGCTATTTAAAGAGTCTTGTTCAGGTATCCAGGTAAAACCAGAACTGCAGACTGAATCTCTGACAAATGAAGTAATTGTAATGTCATATGTCCCTCTCTATTCATGTCTGCCTTCAGTAGCTATTGCACAGCAAATTGCCAATTTCTACTGCACAATGTAAGATACAACAGATCTGTCCATATTTTGGCATAATTACAGCTTTCATTTATATCAATTTTAAGATGATTCTTACATAGCAGATATTGGTTACTCTTAATTCAGTCTGCTCATAAACAGTTGTAGGAAATCACATAGTTGTTAGAAAATTAACCAGTCTAGAGAAAAAATCATGTGTAATAACAGAATTCATAAGATGCCACAGCAGGGCAGTATTTTCAAGGTGCCAAAACTCACAAAAAAAAAAAAAAGAGGACTTTTTTTTTCTTTACAAATGCTATGCACATAACCTAAATTGACCCTTTTCACGTGAAACATATAAAAAATACATGCCTTATCATGTTTTGGATATCTGTCCATATTTCAGATTGGCTTAGACTTCAAAATGAAGATCTGCCAAATGAAAACCAAGATCTGAATGCCAAGGCGGGCATCTTTATGAAAAATTATGTATCCAAAATTCCAATTATTTTGTAAATAGAAGCACTAAGTCTTATCAATGATTCACTGACCCACATGAAATACTGAGTTCCCAAATAGAAAACAACAGTTCTGGAGTTTAGTCCCCATCTTATAATTTCAACCTATGGTCCTAGAACCCCACAGTTGTACCATTTATACCACCTTACACTGATTATGCTTGGAGCCTTCAAGAAGTGCTGCATTTTCAGTATCGAACACCACCACCTTGTACCCTTGGCAGTTCTTTTTTTACTATTCCCATGCACTGTTTTAGGAAGGACTGCCTGCAGATACAGAGTTTTCAAGATAAGTTTATCCTCCTCGGGTATTTTGTTGGTTGTTACAAATTGAGAGAAACACTGAAGGAATTGGTGTTTAAAGTCAATCCCCCAGAATGACATACACAACAGCCTCATTCTGTTTTCTGCACAAAGGTTGCCTAGAACATTTTTTAAATCTTCTTTTGTGACACTGAATTGTCTGGAATTTTAAGAATTTATGAGAAGCTGCCCTTTTAAAACACTCTGGTTTTCCAGAAATTGACTTTAATGACTTCTTTAAAGATTCAGATATGTAAGATTGTATTTCCTACCCCCTCCCCCATCTGCAAAAGGGCTTAAATGTCATTCTGATCATTAAAGAAAAGCATATAAAGACAAAGTTTCTACTTTATAAATGTAAACCTCATATATTTACTACAGCAGCTACTGTTACAATACTTGTTTATGCTTATCTTTTGTATTAAGGAAATAACAGGAAGTGAGGTGACTTAGATCACATGGACATACAGAACAGCTTTGGAAGTCACCTTTGCATTCATGCGGAGAAAAAATGAAGGGGAAGCTCAGCCAAAAGGGAAACAGTTTCCTAGTTTACTCTACGACATGTCAAATGATGAGTATCTTCCCTGTGGGAAAGTGGCACACTGCAGTAGTACCAGCAACATGAAAGCTCCAGAGACAGAATTCAAGCCCATAAAACTTGGGATGTCAAATAAGAGAACCTGAGAGAGACAGGAAAATTAATCAACCACACTTTCAGGGTCATGTTGAAGACATCTAATGTTCAAACAGGCATAAGTGTAGGACTAAAAGCAGGTGGGCAAGCAAACTGAGAGGCGGAGCTGTTCATTAAGGAGAGGTTCAGAAACACCGTAGAAGCTGGAAAAAGTAAAAAAAGATCCCAGTGACAGGTTTTCTCCACCAGATAATATCAATGTAGCATACAGTACTAAGGATGCTTTTCTGAAATCAGGAACCCAAACTGGAAGGAGAAAAAGTTCTTAGAAGGAGTAGAAGATAAAATTATCAGAAAAAAAAGATAAATGTTTGCTACCTGAAAGAGGATTATATGATTTTTTTTTTTTTTTTGCTCATCACGAATGAGGTAGAGATCATAAGGAACCTGAATCACCTACAACCCCAACAGCACAAGGTGAAGGGAAGGAAAATGCTTGATGAGAAGATGACGGAAAAAGCAAATTACTCCAGGTTCATTGAAAACAGATGGTCTGAACAGGAGAGATGAACTATTAGGGAACAAACTGCTGGCATTTAAATTCAAGAAGGTTGCGAGGGAGCTTTTAAAATATACTGGTGGGGGAGTTCCAGTGTTTAGGATGCTACTTCAAAGAAGAAACCTGCTGGAGCCCAAAATATAAAAGATAGCTGAGGAAAGACAAGTCTATTGAAGAAGGCAGAGTAATTCTTTGCATGAGCATTCGCTTCAGAAGAAACTGGGGGCATGCCTACATGAAAGCCTTTTCTTGTGGGCGAGGAGAAAAGGGACAATGATGTCCACAGAGAAAGTGTTTAAAATCAAAATTACTGTGGAAAAGATTTTAAAGATAACTGAGGAGCAATGGGTTAAGTGAGAAGGTTCCAGCATGTATAAAATATTCAATAAAATATAAAAAACTGAGAAAATTATTAAATAAGTAGTCCTTACAGATCAGGGATGTCAGCATTGGATTCTGTAAGTATATGTTCTGGGACCTATGCTGATTAATATATTCACAAATGACCTAAAAAAGAGAGTGATGATAAGGTTTGCTGATGCTACAAATTTATTAAAGGTACTAAAGTGAGAGCCAGCTGTGAAGTGTTGCAGAAGAACCAACAAAACTGATGGGGCAGTAAAATGCCAGATGAAATTTAGTGTAGACAAATGTAAAGTGATACTGTCCTGGGTTCAGCAGTAGCAGTCATTTTTATGCGCATGTTAGGAACATGTTGGACAAGAAATAGTGAACAAAGAAGAAGCCACCTCTTTACTGCTGTATAAATTCACAACCCACCCACACTCTTCAGTTTGAAAAAATACATGGTGTGAGAGGTATGTAAGGATCTACAAAATCATGTTGATCGTGGAGAAGAGGAATGGACTGCTCAATGATAATTCAGTCAATGAAAAATAATCAGTCTTCATCAATGCTCAACATCAGTAGCAAAGCTAGAGGCAATAATAGGAAGCTAGTGGGAGTATTTTAAAAACAAGATGAGGTGTTTCTGAAAACAATGCATAGAGGAACTGTATTACTACTTGCCAGACTGTTCTGCATGCAGAATGTTTGATGTCCAAAAGATGGATGAAATTCTGCAAGACATATTCCATACAGGGTTAGTAAACAGAACAATTTTATCAGGCTTGGGAAGTCCACAGAGAGGGAAGAATTAGTAAAGGCCTTGTCCTCACACAGCTCGTTCTTTCCTTACTCTTCCCTAGGGGTCTGTTTATGGCCACTGTTGGAATCAAGGGGTCCAAAGGACCATTTGCCATGACAGAAATTATAAAACCTGTGTTCTTACACCCTTATGGTTTGCGGTGCCTAGTTTGCCATCAATGAGATACTAAGACTATTCATGACAGAATAAATCTGGTTGGTCCGATTGCAAGTATTTATCTAGAATATCCCATAAACTGTTCAAGAAATACATACAGTCCCATAAAAACCTGTTTCCATGTTAACAGTTAGCACTCCTAGATTGCAAAACATTACACAAAGCCATCTGCACTGTCTGGAGACAAAGTTGTTTCATTTGTCAGTGAGCAAAGATGACTAAAAGATAAGATTATTTTGTGCAAAGAATGGAATGGGATTCTAGAATCAGAAACCAACATGCCTGGACCTGTTTAAACAATGCCACAGAGGTTTAAACAACGGTACAAGAGACTGGACACTCTGGCAGAACAGATTTTAGAATCAACCCCTGCCCTGCTGGAAGTATTATCAACAGGATATGATTTCCATTTTGCTTAAATTTAGGTATGTATAGTGTGTCTATGTCTGCGTTAGGTGTCTGGACTTCTTTTGAAATCAACAGAAAAGCATTTTCAATGTGCTACACAAAGGATCGTTTTGGAAATGTATAAGATGGGTTATAACCAAAATGCCTGGTTGCTTCCCATGACCATGAAAGTAGTCTAGATAATTGCCTCAGAAAAGCTACACTGTAGCCATCTCAGAGTTAGGTTAGATGTCGCCTACCGCAGATGCCATGTGTTGAATAGAACTGTTTTTCTTACCTAAACATGCCTACAGTTTTTCAAGACTTTTACATACTTGACTGATTCCACTATCTGTGGCCCACTGCCAACCACAGGGTATCTTTTCATTCCTCTAATCCCCAACATACACATTTCCTTTCTATCATTTCCCATTCCTGTTCCTTGTCATTTGGTTGTGCATTTCAATTACTTTTCCTAGCTCTATCCTTCACAGCTTTTCCAATTTTCCACAAACAAGTAGTTGTCTTGGCCTCTCCTTTACTGCAACTGATCTCCCTTGCTTTCCACGCCTAGATTAGGTGCTGCTCCTGTACCTTCATGTCCCATCAGCCGCCTTAGATTTCCTTTAGAGTAAGGTCCTACATTCCCTTTCCAATGGCTTCTGTGGGATAAGGTAGGCTTTGTAATGTAAAATGAGTATCACAGGTTTTCTTTGATCATCTGGTACTCTGGCAAAATTCCTAAAATATTGTCAGCTGATTATACAAATCCAGCGAAGAAGCTGCTTTTCAAGGAATGTAGTAGTTATTGAATAGAATAACTTTTCAACTGTACCATAAAAGCATAAATAACCAGTGATTACACAGATACATAAGCACACAGTAAGTACACGTTTGCATATTAGATCACTCCACATCATAACCCATTTTATAAGATGAAGATTCTCAAAGGTAAATGAAGTATTTTTTCCTCTTGAAAAACCCTTTAACTTATATTCTGACTCTTTCATGGCCCTGTAACATTTCTTTCAATTAAGCAGCACAGGTTTTCCATCACAGTTGAAAAAAAAAATCAGAGCAGAGCAGGAAGAGCTGGGATTTATTGATTAAAAAATAAAACCTTAGTATGTTGAAGTTGCTAGGCTAAGTTTTCACAATAGTTGTGGTTCATGAAGGTCCACAAGAGTATTTTTCATCTCACATCATTTGATTTATTTTAATGCTGAGCTGAAGCAAAGCTGTGAGATCCAGAGCATGTTGAAAAGGAGGGAAGTTTGTTTCCCAGTTTCAGTTTGTAAATAATGATGAGGTGTGAAATTATGTGACTTACTCATTTTAAAAACTTGAATAACGTGGTTAGCAAAAATAATGAATTTACTAGCAATGTTAATGCTTTATTCATTTAATACATTAATTAATTTTGGATTAAAGCTTGCCTTGGAGACTTTTTTGCAATTTCTGTAGTTTTATTTCCCCAATAAACAATCCCAAAATACTGTTTTTTTTTCATTTTTGAGTATCAGTTAACCGAATTTCCATTCAAATGCAACTTCAGATAAATAATAATTAAAAAGATAAATTACCCACTAAATAATGAGTTCACTAGTCATTGATTTGCAGTATAATAAACCCATAAGTACTAAGAAACAGAATAAATGTGTGCAGTTTTATAACAGCTTAGACAAATATGGAGCAGACATGCATCTTTGAGCAAATAGCTTCATTAGATTTATCAAATTATAACAGCTAATTAGAACAGAGTTTATTTTGCAGAATAACTTGGGGAAAAAAAGATAAACATTATTTAAATTAATGCTTGTTGATTTTAAATGATATTTAAAATCACTACCTTTTAAATCACCCCCCTTGGTGCATGTATTGCACATACACTCTGTTTTTACATGCAGGAAATGACATCTCATTTGGAAAAGGTTAAAATCTACTCCTGTTACATTGTTAGCTGTTGAAGATTTACATTTGCAAGTCTGATACTATTCTATCGTCTATGTTTCAGAGGTGTCTGTTCAAATTAACATAAATTACAAGGCTTGCCTGCTTAATCTGCTGGTGAAAGATCTTTGCTGAGACATCTGAGTACAAACAGCATTTCCACAGTTGTCATAGACGTGGCTAAGGCATCTAGATGGGAGAGACGCATAGGAGTGAGTAGATCTCCATTTTTGAACATTTGCAAGTGACAGTGTGATTTGCAAATAATGTGAAAATAGAAGTCTCATAGTACAGCTACAGGATGTAAAAGGGTAGAAAATGATGAACTGCTGAACTACAACACTCATCTGGAGAAACTTAACGCTTTACATGATTGTGCAGTGCCTCCAAGCTCCTTACAATTGTCACCTAGGATAAGTCACGATATATGATGCTGAATTTTAACACATGGGAGAAAGACAAGGTTAACTTCTAGAAGGCCTCATGCACATAAACAGTGCACTTGAAAACTCACAAAATAAAGCAGGAAAGTTCAAAATTTGAACCCCAGAAAAAATGGAGTTGGCATTGATTTATTACAAGAATTGTATTTAGAAAAGCTCTTTTGATCTAACTTACCTTAGCCTCAGCAATCAGTATTTGTGGAGCTGGCTACAATAGCAAAATGCAAATTTGCACGGAGTAAGCAGCTAGTTCACACTGCATCAAGGGATGCTAGAGTGAGGGAGACTAATGTAGCAATCAAAAATGCTGCACTACCTGCCAAGCAAATCCAAAGAAGATAAGCCACTGACGAAGCAACAAACACAAGCCAAATAATTTCCCCCCGGCTGTTCTCATTCATCACAGGGAAAATACTTCTTTCTGAAGTACTTCTTAACTTCAGATGCAAATACCCACATAATACTTGGCAGATAACATAACTGTAGAACAAACTGACTAATTTGAGGATATAAAAAACAATAATCACATTTAAGTTTAAATTTTCAGAAGACATATTTTCTTGTAACTATTGAAAACTTCTGAGAGCTACAGGAGAGCACAGCAGCTGCTTTTAAAGCTAGATCATGAAGGATATATATAGCAGATTCTATACAAAATTGCACATTACATTGGAATTACATATTAAATTGGAAGAATGCAGATGATTCAAAAAAGAGTAAAACTTCCACGCTTTCTCTGCTCTGTCCCTTTCCCCAAAAAAGTTAATTTTTGACAGACAACAAAATACTTTTCTCAAGGAAATCAAAACAAAAGTCAAACTAAGAAAAAGATCTTACAGAACATTTAGATTACATAGATGTACTCAAGTAGGCATGGCCAGGTATAATTCATCCTTGGGAGATTAAAGAAATAGACAAAATAAGCTCTGGTTACTTACTGGCTTTTACCTGTGATCAGCTCTTAAAATATTATGCACAGTCCCATCTGGGTTTCATTCCACTCAGAAATACATGTTTAAATTGGAGGCTGGACATGTAATATGCTTCCTAGCTGGCCTAGAAATTTCAAACCTTCTACTGAAATCCCAAGAGATGAGATTGACTATACTTTCTCTTTCTAGAAAATTAAACACCAATTAGATGAAATATGGCAAACTAGTTTGGGTTGATCTGATTTCATAAACCAATATTGCATTTAATCCCATTTTTCATTTATCTCTATGTCTTAATTATTCTCCTCTTCCAAATTTGTTCAAAAGCTTTTCATTATACTTAGGTCAAACTAGCAGATCTCTAGTTTTCAAGACTACATTTTTCCTTCTCTCATGCATCATTACTGTAACACTGTTCGCACTGCTGTACCATCCCCAGTTCGACAGACTCAACAAAATTTCTTCCTGCCAACTTTGAAACTTTATGTATGAGTTCTTTCCCGTATCATGCATTGCACATTATCCTTTCCCTCCAGCCTGAGCGTGGAAACTTTGCTTCCACATGAAATGGACAGGAACATTCATCACTCATTTTCTAAAACTACATGGGAGATGACGATGCTGGTGTCAACCTTCACTTTGAGGACATGCTTCTCCTACCAGCCTGTTTTCTAACTTCTCCAGACATGGATTCAGCCCACACTGAGCAGTAACTGGATTTCTCTTTATTCAATCACTTTGTCAAGAACCATGTCAAGGACCATCTGCAGGGATGCTGGGGAGGGACTCTTCGACAGGGACTGTAGTAACAGGACAAGGGGTAATGGGTTAAAACTTAAACAGGGGAAGTTTAGATTGGATATAAGGAGGAAATTCTTTCCTGTTAGGGTGGAGAGGCACTGGAATAGGTTGCCAGGGAGGTTGTGAGTGCTCCATCCCTGGCGGTGTTCAAGGCCAGGTTGGATGAAGCCTTGGGTGGGATGGTTTAGTGTGAGATGTCCCTGCCCATTGCAGGGGGGTTGGAACTAGATGATCTTGAGGTCCTTTCCAACCCTAACTATTCTAGGATTCTATGTCAATTGTTTTCTTGCAGGCTAAACAAGCACTGCCGTGAAGTTCCACTTAAAAATAAGCGTCTATGAGTATGCTCAGATTGTTAATTCTCTGATTGTTTTGATTAATCAGGTCACTCACTTGTATCTCTTTCAATCCACTTTTCCATATCTGGTCTCTATCAGAAACTATTCTCTGTTTTACAAGTTGCCATAAGTTACTGCACCAGACTACACAGTTAGTTTGAGCCAAACCTACTACACCTAGTATTTCTCTCTTCTACAGAAATGTTATCTTAATGGATCCTATCCTGGAGGCCTATTGCAGATTCCTAGTATTGCCATCCTCAAAGCGATATGAACTAGAGAAATTCTGTTTTACCTGTGTTGTCACAAACTCCAGGTTATTGTATGATTAATATGCAAAACTTCCTACCATGTGTATCTTCATTCCTATCTTCAACAAAACATTCTTATCCTGTCAAACTTTTTTTCTGTCATATTTCTGACACTGACACCCCTCTAATGTCCCATTTCACTTCATTCACCAGTAATGTTTTGCTGCATTGCATTAGTGTGATTTCTCTGTATATGTCCAGTCTGGTACCTAGACATGCAATATTTCACTGTTTATGTTCCTCACAGAACTCAAGATCAGTGCTTTCATCTTTGTTTTATGTTGTCCTCCTTTCCTTTCTTGTAGGACTACTCCCCTTCTTCCCTTCCTCAGCTCTGCCTGATCCCAATTCATGAAGATTCTTCACTTCTATTATTTTTTTACTTTCTTCATCAGTTCCATGATTCTAAGTTTCATTTGGGCCCATCCTCCTTCTTGGGTTAGTGTCACCCCAGTATATATCCAGTTAGCACCTGCTTGAGGCAGTGCTCGTCTTACCAGCTATCACTATTCACTACCTTTCTTCTTTCTTCACTCTGCATCATCTTAATTTATAATATGCATTCCTGTACTCACCTCTTTTAACACTTCTAAAACATTTCAAACTCCCTCACATAAAGTATAACTTACTGAAGATTTCTTGCCAAAACATGGTTCATCTATCATATTGAGAGTATCCTTCCTTCTAAAAGCTCTGTTAACGTCTTGGAAGACATCTTCTTCCAGAGAAATCTGGCACTTGTATTGGAGGGAGCCAGTGATACTGCTTGTGTTCGCTGTGAGCAAATAAATGACCTGCTCAGGCAGGTGGCTGAACTGAGGGAGGAGGTAGAAAGGTTGAGAGCCATTAGAGAGTGTGAAAGTGAAATAGATTGGTGGAACCACACCCTAAGGCAAGGACAGAGGGAAGTGGTTCAACAAGATATGGATCCCCTTCCCTCCTACCATCAGACAGAAGGAGAGAGCTTAATGGACAAGGATGGATGGAGGGAGGTTCCTCCTCGGAGAGGTAAGCGAAAACCCTCACAATCCCTTCCTCCCTCCCAGTTGCCCTTGAATAACAGGTACGAGGTCTTGGAACTTCAGGGCCAGGTGAATGGAGATGGTGAGGCAAATCTATCTAGTGAGTCACCCGGGGCTAGTCACTCACCCACATACCTCAGAACTTCTCCAACCAAGAAGAAAAGAAGAGTAATTGTGGTGGGTGACTCCCTTCTGAGGGGAACAGAAGGGCCCATTTGTCGACCGGATCCACCCCACAGGGAGGTCTGCTGCCTGCCTGGGGCTCGGATTAGAGATGTTAAAAAGAAGCTCTCTGAACTGGTGCAGCCGTCTGACTACTACCCACTGCTGGTTTTTCAGGTTGGCAGTGACGAAATTATTACGAGGAACGTAAGGGCAATGAAGAGAGACTACAGGGCCCTGGGACGGCTGGTTAAAGGGTCTGGAGCGCAAGTGGTGTTTGCCTCCGTACCTGTTGCAAGCGAGGGTGAAGGGATATATAAGAAGACTCTGCAGGTTAATGTATGGCTACGTGACTGGTGCCAAAGGCAGGGGTTTGGGTTTTTCAGTCACGGGCTGCTGTATGGGACACCTGGTTTGCTGGTGACAGGCGGGATACACCAGTCCCAGAGAAGAAAAAGGGTTTTGGGGCAGAAGTTAGCAGGGCTTATTGACAGGGCTTTAAACTAGTTATGAAGGGGGGAGGGGATTTAACAGGGCCTGTTGGGGACAAGCCCAAGAGGAACATGCTAGGGATTGAAGGATGGCGGGCTAAGGAGGACTATCAATCTCTTGTTTCACTTGTGGGAAAGGATAGCTTTTTAGACCCTGTCCCGCAGGGGAAAAAGGGTACTAGGACTGGCTCCCTGAAATGTCTGTACACCAATGCACGCAGCATGGGGAATAAACAGGAGGAGTTAGAAGTCTGTGTGCGGGCTAAAGGTTATGATCTAGTGGCGATTACAGAGACATGGTGGGACAGTTCACATGACTGGAATGTGGTCATGGATGGCTATGTCCTTTTTAGGAAAGATAGGTCAGCAAAGCGAGGTGGTGGAGTGGCTCTTTACGTGAGAGAGCAACTAGAATGTATTGAGTTCTGTCCGGGGTCGGATGAGGAGCAAGTGGAATGTCTGTGGGTACGAATCAAGGGGCTGACTGGCACGGGTGATACAGTTGTGGGGGTCTATTACAGACCTCCTGATCAGGACGAAGGAGTTGATGAGGCTTTCTACAGGCAACTGGAAGTAGCCTCGCGACTACATGCCTTAGTCGTCGTGGGGGACTTTAATTACCCCGATATTTGCTGGAAGACTCACACAGCCAGTCATTCACAGTCTAGGAGGTTCCTCGAGTGCATTGACGATAATTTCTTAATGCAAATGGTGGACGTACCAACTAGGGGAGCAGCGCTGCTAGATTTAGTACTCGCCAACAAGGAGGGTTTGGTCGAAGTGGTGACGGTCAATGGCAGCCTTGGCTGCAGTGACCATGAGATGGTGGAGTTTAGGATCCTGTGTGGGAGGAATAGAATACCTAGCAAAGCCACAGTTCTGGATTTCCGAAGGGCCAACTTTGGCCTCTTCAGTCAACTGCTAAGGGAGGTCTCATGGGAAAGTGTACTAGGCGGTAAAGGGGCTCAAGATAGTTGGTTAGCATTCAAGGACCGCTTCTTCCAAGCTCAGGATCGGAGCGTCCCAATAAGTAGGAAGTCAAGTAAGGGATCTAGGAGACCGGCGTGGTTAAACAAGGAGCTGCTGGGCAAACTCAAGTGGAAAAGGAGAATCTATGGATTATGGAAGGAGGGGCTGGCCGCTTGGGAGGAATATAGGACAGTTGTTAGAGGATGTAGGGAGGCAATTAGGACAGCTAAGGCCTCCTTGGAACTCAATCTTGCTAGTCGGGTTAAAGACAATAGAAAGGGCTTCTTCAAATACATAGCAAATAAAACTAACACAAGAGGCAATATAGGCCCACTGCTGAACGAAGTGGGTACCCTGGAGACAGAGGATATAAAGAAGGCAGAGGTGCTGAATGCCTTCTTTGCCTCTGTCTTTACTCCTGCAGACTCTCCCCGAGGGCCCCGGATTTCTATAGCCCCAGAAGGAGTCAGGACAAAGGAGGAGTTTGCTTTGGTAGATGAGGATTGGGTTAGGGATCAGCTATGCAATCTGGACATCTGTAAATCGATGGGTCCGGATGGAATGCACCCACGGGTGCTGAGGGAGCTGGCGGAGGTCATTGCTAGGCCACTTTCCATCATCTTTGGTAAGTCGTGGGAAACGGGCGAGGTGCCTGAGGATTGGCGGATGGCAAAGGTCACACCAATCTATAAGAAGGGCAAGAAGGAGGACCCGGGTAATTATAGACCGGTCAGCCTTACCTCCATCCCTGGAAAGGTGATGGAACAACTTATTCTTGACTCCATCACTAGGCATATCAAGGATGAGGGGGTCATTAAGAACAGCCAACATGGTTTTATGAGGGGGAAGTCATGTATGACCAACCTTATAGCCTTCTATGAGGAAGTGACTAGGTGGAGGGATGATGGTAGAGCGGTAGATGTAGTTTTTCTTGATTTCAGTAAGGCATTTGATACTGTCTCCCACAGCATCCTCATAGATAAGCTAAGGAAGTGTGGGCTTGACGATCAAGTAGTGAGGTGGATCGAGAACTGGTTGAAAGGAAGAAGGCAGAGAGTTGTGGTCAATGGCGCAGAATCTAGCTGGAGGTCTGTGACTAGTGGAGTTCCTCAGGGGTCGGTGCTGGGTCCGGTGCTGTTTAATATTTTCATCAATGACCTGGATGAGGGAACTGAGTGCACCCTCAGCAAGTTTGCTGATGACACAAAACTGGGAGGAGTGGCTGACACACCAGAGGACTGTGCTGCCATTCAGCGAGACCTGGACAGGCTGGAGAGTTGGGCGGGGAGAAACTTGATGAAATTTAACAAGGGCAAGTGTAGAGTCTTGCATCTGGGGAAGAACAACCCCATGTACCAGTACAGGTTGGGGGTTGACCTGCTGGAAAATAGTGAAGGGGAAAGGGACCTGGGGGTCCTGGTGGATAGGAGGATGACCATGAGCCAGCAATGTGCTCTTGTGGCCAAGAAGGCAAATGGCATCTTAGGGTGCATTAGAAAGGGAGTGGTTAGTAGGTCAAGAGAGGTTCTCCTCCCCCTCTACTCAGCCTTGGTGAGGCCGCATCTGGAATATTGTGTCCAGTTCTGGGCCCCTCAATTCAAGAAGGACAGGGAATTGCTTGAAGGAGTCCAGCGCAGAGCCACAAAGATGATTAAGGGAGTGGAACATCTCCCTTATGAGGAGAGGCTGAGGGAGCTGGGTCTCTTTAGCTTGGAGAAGAGGAGACTGAGGGGTGACCTCATCAATGTTTACAAATATGTAAAGGGTAGGTGTCAGGATGATGGAGCTAGGCTTTTTTCAGTGATATCCAGTGATAGGACAAGGGGCAATGGGTGTAAACTGGAGCATAGGAAGTTCCACGTTAACATCAGGAAGAACTTCTTTACTGTAAGAGTGACAGAGCACTGGAACAGGTTGCCCAGGGGGGTTGTGGAGTCTCCTACACTGGAGATATTCAAGGCCCGCCTGGACAAGTTCCTGTGTGATGTACTGTAGGTTACCCTGCTCTTGCAGGGGGGTTGGACTAGATGATCTTTTTAGGTCCCTTCCAACCCTTGGGATTCTGTGATTCTGTGATTCTGTGATTATGCAATGCTTAGTGTCCTCTGCAGCTTGAGCCCTGCAATCCTAGAACTTTTTCTACAGTTCCCAGCTTCTTGGTTAATCATGCACAAATTCTGTTCTGCTTTATTCTACTGAATAAAGCAAGTTGAAACTTTCCCAGATACTGATGTATCTGATTCATATTACTTCCTTCTCCATGCGTACTTGATTATGGATTGTACTAATTCTAACACCTAATTGTAATACAGCATATCACTAGTAATTTTTGCATGTCATTCCACAGCAGTGACAGCATGTATTTTTCATTGTTGTAAAACCAGACAGATTATCAATCCCTTGCAAGTTTTTAACAGGAGTGTATTGAAAAGTTGAAATAATACTGCTTTATATGTACAGGCATAATAATTGTTTTATTGTTTATTTCCAAAGCAGCAGTCACAGAACAGAATAGATCCTGTTTTCAATGATGAGCTATGGTTTTAGCGCTGGGGACCAAAATCCTATTTGACTTATAAAACAATGCAGTCATTTTCTATGAGGTTTTAACAGCCAAGGTCTTGGCCCCACAATGGATATAGGTGCAATACATGGATTTAGATGGGATTTAAGAGTAGAGCTTCAGATCCAGGGTTTTGAGACTTCTGCACTTAAATGCTGCCTGATTCTGCAATTGCCAAAGCTCTATACCTCAGGTTTTGATTTTTAAGTTCCCAAGCACATGAAGCGCTGCCACTGCTCATTTCCAGGATAACATCTTTTGACTAATTTGACCTCTTTGCTGCCTAATACACGTCAATACATGAGATGGAGCACAAGATTGGTAATATTTACCGGCCTCTGCTTGCAATTTACATACTAAAAGGGAGAATACACACTAAAATGGAGAAGATGACTTTCTCTAACAACATACAGATAAAAAGACCGCGTTGTCACAATACACTACATCTCAATTGATAGGTACACAGTCTTGGAATCTCTATTACAGATGGCCATTACTGGACAAGGATATACTCTGTTCTACCAAAACTAGGATGCTGTGCAGTCAGTCTGGAATAAATCTAGAAAAAGAAGGTTGATAGCTAGGGCTTTAACCAGGAAAGGAAGAAACCTATGAATCCACACCACAGACCTTCTCTAGTTTTTAATCTATTGAGTGTAAGATGTCAAGTATATGAACAGCCCAAGGAATGGCATGTACATCAGGCCTGGAATAACTCATATTGAGAGACCCAGAATGGTTGCACTAAATGATATGTAATACAACACCACTGGCCACATGAAGAAGAAAAACTGTCTTCAAAATATAAGATGCAAGATTCCCATGGCCTCTTCAGTCACATCTGTCCGTCACTTCTGTTTCAAATTCAAGGCTAAGCTCATCAGCAGGGGACAGCACAAGAATGAAAACTAGTACCTGATCGCAGTCGCTGAAGCAGGCTGCTCCCAGGAGCTGGATAGTTATATGCCATTGCATTAAAAACTGTCTTGTCTCCAGAGAAGAAAAGCATACCAAAACAACCTGCCAGGATTTCAACACAGCACTCTCAGGCCTAGGAAACAGAAATGCTAATGAATTTCAGATAATTACAAAACATGCTACTCCTACTCTGCATTCTTGTGCCCACATTGGACTGGAAGAGTAGAGGCAAGTAATAACTCCTATAATATATAATATTATATAATATATGTAATATACATAATATAATATATATAATCCAAAAAAATAACATCAGCAAGTAGTAACTCCTGTTGCTACTCTGTGTGAAACATTTGGGAAGGGATTGAGAAGATAAAGATTTATATTCATCTCTGGTTTTTCAAATAGTCAAAAGAAGTGTAGAAATGAAGTCTAGAGATAGAGAGTCATGCTTACTGTTGCCTGGAATATATTAGGCAATCTGCAGCTCGCAGTGCATAAAGGATTTGAAAGGGAAATACAGGAAAGGTATATAATCTCTCTGTGTGGGTTTATGAAGAGGCACATATATAACCCTTGTTTGACTGCCTTGATTTCCTTTGTCCCTCTCTGTTCTTTAACTGCTCTCTCTTTTTCTCTAACTACTCTGCCCATTTTACTCTTCTTCAAGTCATCATACTTTGAAATAAAGTTTTGGAGATAATAGCACTTTTATAGTGTGGGATGCCTTTTCAGGAAATCTCCAGTTCAGACCTGGTTCATGTAATGCTGCTGTGCTCTCAGAGAAGGCAGAGAGCAAGTTTCGGAGGCAGAAAATGTTCCATCTTTCTGACCCTACAAGTAACAGCAAGTTAGAAAGGAGAAGTCATTGTTAAACACCTATCTGATTGCCTTCAAGGGTGTGCTGAGTGAAAGGACTGATATTCTCTGATATATATGGAGAAATACTGGATTTGTGTAGAGAGATTATATCAGTGGTTTAGTAGCAGTACCACTGTTAGTAGATTATGTCTATTCCTGCCATGTAGGATTGAAGAACTAAAGAACAGAGGGTTCAGGACATTTGAAGGGTTGAAAATCATTGCTACAATGAAATCTTCAAAGCTCTGAATCCATTTAGTTAAAAAAAAAAAAAATGGTGATTTGATTACTGCTGTAAATTCTAATTTGGGTAACAATTTGATTGTAGCTGGCTCATCAACCCTGTGGATCAAAGAAGACCCAGTGACTGTGAATTGAAGCAAGGAAGGTTCAGATTCAGAAATAAAAGAAGGTGACAGTTTTGAGAAGAGGGATAATTAACCACTGCAATAACCTAACAAGATTATTGTTAGCTATATTGTTAGGTTGTTGGATTTTGTTTGCTTTTTTTGGTTTCTTTTGTAGAAAGAACATTTCATTCAAGAAAATGTATTCAGGAAAGCCTTATGGCATACATTATTCAAGAGTTTAGAATACATGATGGTGATGATGATAATAATAATACAGAGCTAAAAACTATTCTGAGTGGAAGCTCAAGCTTATTTAATCCCCTAGTGTTTTGCCATTGGCTTGATTTCATTGATCCTTCTGATTATATTAAAAATCCTTTCACCAAACCAAATTTACTGGTAAAACAAGCATACAAAAACCCTAGCTGAAGCAAACTATGTTATTTCCGAAATGATTAAAAGGGAAGGAGGAAGCATTTGCTGAATAGGAATAAAAACCTGCCACTGGTGACTCTGTTTTCAGAGCAGTGTAGCACAGCTGTGCAAGGGTAACTGCTCATGGCCATGCTCATGAAAGGCACCTGGTCTAAGACAGCACTCCAAGAATAAAAGGGTTGTTGGGGTCTTTTTTTAAGCACACCACCACAAATAGTTCAACAGGCACAACTGAAAACAGATGATTGTGCCAGGACAGCATGACAAATAGTCAAATCTGGCACTGACAGAGGGGAAAAGGAACTTTCAGAGTGCACTTTATTACCAAAAGTGTGTCTTGAGTATCAATCTCCTAAAGCAGGATCCTGAGCAGAAGAGGGCAACACTGGTACACTGACCCTTCATTGCCAAGGTTGTTAAGACTGCAGAATATTTTTAATGAAGTCTATTTGAAATGAGCTCCTTGTGTCTGTTAATGGAAGAGTGACAGCTGAAGTACTTTTGCCACAGCGCAGTTACGATGCAAACCACAACACCACATTATATTTGCTAATAGTTATGCTTCACATTTCCAGTTTCTAAAGGAAATAATAGTCTTAATGGCATTCTTTTGAAATTCAGCCTGTCCCATAACACTGTACATTACACCCAGCAGTCATCAAGGAGGGAACACAGGCCTGTGTTTTTCTTAGTGTTTAAGACTCAGTGAGCTGCTGACTCAGAATCATCTTTCTTGGAGATGTGCCTTCCTCACACATGAGTCCTTTACTTAGACCACTAGAGCCATTTAAAGAATATTTGATCCTCTACACGGCAACATGAGTTTTGAGTAATATTCCCATAACACGTACACAGTGGTTCAAAATAGCATCTATTTATAGTTATATCTTTAAAAGATAATTTATTTTTAGCATGCAGCCCAGAACATTTTTTAATTTTTTTAATGCTCACATTTCGTATCGCATTTGTCTCTGATTTGTGCATGGAGAAGACTTAGTTAATACAAAGTTCATCCACCTTTGGTGGGTTTTTTTTTGCATTTTTTAACTGACACACTGTATTTAGACAAGATCAGTTATTCCCTCATCTAGTCTCTATATTTTGATTTGTTGCTAACAAACAGGCCTCAAGCCAGCTTTAATATGTCATGTCCTGAAAAAAAAGTAGAGAAACAGTGGAAAGGAGACATAACTGTGTAGTTATATATGCACAACATATATATGATGAAGAAACTCTGCTAAAAGTGCCTGTAAGTCTCCAGGTAGTAGTGTACCTACTGCATAATAATATGGTATCCAAAAAGTTATCCTTGATACTTTCTTGTTCAGTTTTAGGTGGAGTGTCACAGCAGTTTTAAGAACCTGCCAGAACAAGCAGTCCCATCATTGCCCCTGACCCTGCTCAATTACCCCACCTACCTTTGTCTGTGATCACCCAAGCTTTTGTAACTGAGCTAGTAGCCAGGTCAGGGACTTGATTTAGCTGAGTCCCTCACCTTGGTGAGAGAAGCTGGATTAGGTCCCTGCTTTTGTTGGCTGGGTGACTGCTGGTGCTGTCACAAGACAGAGTGGGAACATGCATCTCAGAGAGAGAGCTTTGAAAGAAGATGTTCAAGCTGCCTCTCCAATGAATTCACACCTTTTTCCATGTGTATTAAATGCTTTTCTACTAGGAAATTAGGACACATCCAGTCTGTACAAGCTGATGCAAAATCACTAGCACCTACATTAATTGCAGAGCATCTACTATGTTTTATAACAGATAGGTGTAAAAACAGGCTGTTTTATAACAAATAGTCTTACATTTAAAAACAAACTGTCATGGAAATTTTCTCTTGCACAGAGCTGGCTTCAACAGTTCCTCACCCAGCAGCTTCTCCATTCACTCCCTCCTCACCACTGTTATCTCATAGCCTTGCAATACAGTATTGACATCGTTAAGCCAAAGGACAGAGGCTTGCCAGGTCTGCTCTGCCTGAACTTTTCCTGACCTGCCTGCAGCCCTGAAGTGTCTGTGGTTAATTTGCTTTACTTTTGCTTATCTTTGTGTGATTTTACAAAGATAGCTGCAATAAGCAGTTATTCTGTGTAGAATGAGATATTAACAGCTCAAAAACAATGATGTGTAGAAAAATACCAGCCTACTACACTAGCAGAGACCTTGAGGCAGGGAAAGGCAACATGCAACATAGACAAGTACAAGTCTGGGGTAAGAAGAGATGGGGCACAGACTGGGGTGCCCACAGCTGTAAACCCCTCACTAGCAGCAATGCAGACCTGAACCTGGACCAAACTGGATTTAACAGTAACAGAGGCAAAACCGATAGTATCTAACATAAGGAGCACCATGAATAGTAAGTTTGGATATAACACGGAGCTGCAGTACAGTGAGCAAAAGAAAAGGTGCAAATGTGTGTTAGTAGATGTATAAACATGGGTAAAGAGAAAGAAACCAGGAACATCAACACTGGATCCTTCCCAGCGAGGTAGTCTGGAGGCAGTTGGCTTACAGCCTTACAGTCAGCAGCTTTGTGCTGCTGGAGAGTGTAAGTTCAGAGGAGAAATTCAAGTGTGACATTCTCCGTTAAGCATTCCATTATACTAACAGTAACTTTTTGGCTTTACATATATATAGTGTGCTTCCTCTTTGCCCATAATCAAAATTCTGAATGTAACACCACCTCCTCAGCTGCGCTTGATTACCAGCTTGTGAACAGCAACTGCTCTGTGAACAGGGCTTTGACCTTGGTGATGAAGTAGAGCCACAGTCAACTCCAGCAATCACCTAACCAAAACCAATTATCTGTTCTGGGTTATCAGCTCCTGATCCAGTCAACCATGTGCTCCGTTAAAGTTATGCTGTCATAACAAAGCGTTGTACAGGAACAGAGCAAGCAGAGATGGGCACTGCCTTAATCAGCTCTGTTACCAACAGAACCACAGCAGCAGCCAAAGGTGCTGCTCTGACTCTGGAAAAGAGCTGAGAAGATTTAACAGTCTCAGGTGTTCCAGCTAAAGGTTGAAGATAAGATGGACGCAATTTATTTATGTTGCTTTTGAAACAATATATTTGTATCTCTTTGTTTTTTTTAATTAGAGACTAAGCATAATGTAAATTAAAATCATTCACTTAGATTTTGCATATGTAAACCAACCACAGATGACAAAGATCAACCCTAGAGGCAGAAATATTGCAGACACACATAAGCGTACATAATCAGCTTTCAAATCAAGATGCATATATTAAGCAGTTAAACAGCTAACAGTGACTAATTTAAAGTTTCTATCCAGGCTTGTTTTGTATCAAAGACAGCTCTCAGTTTGACAGTGTCACCTATAGAACACCAAAGGGGCCATGGATAGTTCTGGTGTCTTAGAATGAGGGGAAATCACTGAGCCATGAGAGAAATCATGTTGCATAGCTGAGATAGAGACATGATATAGAAAAATAAGGGTCATTAATGATTTTGCATATGTGGGAGGGGGAAGATGCTTAAATTGCTTTCATATTGAATAACCTCTTGTTACAGGAGAAGCATTCTCAACGGGAAAATATAACTAGAAAAAATGTGGTTTTTAATGACCTTCAGATTTCCATGTTTTTACAAAATAAAGTCTAAAAAAATTAGAGATTTTTCCCTTATTTTTTTGCTGAATCATATTTTTTCAATTATTTAGAGAACAAAATTGCTTTTCTAATTTTTTTAAGATAAAAAAATATCATGACACTGTGTACCATCCACGGGTCCCGAAGGAGCTGGCAAACGAAGTTGCTAAACCACTGTCTATCATATTTGAAAAATCATGGCAGTCAGGTGAAGTTCCCAATGACTGGAAAAAGGGAAATATAGCCCCCATTTTCAAGAAGGGGAAAACAACCTCATAGCAGCCTTCCATTATCTGAAGGGGGGCTATAGGGATGCTGCGGAGGGACTCTTCATTAGGGACTGTAGTGACAGGGCAAGGGGTAATGGGTTAAAACTTAGATAGGGGAAGTTTAGATTGGATATCAGGAGGAAGTCCTTTACTGTAAGGGTGGTGAGGCACTGGAATGGGTTTCCCAAGGAAATTGTGAATGCTCCATCCCTGGTGGTGTTCAAGGCCAGGTCAGACAGAGCCTTGGGTGACATGGTGTGAGGTGTCCCTGGCCATGGCATGGGGTTGGAATTCAGTGATCTTAAGGTCCTTTTCAACCCTAACTATTGTATGATTCTGTGATTTATTTTATGAGATTTCTACATGAAGTATTTTTCACATTTTTCAATACCTTCTTTTTGGTAAGCATCCCAGACTGAGTTTTTTCAGGAAGGAACAAAGCTTTGTGAACTACATGAGCGCTATAAACAGCTTGATTAAGTCTATTGTGACTGAGATGACTAAATAATTATTTTGCAAATTGATGTTTATTGGTTCTAAAATATCCACAAATTTGTCTCAATTAAAACAAGTGGTGTCCCTCAGGGATCGGTGTTGGGACCGGTCTTGTTTAACGTCTTCGTTGCTGACATGGACAGTGGGATTGAGTGTGCCCTCAGCAAGTTTGCCGATGACACCAAGCTGTGTGGTCCGGTTGATATGCTGGAGGGAAGGGATGCCATCCAGAGGGACCTGTACACGCTTGTGAGGTGGGCTGATGCCAACCTTATGAAGTTCAACCATGCCAAGTGCAAGGTCCTACGCCTGGGTCGGAGCAATCCCAGGCACAGCTACAGACTGGGCAAAGAAGAGATTCAGAGCAGCCCTACGGAGAAGGACTTGGGGGTGCTGGTCGATGAGAAAATGAACATGAGCCGGCTTCAGTGTGTGCTCGCAGCCCAGAAAGCCAACCGTATCCTGGGATGCATCAAAAGGAGCGTGACCAGCAGGTCGAAGGAGGTGATCCTGCCCCTCTACTCTGCTCTTGTGAGACCTCACCTGGAGTATTGCGTGCAGTTCTGGTGTCCTCAACATAGAAAGGACATGGAACTGTTTGAACAAGTCCAGAGGAGGGCCACGAGGATGATCAGGGGACTGGAGCACCTCCCGTATGAAGACAGGCTGAGGAAGTTGGGGCTGTTCATCCTGGAGAAGAGAAGGCTGCGTGGAGACCTCATAGCAGCCTTCCAGTATCTGAAGGGGGCCTATAGGGATGCTGGGGAGGGACTCTTCGTCAGGGACTGTAGTGACAGTACAAGGGGTAACGGGTTAAAACTTGAACAGGGGAAGTTTAGATTGGATATAAGGAGGAAATTCTTTCCTGTGAGGGTGGTGAGACACTGGAATGGGTTGCCCAGGGAGGCTGTGAGTGCTCCATCCCTGGCAGTGTTCAAGGCCAGGTTGGATGAAGCCTTGGGTGAGATGGTCTAGTGTGAGGTGTCCCTGTCCATGGCAGGGGGGATTGGAACTAGATGATCTTGAGGTCCTTTCCAACCCTAACTATTCTATGATTCTAAAAATAAATTTATTTGTGAAGTTCATGTGTTTCCTTGTAGACTGTAATTTGCACCATCTTCTCTTTGGATTCCAGGACTTTACTTTGGCTTTTGCATCTGTCGTTCAAGACCCTCCTTGACTAGTAAAAAAGTATTTCTTATGCTTTTCTTAAACTCTTTATTATGATACTGATGAAAAAGTTATTCTTGACTCCAGCTAAACCAGGTAGTTAAAAAAACATGTGAAATCTCATTGAACACAATTCTTCATTGTTGATCAGTACTTAAAAACTTGGGTGAATTTGGGCTTAGAAAATGTTTATTTTCTCAGAGCAGCTCAAACTATGCTTCTCTCTTTGTAAATTATGTCCTTGTCACTCATTAATCTACTTCTGGTTCCCCTCAAAGAAGTGAGTGTTACATTTTGATTCAGAACTACATCTCAGTACTTGGACTTTAGAGCTGCTCGTTTGAAGAAGTAATTAATGCCTATGTTATGAAACAGGATACTTATTGTCAGGTTTAAGATGTTTCATTGGGAGTACAGCTTGTTCCAAGGGAAAATAAAATAGTCATTGTAGCACCAAGCACTGTAAGTTCCTAATGTTTATGTTCTTTGGCTCCTTATCCTCAGAGAAATTAAAAATGGTGCCAGTAATAAGAATTATGTCAGCAAAGAACCACCTAAACATAATAGGACCCATAGGAGATAGCTGTATCTCATAAATCCCGTCTAACCCTAGAGCACCTTACAAGCTTCTTACTTGAATAGCTAACTCAGCTCCAACCAGAGCTGCTCTCTACTTGATACTAACAGATGTGAGCTAGCAGTCTCCCTTCAGTATGGGGTTGATGAAATACCTCAATAAAAAATCACTAGACTTGAGAGAGCATATATAATTCTAACTCTGGTATGTGTCCAATAAATGAAGAGCTGTCCACTGCTGCAAATATTGCACTGGGCCATGTGTTCATACAGCCATTCCTACCTTCTCTTAAAGCATGAAGGGTTGAAGTGGCTTCCCATGTTCCCTTTTGAACAGGGAAGTTCCACTCTTCTGCCCATCACTGCCTTGTCTCTGGGAAAATGTTCATGTGTGTGCACTGATCCTTGCAACTAGGTGATAACCCAGAAAAATAAAGATTATCGTCTGGTTATGTGGTTTTATGAGTGAGTAAGAGTCAGGTCCAACTCCACCCACGTCATGAGAGGACAAAACTGCAAGCTCAGTCTCTTATGAGAACAACCAGAATTCAAAACTGCAAATAGTTTGAGGTGGGGAACTAACTCTGTTCTACCTGTTGAAAATGTAACAGATTATATCTTTCCATTTCTGAGCTTTATCAACTTGACTTTCAGAGACAATGCAAGACAAGGTCCTCCCAGTATCAGCTCTATCACAGTGAATTCTATTCAGCAGGAGCACATTAGTATGGTTTGATAGGGGACCCACGTCACAGCTTAAGCATCTCTTCTGGAGTACCCTTCTTGGCAGCTTCACGTGTCTTCAAACCCACCTTCGCTTTTTGGGGTAATCCTTCTTTCAGGGTCTCAGACTGGAACAAATCCTAAACCTCAACATGTATATTGTAGCTATGCATCCGCCCCAGACATAACTTCAGTTTTTTCTTTTAGAAGGAATGGACGTTAGTGAGTGGACTTAAAAACAATTACTTTCCTGCATTATCTGTCTGAAACTGCAGCCTAGAGATGCCCCTTTCCTTAACTCTTGACCCATCCTGTCTTCAGAAGGTGCTGTGACATCTGGTAGCATTGTCATCATGTAACAAAGCACATAACCATTTCCTCCTTGTAGATGATAATTTTAGCACTCCTAAGGCCATCAAACGCAATAAGAAAGATAAAATTTACAAATTCAAAATTCCTTTCAAGCAGAATTTTATCATTTGGGGAAATAATGTTGTAATATGTTCAAGGTTTCACACCTGCACAGCTGAGACACTGATTAAAATGTGACTGTTTAAAACACACAGTTATTGACTTGGCATCCCTGATTCATGGAAAAGTAGTAAAAGTCCTACCCTGAGACATTGTGTCTAAACTCCATACAGACTCAGATGGCACATAGGTCTGGAAATAGCAAGTATTAAAATGGTAAATGAGATATTTACACATGATGTGCAATGCCTCAGTACCACATGAATAAGAATACTGATTTCCTTTTCATGTTGAAAACTAATAAACAGCAATATTTTAAGCTCCTAAACATTTTCAATGGTCACACATGAGCAGTGTTACCTGTAGTCTGTCTTTCAGTGTAAGTTTTAAGACAACACGATGAGCCCAGGGTAGCTATCTATGAAATAGCATTTGAAGATCTGCTTTCTTTACTCTGCTCAACATAAACATTTCTATTTCTACTTAAAACATTTTCAGCAACTTTTAAACCAAGCTCTGATAACGGTCATTTTGTATCTCTACTAAAATATAAGTTTAATATAGTAAATTCTTCACAAGCCAAAACCTGCATTTAAGTATTTGCATCACCCCTGTAATTGCTGTCTATGATCAGTATTACTTAAGGCTATCATTAAAACCACTGATTTTAATTATAAAGCTTGTAGGCTATAAATTAAGCACTTTGCCAAATTGAACCCTAAAAGAGTAGCTGGATCTGCATTTCTGAATTCCTATAATGTTATGATAGAGTAATTTGAAACAAGTATGATATCAAATACCATTTTGCACTTCTGTAACTCCTTGAATACAAACATTGCAGCGCATCGCAGAAAAGAATTTGTTACACTTGAAAATGACCCATTATTGCCAGTCATTACTCACCACTACTGGAGAATCCTCAGACATGTATGTAATAAAATCAAATGTGTTTGTCTAAAATCAGATGCATGGAGTACACTTTCCAAATACAATTTCAATCTCCATTAAAGGTGAGCTTTGATTCTTAGGGCTGCTGAACAACTCTAGCTTAAGTTATACTGTTTTCCTCTGAAAAATCAAGGAGAAATGTGTGAACATATTCACCTAAGTGACATGCTAAAGATCACCAGGGAATGTAATGGCATTAAAAGCACAAACCAGATCTTCACAATTCTATTTCTGCCATCAGCTATTATGAACTTTGGCAAGTACTGCATTCATTTTTACAACATTACCTTTTCAGAATGTATTTTCACACTCTTTAAGGCTTCTCATCCAATAATATTACTGACATGGAATCATAAAAGTTGCTAACTTGTTTGTATGATTTTTTTTTAAATCTCTTTTTTTAAAATAGGCTTTCAGATCTTGAGAATACCTTTTTCCTCAAGAAACTGCAAACCTCAGTATAGACACAAAGCCAATTTGTTTGGATGCAGCGATCACGAAATGGTCAAATTTGAGATCCCCAGGACAGTGAGAAGAGCGTGTAGCAAGCTCACTGCCCTGGACTTCAAGAGAGCAGACTTTGGCCTCTTCAGGAACCTGCTTAGTAAGGTTCCATGGGATATAGCCCTGGAGGGCAGGGGAAGGCAAGACTGTTGGTTGATATTCAAGGATCACCTGCTACAAGCTCAGGAGTGCTGCATCCCAACTAGAAGGAAGTGCAGCAGGAGGGCCAGGAGACCTCCTTGGATGGATAAGGAGCTGCCAAGGAAAATTCAAAGGAAAAAAGAGGCTTATAAAAGGTGGAAGCAAGAACAGGTGGCCTGGGAAGAATACAGGGATGTTGTTTGGGAAGCTAGGGACCAGGTTAGGAAGGCTAAGGCCCAGTTAGAATTAAACTTGGCCAGGGATGTTAAGGATAACAGGAAGGGATTCTACAGGTACATAGCAAATAAGAAACAGACTAGGGAAAACATATTCCCCCTGAGGAAGCTATCAGAACTGGCTACACAGGATTTGGAGAAGGCTGAGGTTCTGAATGACTTCTTTGCCTCGATCTTCACTGGCAAAGGCTCTGACCACACCACCCAAGTCTTGGAAGGCAGACACAGGGACTGTGAGAATGAAGACCTCGGGACCACTGTAGGAGAGGATCTGGTTCGAGACCATCTTAAGAACCTGAACATGCACAAGTCCATGGAACCTGATGAAATCCATCCGCGGGTCCCGAAGGAGCTGGCAAATGAAGTTGCTAAGCCACTGGCCATCGTATTTGAAAAATCATGGCAGTCAGGTGAAGTTCCCAACAACTGGAAATAGGGAAATATAACCCCCATTTTCAAGAAGGGGAAAATAGATGATCCAAGGAACTACAGACCAGTCAGTCTCACCTCTCTGCCTGGCAAAATCTTGGAACACATTCTCCTGGATGGCATGCTAAGGCACATGAAAAACAACAAGGTGCTTGGTGACAGCCAGCATGGCTTCACTAGGGGGAAATCCTGCCTGACCAATTTGGTGGCCTTCTATGATGGGGCTACAGAACTGATGGACAGGGGTAGATTAGCGGATGTCATCTACCTGGACATGTGCAAAGCGTTCAACACTGTCCCACACGACATCTTTGTCTCTAAATTGGAGAGACATCAATTTGATGGATGGACCACTCAGTGGATAAAGAACTGGCTGGATGGCCGCACACAAAGAGTTGTGCCCAATGGCTCGATGTCCGGCTGGAGACCAGTAACGAGTGGTGTCCCTCAGGGATCGGTGTTGGGACCAGTCTTGTTCAACATCTTTGTCGATGACATGGACACTGGGATTGAATGCACCCTCAGCAAGTTTGCCGATGACACCAAGCTGTGTGGTCCAGTTGATATGCTGGAGGGAAGGGATGTCATCCAGAGGGACCTTGACACGCTTGTGAGGTGGGCTGATGCCAGCCTTATGAAGTTCAACCATGACAAGTGCAAGGTCCTACACCTGGGTCGGAGCAATCCCAGGCACAGCTATAGACTGGGCAGAGAAGAGATTCAGAGCAGCCCTGCAGAGAAGGACTTGGGGGTGCTGGTCGATGAGAAAATGAACATGAGCCGGCTTCAGTGTGCGCTCTCAGCCCAGAAAGCCAACCGTATCCTGGGCTGCATCAAAAGGAGCGTGACCAGCAGGTCGAAGGAGGTGATCCTGCCCCTCTACTCTGCTCTTGTGAGACCTCACCTGGAGTATTGTGTGCAGTTCTGGTGTCCTCAACATAAAAAGGACATGGAACTGCTGGAACAAATCCAGAGTAGGGCCACGAGGATGATCAGGGGACTGGAGCACCTCCCGTATGAAGATAGGCTGAGAAAGTTGGGGCTGTTCAGCCTGGAGAAGAGAAGGCTGCGTGGGGACCTAATAGCAGCCTTCCAGTATCTAAAGGGGGCCTATAGGGATGCTGGGGAGGGACTCTTCTTAGGGACTGTAGTGACAGGACAAGGGGTAATGGGTTAAAACTTAAACAGGGGAAGTTTAGATTGGATGTAAGGAGGAAATTCTTTCCTGTTAGGGTGGTGAGGCACTGGAATGGGTTGCCCAGGGAGGTTGTGATTGCTCCATCCCTGGCGGTGTTCATGGTCAGGTTGGATGAAGCCTTGGGTGAGATTGTTTAGTGTGAGGTGTCCCATGGCAGGGGGGTTGGAACTAGATGATCTTGAGGTCCTTTCCAACCCTGACTATTCTATGATTCTATGATTTCTATCTACCCTTTTAGCATAGAAAATTGAGAAAATAGTAATTGAGACTAACACTGAATCACTCACCATGCAGCTCTACTTTTAAAAGCCCTGTGAGCCATATTGGGAACTTTATGTTCTGATCATTAACATCAGTTACTGTTGAATTGACCACAAAAAATAAGGATCTTGACACACAGAAGATGAATAAAAGCCTCTCCTAATATATTATTCAGATGCATACTGCCTATTTTTATTAGGGTCTCCGGAATGTGATGCAATCACTGAGCAGTGATTAGTCCCTTCTGGCCAGCTCCCTCCAGTTTACATACAGGGCATGACGTGCTGTGGTATGGAATAGCCCTTTGGCTAGTTTGGGTTAGGTGTCCTGTTTCTGCTCCCTCACGGCTTCATGTGCCCCTCCTCACTAGCAGAGAATGAGACTAAAAAGTCCTTGATCAGGGTAAGTGCTACAGAGCTACAATTAAACCACTGGTGTGTTATCAGCATTATTCTAAGACTGAAACCAAAACACAGCACTGCAGCAGCTACTAGGAAGAAATTTAACTCCACCCCAGCTGAAACAAGCACAATTGTGCCTTGAGTTTTGAGCTGTTGACAAGGAATAGCATAAAAGCTACATTTTGCTGGGTTTGAGCAGTTCCTAGTTTGTGTGGATGAGTTGTTGCTATTTTTTTCACCTGATGTTCTGCACAGTGCAGAACAAAATCCAAAGCCCATGGGAGTTTTTTTTCTCTAACTTCCAATTATCAGTAGTGAACATTAACAGATCTCTTGTCTGGGATATTAAAAGAAAGTCGGGAGCTACATAACCATGGAAACATAACTTCCAACCCCCTCAAACATGTGACTGCTCCAAGCCATGACAAGTGAAGCCCTGGCAGCAGGAAGGCCTGATCCAGTGGATCTGCTGACAATCTAGGCATTAAATTTTGTTTGAACTTAACAAAATAAGTTTGAACTTATATTCAATGAAGTTTTCACCATGGAATTTGGCTTTTCGGAGGGAAAATACCTAAAAGAACAGAGCAATTTTTACATTAACTTGAATAAGCTTAAAGTATTTTAACCACTGATGTTAGTTTGTGTTTCATGATAGCACACCAGGATCTGACCAGTTTTATTTCAGATATCTGCACAAACACATAGTGAGAGACAGCTCTGGTGCTGAGGAGCTTACACGGCTTACAAATAAACTAGATAAAGTGTGTGGACAGAAAAAAGTCCTTGTTTGACCACATCTTTAAACACATGCTATCAATCACACAATCGGAAAATCAAGCTGCTTCACTGAGTCAATGCCTAACTGATCCTAAGGATACACAGAAAATCTGTGCTGGTGTCAAAAGTTGAATCTACATTTCCCATGTACTGCTGTTGCCTCAGCAACAAAACCCTACTGTCTTCCTAAGAGAGACGTGCATCTTCTGTTCTGCTGATCAGGTGCTTTTCACAAGAACAGATTTCACTACAAACTCAGAACCTGCCACTATCACACACTTTTCACTCCTCCATAAGGGAAGACTACAGCCAGAGATCTTCACAAATGCCTTGGAAACAGCTGTTATCTTTGCATGCCAGGTACTCGGGACAGTGACAGAAAAGGTGTTGAAACACTGTGTTATTTCAACACTTCCTCTGTTGTTAAATCTGCCATTTCAACATTTTGCTCCTTGGGAAGTTCAGATTTCACCAGGCATTATTATTCCTGACAGACCACCCTGTGAAGGGCTGTTTCCAGAATGTGATCATCTTCCATTACCTGAAAATAGAGAGAGAATCTGCATTAGGAATAGCTTCAAAGTTTTTTGCTCCTGTTGAATATATTCCCTAATGTACTCAACACAGCAAAATTAGCCTTGCATCAAAGATCCCCCTTGTCCTAGCACTTTCCAAGCTCTGTGTGACTGGAACTGCCCAACACATGCTCACCACCTGGGAGGGCAGGACCTCCAGAGGCAAGCTCAGGCTACACAGCACAACCATTCAACGGCACTATGAGAAACCCTACTCCTTTTTCTTTCTAAACACACCTTCAGCATTGTTTCCAAGCACAGACTTCATAGCATGCATATTATTAAATAATTCTCAAAGAAGTGCAAATTTTCTCCGTGGGGATAGAAAATAACTACACATGATGGTAGATAATCATATTGCTTACAGTACTTTCAAAAGGCTTTATTAATACAGTAGTACTACTAGTAGTACAGAGCAAACCAGAACAGAATATTGACACCGTTGTTTTAAACAGAATCATCCCAGCAGTACCAAACCACTCCTGCATGAATGCTTCCACCAGGCTTCAGTGGAGGAGGTGATTTTGAAGACTGGGAGATGCCGTTTGCTGAGTCCTATCTGCTTTCTGTTCTGTCAGCAGAGAAATGCAGAGATCCAACTTGGTGGCTGAATGACTGTCTCATGAGGCTATTATAAGGGTATGTCCTCCTTAAAATCTGGTTAATCCTTTGCTTCCTGGAGCGTACACATACGTATGAGCTCGCTGGCTTGCTGGTCACACCCCTTCCAAGCAGAATCCTACTCGCCCACAGAAGTTTCTAATATAAGTATTACCTCAACAAAATGGTAAACACTTGGCTCTGGGGGCAGTTCATCATGCCTAAAATATCTGGCTCAGATTCCTGTGCTCCCACTAGAGCTGTTGAAAACAACTCACTTGGCCTAAAGTGAAGTGCCCATGCAGAGTACGAGAAGTGTCAAGGTTATACATCCACTTGTCATCCAGAGTACTCAGCTCTCCTCTAAGAATGAGAATCTAATGGACCAGCACTGATGTTCTGTGTCTTTTGCATTTTAGTCCAGTAATTAAAGCAGTGACCCAGAAAGTGAAAATCCTGAATCCACAGCACTATTATTCCAGGAGCACATGTAGTTTCTTGCATCAGCTTGTTCTGCCACCCTCCTGTTAAAGCCAAACCACTTCAGTCAAGAAAGCAGGACCTACATGTCTAGGAGGAGACCCGGTGATTGGGTACCTGCTCTTCCTGTTTGAAAAGATTTTATGAAAACATTTCTTTTTACATAACAAAATCTGAATTCAGCTCCTTAAATATAATGAAAGTCTTGTATGATAAATGACAGCTGTGGCAGATCTAATGCAGTGTGAGTTGCTTAACTCCCAGGTAACTGTGAGCTTCCCCACTGCTGCAGACAGACTTGCTCTGTGCTAGCAGAACATGCCATTCCTATGTCAGCTGAAGAAATGCTCTGGACACACCAGTTGGAGAGAAAGAAGGCTTTCCTCTCATCAAATTACTATATCAGAGTTAAACAAATACAGTTGTAGCATTGTTAGGAATCCTGTCCAAAATGAGTAGGTGTGACTACTTCCATTTGCACGAATACTGTGCCAGTCAGGTACGGAAAGGTTTCCTCTCACCACTGTTACTGAGCATGTGAGTGTAATGAGAGGGAGAAGAGCAGGAGCATTGTGATCCCAGGAATTATGCATCAGGCACTGGAAACATGGCTTCAGATGTGTGAGGGCAATTTCAGTAAGTGCCACCACATCTGGTAACTATAACACATCCAGGGCTATTCTGCTTTTTAACCCCATCAGCTGACTGATGCCATTTTAGCCATTGCTTATTGTCCAACCTCATCTTAAAATGTCTGCTGGGTCCTCACATTCTCCGTTTGTTGAACTATTTATAGGCTGATGAAAGAAATTTGTCCTCCTTATCCCCCAAAGCAGACACCTTTCTTTATCATGCTGCATAAGCCTTTTACTTCTGTTGACTGTTAATGATAAGGCAGGTAAATGCCCATTCATTAATTATGTTAATCCCAGCAAACAAACACAGAAAGATGTCAGATTTATTATAATACAGTATTTTTGCACAACAGAAATGAAACATTAAATATCGTGTAATGTAAGCTCAAGACTCTATGAGGCATGGGCACTGAACCTGTATTCTTGGTGCACAACTCTTGATTATTAAACTGTTAAAAAATAATGAAATAAAAAGGGGGGTATATCATTGCTAGTTGCAGCGCTGCCCATTTTAATGTTGGCACATTCTCTGGGTATTTTGCCAGAGCTGGGTACCCATCTGGCTACAAAGCACACTCAGGCAGGATCTGGGAGCTCATCTCACTCCTACTAGTCCATGCAACTGAACGGCTACACTTAGGCATCTAGGGATTATCTAGCCTAAACAGAAGCATATTATATGCATCTACTGGTGCTATATTCTTGTAGAACAGACAGACTAGGTTGCTGTTGATTCTTTGAGGGATTTTTATATGTCTTTAATCTAATTTAGGCAAATTTAAGTAGACTAAATTTTATTAAAACTAATGTTTAAAGCAGAAAAAAACACATTACAAAGATTATTTCCCTTATACTCAAATCCTTATTGTCTGGATAGGAACGATAGATATCAGATAATTTATCTCTAAAAAAACCCCAAACCCTGCAGGAAAACCTTTCTCTCAGTCACACTCTTTTATCCCCACAGCCATGTTTTGTACATTTACACTTGTAAACTCTAACTGCCTGTGTATTTTACATGATCCTTGGAATACCCTTTTTATTTGTTAGACCTTACATTTACATCACATCAGCATTAACCACATCATTAGGGTCACAGTGCTGTCAGAGTTTGACTTGGCCAGTACAGTTATATTTTCTACATTGACACAGTCTAAATTCAGAAATGTCTTTTAATCCCAAAACTAAATTGTTTACATGCATGCATACTCATATGTCCATCACACTAATTAATATAGCTAGGCATCTGAGAAGACTAATTGATTTCTATTTATAAAAGCAATGTTTATGTGTCTTAATATATATATTAGCTCATCTATATATAACCAAATCTTTGTTTCTTCTTGATCAGCCTATTGCCACCTGTTTAACTGATAACTTCATCCCGAGTGCTGCTAACTCATAAAGCTGGAGTAAAAGCCATTCAAGGATGGATGTTTTTCTACTGTGTAGGAGTTGCTAATACATGGCATTATATCAGCTGTCTGATCATCACAGAGACAGTGATTCTAGCCCCAGAAAGGTCCTTCCTTCTACATTTTCATTTCCTATCCATCATAGAACTATATAGGAATTTAAGAATACCAAACAGCAGAATAAATATGAGTGCCCAAGTGAAAAACAGAAGAACTACTGTCATCCTTCTCTGTTTCTGTGCAGGGCAAATGATATTTCTGTTACTCCAAATGGGAGTGCTGGATTCTGTTATTCATTTGAGGTGAGTTTGTCACCACCAAACAGAGCATCCCTCCAGAAGAACCAAGCAGATCTGCATCAGGTCTTTACTGTGATACTCTTCATAGTATTTAGTAACAAATACTCAATTATCAACCTCCAAAGGTTTTTACCTCCTGCCAATAACAATTAAGTTGATAGTGAATTCTGAATAAGTGAATATCCAGATCTATTGACCTAAGAGTTAAATATTAACTGAGGAGATGCCAAGGTCAATATTATCCTAGAGCAACAATAAATCCTGATGTTCTTCACGATAAAAAATATGCACTTGATACCATGTATACTGAAATCTGCTGCTGAGATCCCCAATCTTTCTGCTAGGTGAATAAAGGCTATTCATAACAGAGTGAGGTCTTTGTTACATGTATGAATATAGAAGGAAAGGTACAGTCAGCCATCCCAGAGCCCATTTTCCATCATGTTCTTAAAAGTAAACTGCCTGTTGGTCTAAAACATGACAGGAAAGGTTTTAATCTGTAACCAGCACAGCATAGAAAGAACAGTTAGGTGTTTGCCTCAACTGCAGAGGTTACTCTTGCAGATTCATATGCTTTGACATTATTCATATGCCAGGCTGGATTTGGTTCTGAGCAGCCTGATATAGTTGAAGATGTCCCTGTTCATTGCAGGAGGGTTGGACTAGATGACCCTTGAGGTCTCTTCCAACCCAAACTATTCTATGATTATAGACTAAATTTGGATAAAGACTATGACTGTCCAAATTTAGGTGAAGACCAGGGAGAACGAGATTTCTATCTTATACCAATGAGCTGGGTAACCCTTCTCAGCCTTGTTTGGGGATCATCTGAAATACTGGAAATTTCCTATTATGAACATTTTTAAGAATACATGAGCATATATGAGAATAGCTGAAAATGGAATTAGAGAAATGTTTCTCTTGCAAAGTTTTCCCACTTCTTTTCAGCTAAAAAAAGAAAGGACAAGTAACAGTTCCAAGGAATTCACTAACCAATAAAAATTCAATTTTCATATACGATCTATTATTGCATTTGCTTTACAGATAGAAAATGTTGAAGTTGACCTAAGTTAGATACTAGCATTTATATTTCAGTCATCTGAATTATCCGCATGTGTAGTCTCAGTAGGGGTTTATTATTACCTGCTGCAGCTCTTTTGGACTCAATATGATTTACTGTGTTGTGAAGCAACATTCAAATCAGCAACAAGAGATGCAATTTAGGGCCTGAGTGACTCACATAGTCACACAGCAGATCAGAAGGCAGGGCAGGAACCAAATCAGAATGATTAGATCATCTTCATAGATGTAATATTTACCCACCAAAGTATAAGGTAAAGGCTAAAAATTAATCTCTGAAATTATAAATTGCCAGTAAAAGACTGTGATATACATTGAGTTTAACTCTTACCCAAGGTAAGAATTAGAAGGTAATAAACAAAAATTCATTTTAAGGCAAAACAGCATTAAAGCAGCTGCTTCTTAGTTACAGTTACGAGATCAAAGTGATCAACACAATCCCACAGTGAGAAACTAAGTTATTAACATATCTTGATTTGATTGATTGAAAATGGTAAATAGATACTTTCACAGATAAACTGATTGGACCATGTTAAGCATCAAGCTCTAAGAGAGTGGCAAAATGATCTTACACATAACTTGTGCTGGACGAGCAACTGACCTGTAGAACTTCTTGAGCCAGTTAACTTTAGTGCATAAAACCAAAGCTCTGTGTTTTGTACAAAGGAAGGATGAAGAATGTAAGGATGGAAGGATAAATCGTGCAAGTTAGAATGTCGGGGTGGGAAATGCCATTACAAGAATTGGAAATGTACGTTCAAAAAGCTGTGTGTATGTACCCTACCTAGCAATTTTATGAGATTTTATACAGGCCAAACAGGGGCCTATTTTTTTCCTGTGTGTTCATTAATCCATTATTTCTCCATACAATTTCTTTGGAATAAGGCACTGGAATAAATTCAGATAAACCAGAGGGGAGTTTACAACCTATATGTCAAAGTGTGTGACCCAACATCAGTGAAATGGATTTCCAAATACTTGTACTGCTGCATTTTCTCCTCTGTATGTATGATGTTAAGAATCCATCTCCTCATTTATTTTTACACTGGTTGACACTAACCATGGGCAAAAAAGGTGAGGATTTTTTTTCCTATTTGCTCAGTCTAGCTTCTGATATTTAAATGCAGATCACCTGTGGTTAGCAGGATTGTTGTTCTTATCTCCCCAAACCTTGTCTGTCTTATATCCCTCTCTAGCCCTAACTATTCTGTGATTCTATGATTTGTTCTGCTTTAATACATGTGAACTGTCTTTTTTAATTCCTACAGGGAAGTTCCCACAGGCCTGTTCTAAGAGGCACAGTGGTAAATGTTCTCTTCTTTCAGTTGGGAGAGATACTCATTTACATTTCAATTCTCGCGCTGCTGGAAATTGTAAAAAGTAATCAGACAACGTGTTTATATATCACTGTTTCTCTAAAGTTCAAACCATTATAATAAGAAAATCCTACCCAGTATTCATAGAGAAAAATGTCAAACAGAAAATAGGGACATATCAGGTATTCAGGTGACTGAATCTCAAACAATATTGTACTAAGGGAAGGGGACAAAAGTAGTTCTGTGGTTGAATATTTCAGATAATTTAGAACACGTACAGCAGGCAAAGGTCTCTTATTGACAACTTTTGTGTGTGTGTGTTAAAATCCAAAATTGTATGACTGTGACTGAGCAGAGTTAATGCAGCAAGAATTCTTTGGATCATTTTTTGACTTGGGAGTGTATCGCCATAACTGAATTCCAATTTCCAGCTAAGATGATTATATTGAAAACTGACATTTCTGAACATTTGCAAGATGGAAAATAAACCAGCAATAACATGCACAAGAGAATGAGCCTGATGATAGATTCTTATGAGTATGCCCAGATTGCTTTATGAAAAAGTTTAAGAAAACTGTAGAGAAAAATAAAAGGTTTATATTGTTACAGACAACACAAATCTAGGGAATAAATACTGGCCTTTTGTTATGTGTTGCTATTTCCATTCTTTTAGAATCATAGAATAGAATCATAGAATAGTTAGGGTTGGAAAGGACCTTAAGATCATCTAGTTCCACCCCCCCTGCCATGGGCAGGGACACCTCACACTAAATCATGTCACATTTTAATTGAATGTAGTGTTTGGGGAAAATGCAAATCAGCAAACTTTTTGTACACCCAGAAAAATGAAAACAGCCATAAAGCAGCTTTTGATGCTTAGCCCCACAAATGCCTTTCTGCCATGACCTGAGGGAACTGGCCCAGCAGACCTTCCTGCTCACAGTTTGGATAGTGTGATGTAACTTTGCATAAAGTGGCCCTGCTTGGGCAGGATGGTTGGACCGGGTGACCTCGAGGTCCCTTCCAACCTCATCTGTTCAATGATTCTGTCAAGATGGCTGAATGTGTAGGGAACTTCCTGAGAAGGGCACCTGTCCACTGTAAACCTCTCTGAGCCTGTCAGGCTTTGGTTTTATGGATCACAACTGTGTCAAGAAATAGTAACACTAATTTCACACCCTCATGACCTGTCAGGCTGAGACCTCAGTGCATGGAAGTCATTTAAACATGCAAATAGCTTCAATGCGTAAGCAGTGCCATTGAATCAAACCTACAAGGGTTTTACTTTTATCAGGGCTATCTATATGCTTAAAATAATGCACGTACATTTGTGTTTTGCCTCAGGCGTCTGTGGGAATCTCCGGGAGACGAGCTCATCAGATGATGACCGACAAGTCTCGTTTATTGCTAAGCAGATGGATACTTATATACCTTGCTTGCATGTTTATAGTTTGGTTACAGAGAGATCATTGGCTTATAGCTTTTACATGTTACAAGATCATTGGTTTGTAGCTTCTACATTTTTTGCAGCTACACCGCACACCCCCCCACCATCCTCCTTCTCATGCACTTATCACTTAGTGTCCTTGGCTGTGATTGGTCATAGTATGTTGCTGTTTGCCGGTGTCCTTCATTTCCTCATTATCTGGCGTAAGAGGTTTGCATCATGTTCTACACAGATGTCTTGTTTCAGCTGGTTGATGGGAGTGTGACCTTTGACCTTTTTTCGACAAGCTAATCCTCCACAGGCGTCAGCCTTGTCCTGAGTCTCCTTCAAGCAGGCTCCACCCCCAGCAGAAGCTGCTGCAGCTCTGCACAGACACTGGTTGGTTGGGGGCAGTCAAGTCCTGAGGTTCAATACAACAATTTTCTCCCAATTGTATTTTTAGGCAGTTTCCTTTCTTTTTGGTATTGACCATTGCTTAAACTGCAATACCTTTCTAAGCAGGTTTTCCCTTCATTGTAATGCTGCAATGAAGCAGTGAACCTCTGGAGAGTTTCATTCTCCACTGCTACTCCAGCCTTATTGCTCATAAAGCCTTGCAGCTAAGCACAGTAGTGACCTCTGGAATATGAACCATTTTTTTTCCATCATCAGCTTGTCTGGGGTTAGTCTCTGTAAGGCCAACATTTCTGCCTATGGCCAGGATAAAATCCCAAATGCTATTTAAAATCCCTCCATCAGCTTCTATCTCCTGTAGGTTCAGGGATAAACATTTCAGCCTGGTTCTTTTAACAAATAAAACATTTTATTTCAAAGTGAAATAGGAAATTTTAGTATGTGTTAACACTTCATATTTGTGTAGGGATTTATAACTCAGTACTAGGATTAATTAGAGAGCTAAGAGCAGTGCCACCTTCTCCCCTCCGGAAGCAGCCCATCCTCACTGAGTGTTTCCTTGTGACAAAGGGGTTCGCCCTCCACATACTGCTTGGCTCAGCTCAGCCTGGAAAACAAAGTCCAGGAACAGACTGGTTCTTAAGCCTTAACTCTGCTCCCTCTGGAGCCAGGTTTTCCTCCATTTGTAGCTGTTTTAAAAGCAGAGTATCGTCACTGTAAGACTGTACCTGACTTGTAACTGAAATAACTCAGACAAAATAGTCCTTACTTTCAGTCACACTGGAAGAATTGTCAGTTAATTCCCTTTTGACAGAATAGTGTTGTACTTCAGACCTTAATTCTGCTCTCAGTTAAACGTTTGCTTTGAAAAATAAATACTAAACAACCCAAAATCTAATAGTTTCCAGTCATTGCCCAATTGCTAATTTATTCTTTACATAATTAAGAGTGGGTAGCAGACACATTATTTCACTATTTGTCTGTGGGAAATGGCTTATGAAGCATGCTGGAGCATTCTTTAGCTAGGAAAGAAGTCTTCAGCTGGCCTTGGATAGAACCAGAATCTGACAATCAATCAAACACAATGCTTCATAAAATTTCTATAATATACTTTTTTTTCTCCAGAAAAATACTTGAAGTTATAACCTTCCCTTTCCTAAACTGCCACAAATACAACTGCATGAAAAACTTTTAATACTGTGAAGCAGTCAAAAAGGCAGAAAGTTAACACCTCCATCATAGGTTTTGTTTTAGTGCCAATCTGTTTTCCCAGAAATTTGTTCAGATGTTGTAGCAATTGGCAACAGTACAAAAATGTGCAAATGGATGGGGCAGAGCACTTGTTGGCCATGTTCAGGGTCTAGATGACCTTTTTCTCCAGTGCCAATGATGTTGACTTTAATCCTATTAGATATTTCTGTTGTGATGGTAATAAGTCACTGCTGAACTGTACGGACAGTTTGTGTGGGAGAAAGCTTTCCTGTCTGTTTTTATTATCTTTATTATAGATTGATAGGCAGTGATTTCGTTCAGATTAAATTTAAGTTTCAGATGAGGTTTCGAAGTTTAGACCTGAGCTATATAGGTTTGGTTTTGACAACAGCCAGACTGCAAGCTTACCTTGTAAGATCTCTACCATCCAAACCAGGAAACATTTTGCTCTCATGATCTTCTTCTTACATTTAAAGTAGAATTAGAAGAATCAGGATTTTAGTTTGGACTTGTCCTAACTGTGGCTCCCTAGGAATAGATGGAAATATACATATTTCATGCTTCTGGGAATTAAAATATCACTTTTTTGATTTTCAACCATCTTTAAATCCTAAACATTTGCTGTCCATTTCCAGTCTCTTCTTGGGCTGCATGAAAATATTTTATGGAGCCCATTATCATTTGAGCACTTCACATTTAATTCTCTTTTTCAGTGATCTGAAACATGGCTTAGATTTCCATTCACATGTTAATATTGTGCCAGTTTCTTTGAAGATGGGCTCTAATCTTTCACCCATTTCTGTCCTTATGTGAGCTTTCCGTGAGAAAATAAATGCCTGGCTAGTCAAGTACATATTAAAATACAATGCTAATAAAAGTGAACTATTGAACTGAAGTATGCAACTTTCAGATGTCTTCAGTTTTTTCTCTGCAGCACCCTTTCCAGGTCACATACCATCAATTTAGCTGGTAGTCTTGAGACTGTTAGGGTTCACTGACTGTATATTACTAAAGAGCCATTTTTAAGAACACAGATTGTGAGTCAATTTGGTTAAAAAGAAGGGAAGATTAGTGCCTCCCTTCTGAAAATTGGCCTAGGAGCACAACTCTATTTAGATAGTAAAAATACAGCATATGGCTCTAGACAGCATTTAATACCTGACAAGTATAAAGGCATTAACCTACCATATCCTTTCTTTCATGGAAATAATGCTTTTTGAAATCTTTAAAGAGGAGGATGACTTAAATTAATATTTTGCAACCTTTCTATGCATGAGAAGATGAAGTGTGGCAATAGTCTAAAGAAATACTAGTGAGAGATTATTGGGATCAAACCTCTTTATTGGGATCGATACTAGGTAAAGTCATGAGTACTCTTACCATTATGTCAGAGTGATGCTTTATTCCCATAGCAGCAGAGCACACTTTTTACGGCCATTGTATTTTACAGAGACCCACCAACAATTTAAGAATAGAGGACATAACAGCAGCTCAATTTTAAGAGCAAATTCTGTTGGGGAAGCAATGCCTGCATAGGAAATATAGGATGTAATGAACACAAGAGTGAGCAAACTCCTACTTTGTTATGCTTTCAACATTACCTAGAAACCCAGACACCCAGAAAACTTTTTGTTATATTTTAACTAATCCCTGTCAAGAATATTCATAAATTAGCTATATCAAAATGAAGGCTTCATTGTTTTAACGCCTCGCTCACTTCCGGTTATCTGCTTCACAGAATCTTGGGTATTACTTCATGATATTCACGAAATGTCATACTGTAACCTTGAAATGAAATAGTCAGGTGACAGGAGAGCCAGAAATGTCTGTTTATTAAAACTATAATTTTTACAGTCACAGGTAAAAGCAAAATAATCCATTGTGACAAATCTGGGCTTACTTGCCTTTGATATTTTTCTTTTTTTTTTTTTTTTGTCTAGTCTTATTCCAAAAGGAAATAGAAATCAGAAAGAATAAAGAATGCTACTATGTTGAAGTAGTAATCTTATTAAGTTTTGTCAGTCGGAGCTCATTTTTTCTTAACTTTCCATAGTGCCGTTCATCTGAATTAATCAACCCACATACATTATGTGGTTCATGTTTTAAAAAGGGTTTTTTCCCCCATGAGATACAGCTAAAAAACGGGCAATTGAAAACAGATACAGAATGTCTTAGTGGAATGAAGTCAGCTGCCTCAACAAACAAGTCAGATTGACACAACAATTAGGCAAGATTCTCAAAGCAGTTGCTGCATCAGATAGAGCTGGTAAATTGGATTTTAAGTGGGAAAGGGATAAAACCAGGCTCTCTGGAGGAAAGTCTGGGACAGCACGCTAAAGTTTGATAAGGAGGTCCTTCGATCTGTTATCTCAGTGGAAATAGGGCTATCAATGTGTTAGAAACCATGGAAGCAACCGAGAATGGTCACGTAGAGATTGGGGCTTTTTCCCCCAAAACGGTGGTGGGATCGATAGCCCAGCTGAAGGGCATCTATACCAATGCACACATCATGGCATGAAACAGGAGGAGCTGGAAGCCACTGTGCAGCAGGAAAACTAATCGCCATTAGAAAAGATAGGCAAGGAAGGGAGGTGGTGGGGTAGCTCTCTATGTTAGGGAGTGGTTTGACTGTCCAGAGATTAATGATGGTGACAATAAGGTTGAGTGTTTATGGGCAAGAATCAGGGGGAGGTCAACAAGACAGATGGAGGAGTGTTAGCTGAACTGCTGCCTTGGACTTCCAGACGGCAGACTTTGACCTGTTTTGGAGACAGTTGATAAAGTCACTTGGGAGGCAGCCCTGAAGGACAAAGGAGTCCAGGAAAGCTGGACATTCTTCAAGAAGGAAATCTTTCTTACAGATGCAGGAACACGCCATCTCCATGTGCAGAAAGAAGAGCCAGTGGGGAAAGATACTGACCTGGCTGAACAGGGATCTTTGGCTGGAACTCGGGAGAAAAAAGAGCTTATGGCCTTTGGAAGAAGGGGCATGCAACTCTGGAAGACTACAAAGATGTCATGAGGTTATGCAGGGAGATAATTAGAAGGGGCAATGCCCAGCTAGAACCTGATCTGGCTACTGCTGTAAAAGACAACAACCCCAGGCAACACTATGGGCTTCAGGAAGAGTGGCTGGAAAGCTGCAGGTGGAAAAGGACGTGGGGGTGTTGTTCATCAGCCAGATGAACATGAGCAGCTTGTGCCTAAGCAGCCAAGAAGGCCAAGAGCATCCTGGCCTGTATCAGCAATAATGTGGCATCAGGGCCAGGGAAATGATTGTCCCCCTGTAATGGGCACTGGTGAGGTTGCACCTCGAATCCTGTGTTCAGTTCTGGGCCCCTCACTCCCAGAAAGACATTGAGGTTCTGGAGCAGGGCCAGAGAAGGGCTATGGAGCTGCTTGAATGCTCTGGACCAAGTCTAATGAGGAACAGCTGAGAGAACTGGGGTTATTCAGCCTGGAGACAAGGAGGCTTGGGGAGTCCTTATTGCTCTCTACAACTACCTGAAATAAGGTTGTAGTGAGGTGGAGGTCTGTCTCTTCTCCAAAGTAACAAGCAATAGGACAAGAGGAAATGGCCTCGAGTTGTGCCAGAAGAGGTCTAGATTGGATATCCGGAAAAATTTCTTCACTGCAAGGCTTGTCAAGCACTGGAACAGGCTGCCCAGGGAAGCGGTTGAGTCATCATCCCTGATGTATTTAAGAGACATGTAGAGGTGGCACTTAGGGCATGGTTTAGTGGCGAACTTGGCAGTGCTGGGTTAATGGTTGGACTTGATCTTTAAAGTCTTTTCCAACCTAAAGGATTCTGTGATACTACGATAGTTCTCGTACCGACCAAACTGCAACATCTGATTTACCTAATTATATGTAATTATATGTAATTCTTCTTGCCACCTGCATAATTGACAATAATTTTTAAAAATATAATACCCTGAAGTGGTGGCTGTCCAGACCAACACAGGTCAAGATCCACTGAGATAAGGTAAAATACTGATGAATGTTCCAGCTAATCAGAAACTGGCAGGTGATTCTGGTTGGGTTTATATGCATTTCTTCCACTATATTTTGTGTAAAACATCACAGTGATCATCCACCATCTACACAAGGTTTTGTCAGTAGCTTTCTGTATTTTTTGTACAACTACAGAAAAAAAAAAACTTATTTTTTTGCCTGCTACAATACACATCCCTGCTGAGGAATTTAGCTGCAGAACCTAATTGCTATATTACATTCCCCATCACTCCTATGATACTCCAGGGAAGAAAGAATGAGAAATTTATAACTGAAAAAGGAATCTTTTCACCCCCTTGTACAACTATGTCTTGAAATACTTTTAAATGGCACTTCAAGCATTATTACATTAGCAGACAGTCATCTTTATTCTCACTGCATCTGGTCTCACCCATCGCTTGCCAGTCCACTCAAGAACAGCAGCTCGTTTTTCACTTTAAAACAATACAAAATGAAAGAGTTAAGAGTGGTATCATTAGGTCTTTATTACATCTCAGAGTTAACGATT